>NC_089004.1:748750-1497500 GCF_963932015.1 Anas acuta | reverse complement strand
CCACAGTGTGCACGCTGACCTCCCTCTGTTCCTCGCAGTCCGTGTGGTGCTGTCAGAGGGGCTTTCCTGGCCCCAGCTGCCTGTCCCCATGTGCCACCCACAGCCCCTCTGGCCTGACCTACCACAAAAGACAATCAGCAGGGAAGACTTTTAATTAGGTGCAGGCTCAACCTGATGCTCGTGCCAACAGAGCTGGTCATGAAGCCATGCAGGGAGCCTCAATACCCTGGAGCTGCAGGTGGCTCAGGCTCTTCTCCAGCCTCTGGAGGCAGGAAAACCCTTTCCAGAGCGGCTGCAAATGAGACCGATCATCCAGCCTGTGCCATGAGACATCAGCTGCAGCCCAGGCAGTCCCCCCGTCCCCATCCCTGGCTGTTCCCTGTGTTTTGGAGCTGGCAGCTGGATGTGACGGCCAAGAGATGGTCCCTGAGTGGTCCCTGCAAGAACTGCAGATGCGATGAGGAGGCAGTGGAGACCGGAGTGCAGCAAGGGAGGGAGGCTGATGAATAATCCCTGTAATTTGGGAATGGGGCAGGTCCCTGTAGCTAGGCTGTGGGAGCAGAGGCAGCCCGGTCCTCAGTCTCTTGTCCCAGGGTCAGCAGCTGATGCTGAGACTTGTTTTTTTCCTGGGTGGCCAGAGGTGCTGGGTGTCTCACAGGCTTTGCTCATGCTGATGCTACGGGCTCTTGTCCCACCCCAGCAGATGCTTGGGAGGCCCAGGGAGGAAGAGGAGGGAGGCAGCCAAGGGAACGGTGGGCAAAAAAGCCAGCAGGTTCCCTGGAGGGAAGGGCCAGGTTTTGGGAGGCAGCCAGGCAGCCTGCCAGTGGGCCAGGGTGGTCAGCACCGATTAATGGCCCTGTTCTCTCTTTTGAACATTTAGCTTGCAAACGCAAAGAGCAAGAGCAGCAGAAAGACAGGAGCCTGCAGCCCAAGAAGCAGCGGCTGGTCTTCACGGACCTCCAGCGCCGCACCCTGATTGCCATCTTCAAGGAGAACAAGCGCCCGTCCAAGGAGATGCAGATGACCATCTCGCAGCAGCTGGGCTTGGAGCTCAACACTGTCAGCAACTTCTTCATGAATGCCCGCCGGCGGTGTATGAACCGCTGGCAGGAGGAGCCAGGCACCAACCCCGGAGTCCCCTCTTCTTCTACAAGCACTTTCTCCAAAGCATGATGTCCCCCAGCCCTCCCTGGACATCCCTTCCCGGACATCCTCCTCATGACAAAGCCAACCCAGCCTCACACGCATGCCCCGAGCCGAGCGGGGTGGGTGCTTTTGGGTGCTGCAGGTCCCTAGGCCTCCCGCCCCCTCAGCTGGGTGTCACCCGTGGACATGAGCCTGGTGCCACGTCCTGCTGCCACCTCCTCCCAGCTCGAGGAGTGGGGACAGGACTTGCAGCCGGGCCAGCTCCTTCCCATAGGGTCTTGGAGGAAACCCCCGTGGAGCGAGGGATGAGGGGGCGAGGTGCTGCCCTGGGAGACCTCACAGACCTCATCTTTACCCAGCTGTCAGGGTCCGGTTTTTGGGGAGCGGGGCACCCCATCCCCTCCTGTTCCCCCCCACAACTTCCACCTCCAACACAACCACCTGTAGGGTGGAAGGGTAAAGGCGGAGGGGATGCAAGAGGTGGAGTCATGGGGCCAGGTTCTTGCACAACCCTGTTTTGCCAGGGCCAAAACCCTCGTTGTTTAAGGCAGGGGACGGGCAGGGAAAATGCTCCCTGCATGCCTGGAGGTGACCCCAAATCTCTGGTTGCTGAAGCTTTTTGCTCCCCTAAGTGCAGCAGGCTTTCCCAAAGCAGCCAGACCCCCTTTGCCATTGAACCCTGGGCTCGCCTCTCCCTCAAAGCTTTTGGAAACCCACCCAGGGGCATCCCACAGCCCCGCTCTCCTCCACAGGTACCTTCCTCCACTCCCCTTCCCGGAAACCCCCAGGAGCACCCACCCCACGACCCCCCAGCCCCCCCATGCACATGAGCACCCCGACCCCATCCCTGGGTCCCCCTGAGCGACTCCGTGGGCCCGAGCATCCCCAGCGCCACGGCCAGCGGGCACCGCGGCCGCACCGCCTCGCGCCCATGCAGGTCAAGAAGCACATTTTAGCTACAGAAATCGGGTATTTAAAAATACTAATTGTTTGAGAGGAGACAGGAGGAGAGATTTGGAGCAAAGGATCGCATCTTTCACGGCAACCAGCTTGGGGCCAGGCTGGCTCCAGCATTTGCCACGTGATTTCTGGTTCACTTTTGGGTTGAGGAATGAACTCAGACAAAGCAGTTTTGTTGGCTTTGTGTCTCGCCCTGTCCTCCCCTCCACACACTGTTGCCCCCTCTCTGCATCCTGTCTTCATCTCTGTTACCAAAGAAGTTGCAAAACCAAAAACCCAACAACAAAATCCCTCCTGGGAGGCAGCGTCGGAGCACGGAGAAGGAAAATCCCACGGACCTGGTTGCAAAATCCTGTGTGTAAGAAGGGGAAAACTCCCCAGCGAGCTCGAAAGGGAAAAAGCAAACCCCAACAGAATAACAACAGAAACCACAACCAAGCAAGCTCAACGCAAAGACCGTCAACTTTACAAAAAGACAAGATTTTTTTTTTTTTTTGTGCCAATTAACAACCTGCCTTAAACGCGCAATTCTGGAGCAATGGTACTAGCTTCAAAACGGTCGTTCCCTCCGAGCTCTCGATGGTGACTTGTGCCATATGAAAAGCAATCACGAGGCCAAACCGTTGCAATCGGCCGTCGCCCCAGCCCTGCGGGCTCCGTGGTGTCCCCAGGGGGACGGAGGGGCCACGGGGATGGGGAAGGGCTGGGAGAGGCTTGGGGATGGAGGGGAAGGCCAGGTCCCCCCCCTCCCGCCCCCGTCACTTGGGGAAAAAGAAAAATCCTCCAAAACCAACCAAAAAAATAATGGAATTCACTATTGAATTTATGCGGGTAAAATAGTACCATCTGTGTTCTAGCGCTATGGTTTCTTCAATTTACTTTACTTTGAGAGCGATCTGTTGTGTAATAGGAAGGCACCTTGTTGAAAAGAAGGAAAAAAGGAGAAAAAAAAAAAGTGTCATGTACACATACACAAAAAAAAAAAAAAAAAAAAAAAAAAAAAGCACCCCAAAAAATGAGGAAAGAAAGGACGAAAGAATGAAAGAGAGAAAGAAAAAAAACCTGCAAGAGAAGCCCCGGCCCACTGTGCTCACCGGTGGGGTTAGGGGACGACTTTTGGACAGTTTTACCAAAGAGCTGATGGGGCAGGTGGGAGGGAAGGGGAAGGGGTCTGGAGCGGGCATGGCCCCACAAACGGCCCCGAACCATTGCCAGAGGGAGAGGCTGGGTGAGAGGGAGGGTGATGGAGAGGAGGAAGGGCCAGGAAGGGGCAGGTGCCAACCAGAACCAAAAAGGAACAGCAAAGCGAATCCCACCCCCAGCACCCCGCTCCCTGCCACTGGTGTTCCCCTAACATTGTTTCTTCTTGTCTTGTCGTGACGTGGTGACGATGGGGGTGGCTTCCTGAACCCCATCAGGTAGTATTCAAGGGCTGAAAAGCCAGGAAGGGGGCCTTGGTTTGGGAAGTGAAAAACATGCAGAAAAAAAAAAAAAAGAAAAAAAGAAAAAAAAAACATACACACACACACACACACAAAAAAAAAGTAAACGCCACAGGCCCTCAAGGATGCAAAGACATTTCTAGTGAGAACCCGAGAATAAAGGCTACCTCACTTGAGTTTTCAATTTTTGTGATTTGAAAATCACGTCTGATACCAAAGATTTTGTTGCCTTGTCTGGTCTGTGCTGGCAGCGCCGCTTTCCCTGCGCCCGTGCCCCATGAGTCCCCAGAGAGCGAGAGAAGGCGAGCGAGCGTCCCCGGGATGGCAGCGTGGTCGATGAGTGCCTTTTTCTTGTACCAAAGGTGTGTGGCCATTTCTTTGCTCCTCCGCTTTTGTCCTGAAGACTCACTGTTACCTCAGCTCTCCGAACGGATGGATTCTGGCAACTCTTGTAGTCTTTGGGTGTTGGGATGGAGAAAACAAAACAAACGAAAAAATCAAATTCTTGTCCTAATGGAAGAGGAAGCATCGCCCTTCCCTCTCGCTGGGCTGTATCCCCAGCGTGTTCCCCCCGCCCCCGATGTCCCCGTTTCCTCCAACCTGCCCTGATCCCCAGGGTCCCCCCTCCAGCTCCTGTCCCCAATCTGGCCGTGCCCCACCAGCACTGACCTGGTGGCTCTGTCCCTTCTTATGGGGACAGGGCTCGCTCACTTCTGGGACCGTGAAGTTGTGGCTTCCACCGCAGGAGGTTTCTTCTCCACTCAGCTCAGACTCGAGCCTTGGTTTCCCTTTTTGGTAGCCCAGGGAAGGTTCCTGGCATTTCTTACCACTGGCGTTATCCAAGCCTCTCTTTTAGTGAGCAGTTTGGAGCCTGAAGTGTTTCAGCAGGAAATGTTTCCAGGTTCCTGCAGAAGCAGTTTGGGCTTGTTGGGCGAGGTGGGTGCAGCTCTGCTTTAGAAAAAGGCAACGGGAGGACCCTCAGGAGAAGATGCTCTTCTAGAGGAATCCCCAGATAACTAGCTTAGGGAAACCTTGGGTTGAATCGTACCTACTTGGTTCTTTTACCTACTTAGTTTCTTTTTTTTTTTTTTCCTTCTTTTTGGGTAAAGATTTCCAGCCGCAATGGGCAATGGGAGCAGATTGGTGGCCTCACCATCCAGACGGGCTCCATGCAATGCAGCTTGCAGGAAATCACTCCTTTCGAATTGGACCAAACTTGGCCAAAATCGTGACCCTGGCCGGGACCCCCGCAGGGGCACCACAAGCCGGCCCCAGCCCCTGCATGCCCCTGAGATCAGGTCAGAGCATCCCCGCCTCGCCTTCCCTGTCCCCTTCCCCTCCGCACTATTGCCTTGGCCAGATCCTGCCCGACCCCGCTTCTACCTAACACCCACTTGGCTTGTGATACCAAAGACGTTCTCTATGCAGGAGAAAGCCTTCTTTACCACCCAGCACAGACCTTACAAGCCTTTGACAATGTTCTCTGAAATACCTCAAAATATTTAATGTATAGTTTATGTGATAAAAAAAAAAAAATTACTTAGCTAGTTTTTGGAATTTGTGACTTGAAGCTTTATACTGTTAAATTATAATTTTGCAGAAGACGGCATGTTCTTATTTCTTTGATGCGTTCAATGGGAGACATATTGAATGTTAAGGAAATGAAAGCTGGATAGTTTCACGATGAAAAAAAGAGAGAGAGAAAGAGAGAGAGAAAGAGAGAGAGAAAGATTAAAAAAGGACCCTTGGAGTTTACAGATTTCGTATTTAAACAAGTCCTTTTAAAAAAAAAAAGAAAAAAAAGAAAAACTAATAATGATGATGATACCTTTGCGTTCAGATGTGTTACTTTTCTCTGAGTCATGTCGTACAAGAGTATTTATTATATGTGTTCTGTGTTCAAATGTAATTTAAAGAAGACAAAAAAAAGACAAAAAAAAAGACAAGATGAGAATTTGATTTATGCATGAAAAAATATACTCTTTCTTGAAGTAATGTAATAATTATTCGGGGAGGGGTGGTCGGGTGGGAGCGGGAGGGGACAAACTGCTTTTTTTGTCCATGATTTTGGGTTGATTAGGACTTCTCTGCATGGATCATTTTTTTTTTTTTTTCCAAATCACGCAATCATGGGAGAGTCGTCCTTTATCCCCTTGTTGGTTTGCTCGCCTCGTTTCTTCCTTTTCCGTTCTCTGCCCATCACGTTGCCCCAGCGGAGGGGCTCTGGGGAGCACGGGGGGACGCAGCCCTGTGCGTACCCCAGTCTGGGTACAGGTGCCTGGGACACGGGACCCCACTGTGCACCCACCTGTCCACCCATGCCAAACCAACCTGCCAGGTCCCGTTCCTCTTGGGTTTGGGGCTTTTTTTTGTGCTTTATCCAGATCTGTGTGTCAAACCCCAAGTGTCTTCGTGCAGAAGAGAGACAGAGACAATCAGCCACCTCCACCTGATTTTGTGACGCCCCAGGCTCTTCGTGTGTTCTGAGACAAGGGAAATGGTCCCGGCGCCCCAACACTCCCTGTGCTGGGACCCTCTGGGCACTGGAAGCTTTTCCTGCTGAGGATGACGAGGTGCTGGATCGGGCTGCCCAGAGAAGCTGTGGATGCTCCGTCCCTGGAGGTGTTCAAGGGATGGGGCTTTGAGCAGCCTGGGCTGGTGAAGGATGTCCCTGCACATGGCAGGGGTGGGACTGGGTGATCTTCAAGGGTCCCTTCCATGCCAAACCATGCTGTGCTTCTATGATCGCCCCAAGCTGCTGTCCCTCGGAGTGGCTTTGAAGACCTGCCTCTGTCCTTGCCCTCCATGGGAAGAGGCACTGGAGGTGGTGCTGCATCAATGTCAACCTGCCCCAGAGAGGGACTGGAGTGACCTGTTTCCAATGGATTTCTACCCAAGGATGAATTTGGGTCGGTGGCATCATCCAGCTCACAGCATCTGCCCCTGTGAGGCCCTCCCATGTCACCTGGCCTGGCCCCAGCCCTTCACAGAGACACCTTCTCCATCTGAAGGGGTACAAAGAAGAAGATTCTGGCCAGAAGACGTGATCCTGGAAGACCCCATCTCACCAGCAGGTCTCAGAGGACATTGGGAGGGTCCCCTGCCTGCCCTGGGGAGCTGTCCCCAAATGTCCACAGAGTCCTCCTGAACGGGCTGCATCCCCTGCTCCTCTGCTTCCTTAAAGATGGGAGGAGAGTAGGAACGAGGAGTCATGTCTTTGGGGGACAGGAAGGTGATGGGGCCAGGAGGAAGCAATGTTAACTACTTGTTTCCACTTTCCCAACACGACAACAGCATTTACTTGGAAATGCCGATTCTTCAGTCTCCTTCTGCCTCTTCACCTCTCCATCCTTCACCTCTGTCACCAGATGCAGCTCCAAAGTTCAGCCCACTGAGAGGAGCAAGATCCCAGCTTCTTTGGGCCCCACCAACGTGGCCCCCAAAGGCATAGTAGGGTTTTTATCTGCACTTAAAGCAGTGTCCCTGCAGCCTTTGCCTTCTTTGTGGCCGGCACTAAGCAAAATGCTCAGTACCAGGCGGAGAGGGGACAGACAGGACTCACTGACTAAAGATTTGGGCTTTAGGAGGAGACGTGGTTTCTTCCAGCAGCACCATCCATCTACTAAACATCCCTTCTCCTGTCCTCTGGGGAGCTCTGCATCCCCTTGAGCCCCAGCTCTTCCTGCAAGACCTCTCCCAGGGAGAGAAGCTTTGGTGTTTGGCAGCCAAGACCTTGCTTCCACCCACAAGAAGCTCTCGCCAAGCCTGGCGTAACCCACAGCCACAAGTCCTCGGCCCCTGCAGAGACCGGCGTGTTTCCACCTCCAGTTACGAACTGAGTGGCTTGGGAAACCCGGAGGAGCTGAGCACTGAGAGTTGTCCTTGTCCTTCAGCCCACCAGGACCCCCTGGACCAAAGCTCTGCCCCACATGGGATCCGGCCTTGCCTGCTGCCCACACCTACCAAAAATGCCTTGAGGAGCAACTTGCCACGATACCAAAGATTTTTTTTTTCCCTGCAGGTAATGACAATCCAAATTCTGTCCTAAAGACAATTCTCTGGACCAGGGTTGCCCCAAAAGGCATTTTTGTGCTGTGGGGAACAGGAGCAGAACCGAGGCCCCATGGGGCACCTCAGAGGACAACGAGAACAGCTCCTGCCCGGTGGGGACCGTCGGGGAGCAAAGCCTGGGGCTCCGGCTGCTGATGGAGGGCGAGGAAGAGGAGGGAGCCCAGGACCTCTTGCCCCACTGAGCCCCATGGTTCAGTCCGGCATCGTGCCCTATTCCATTTGTGGAAGTTTTCAGGGATTGGGGTCATTTCATTACTTGTGAAGCCTCAGGCTGGTTTTCCCCTTTGGTCTTCACTGTTGGCTTTTGCATGTGCCAAAAACAAATAAATAAATCACTAAATTCCCAGCAGTGCAGCAAGGTCTCCAGGCTCACTGGAAGGAGCACAGGGCTCGTGGGGCCTCAAAGCTAGGCTTTAGGCGTAGATATTCCATTATAACACAGCCAGAGCTGAGCTTTCCCAGCTCTAACGATGCCTCTGATGATGGGACACCAGCACAGAGTGGGCCAGGAGCGCGCACTTCTCCATGCCAAGCCTGTGAGCATTGGGGTGAGGGCCTTTTTTGCAGCGCCTCTTCCTGAACAGAGCTGAAACCCATGGGCACATCCAGCCCTGGGGCTGATCGGGAGGGCGATGGGGACAGCGTGCAGCCAAGAGCAGCCGAGCCGCGCTGCCCAATTCCCAGGTGCAAACCCTGGGTGTGCGCTGGGGTCTGCTTTTGGAGGCTACACCAAAGCAGCCCAGGACCGGGGGAACATCAGCACCGTGCGTCCCTGGTGTGAAATTGGCTCCTTTTCCCTTGTCTCAGAGGACACCTGCAGCAAAAGAGGCGCTGGAGCTGGGGCTGGGGCTGGACATACGGATGCTTCAGTTCCTTTTGCGTATTTCTTTGTTCATGGTTTTTAAAGAGAGGAAATTAAAAATGTAAAGAAAAACAAACCTTTTTTTTTTTTTTTTCTTTTTTTTCTTCTTTCCACCTCTTAAATTTCTAAAGGAAAACAAGAAGTCAAGCTGAATTAATCCTGGCCAGGAAGAACCCACAGTGCCGGGCTTGCCAGTCCAGCCACCTTGAGAAAGCATTGCTCATTTTTCTGCATAGCAATAGGCAACACTCACCCCATCCCGTGTGGTCTGGGGGCTGCATCCCTGAGTTTTTAAATGACTTTTTCCTTCTAACTAAATTGGATTTCATTTTTATTTTTTGCTGCTGCTTCATTGTTAATCTCATGGGATAGGTTTTACTCTACAGCAAAATGCAATTGTTACTCCTCTGTGTCTTGCAATTATATTTGTTTAAGCTATTTACAAATGCTAAAAAAGAAAAAAAAAAAAAAAGACAAAAAAAAGTCTTATGTGTCAGGCACTTTATCCAAACTGTGCTGTGTGCTCTGGAGTTTGTTCCTTGTTCTTTGCAATGACTTATGCAGGGGAAATTACCAGGAAACTTTACTCCAGCCTGTCAACAGGTTTTAAAAGAGAAAAAAAATCTCTATTTGTTCATCCTCTACTCGTCATGACTGTGTTGTATTTCTGCAGCTTTCTGTTTCTTCAATAAATTATTTTCTAGTCATTCACCCTGGTGTGCGTGTCCCGCACTGGCACAAGGGTCCTGGTCATGCTGCCGAGGCTGCACCCATAGCCCCCAGGACGATTTGCTGGAGCACTTACATGTGTCCACACTCAGAGATGGGCAGGGAGTGAATCCTTTTTGCTTTCAGCAATTTGCACATGGGGGAATTTTTCATCCTGCCTGGGGAGGGAAACCTGTGTTCCTTTTCTACATTCTTTTGTTGCTTTTCCTTGCACTTGTGCAGTGAAGCACATGGGTCGGTTCCCTTCTGACTGCTCCATGCTCCGCAGAGGAGAGGGATCGATGTCGGCGAGGAACACAGAGCTTGGCGCAGGAGAACCCAGCCCAGCCCCATATCAGGCAGCCCAACTGCCCTCCATGAGCATCTGGGTGCAGATTTGGGGAGCATCCCCAACCAACTGGGAGAAGTTGCTCCCTGGGATTTCCCAGCACATACCTGCAGGGGCAAGAGCTTTCCCACAGAAAGCCTCAGATCCATTTATTTCTCTCTTGGCACGACCCAGCACCCTCCTGGCCAGAGCCCAAAGGAAACACTTTAATTCTCATAAATTCAGTGCAGATGAGACCAAAGCACTTGTTAAACAAACACATCAAGTCGTGTGCTGGAAGCAGGTCCAAAACCCTAAGGCTGATATTTTTTGATATTTACTTGATTATCTCTTCCTACCATGCATTGTGCCATGGCACAAGCATTGGTGAGTGCCAGAGAGCTGCCTGCACACACCAAGGGGCACCTGCAGCCCCTTCGCAGCTTTCTTCCTAGGAAATTTGCTGGTAGCACAGCAGAGAGTTATAGGAGAGGAGAGGAAAGCCAGAGTCCTTTTAATTAAAAAATAAGAATAAAAAACAAGGTGATCCAGTCACCAGTCAGTTGTTCACACACTTCCCCAGCAGCCGCTGCTGTCCCTGAGTGGTGGCGCTTCAGGACATGCACGCAGGTGCCTGCTCTGCAGCATCCCTTGGGCTGTGCATGGTCCCTGGCCACACCAGCTCTGCTGGGAGCTTCGGAGGTTTTGCAGCAAACATTGTCGGGCCACAGCTGTCCCCAGGATGGGGACATCGGTCCTGGGGAGCAGGATGTGGCAGGGATGGGACGGGACATGGCACGAAGGGCACAGCACTGCTGTGGGCTGAGGCACTGCTGTGTGCATCTCATACGGAGATTGCAAAGATGTGGAGGGGTAAGGAAAGGACACCTGCAAGGTCCACCAGCTGATGACTACTTTTCACAGTTTTCCTGGCTCCGGTGAAGCCACGGAGTTGGTGCAGGAGATGGAGCTGCTGGTGGGACAAACCCCAGGGTCCTGCAGCAGACCACAGGGGCTGCCCATGCAACAAACTCATCCAACTTGGATTAAAAAGCCCCCAGGAGAAGGAAGCCCCCCTGCCCCAGCAGGACATGGCCAGGTTGGCTATGGCGAGGGGCCATGGCAGGAGGGTGAAGGTGGGGCTGTTCCTTGGGGATGGAGACCCCCGGTGGCACGGGTGCCCTTGGTGCGCAGGCTGTCCCCGCGGGTGATGAGGCCGGCGTAGCCCTCCTGGTGGGAGAAGGCGTAGCTGGAGCGGCGGCGGAAAGAGCCACGGTGGACATGGGCACGCAGCTCCACCGAGGGCTCCGGCTCACGCCTGGCCTTTGAGCAGATCTTCTGCAAGGAGAAAGGGGACATCAGGGCTGTGGGCACCTCCTGGCCAAGCTCTCGCCCTGAAGGTGGGTACAAAGCAGAGACGCCCTCCATCGAGATGGGGTTTGGCTCCCAGCTCCACCATGGCCCAGGCCTCTTGGGGGGGGTCTGTAGGGTGGGGATCTTCTTGAGCGTCTCTGAAGCTCACAGAGCTCTGGAGCACAATCCCCTCTGTACCACCAGGAAGGGATGATACATGGATGGAGATGGACCCAAGGCTATAGGGGGCAGCAGTGGGACATGAACCAGACCTGGTGCCTCCTAACCTGGGAGTTCTGGAGGCCAATTCCTGCCTGCAGGCAGAAGCAGACCTTCTCCAGAAGCTGGAGCAGCCTGCCCACAGCCTCCTCATCATGAACTGACTCAGGGAGAGGGCCATGGAACCGGACTTGAACACCAGTGTCCTGAGAGCAGGGTGTCCACCAGCTGTGGTGCCATCAAGCAGAGGTGCCATGGCCCTGGTGGCTTCCCTAGGGATCCTCACCCTCCCCAGCACCAGCAACCTCCTTGCCAGCCCCAGACTCGTGCTGGTCGGAGGCACATCCTCCTCCCCAGAGCCCTCACCTGCTGGATGCTGCGTCTGCCTGTGATGGCGTGGTACGAGCGGACGGTGAGCGAGGGAACGGTGTTCACCACCAGGGACAGCAGGACCACGAGCAGGACGTAGGGATCTGTCAGGGCATTCTGGCTGGCATCTGTGGGCAATGGTCAAGCAGTGGAGGTGGAGAGGAGAGAGAGAACAATGGGGAAGGAACAGGCCCCCACCCACAAAAGTGCTGAGGGGTCTAAAGAGAAGATGGCTCCTAAACTAGAATCAGAAATCAACACAGCAAGATCAAGAGCCAGCAAGTTTGTCCCCTGGGACCATACAGCAGGAAGATCAGGTCAAGGGATGTGATCTAGGCAAGAGAAGCCATGATCTACAGCGTGGGGAGCAGCCGCTAGCACAGGGTCCAGACTGGGTTCCCCTGGCTCCAGGAGGGAACGGTGTGCAGGGATGCTTGGAGTATCCCACCTGGGAAGCGGAAGATGGCAGGGGCTATCCTGAAGGCATTGATGCTCTGCGTCAAGTAGGAGAAGAGGCAGAAGAGCAGCAGGCTGGCTGTGACCATCAGGAAGGACAATGCTGTCCAGTGCTTGGTGTCCAGGATGATCTGCAGGGGCAACAGCAGAGCGCACAGTGCCTCATGGAGGCTGGGGGAACCCCCTTTCATTTGGACACTTGTCTCTAATTCCTCCCCAGTCTCCTGGGGGATTGTCCCCCAGCCACACCGGGCAGTGTTGGAACGTGCCTAGGGTCCATCTGTCTCACAACCCATGTGCCATTTGGTTTGGTGGCCTTCAATCCCACGTCCTTACCAGCAGCCTCCAGTGCCACCACACTCCACCCATTCCCAACTCAGGCACCAGAGATCAGCACAGAGAAGGGCAGACCGGTGCTCACCTCCACGAGGACTGACAGCAAAGCCGAGGTGGCCACTGTGACCGAAAAGGACTCGTAGTCACCCACGACTTTGCTGCCAACACAGTCCTTGAAGGCCCAGAGTGCGATATAGAAGCTGGCAAGTGAGGTGCTGACACCATGCAGGAGCGTCACGGCAAAGATGCGGTAGTTGAAGAGCTCATCTTGCTGCCCGATGGCATAGAGCTCAGGGAACTCCAGGCTCTTCTTGGCACTCACGTCCTGCTGGGACAAGGAGGGTGCTAAGCATCACCCTTCCCGCCAGGATTGGGCCACCCCACCCGTGACAGCCTTTGGGAGATTTGCAGCGCATCCTCCACCTGCTTGTCCCAGAGGGGTGGGGAACTGGAATCCAGCCTACTGCTGGGCTGATTTGCTGGGCTGAGGATGCAGCCTCCAGGTACAGGGGCTGGTTGCAGCCCAGGGAACCCATACCTGCTCCAGAATGCCCACAGAAAGCACAGGGTGGGCAGTGTAGAAGACGTTGTAGAGCGCAAGGAACCAGCCCTCATACAGAGGCTAGAAGGGAGAATAAAGTGTCTGTGAGTTCAGTGCTGCTATGGAAAGACTCAGAAAGGATGCCCAGGCACTGTGGAAGGTGTAAGTCTCACATCCAAACCCCAGGGAAAGCCCTATGGACTTGTTCTGAACTCTGCATCAGCCCTGGGTTGTCCTCAGTGCTCTGCAGGTCCGTGGGAGTGTGCTGCAGGGTCAGGGGGCTGAAGCCACACCATGGTGGTCAAGTCATGCTGATGACCTTTGTCCCTAAGTAAAAACTTCCATTTTGGGGGAAAACAGATTAAGGCAATTGGCGTCTTTCCCTACATCTGTGTAACGTTGAGCAGTTGCTCACAAGAGCTGCCACTGCCTCCAAGGACACCATGAATCTCCTCAGGGTGCTTTTCCCAATCAAACCATCCCAAACACAATTAACCGGCTACCCCAAAAATCCAGGGAAAAAAGAGACCAGGGTGGTGACGGGGACATGTGCCCATTGGGTGGTACCAGGCGTGAAACCTGCACCGGGTCCCCAGCAGGTGAATTGTGGACATCCACAGAATGGATGTGTCCCTGCCGATATGCTCCCAGCACACCAGCAGCAGCCCTCACCTGAGCCGTGAATCCGCTGTGGAAAGCGAACCAGACCTGGGCCATGAGACCGGCAAAAGTCTTGTAGAAGAAGTAGCGGAGGAACTTGCAGATGCGGAGATAAGCCCAGCGGCCGTGGACGAGCAGGAGGCGCTGCAGGTAGGAGAACTGTGCCAGGGCGTAGTCGCTGCACTGCACGGCTTGCATGCCCTCCAGCCCGCTGATGCCCACCCCAATGTCAGCAGCTGCGGAGGACGTGGGAGGTTTTTGGGGAGCCCTTTGCGATGTTTGGACAGAGGGGGAATCCAGAAGGGACAGGCAAAGGGGAAAAGCCCTCCTGCGTGTTCCACAGCTGCAGGAGCGATGCCAGGCAAAGCTGGGCAAGTAGCAGCCCTATATCAGGGGCTGCTGGAGGGGCAGGGAGTTCTTTGCCAGTTGCCCAGGCTGGGGCTTGAAGAAACTTCAAGCCATCTCCACTGCCAAAGCAAGCGGGGCCCTGCTTCTGCCCCAGGCTGGTCCTGGCCTCGTGCCTTTTGCTCCTTCCCCCCCCCCCCCCCCCCCCCAGCACAGCCACATTGGGGACTGGGACACCCCACCCCCATCAGAGGGCCATGCTGGCCAAAACCCGGTTCTACCACAGCCCCCCGCCTCACTTTTGATCATGTTGACATCGTTGGCCCCATCCCCGATGGCCAGCGTGGTGACCTTCTTGTGCTTCTTCACCAGCTGCACGATGAGGGCCTTCTGCTTGGGGGTGACCCTGCAGCAGATCACAGCCTGGCAGCTGGTGGCCAGGTCCACGAAGGCCTTCTCCACCAGGCTGCCCTGCTCCTGCGGGTCTGTGGCCCCATGGCAAGGCAGCCACTGCCACAGCCGCCCCTCCTTCTTCATCAGCACCTCTCCCGTGTGAAGGATTTTGTCCTTAGGAGAGAGCACACGTGGTTGGGGCCTCCAACCATGGCCAGCACAGAGGGATGGAGCCCAAGGGCTCTCCCACAAGCAGGGATGGGTGGTGCTGGTCTTGGCTCCTGCACATTCACACAAGTTTTGGGCAGATACAAATGCACTTCTGCGTCCCCTCAGTTGTAGGGGCACAAACATGGGCAAGGAAGGAGGATAACATTCAGAGCTGACTTTTTCCAAAGACCACCAGAGATGTCACAGTGTGAGGGTCCCCAGTGTCTCAGTGATGCTCTTGAAGCTCAGAAAAACAACCCATTTTCTCCGAGTTTGTCTTGCATTAGGTACTATGACCATGAGACCCGTTTGTCCCAGTAATGACCAGCAGAGCAAGATATCACCCACCAGCAGACCAGCTGGACATGTGTGGCTGAAACCCCCCAACACCAAGCAATTGGTGTGAGGTCATCTCCTCCTCCATCACCCATTTCCCAGCCCAGAACAGGGTTCCTGTGGCTTTTCCCACCCACCCTGTGCAGGAGAGGTGTCCCCTCCTCCAAGTGCTGGTGCCACCAAATGTTTTGATAGCCCTGGGGCAGAAACAACCATCTGCCAGCAAGGACAGGAGCAGGGGTGCCTCCCAAGTGCCACCTTACCAGGAAGTCCCCACTGATGATGAGAGCTCTCTTTTTGTGGCATGAAGTCCCTGGGTGCTGCTGGGAGAGGCGGCCACTACCGGGGGCTTTCCTGCTGCTGCTGCGGCTGTTTCTCACCCTGTGAGCCTCGAGGATCTCGCTGTGTAGGAAGGGACATTGGGCACACTGAGTGGCTTTGGCCAAAGAGTACGGTTGGCCTTTGCCATCTCAAAGCCAGCTCCAGAGAGAATGGGCTGGTACCCAGTGGTGGGAACAGGGGGGATGGAGATGGGGCTCCCTGATATCAGAAACCAGCCCTGGCCCATGTATTTTGGAGGCAAGAGAACCAGGCTAAGCACTTTCTGGCCAAATCTTGCCAAGAAGAGAGCTAGAGGGGCATAAACAGATGGGGAGAACCGAGAAGGCATTAGCAGATAGTGATGGCCATGGCCATCCGGGCAGGGATGGAGGAGAGCGAGTGTGTTCAGCATGGACAACCCTCGTGCCCCCACCAACCTGATGTCCTGAGCTAGAAGGTCATGAAGACTCACCTTACTTCCTTCTCCTCCAGGATCTCCATGTCATCTGTGAGCAGCTTGCACGCATAGCCGATGTTCATTGCTGTCTCTGCAACATGGGCATCAGTGGCCTGTTGTGCCCCCTGTCCCAGCCCCCACCCTGGGGTCCCTCAGCCCTGGGTGGGCAGCAGATGCTGGGGGCTCTGCTCCAGCTCTATGCCAACATGCAGATGGCTTCCCCTGCCTCAGTTTCCCCTGGGTGACATGATCTAGGACATGCTGTTGTATATTAAAGGCAACAGCAGGGCCTAGTTGTTGCCTCCTCCCAGGGTCTCATCCACTCTCCGGCCCTGGCTTGAGGAGAAGCTGAAATGTGTTGGCTGCCTCCACTGACCTTGTTTGTCTCCCGTCAGCACCCACACTTTAATGTTGCCCAGTTTCAGCAGCTGGATGGTCTCAGGAACTCCATCTTGCAACTTGTCCTCAATGGCTGTGACCCCAAGCAGCTGGAAGGAAGGTTGAAGGGGGTGTCATGACGCGGGGTAGGGTGCCAGGGCAAGATACAGAGGTGGGAATTACCCCTGGATCCAACCAGGGGTCCTGTGTCCCTGCACACTCCTTCCCATGGGTGGACATGACCCAGCAGGTTTCCATCTGGGTGTCTACTGGCATGTCACAAAGTCGTCCTGGGGGTATCTCTACCTGCCCTCCTACCCAGGGTGTGGGTGTTGGGCTGAACACCCCATCACCCCAAATAGCTGAACTCCACCCTCCTGCCCTTCATGGGCTGTGGGGACCAGTGCAGGTGCTTCTTCCTAATCCCCAACTTCATCCCACCTCCAGGTTCTGCTCCATCTCTTCGTACAGGCTGTCCAGCTGCCACACGCGGTCCTGCAACAGGATGCTGGCCTCCTGGTGCCTCCGGCTCCACTCGCAGTACTCAGCCTCACTCACCACCTTGCTGGCCAGGCATAAAGTCCTCAGGGTCTCCTCTGCAAAGCGCTACAGGGGACGAGACATCGTGGTTCCCTTGCCTTGACCAGGACGACTCAGTGTCCCCATGGTCAGAGCTGGAGACCCACCAGGGATTGAGGGTCTTCTCTGGGCACTGGCTGTCCCCCCACCCACTGTCATCCCCAGTGATGCAACCAGCCCGTGCAGAACCCCAAGGGTGGATTTGATGCCCTCTTAGCCCCTGTCCCACATGCAGGTGGAGCTCCTAGAGCAGAAGGGAGCAAGGAAGAGCCAGCTTCTGAAGCCAGAGTGGGAGGAGAGCAGCAGGAGACCCCGGGGCACCCAACCCAAAGCCAGCAGCGGGGACCAGCCCATCCCACCCCTGGCTGGTGAGGGACTCACATCCAGCGCCCTCTCGGTGAAGGTCTCACTGGGCCCTCGGCTGTGCAGTCGCTCCAGGATCACGGTGTCAGCCCCCTTGGTGTAGAGCCGGATTGTGCCCTGGGGGTCTCGCACTGGGAGGAGGGGAAGGACAAGGAGCTGCCACCCCATCTGGGGATTGCCATCCCCACATAGGGCCCTGGGGACACAGGCCAACCTGGCTGTGCTGCAGGAGGCACCACAGGTGACACTGGTGGTTTGGTACCCACAGTCACAGGAAGCACAGGAATTTCTCCAGATCTACATCACCATGAGGCAGAACCAGGCCTCGAGGGCTGTCACTTCCTTACACACCTCCTCTGGGCCCTGCTTTGCTTGCTCTCTCAGCTGCTCATACCCTTCTCTATTGCCTTCATCAAGACATCAGGGCAAGCAAAACCACAGAGATGACTGGGGTTCCTGTGCCAGCTGTTATCAATTGCAGCCACCCTGGTGCCACCCCCTGTAGGGTTGAGAAAGGAGGGGACCCTCTGTAGGCAGGGAAGGTCCCCCTGAGACACCCCAACCCGCTCACCCAGGACAGACATCCTCTTGCGATCACTGTTGAAGTCCAGCATGGCCAGCACTTCGTAGGTCCTCTTCACTCCCAGCTCGCTGATGGTGATGGTGTCTTGTGTTCGGGATAGGAAGACATATCCCAAGTCCCTGGCTGCCAGCACCAGTGCTTCTTCATCCGGTGAAGCCGCCTGATAAACCAGCTGGTCTGTGGAAGAGGAGCAAGGCTTGGGCAAGGAGAATCCCATCCAAGAGTCTCATACACACCTGAAACACCTCGTTCTTGCCCAGCACCAACACTATCTATGGAAAGCCTGAAGTCCAAGCCACCAAGCTAAGAAATCTCAGCCCCCTTGTCTCTTTTCTTCTGCTCCTTGGGTGGTAAAAGTGTCCAGACAGGGATGGATTATCCTCCCTGTGCTTCTGCTCCAACTATGTGGTTTTAAAACAACCCCAAAATGCCCACGTCTGGGCCAGAGGCTGATGCTAAGACTGCCCCAAAGCATCCCCAGGCTCTCAGGGCACCTTCTCCTCACCACAGCAGAGCTTTGCCATGTGGTGGAAAAGCCACCGCAGCCCCCCTGTGCCCTGCAGGGGAGCTGGACCCCACACAGAGCTGACAGCGCAGCCGACCCACCGCCTCTCTCCTCCACCATGACGGTGTGGCAGAGGGCCAGCAACCGCAGGAACTCCCTCAGCACAGGGTCACTGTCTCGCCGAGCAGCTTCCAGTAGTGCCACATCGTTGGAGTCTGACATCTTCTCCCCACGGTGGCTCCAGGTCAGCCCTGACCCCTGCAAGAGACACGGGCAGCTGAGACACCAAGAATGGGGCCACCCTGTAAGGCTCTGCCGTGGAGGTGTTGCTAGGGTGAAATACAGCAACCCTGTGCTGGCACGGTCTGATCCAAGTCAGAAACCTTGCTTTCTGCTGCCGACACTAAGGGGGTGAGTATTAAAAGGCTAGAAAAATCAGATCGGCAGCGTTCTATAACCCTGTTCCCTTGTCCTTTACCAGCAGCTGAGGAGCAGCAAACCCGCCAGCCCAAGGAAGCACATCCCTCCATCTCACAGGATGGTACCACAGTTGTCAGAAAGCCGTGCTCCACAGCAAAAGGCATCTCCTGCTGCTGCCATAACCAGTAACTGCTACGGCTTTGGCCCCAGTGATGAGCAGCGTTTGGCCCTGAGTTACGCAGGAGAGGGGAATTACGTACCGATGGCTGTTTGTTCTCACGGCCCGTGCCCAAACCTGCCAAAATAAAAATAATTCAGTTACTAGAGAGCTGGCAGGGAACATGACTAGCAAGGGCTTCAAGCAGTTATTTCTACAATGAACTGCTTCTTTTGCTGGCCAAAAACACTGGCAAGAAAGGAAAGATTTTCAGCACCTGCTTGGTGTCTGTCCATTGTGAGCCACGCTCCATTAGGACATCCACATTTGACTTATTTGGCTCTTGGACAGTTCAGACTGTTCAAACTATATGTTTTTCCTGTTAAAAATGCAGGCCTGGCTTTCATCCACATTTCCCAGGAGACTGGAAGGATTATGGCAATGCTGCTATCAGAGGTGCAACATGATGCATCAGACGGAGAAAAACTGTTTTTATGCCTGCTTAAAAACTTTGCTAGATTTTTTTTCCCTTCTCTTTGCTTTTGTCACTATCCATTTGTCTCAAGTGGTTGTTAAGTATCTCAGGAAAAAGGAGCTCCATACTAAAGCTCTAGCCCTCACTGCTTTCACTAATTAAGCACCGTGACAGCCCCCAAAAGGCAGCCAAGAACTCAAATAAATGGAGCAATAAGTGAAGGAAGGACTTGGCAGTTCTTAGGATTCTAAGGGAAAAGAAAAAAAAAAAAAAAAGGAAAAAGATCATTACATGCATTCGCCATAAAGAAACAATATAAAAGGAAGGATGACTTCTCTACCTCCACCACAGGTCACCCAAGAGTCTCACAGTACCCAGACTTGGAAACAGTGTCTTCAGCCCACACACCAGACCACCAAGATCCACCCACATGCCCAAGCTTCCTAGGAAGCCAGGAGGAGAGGAAAGAACCAAAGCAGCCTAAATTCAAGGTCTACCTCACTCAGGAGTCCCCACAAACCTGCTACCAATAAAAGTTACCGTAGACAGTCCCATTAATGCAGCATTTCTTGAAGCTCATAAT
Organism: Anas acuta; assembly: GCF_963932015.1. Taxonomy (NCBI): domain Eukaryota; kingdom Metazoa; phylum Chordata; class Aves; order Anseriformes; family Anatidae; genus Anas; species Anas acuta. The sequence continues at coordinate 1,477,944 of NC_089004.1, read as the reverse complement.
ATTTTGTGTCAAGGTGCCAGTCTTGTCTGAGAAGATGTATTCAATCTGGCCAAGCTGGTCATTGAGGCTGGTGCTTCTGGCCTTTGCTGGAATGTCCTTGACAGCATAATACATTTCCAAGTCCCAGTTGATAAAGAAGCTGTTCACCAGATAGATGAATTCAAACCTATGGAGTGAGAATGGAAGAAAGCTTACACCAGGGAAGGAGAATGCATTACTCACAGCCCAGGGGGACTTGGGGATCTGCCTTGGGGAGAAAGGGCAGAGAGGAACTGCCTGCCTGGGTCCTGCTGCTCTGAGCTGGGGATAAGCAAGTTTTTGTTGGTGGCCAGGTTTCCAGAAGGCACACCACACCAGACAGGGAGCCCACTGGGTCCCAGGCAGCTGGATTCCTCTGGAAATCTGGTCCTTGATGTCAAAATTCATAGATGTGGAGATTTGGTGAAGGGTCTAAAAGTTTGTCAAGGGCTTTTCCCTGCACAAGTTGTGATTAGAGCCTGCTTGTAATGCCTGTGCCCTTCTCTTCCCCACCCTGCTGCTGCTCCATGGGGAAACACCTCCTTTATCAGTCTGTCCTCTTCAGTCTGGCCCCAGTTTCCAACATCAGTACATCACGTCTTTACGTCTCTTTTCTGGCTTTCCTCTGAGGAGACCTCAAAGCATGTTATCAATGTTTTTATTCCACCCATACCCTCTTACAGCCAATGGAACACAGGGAAACGACTTGCTCAGATGGACCTTGCATGCATCCCCATTTTGTGGCTAAAATCCAAGGTGCCAGACGAGGGCCAAGGGCAGGGAGAAGGGTGCTGAATGCTGATTGTTTGCAATCTCTGTCGTTCTTACGTTATATACATGGACATGGGTATGATGATGCTCAGGAGGATTGCGAAGCCCCAGAAGCTGAAGAAGGCCTGCTTGGCAGGAGCAGTGTGTTTGTAGAGAGCAGAGAGGTAGGTGTGCTTCTCCTGGAACGTCTTGGCCCAGAACCCGGAGGCAATGGCAAGGCACAATGACATGGCCAACAGCACCAGGAAGATCTGAGATGGGAAACCAGGATGAGAGCACCACATCACACAGAGCCCACCAGCCTTTTCTATGGGCCCTTCTAGTCTGTCTGTCTCATCTAACTGTGTGTTCACGCTGCACTTACTATGATCACCAGCCGGTCCATCATGCGGTCCAGCTTGGTTTTCTTCCGCTTGATCTTTCCACAGTTCCTCATAATTTTGGAATCAAATCCTGTGCGAGAAACATTTTAGAAGTAAAAACAAGTCCACAGTCCCCAGAAGGTCGCCTTGCAGCTAAGAGATGCTGCTTTCCTCCCCGGCTCTAAAGGATTCAGAGGACCACGTCCCTTAATCAGTGGTTAATGAAGCCACGTCTGCACACTCAAAGTGCTGCTTATACCAGTGCTCATCCCTCCTCTCTGCCTGGAGTTATCCGTGGCCAAGCTCTCAGCTGTCTGAGCTGTCTGTGCTGTCTGTGCAGGAGGCAATAAAGTGAAGTGGAGCCAGGACGTGATGCAGGTGAAATATAACCTGGAACAGGGGGATGTTTGGAACCACCACGTCACCTGCCTACCAGTGAGACCAACACCAGGAAATCATGGGAGAAACTTTTGGTGGTCTGTTTACTGCAGCAAGTCCTGGTGGTCTGTTTACTTTGCATCAGCAGAGAACGGGACCTCCTGACACTGAAAGCACTTGGGCAGCTTAAAATCCCTGGGGCCCTGGATGTTTCTTGCCCCCTCCTCCCCCCAGCCTGGACACTCACCTGCGTAGATGACTAAGCCGTAGCAAAAGTCGGTGTTGCGAAGCTTGCAGCCTCGTAGCAAGATCCTTTCACTGTCAAGCGAGTACGTCTCACCCCGCCACTGCAGCGTGCCGGTGAAGCTGTGCATGCGGCTGTTGGGCTCCTCACAGGTCACCCTCCCTTGATCAGAGGATACGATGCAGGTGTTGGCTTTGGGGGAAACATGGGGTCCTTCCTCTCCTTCCCGTGCCTGTCCCCTCCAGAGATAGAGGGGAAATTGAGATTCCTCTAGTGTGGTTGTTGTATGGGTGACTCAGGTTAAGGCTGGCTGAGCTGGAGTGCCCACCTTCAGTGCTAGGAGGGTGCTCAGCCCAGGGACCACAGGGGGCTAGAAAATTGGACACAATCCCCTTCATTCCCAGAGCCCCCAACATCATCCTATGGAGCACCAAAGGGAAAAAATCCAGGGTCTGAACTCAAGTTTGGGAACTAAGTGCTCAATTCTGGTAGGGAAAACAGAAGCCAAGGTAGGGGGAAAGGCGCACAACCCCGTTGCAGAACCACGCTGCTGGGCAATGGCCTCCATGCAAGGGCCTGCAGCTAGAGCCAGCCTCCAGCCTTGTGGCAGGGACACATGCAGCCTCCTGGTGGAGTGGTGGCACTTGGTGCCCCAGGGGACAGCGTGAGGCCAACAGGAGCACGGAGACCTCCCGAGGCCACACGGGTGTGATCCCAGGGGGACAGACACATCCTGGCCTGTGTAGGGGGCTCACCGTCAAAGGCGGCCACGCTGCCCTCGCTCGTCAGCTCCCGGTGGGTGACTGGAAGGGCCTGCCTGAACTTCAGGTTCGTTTCCCTGCAAACGAGAACCAGGGAGGGAAAACTGAAACAACCCTGCAGGGTGACAGAGCTGTTAATTCTGCTGTCAGACCCATGGGACAGAGGCTGCCATTAATTACCGGGCGATTACATGAGTGACAGTAGTGCTTGGCGATGGAGAGCGAGATAGGGACCTATCATGGCAGGCATCAAGCACTCATGCAGGGAGAAAGGCCTGGCCCCGAGACCCTGTCATTAAATCACCCTGCAGACAGGCAGGGTGGATGGGCAGGCAGTGTCCCCATGCAGCCGAGGGGAACTGGGGGATGATGAAACAGACCCAAGGTCACGAGCTGCTTCATGCAGGACTCGGGGTTTTCCCCAGCTCTGGACAGGCCCCAGACTGTTGCCTCAGAAATTTCTTGGCCCTTCATTTCTGAAATGTGGGGCCCAAGATTAGGGGTTTAATTGCATTTCTGCAGTGTCTATAGGTTTAGCTTTTGGAGGAGCCCCCCAGTGCCTTGATTTCTGCTGGACTTGGGCCTTCCCAGTATGCCCCCCCCCAGGTGCTGGTGGTCCCCAAGGCTGGAGGCTTCAGCTGGGACATCTCCTCCCACCCTCCTCACCCATCGATGTCGGTGGTCTCCACGTAGCACAGGCTGCTGGGCTCAGAGCTGCACAGCAAGAGCATGTCGGCCTTGGAGAGCAAAGGGAAAAGAGCACCCAGCTGAGCCTCTCCTTGACGATACTCTGCCCAAGCACACTGCTGGCCCCAGGGCATCACTCACCGGGACGAAGCTTTCCTTGCGCAGGCGGACGATGTCCCCAACGCAGATGTCACACCATTTCTGCCAGCGGAAGCTGAAGGAGAATTTAGGGGAAAATATGGACATTGCAGACCCAGAGGCTGTGCTTTACCTTCATGGGGCAGTGGGAACATGGATCATAGCAAGGCAAATACTGTTTCTGCCCTCTGGACCAGCCTGTCTGCCCCAGCTTCTTGCATGAACTGGGGCTGCAAACTGTTTGTTCCTCTGCCATCGTGGTGGCTTCCTATTTGTGTGACCAAAGCACAGATGAGCACTGAGAGTGGCATGGGACCCATTTGTCCATATCCCATGTACCTACTGGAGGCATTGACACTCAGCCCTGGCACCTGGTGGGAAGTGCTGGTCCTTCCCTGGACCAGTTCTTTTGCTAGATCAGAGTTTAGCAGAAATGCAGCAATGGGTTAGCTGTGAAGACCTGGAGGAAATTCTGTGGCTGGAAAACTCTCCTCCCAGCTTATCACAGCAAACCAACGCTTCTTAGACCTGTTGTCTGTGAAGGGGTATGATCATCCCTACAGGGAAACACCTGGACCTGCAACAGGTTCTGGGGAGTGGTGCTAGTTTGCAGAGTCAGGCATGGTCCCATCAAAACCCTTCATAACTGCTACATCCAAGGGTGCTCAGCACCATGATGATCCATTGTTCCACGCATATTTACTGCAAGATGGTAAAGAAAACACAGGTAAAGCTCCCCAAAGCCCCTCACCTCTTCCCAGACAGGATTTCACATGGTCTGTTGTTGATGTTTCTGTCACTTTGGTGACGGCCCTGCACAAAGGCAAGCAAAACAAGAAGCCAAAAGAAAGGTATAGGCCACGTCAGACTTTCTTGTTCTATGAAAACAACCCTCTTAAATGTCATAATCTCTGGGTTCCTCAGTCCTGGGACAAAATCTGCTTTTTGAAGCAATTTGAAGGTGTATTCTGATAAGTAAAGAGGCAGAAATCCCCCAAGATATTTCTGGGGACCAAATCGGGAATATAGCCATTGGTTGGGATATTAAAGATTACAGGATAAAAGAGGTGGGACTCCAAGTCTTAAAGGAAAGTAACTGTCTGGTCACATCCTTTCAAAGGGAACAAAGCACTTTGGACATGGTAGAGTTGATGGTACCTCAAATGATGGCATCTCCCAAACTTTCCAGTTCACCCCAGAGCAAAGGGATCCTTCCTGCTGACCTGCTCCCCAGTAACTGTGCCCAACACTCCCAGCCTCCCTCCAGCCCATACTCACAATGTCATCGATCAGGTCTCGTAGGGCTCGGATGGTGAGAAGACAGCTCAGGGGGAACAGCAGGGTGTACCAGGGTAGCGTGGAGATCTCAGGAATGGTCTGTGGAAGAAGAACGGTACCTCACTGCAAAACTTTCATCCCTCCTTAGGACACTTTAGGTCTCAACTCTCCTCCCTAGGCAGTGCCCAAGGATGGCTGGAACCTAAAATGAATCAAATTAGCATCTCTGTCTACACAGAACTGCTTTGTTAAATTTCTACCTCTTTTTATATGGATCACTGAGCGAGGAGAGTAGGAGTTTTGTTTAGGCATTGTCTATGTGATCTTATTTTATATCCAAACCCAACCAGTTTAAAATAACCCAAAATAGCCAAATAATGAACATTTTCAGCCCCTCAGAATTCCCAAAAGGCAATGAGCACCACTGAAAAACAGTATGTTTGACACCATTTTATACTGTCAGTGCAAAAGAAGAACTGACTTCAGCTCTAGTGAAGCAAACCAGACGTACCAAAATTGTGTGAACTAACTGCAGAAAATAATCTTAAATAATGAGACTACTGTCATTGTGAAAAGCTCTCAAAGCACCATGTAACTTCTCGAACGATATTCCTTCAACATCTGATTCATCTCCATGCACCAACAGGACTTTCGTCTACTGGCTTTTGCTGTGAACCGTGCTTCCTTAATCCCTTACCTGCTCTGCAGTCATACCTCAAATGCCTGGAGGGTATATGAGTTTGTCCTGGTCTCAGCAACTGATCTTGTGAGACACAGATCTTCCTTTTGCTCCTCACACAGAAGAATTGTTTCTCATAATGAATGAGATGGCTCAGTGGATATAGTTGCATATTTTAGGGCTGCATCTAACCAAATAGAAAGCCCAGGAGAAGTAACAGGCTGAGATCCCACAGTGGTCCTCTAGAAAGGTTGGAGACGGGAACCCAAGTACCCTGTCAGGCAGCCCCCTACTCTGAACACCAGCCAACCCTCCTTAGCTGGACAGCCTCTCACACAGGAGCTTTTACCTTGGTGTTCATCTCACCTGTAAGAGGATGACAAAGACAAAGTAGACGTTGGCCATTCGGTGGAACTGCTCATAAAGGTTCAGCGGCAGGAAGGTCAGGATGTTGTACTTGGCTGTCTTAATGGCATTGCCCTTTCAATAAAAAAAAAAAAAAAAAAAAGTTATATGACTTAAAACTGAAACAAAATATTGTGCCTCTGATCATCTGTAACTTATCTAGCTGATCCCCAACAAAATGCTTGTTATTTAGCTCTGAAAAAAAAAAAAAAAAAAAAAAAAAAAAAACAAACATGTTTTTGTTCAATCCAAACTTTTTTCATAAATCTTTCTTTTGATTTGATCATCAGACTAAAAATTGACTTTCATACAGTTCTGCTCCTTGTCTCAGAGCTCCAGAGGGCATTTAGGGCAAAGGGCAAAGAGCTGCCCTTCCTCTTCATTGTGGATTATGTTTGTGACTCTCCATCCTACTGGGGATCGCTATGGCACCTCTGTCAGGTCATCCCCTGACCACCACCAGCTCAGGGCATCAGGAGCTGGTAGAGAAATGGCCCAGGACTGGCACAATCGGACTCACCGCATACTTCTTCTTGGTCAGGCAGAAGGCAAATTTCTTCTTGAACTGCCTGTGGTAGCTTCTGTTGTTGGCCCTCACTTCCCAGGTGAAAGCTGGAAAAACAAGCGGTCATCAGCCAGGCCCTGGCCACCAACCCCTGGCCTCCAGGGACAGGAGGACCTGTTTTGGTGTCACTGGGCTCCTGGTGACATACTTCTGCTGAGATGGGCTTTCCATAATGCAGTGACACCTTGGGAGCAGACAAGTGTAGGTGGGACAGAGCTGGGTCTTGGGGACAGCTGGGTTTATGGAGTGGACAGAAGTTTCCAGAGGTGTAGGACTGCTGCCCACGCTTCCCCTTGGAGCCTCAGGGTAAGCATTTGTGCTCAGGTTTTGGTTTAACAGTGAATAATCAGGGCAGGTGAATGACTCCTCCAGGCACAATTCTTGCTATTATTAAAGCTGTTTGTTCCCCTCCCAGTTCCATTTTTTGTTATGTGCAGATAGCACCAAGCACAGGACACCACAGCCATGTTCCCCAGCTCCTGCACCCCAACTGATGGCCTATCCTCCCAGACCATTTCCCCTGGACATTTTCCCCACCTCACATCCCCTGTCCTATACTCAACCACCTTTAAATAAAGAAAAACCCCAAGCCACACTCATTGCACGCTGACCTGGCAGCTTCTTTTTCTCGTGCAGGCAGCCTGAGGCTGGGTCACGGTCATCCATGCTGGCACTTCTAGGAACAAACTGGACCTAGGAACAAGCACAAAAATATTTGCAATGCTGAGCAACAACAACATGGGCCCACCTGAAGGCTCTAAAGCTGGGGGCTTCGCCCCTCCAGGGCAGGACACCACACAGAAGGGATATTTCTTCTGAGCACAGCAGGATGACTTCCCTGAAGCTGCAAACTAACAGAGATCTTTTTACTACTCCAGAGAGTTAAAATTACACCCTCAATATTGACATGAGGTCCTCAGTGGCCACTTGAATGCCACAGAAGGGGGGTGTCAGGCTGAATATTTGTGATGAGAAAACTTCCTTCTCTCTTTGAAACCTGATTTCCTTTTCCTTGCCTTTTGCAGGACCAGCAACAGCTAAGATCCGACGTGGTGTGGAGCCTCTTTCGGACCCATTTTGCCCAGTCCCAGCTGCCTGTGACAACTCAAAAATTTTCCCTCCGAGGAAGTTGTGAGAAATCATTGAAGTCAACAGCACAGAGGAGAAATTCTCCCCATCCTGCCATCGCACCCAAGCATCCGTCATGCCGAGGGAGCAACCACCTTCATCAACGACAAGAATTTTCCTTACGCTCAGTAGCTCAGTGACCTCCCCTGCAGGGATGTTAGGGAAGATTAATTAATGTTTGTGAAGTGCTTTGTGATCCTTACATGAAAGAAGCCAGTGAGGTGTAAAGCTTTAATTACCTTATTATTAAATAATCCTACACAGAAGTCTGTCCCTGCCATTATTTCTTATCTCATACCTTTGATCACTTCTTTTTTTTCCATTCTTTCACTAAGTGGCTACTCCTCTCCCTGTCACTCCTCCTGGTACAAGGCAAACTTGCTATCAGCTGGCCCTGACACACACCGCTGCCCTGAGATGCTCTCGGGTGACACCAGCATCTCCAGCACTGCCACCTCACCCCGGGTCAAGGAGGCCCCAAACATGGGCAGCACTTCAGCTCCAGGTTTTGCCCGTGTCCAAGAGCTTGGCCAAAAATAAGTCTTATCCACATCATCCTTCTTTACCACTAAAGACTCTGCATTTGTACTTGAATCCTAAATTGCACCTGTAGAGTCAGCACATTTGGGGCCCATCAACATTTTCACAGCATGACTGAGGAGGAAGATGCTGCAGAGAAGAGCTGCTGCATGTGGTGGGTGGGACACTCATGCAAAGTCCCACAGCTCCAACACCCTCCTGTAAGAAGGGAGCAGAAAGAGTGGGGATGCCTGGAGAGAGGAGATTCCTGCACAGAATGGGAACCGAGTACCCAGCCCAGCTATTTCCACTTGGTTTGGGTAAAATAAGGTGGCGAGGGATTTGACACAGAGAGATGCAGAGCTCCCACCTTCCTCCCTGAAGCTGAACACTCATAACCACGATGCTGTCAGCTGGGGATGTTTTCCCCTGCAAATAGCCAGGGCTACATCACGTTGCAAAGAGACAAGGGAGGCACAGCGAGGTCCTCACCAGCCCGAGCCCACCCTGCGGTCCCCAGCAGACCCAGGAATGGCAGCCAGGATCAGCCCCAAGCCCAGCTCTGCAGGCAGGTTTGTGGTGATGAGGCAGGTCCAGAGCCTGGGAGTCAGCAGGCAGGTCAGGATCGGCTCTGGCAGCCAGCTGAGGCCGTTAACCCCTGGTAGGGCCCTTGGGACCCTGACCCATCACTCACAGCATCTCCTGGCTCCTTGCTCCAGGACATAGGCATGAAAGCTGAGGCTGGCAGAGATGCATGCCAAGGTGTTTGGGCTTGCTGCCTCCAAACCAACAAAATGTGCGATTGCTTTGATCAAGAGTCTAAGTCCACGCTGCCTCAAGTCTCACCAAAAAACACTGGAAGGCCTCAGCTCTGCTGCTGGCCGTCCCTGCAGGAGGTGCCTCTGCGCTCAGGATCAGGCCTGAAGGTGGATGTCCACCACGTCTCCACGTGCACGAGCCCCCTGGTACCACCTAACAATCGCTGTTAGCCCTTCCATGCTCTGCTCCTCGGCTCCAGAGGACCCATGCTCCTGGATGATGCCAAATGAAGGTGCAGCTAATTAAGAACTAGCAGTTGGCAGATGTGGGGACCTCTGGGGAGCTGAGCATTGTGCACAGACAATCTGGAAAACAACCCCTGCATCCAAGCCCTAGCAGCAGGGGAAAGGCCAAAAAAAGGGAAAAAAAAAACCAAAAAAAAAAAACACTGATTCAAAGCACAGCAGAAACAGCTCCAAAGAGGTACCAGCAGCGAGCTCACATTGATAACTGAAAATAAAAATTACACCTTGGGCATGTGGGAACAAGCATTAATCGGGTGCCAGGGCAGGTGGCAAACCTGAGCACGAGCTCCATCGTGGGGCAAGAAAGGGCTGGAGATGGCCAAAGGCAGAAGACAGCCTCCGGCTGCACTGACAGCGATTAACGAGCACACGGGAAGCTCCACCAGCTGCCGGAGCTCTGACCTGGTGGGGAACGGCCGGTCCTGCCTGTCCCTGGGGTCTCAGCAGCAAAATGCAGCTGCAAATCAGCAAGGCAAGGCTGCTTCATGCTGACAAGACACGGCGCTTTGCCCAGGGCAAGAAGCAGGGCTTTCTCACCCCAAACTATACTTTTGGGCTAGTGGAGGTTTGCATGGATGAACACAAATAAACCAGGTTTAAATGGGAAGAGGCACCGCACCAAATGGGACTGGCTTGGGAGAGTGAAACACGTGGAGATGACTGTCAGGGGCTGAAGTGCCCTAGCCCCCCGTTACAGGGCCGTACAGCACATTTTGTGATGGTTTTGCCTCTGAAATGGCCCCATAAATGTTTGGTTGTTGCTTTGGTCAGCACAGGTGTTAGCATGAAAAGTGCTTGCTTCCATGGGAGCGTCTGTCAGACCCACAGCAGCCACCGGCCAGAACTGGGGGTTTCTGGTTGTGTTTCTTCCCTGCCTGCTCTCCCCTCTCCCCTCCTCCCCCCCCCTCCCAAAAAAAAAAAAAAAAGAGCTCCAGCAGTGCTTAAGGGAAAAAATGACAGCATGGTGTCAGCTTCAGCTGACCTGAATTTTCCATTTTAAAGAAATCTGTGGTTTTAAATCAAGCATCTGCTTAAGTTGTCTCCCTACTTTCCATGTTTTGGCAACTTTGCTTTTCATCGAGGGCAAGCCACCTCCTGGCCAAGATGCCAAAGGATCTCCCTGGGAACCTCACGTCCCCTCGGGACAACAAGGGGGTGAGGGTCTTGGTGCCAAACCGCCGGGGACCTGCTGGATCGTGGGTGCTGCCGCAAGCAGCCTCAGCATCATGAGCTTGTTTACCCGACTGCCACATCCCTGCGGGGCCCCAGCTGGTGTCCTGCCCCCACGGGACCCCAATCCCACAGCCCTGGGAGGTCCCCACCTACCCACCAGCATCCCCAGCATCGCCCCGTTCCCGGAGCACCAGGGGCTTCTCCAGCTCCGTGGTTCCCACAGGCTCAAAACAGGGTGATTAATCCCATTCAGATTTTAACCAGAATTAATCACATTTGGGTTTCAGCTGCCTGGGGTGCCTGTATTTCTGGAGGAGGCTCAGCAAAGTAGGGTGACTGTGTCAGACCAGAGTCTGCCCACTGCTGGGCATGGCCTCACTGAGCCCCATACATGGGGGCCCCTGCAGGCAATGCTTAAAACAATAAATATATATATATATATAAATACATAGGTTTAAAATATGCTGCTGGTTAAATAGGGTTAAAACAAGAGATGCCCTGTCCCATGGGCGACGCCGTGCGATGAGCAAGTGGATGAAGATGCCTGGCAGCAGCCAGCTCATGCTTATCACACTGGGCGGAAACACCCCCGCACCGTGGCCAGATCCAGCCCAGGAAAGCCTCTGGGGGCTTCCCAGACATGCCCAGGCCGTAAATCTCCTTCCACAGGCTGCTTGCTCACCCTATTATTCCACCTGCCTGCTGCTTTGATCCAACCCCATGGGAAAATGCAGCATCCCTGTCCCCATCCCGGTCCCTGTCCCCATCCCGGTCCAGGAGAACCCCAAATCTTCCCCTGTGCCCAGAAGCCAAGAAAGGAAAAAAGTGCTCTTAGAGGGGGGCTCCCCCCTCTCCCCAGGGTCCACAGGGACAGACGCAGCCCCCAGTAGAGCACCCGCCAGCCCACAAGCCCCCCGGCACCCACCCAGTGCCAGCAGCACCCATGGGTAGGTGCCCAGGGCAGGCAGGATGAAGGGGGGCTCAAGGGGAGAAGAATAGGGAAAAAGCAGAAGGAGAGGCTGTGCCACACTCCCCCAGGCTCCCCCGTACCTGTACCGATCCTGCCCGTGGCCCTGCTGCCAGCTGTGGCTGCCACCGCCCTGCCCAGCGGGGCCGTGGGACAGCCCCCGCCACACCTCCGGTGCTGGGCTCCCTGGGGACCCGCCTGGCCCTGGCACGGATCCAGTCTGCACAGCTTGGCCCCAGCACCTCCTGCTCTAGGGAAGCGTCAGCACCCTCCAAACCACAGCCGCGGATGCAAGGGCAAAGCACGGGGGTGTTCGGGCATGCAGGGGGGGCAGGATGGCACTGGACTGGGCAGACTGGTTTCACTGGGAGTGCCCCAGTCCCTCCGAGACCCCAGGTTTGGCACCGGCTCCACTGCTCCATGAAGAGCGGGGAAGAAGCAGGGGCCAGGCGTGACCCTGGGGATGGGAGGTGGAGTTTCAGATCCCTGGAAGAGGGGAATGGATACAAATCAGCTCTTTGGGGCAGCTCGGTAGCACCAACCCCAGAGAGCATCCCCGAGGGGAGAGCCAGTCCCATGGATCCCATGCCCCCCTCAAAGCCTCATCCTGGGGCTGGGGCTGGTTCTCCAGCACACCAACAGAAATACCCCACTGTGGTGGTCCTGCATTAGCCATCATTAGATTAATTGCTCACTGCAATTAACCACAGAAACCTGGAGGTGATTAAGCAAGTGCTAGGCTAGCAGTCCATAAAGCATTTATAGTGCAGCCACGAATAACTCGTCTGAGGTCCATAAACAACACATCCACACTGTCCCTGTGTCCCCACGTCCCTGCCGTGCACTGGGTGACACAGCCCAGCACCCAGCCTGCGTGGCCAGGGCTAATTTGGGCACATCCCTGTCTGGGGTGACACAAACCCATCCCGATGCTCCTCACCTGCTGGAAAGGGAGGGGACAGGCTCACCGAATGACTGCTGTGAGCTGAGCCAAATTAACAGCTTATTGCCGTTTCCCACCCAAATTTGGTGAGTATCATCACGCAGCATTTAGAAATAAAACCACGGGGCTGTCCCGGTGCTGCAAAAAAACAGGTCAGGCACCATAGCAGTGGGCAGGGAAGTGGCGGTGAGCGCCTGGCACCACTCCGGCACGGTGCGGGGCCGGTGATTCACGCTTCCCAGGAGCTGCTCCACTCTCAGACCTCTTCTCCCAGCCCCTCTGTGCGGGCACAGCCTGGCCCCTTCCCAGCACCGCTGACTGAACGCAGTGAGGCAACCCCGGCGTGATTCATGCTCCGTGCTGACGGGGTTTGCTGAGCTTGGGGGTGAAGCCATGCCGGATAAAACCATGGGTGAGTGTGCCCAGCCGTGCCTGCCCGTGTTACACGTGCTGTTTAAGACACCCCAGCACAGCAGCATCCTCCTGTCCCCCAGGGCTGCTCTCCTGCCTGAACGAGGCAGGCGATGGGCACAGTCCCTGAGCTGCTTGGACTGGGCCCCGTGGGGAAGGAACACAGCAGCAGCCGGCAGGAGGGGAAATTGTGGTTGGGGGTTGCAAAAAGCATCAGTAACAGGAGCATTCCGAGGGGCAATCTCCATCCTTGGAGGTGCTCAACCCTTGATGAGATGCAGCTGGCCCAGATAGAGATTTTGGGCAGTTCTGCAGCCCTGAACATTCACCACTAGCACATAACCAGCCCCTCTCCACACACAGGAAGGAATTTCTCCCTTCCTGCCCCCCAGGCCCATCACTTGCCTTCACACTCACTCTCACCAGCAGCTCCTCCAGCAGCACAGCCATTCCTGGTGGCTCCCAAGGCCCTGGAGCAGCACCCAAGACAAAATTCAGCATTTCAGCCTTTTTCTGCAGTCCCCCATCTGCTGCCCTGTCCCTACCACTCTCCTTTCACCCCGGGACTCTCCCATTTGCCCACGCGCTGGCTGCACTGCACAGCCCCGCTCCAAAGCGACCTCCCTGTGACAGCTCCCTGCTTGCTCGCTTAACCCCACCAAAAAAATCTGCATTTTTCCCCCCCCATGCAGCCTCCCTTTCTCACCGGCTCAAGGCTCAGAGCTGGCGCTCCCACCTGCAGCTCAGCACCAGGGCACACACAGCTCCGGAGACCCAAAAGAGCCACTGCTGGGACAGGCCAGCAGCCATGGGGACATGGTGGGGACAAGCCTGTCCCCAAGCCTCCGCGTCCCCCCAGTTTGCACCCTTGCTTCTGGCCACAGTTGGGCAGAATCCAGAGGAAGGAAAGGGCTTTCCACATCCTGCCCTGACACCCCCGCAGGAAATCACACGTGGCGGGTGATTTCGGGCCACCATGGGCACCAATAGCGCCGAGGGACAACGGCCGAGGTCACCCTAGTAACAGCAGCTGGCAAAGATGACATTTTTACCAATCAATCGCTCCCTGCAATTAGCTGGACCCCCCCAGAAGCAATTAAGCAAGTGCTGGGAGGCTGCGCACAGCGCAGTGCTGGGGCACAGGGACACCCGTGCGCTGCGGTCACCCTCCCGGTGCGTCCCCCCCGCTGGGCACAGGGGACCCCCCAGCCCCAGGGCTGCCCTGCAGTGGCAGCAACCCATGCACAGGCAGAGGGGAGCTGAAGCTTCAAGCCTTGTTCTTACCTCCACTCGTGGTTGCCTCGGGCAGACCGAGCAGCTCCGGGTGCCCTTCTCCAAACGGCCGAGCAGCTGCCGGGCCCCGTTTGCACGGAGAAAATAATTTCGGGAAGTTCCCCTGCGGCACAGGGGTTGTTCCTCAGCCTGGAGCAGCCTCAAGTCAGCACCTGCCCAGGCTCTGGTTAACGCAGATCCTGCCCCAAACTTCAGTTCCGATTCAACCCCCAGCAGCTGTGCCCACGGGGGCCGTCACCGTGCGATGGCATCGCGGCACCGGCCCTGGGCACGGCTGCGTCTGGCCCCTGCCACGGCCCTCCAGAGTTTGCGGGCACCGGGGCTGCCCCATGCAGGGCGGTGGCAGGAGCACGCGACGCCCGCGGCACCCAGCAACCGCCTGCACCACCCAAAATCCCCCCCCCAAACCTGCACAACCTGTCGGCAGCACCCTCCTTCCGGCACGGTGCCCGCACCCTCCTCTTCCTCCTCCTCCTCCACTCCTGGCCACAGCCACAGCAGGGCAGGAGGTGACCCGGTTCCTCGGCCACCACCAGCCCCTGCTGCCCCGATCCCTGCAGGGACATCGGTGTCACCCTACCTGGCTCCGGATTTAGGGCTGAGAACAGGGGACCTCCGTGTCTGGGCACTGCAGGGCACTTTGGGGGGTCCAGGCCATACGGGGGGGTGACTGTCCCCACGTAGACCTGCACCACGAGCTGTGACACCGGAGAGCTGGAGCCAGGAGAGTCCTGGCAAATCTGGGCCCCAGAGCTCCCGGGGAAAGCAGGAAAATCCATTTATTGAGCTGCGGGAGAGGAGAGGCTGCAGCATCGGCCCAAAGGCCCCCCCGGGCCATACCCCCAGCCCCTGGGGAGGGGACACGGGGGAGCAGGACTGGGGCTGTCACTGCCCTTCCTGCCCCCACAACCCCACTTTGGCCCTGTTTGAGCCCTATTTAAGAGGCAGCAGCAGCCACCACCCCCCATACCCCCTTGCACCAAAGGCCGGATTCAGGATTTTCTCTTCCTCCACAAAGGGATTTGCAGGAGTGGCCCTGAGCAGGTGGCACTGTCACCACCCAGGCTCTCCTGTGCCTCAGTTTCCCCAGCACCATCCCCACCTCCTCCTCCTCCTGGCTACAGAGGCAAAGCTCCCCCAAAGAGCAAAAAATAGCAAGACCGACCCTCCTGCTGTGGTTTCTTCTGGTCATGAACAGTTCTGGCAGTGTCCCCTGGGGCACGCGGCCTTCCAGGGATAAATGAGGTGGTTGAGACCAACAGGACAGCCACCAAACACACACCTGCACCACCAGCGTCCGTCTGTCCAACTGCACATCCACCTGCATGCCCGAGGCTGGGTGAGCTGTGCTTTCCTGGAACCAGAGCTCTTGCAGCCCTAAAATCCTGCCTGGCTCCAACTTTTGCAGTTTCCCCAAGATGAGACTTGGCCCCTTCCATCCGCTGGGCTCCGTAACAGCAGCTCCGGGCACCACAGGGAGTTCCCCTTGGGGCTGATGATGGGGCTCACCCCAAGGCATCCGTCCCCTTCCAGCCCTCCCTCCCCCCAAGGTGTCCTGCAGGAGGGGGACATCGCGGAGGGACAGAGACCACCCACCCCAAATGGGATCACACCAGGGGAGGGGACACCAGAGCTCAGCACCTCACGGGCCCGTAGAGGTGGCTGAGAACGCGGCTGAGCCGTGACTTTGACAGCATCCTAAGTAACCGCTGCCATCGCCGAGCCATCACCAGCACGTTAAATAAAACACATTGCCAGTGAGGTCATCTAATAGCCTATTATTTTTTTATTTGAACTTTTTACCTTCACCTCTTCCTCCGTGCTGAATCAGCTCCTTCACTTGGCACTTTAATTCCTGCCCCATTTGTGAGATTGATAGGGGCTCTCCCGAGGAGCCTGGGCAGGCGGCGAGAGCAGCAGGGCAGGCGCCAGCTCCCCGGGCTCTCGCCCCAGCTCGGGGGCAGAGGTGGGATCCGGGACCTGCCCCACTCGGGGCTCCACGGGCACCACCTCGTCTCGGGCACCACCTCGCAGCCCCAGGGGCGCCCGGACTTCTGCAGCAGCCGAGGGGCAGGGATCGCTCAGAGCCACAAAGCTTGTAAAAGGATGGCAGAGCCACGTCGGGAGGACATGGAGGGAGTGACGGTGGCTTCAGGTTCAAGGGATGCTCCGGGGAAGCCTGCCCAAGCTCCCCTTGGGCTGGCTCCAGCTCCCCTCCCAGCCCAGCTGCAGGTAAAGCAGAGCCAGACTCAGGAGCATGCATCTAGTCAACACCCTTTTATTAAAAACAATTACAAAAAAAGTTACAGGTTACAATATTTATATACAACCCAAAAACCTCTCACCAACCACAAACCTATTTTACAGTGTTACAGCGCCCAGGGGTGTGGGGGTTCAGGGGCTGCCCATCATCACGCTACGGGGAGGCAGTGACAGCACGCGGCTCTGACACTTGCTCTGACCCACACCAGCAGCGCTTGTCTCCTTTCCCACTAACGTGCCATGGAAGGGGCATCCTCCCCCCATGGCATCCCACCCTGAAAGCCTCATTTTAGGGCATCTCAGCTGAACCGTGGGTAGACAAAGGGGAAATGACCGCGAGCCCTCCTGCCTGCACTGCGCTGCAGAGACACTCGGCCTTCCCCGAGCCCAGACGCTGGGATAAAGCTGGGGAAACGGCTCCCCAGCAGGACACGGAGCACGTCCTCGTCGGGAACAAGGGTGCTGGCTCTGCTGGGGAAGGCAGCTGCTTGGGAAGAGGGGAGCTGGGCCTGCATGCCCGGTACCTGGGGAACCCGGAGGCTGTGAAATCAGTGGGCTGCTACAGACAGGCACCATCGCTGCAGCCAGGGGTGAAGATAAACGTGGGGATAAACCAGGGAAAGAGGCAAAAGCAGGAAAAAAGCTTCCTGCCCTGGTAAAGAAGCTCTGAACTGCCCCTCTGTCTCTCCCATGGCCTGGACAGAGACAGCATCGTTCCCTGCAACTCGCAGCCTGAAAGGACAGCCAGATGTGACACGGCCTGCAAAGCTCCGGGGAAGCAGCAGGGAGCTGCACGGCCCCTGCTTTGGGCAAAGAAGAGGCTGGGATGCCAAGCCACTGCCCACCAGTGGAAACAGAGCAGGGATCCCAGCAACAGGAGCTGGAGGCATCCCACCTGTATGCAAAGGGACCACAGCAGCCAGCGCTGGGAACAGATGCTGTCCTGGGAGGGGATGGGGCGATCGCTGCTCTCACACCACTGTCACAGTGCTGAAAGACCTCACCTACCAGGGAAATCAGCGCTGCTGTCCGCCACGAAAGCATTTAGGCCTTGGCAGAGAGAGACTGCCAGCACCTCTGAGTCTGCCCAAGCTGCTGCAAGCACAGCAGACACTCAAGAATTGCTTTTGTCAGGGGAGCCAGACAGACAACAAAGTGGCTCTTCTGCTCTCGTTAAAACTCCCAACATGTAAACTAGTTTAAAAGAGTATTTTCACCTATTGCTTTTGGTCTGACCTGCATCAAGTCCCTGCTATCAGGGACAGACTGGTGAGGAGCTCTGCGCACCTGTAGATTGTTGGGGCCATGGAGTACGGACTTAGCTGTCCCCACGTCCCCTCAAAACTTTGATCCCTACACATGAGCTCGCGGGGGATGCTCTGGAAGCTCAGGGTGAGAGGGAGGACGGCTCATCCTGACCTGCAAAGCTGCAGCGCCTGCTTTCACTGCTGTCCTCCTCTGCACAGCTCCTGCCCTGGAAGGCTGCACGTCCCTCCTGGGCACAGCGAGCCCAGCTCGTCACAGCCCCGCTGTCCCTCACCTCCCTGAGGTCTGGGCAAGGTCTGAGGCTTGTGACTTCTCCCTCGTCCAGCTCCTGCAGAACCAGGACGCCAGCACTCACCGATCACTTGGGTCACAGCAGCTGGGCACAACCCTGACCCAGGCTCGTTCCTCAGACCTGCTGCTCCACACACGCTCTCAGGAGCTGCCTCCCTCTCTCGCAGCTCTTTCTCCTCCACGGTGGGTCTGCATTAGGATCTCTTTCAAGATGGCTCAGTCCTCTGCTCTCTCCACACCTCGCTCGCCATTCACACACCAGCTACATAATCCACTCACTTCACAGCTTCCTGCCAAACCTTATTCCATTTCCCTCCCTCTCCAAACCCTGCAGGAAGCTAACTGCTTTGAAGTACAGAGGCAATTTAAGTTACATTTGAAAAAAAATAAAATTCTACCTTTAACTGAACTAGAAAGATCCTTCTGCATGTATCCAACCTACCTCTAAAAGCTTCTCCTAAGAAACAAGGAGTTCTCTCTGGTTGTGCTACTCAAAACCACCTTGCCATGCCTACAAGGCAACTGCTGTACCACAGAGAACCCCTCGGGCAGAGTAAAGAGGATCTGAGAGCCACTACCTGGACACAGGGACCGGCAAGCAGTGAGCTGGTGCCGTTCAGCTGCACCAGCAGCAGTCCTTAAGTCCTGTAGATACCTGCAAGTGCACGGGGAGTCTGGGGTAGCATGCTGCTGCGTACAGGTGGACAGTGTAACTCTGAGCATTTATTGCACTGCTTCAAAGAGGTGGAGGAGGAACAGGAGAGAGAGAAAGCGCAAGTCATCGTTTCACTTTAGCATCTTCTTTGATCTTCCAGACCATCAGCTCCATGCAAGCTCTGGCATCCTCGCTGGAGTCGTGTCCTTCCACTGGGGACAGAAAGACAAGGACAGCAGTTACGTCCCCTGCTGCACGGGGCTGCTGGCAGCACAAAGCCCACAGCAAGGTTTCCCCAGAGCGGGTCCTGCCCGACACGGCCGGCCCAGCTGCTTACTGCCCTTCGCCACAGCAGGCACAGGGCATCTGTGATCACTGTGAACTACAGATGCATTTGGAAGTGGAAGAGTTTTCACTAAACACACTTTTGCTGGACTTCAGCCTTGCACCATTCTTGTTTAATTAAGGGCTGAAGTGCTGCTACTCTGTAGGTCCCGAGGCTACTGGCCAGTGAGGCCTCAAGCTACCCAGCAGTATGGCTACAGAGTGCTTGTTGAAGGCTGGAGGGAACACTCCATGCTTCAAATAGAAAGATCAGTCCCACTTTGCCAGAGAGAGAAGAAAGACCACAACATGGCCTTGACAGAGCTGCCTCTGGCCCTCTCAGCCCAGTCCCCTGGTCCCCTCTTAGGGCAGACAGGGAAGAAGCAGGTGCTGCTGGCCCTCAGACCAGGGTTCAAACAAACTGGCAGGGCCCGCACACGCTGGCCCATTCACAGCGACTGGCAGGCACTGCGCACAGGGAAGTTCAGGAGCAAGAGGACAGGGCCGGGGGAGAGCAGGGAGGGAGGCAGGTCCAAGGAACTGCATCCAGGGGGGACGGGATGGCAGACCCTCACTCTCAGCTCCGCCTCAGTCTCACCGTTGTCCTGGATGATGCGCTTGAGGTAGTCTGCCATCAGCGTCCGGAGAGCCCGTTTGTAAGGTAAACCCAGCCGGTGGGGAAAGACAATCGCAGTATCCACCACTGTGCCATGGATAAGCTGGAGAGGGAACAGGAAAGCAACGTGTTTATTTTCCCTCTCCCACAGGGATGGGCACTCCTCAGGATTAACCACGCTAACGCAACCTTCCGGTCAGCCTCCCAGGCCCTGCGCAATGCCCTGCCGAGCTGCAACACAACCAGTTTTGCAAGAGGCTCTGGCTGAATCAAAGATGACTCCCCCTCAAAGGCTGCGTGCAAACCAGCTTCCCAGCGCTCTGCCAGCCAACGTACGTGCCCTCAAAGGCCTGCCTACCCATGCGTTCAAAACAGCAGAAATTCAGGGCTGCTTCAGTTCACGCAACTCCAATTCAGGACAGGTTACTCCTTAATACCCTGGCCTGGAGAAGCTGGCAGACCTCCAAGGTTGTCTTTTGCAATGAAAAAGCCAAGGAACCAGTTGACCCCACAAAGCTTGTTACAGCCTTCCAGCTGGTTCTCGAGATGTGAACCGAAGCAGGAAGGATGTCCAAATGGTACCCAGTCCGTTGTGTATCACACTGCTTCTAGAGGAAAGGCTTAATCTTCAAGGTGCACACCCGCCTGAAAATTTCCAGTCTGTCAGCAATGAAAGTCAACAGGAGGTTTTTAACCAGCACAGCTGAGCAAGGCTGTAATGGGACAAGTACATCTTGTACTCATGGGCATACCAATATACAGTAGATGGGAGGGAGGCCCTGGGCAGCCCCATGTTCAGGTCCAACTGCCTGGGGCACGCAGGGAAGACAAGAAGCTTTCTGTCCTCTAGGGTACAAAGTGTCATCACTCATCACGCTTCGCGAGGAACTGAGGATGCTGAGCAGGTCAGCACACTGCCTTACCCTGCACTTTGGGTGCCTGT
Organism: Anas acuta; assembly: GCF_963932015.1. Taxonomy (NCBI): domain Eukaryota; kingdom Metazoa; phylum Chordata; class Aves; order Anseriformes; family Anatidae; genus Anas; species Anas acuta. The sequence continues at coordinate 1,457,803 of NC_089004.1, read as the reverse complement.
GGAAGACCTAAAACCCACATCTGACAGGCACCATAAACATACAGTAAGCTGATTTTTTTTTTTAATATGAATTTCTTACTCTCAGGCTAAGACAAGATTAATCCTCTGTTGACCAAGAATGTATGCTCAGTGACAGCTAAAGGAACCTGCATGCAAGCAGTTCCACATAACGAGTACAGGAGCAAAACACGAGGTCCAAGAGATAAATTTATACGCCTGACCAAAAGAAAGCTCTGTAAGGCTCAGCACAGCGTGACTCAGACAGGACCCCGATAATCCAGTCTCCTCATCTGCCTCAACTCTTCCTAGGCACCAGCTAATGTTGCGTGACAATTCCTAACTTCGTCATTAATAGTTTCATAGCCCAGCTCCATAAATGCCTGAAAACAGCTGCAGTTTAACAGAAACAACCTGCTACGCTCTTTGGAGTGTAAAACTGCCAACATTATGGATAATCTCTCCTAGACTGCAGTCAAGTTTGGCACCCACCCAGGCACAATGATAATTACTTATGTAGATCAGGAAGACTGAGGAAACGGGATAATATAGCTTTAAATAAAAATTGAAATGCTATCACCATTTGGAGCTTGCCATGGCCATTAGCGAGATGTCGACTTTACTGCCACAGCCTTCAAACATTATGACTTGACATGCCACTGCCTGTCACACTCTGCTATATTGCTCTTGGGTTTGTTCTCTTGGCAGCGCCTGCGATGCTAAGAGAAAATCATGCTTCTAAGAGGCCAACAGTCATTTTGTACTGATAAAACTGTAAATAATTTTTTTTATGATGATGACGAACTCTCTTAGAGGCTGGGATAAAGGGTGCCATGGAGAGGTAAAGCGCTTTGCAGACATTAAAACCCCCTGCTTCCAAACCACTGCCGTGAGTTGGCAGCTCCAACTTCTTCATCAAAGAAGCTGCATGACAAAGAACGGCTGGAGGAAATTCTGGCTTGTGAGCACAGACTGAAGCCTTGGCTCCTGCCAGCCGCATGCTTTCTCGGTGACCCTAGCCAAACCCCCTGGGACCCGTGTTCAGAAGGCAGCCCTCCCTCCAGGACAGCAGAGATGGCTGAGAGATGCACAGAGCAGGCTGACGCAGGCCAGGCAGGAAACAAGACTGCTGAAAGGTCAAAATAGCTTGATCAGAATAATGCCACAAATCACAGCAAACAAGGCAGAGAACCTCAAGGACAGCTTACAGTTAGAAGAAAAAAGGCAATTATCTCCAGTGCAGAGGCAGAGAGACTTGTCCTGTTCCTCCATCAGTTACTGTGGACATCCAGAGGGCACAGGAGACCCCTGAGCCTACCCTGCTCATGCCCTGATCCTGGCTGAGCACACCTTCAGGCCAAAGGATGCTGACACCACTGGAGGATACTTGACTATGTACACAGGTGAACAGCAAATGATTCGAGATCAGTCCTTCCAGCCAGCCCTGATCTACTCACCCCTCCCAGTCACCCCAGAGAGGTCTGTCCCCCAGGGCAGCACCAGTCACTAAAAGCTGGGGGGAGATCAGAAGTGATGCACACACCCCACTCCTCTACTCTTCCGTCTTCCCACTGCCTCAGAGACAAGAGAGACCCACTGCGTCCTCCAGGTTCTTCCTACAAAAACACTTCCTAAATTAAAAGATGACATGTAACAGTCACCAGGGTGGGAAAGAACCAGAGAGAGATGCAAACACAAGACATGCGAATTACCTTTAGTGCAAATAAATCGCTTTCCAAGCTGTGCCCTATCAATATGGTATCTGCACTGAACATGTTCAATAGGACGGCTTGGACATCCCGCAGGGTGATACTAGTGTTCTCCAGGTCCTCTTCTGTCACACCTGAGAATCTGCAGTGTAAGAGCAGAGAGGAGGGCTTCCTTCACCAAAGGAACACCTCAAGACCCAAAAAAAAGTTCCAGCTGTTAGGAAGTAGCGCTCACTGGAGTTTCAACAAGTTCTTCCAGAAATTCCTCCTAAGTTCTTGATGCTGACCACAGAGCTCTAACCCAAGGAAGGCTGTCCTTACCTGGTGTTATAGTCCACCACCTTGGTGTCCGGTTTGACGAAGGTGTCATAAACCACTTTCAGGTCAGAGTTGATCACAGTTACTCTTGTCAACTCCAGTCCTTGCTTAGTGTAGCACTGCAAGTGACAAAGCAGACATGACGACAAATGCATGCCGACCACAGCATGGTACCTACAGGACTGTTCACCAAAGCACTGCAGATCCCAAAATGCAGTTGGTTCATTGCAGCAAAGCCAGCCAACAACCGCTGCTCAATACAGGCCAACTAGCTGCTGCTTTTCAAAGTTAAATGTGGTCCCCAAATGAAGCACACAATGCCCCGACTAATTAAATTTACATTTCAATTAGCTCTTATTAATGTAAATGTCTGTGGTTTAGACTCCACAGCAGGAAGGAAAGAAGATGGTAGGGAAAGAGTTGCCCTTCAGACACAGCCTTCCTCAAAAAGCCTCATTTTGTTTGTGCATTGCCCCTCTGATTAGGAACCCACCATTTCACAGTCTAATGCGTAGATTCCGGGGTAACCATCAGTCGTAGGCAACTTCTCAAAAGTCTTCACAAAGCCATCAAGGTTCTCTTTCCGCCCGTCATGGACATGTTGCTTAAAGGAAAAAAAAAAAGGAAAATGATTTGTTGATGGAAGGAACAAGAAACCCCAAACTCCATTTCAATAGAACCACTCACTTAAACAAAACAAAATTTTAAATAATTTCTAAAGGCTAACGAGAAATAAGACTTGCCTACTAGTTGGCCTGAGAAGCTCACCGCAAAAGCAATGTAGCAGCCATGTGTGAACCCAATTCCAAAGCAGGATCAGAACTAGAGGCACTGTATTAACAGTTCACTTAGTAGCAATGCATCACATATCTAAGGACTAGGAGACGGCCGTCTCGGGTAGCTTCCAACTTTCAATTCAGAGTAGAATTACTCAGAAAGGCTCACTCGGTGGTCTTACATGGATCTACTCCAGCTGCTGGTTTCTGGATTCGCCTGTGACTAAGACATGCCCAGCTGCAGGATTCTAATGTCAAACATTGCTGTCTGAGCTTTAGTATCAAGTGTATCACAGCCCACAGATGACACAAGAAGCTAGTGGAATGAAGCAGCAGAAAATGTCAGTGTGTACAGACAAATAAGAGCCACTATATTCCGAAACCAGACAGTTCACAAACATGAGCTTACTGCCTTACCAGCACTTGAGGCAAAAAATGGAAACCATTTCCAGCCTCTCCTCATCATCCCCAGCTAAAGCTCTAGAGTCAACAATATTCAGCGCAGAAAAGCTCCCCAAGCTAGCAGGAAAATTCAGGGAGTGTTTCCATGAGTGGCATAAGCCAACGCAAGACTAAGCCACTGTTGCAAGAGGCACTCCCACTCTCCTTTCCTCCACAGCCACAGACCCCACCCTGCCTGCCCTGGTACTATTCAGTCAGCCTCAATGCCTTCTTCTCTGGGGTGTTTTGAAGTGGATCATTGCACTGAGCCAGTTACCTTCATCACTGTGCCTGCAAGGAAGCAGGAACACAGAGGGCAAAGCAGAGGTGGTGACTGCCCACTAGCATGGTTTTAGGTCAAATTAAATTGCTGCACCACACCCAGAGGTGACATGCTCTCTCCCTTAGTTCCCAGGGGTTTCCTTTGTTTAAGTTTTGTTTATCCCTCAATCTCAACATATTTGTGCATAATCACAGCAGTCTGCATACAGCCTCCGTCATGCTTCTGACAAATCTCACCCTGCAAGGAATCAGCCTGCACATGGCATCACCTCAGAACAGAAAGGCTAGAGAGGACAAACCCAGGCAGTTGTAGATCTGAAATATGTAGGCAGAGCAGGGATTTACATAATTTCCTTCACCAGTCATTACTGCGGGTAATAGAGTACATAATAATAAAACCAGCCAGAGTAGAGAGAACTGCATCATTTGAAGTTAACCAGGCGGCTGGGCCAATACCGAGCCTGACCTCTCCCTGCATCCAAAGCCAGCTCTGCTCCAAGGCTGCATGGTTCAATTCCCAGGAGCAAGAGGCCACACTTGTCAATTCTGCATCTATGCCCATGAATCTGATTGTTTTGCTAAAGAAATGGGTAGAACAGACTACCAGGCCAAAAAATAGTAAAAATTCTCTCCCATTCAGCTTGATCCTTTCCTTCTCTGCTATGCAACATAACTGAGCAGTGAAGGAAAAACAAATGAGGTGTTTTTCTACAACAGCTGATGTTCTACAACTGCCCAATTCTTCCTCGCTGAGAAGAAAGCAGAAAAGTTGTTTCGTTTTTTCAGATCCAAGAAAGAAGCGAGCAGACTGAGCTGTCACAAAGAACAGAGCAGCTCCACTGGTGCGCTCCTGGGGAGCTGTAGCTCCATGCACAGCTCCACCCTGCCACCTCCTGCCACAGGCGCTAACTGCAGCATGATCCAAACACACATCCCAAATGCGTTTGGAAGGAAAAGGCACAGCAATGCTTTTCTAACCAGCTATGCGCCCAGCTACTTAGAATAGTTTATTATAAATATTTGCTATTTTCACTGCCTTCAAAGCTGAAAGACGCTGTGCTCCCCAGTAGCCCAAACATCCCCAAATCCCATTCCATATTCTCATCCTGAGCAGACTGGGGACTCTGACCTTAAATTTACCAAAAAATTCATCTGGATGAAAAAAGCAAGAAAGCCAGAACGTAGTGATCTGTAGCAGCACAACAACTAGGAGGCAGATGTGAAAGGATGCCTGAGCCCTGGAGCACTGACAGCATGCTTCATTGAGTAGGAGGCTATTAGAGAAATTGTATGTTTCTTAAAAGGCCATGAGGTTTTATGGTCTACAACAGCCACGTAAAAACATGCAGAGAAGTCATGTTTTTATAGCCCCATCAATTTCTCCCGACTTCCCTGCTGGATGTTTTTTTTGGAACACTGATTAAAAAAGAGATCCTGATATCAAATGAAAAAGAAATAGGAGAAGCAGCCACTTGCCTGATCCCATCCATGCTTCAGACTGGGCAGGACAGGCTTTATAGGGTTCATGTGCTGACAGGTCTAGTTCTGCCCATCTTGACAAGCCTTAAATTTTGCCCCAGAATTCACTTCCTAGTTCTAGCTTTTGGCCAGAATAATGATGGCACACACCTCCCCAGAACTCTGCTGGCTCTGTATCACCTGAGCACTTTCAAACAGCAAGACAATAAGATGCCCTACAATAAATAGCTGTGGGAGCCCCTTCTACTGGACATGACCCTTTTAGATCATTTGGTTCTGAACCATCTCTCTCTGCATGGCAGCTGCCAAATGTAAAAATGCCACTGAAACAAGGGACCAGGAGAATCCCTAGACCTTGGGCAGAGGCCAGAGACAGATTGTTCCCTTCAGTCAATGGATTGAGAGCCAGGGGTGCCTGGCTGTTGCGTAAGGAAACAAGAAAAAGCACCTGTACAAAGGTATCCCAGACAGCATTCAGCTCAACCAAAGGGCCAAAGCTCAATTCCTGAGCAGGTTTTAGATTCTGCTTTCTACCAATGTGATCCTTTCCCCACCCTCCTCAAGAGGAAGCAATATTTATGGGTTACAACACACTCCTTGGGAAGGTTCCTCCCCTTAATAAAACAAAGGGTGTGCAATAAATGGAAAACTAAGAAAGGATTTGGCCTACAGCAGAAGTTACCTTAGCACAGGCATCTAAGAATTAAAAAAAAAAAAAAAAAGGGAATAAAGGTTTTGGCCACTGTTGTCAAGGCTCTGAGCATGCTTCTTAAAAGGAATTTCCTTTTTTCTCACTTTTTCAGTGTTTCCCTAAAGAAGACTATATCCAAGTTTTTGCTGGGCAACTTAACCCGCTGTCATTTGCTTAGAAAAAGTGCTTACATTTTGCTTAGAAAAATGTTAAAAAATTTGCATCTGCAAAATAGAAACCACTTCAACTCCAAACATTTGAGATTCTTCCTTCTTGCCAAACACCAAATTTTCTTACCTTTGCATAGCAAAAGGCATTTAAGAAGTACTTGCTTTTTCTCCCCAGGGGAATCCACCATTCTTCTAAAGGCTCACACAGCCACCACCATTGCAAGCAGAGGACAAATGTCATTGAGAATAAAAAGGTGTTGCTCAATAACTTACTTTAGCAACCTGGCAGCCTGGTGAACCCACAGCTCCTGAGCAGCAGCTGTAATGAGTTTCCCATCCACCTGGCACTGAAAGAGCAAGAGTTAAGAGTCAGAGAGAAGAGACCTAAACTTCAGCTGACAAGTGCAGAGATGTCCTGAATGAACACAGCAACAATAATTTGCAAGCAAAGGGAAAAAATAGAGATTCACAAGTCTCTCATATTCAAACTGCAGAAGCCACCTACCAGCAATGACACAGATGAGCAAAGCAGTTTGACTTATTTAACCAGCACAGCTGATTCACTGATCATGGATGCATTAGCAGAAAACTACAGAGTTCCAACTAGGCTACTATCTTGCTGCAAATGAGTTTAACCAAGACCGGTAAACTCACTCAGGAAGCAGAGGTCTTTTGTTGCTAAATCTCCTAAAAGAATGATCTTTGAAAATGTACAAGATGGTTTGTGCCTTTTACTTTTTTTTTTTTTTTTTTAAGCCAAAAAGATGAACCACCTCAGTTCCAGCCACGTTTTCATATTTTAGGGATTGTACCGCTGCTCCCCAGCAGCTCTTTACAAGGCTATGCCACCCAGTGACAAAACTAGGAACTGCCACAATCTGCGAGCGTGACAAGTCCCAAAGCCACAAAATGTTTCACAGCAACTCCAATCCAACACAGACTCTGTTTTCAGATCTAGAGTACGTCTAACACGTAACCGAGCCCTCTTTGAAGAGATGTACCTCTCTGCTTGCGTAGCCTTCCCCAGTGATGGACACACTCCTCCTTGCGAATGCAGTTTCCAGAGGCTGAGACCATGTACTCAGTGCCACAGCGACAACAAATCCTGCAGGAGGCTTTAAGAGAAGAAAGAAGTAAGGTCAGGCCTCTCTAAATCCTGTTCCTGCTAAACGTGGCCAAAGCACAGGGAAATCAATCTCACTTAAAGCCCCAAACACTGTTGAAATCGGCAAACAACAGTTCCTGTTAAGGGATGGTAAATTTCTTTTCAAACTCTCACAAAGACAAAGCAATCCCTTTGAAAATGGCAGTCTTAATCATAGAATCAAAGAACATCCTGAGTTGGAAGGGACCCATAACTCCTGGGTCCCCAGAGGACCACCCAAGGATCAGACCGTGTGCCTGAGAGCCATGTCCAAACGCTTCTTGAGCTCCAGCAGGCTCGGGGCTGTGCCCACTGCCCTGGGCAGCCTGTCCCTGTGCCCAGTCACCTCTGGGTGCAGAACCTTTCCCTAACACCCAGCCTGACCCTCCCCTGTCCCAGCTCCATCCCTCGGGTCCTGTTGCTGTCCGCAGAGAGCAGAGCTCAGCGCCTGCCCCTCCGCTCCCCTCGTGAGGGAGCTGCAGGCCGCCATGAGGCCTCCCCTCAGCCTGCCCTGCTCTGGGCTGAACAAACCAAGGGACCTCAGCTGCTCATCATGTCTTCCCCATCTTTGTAGCCCTCTTTTGGACACATGCTAACAATTTCATAACTTTCTTCACCCAAAACTGCACATAGTTGCAGCATTTACTCCAAATCACTTCTCAGAGGCAAACATAAACTCCCCGCTGGTCTCGGTGTGCGGCTCCAACTCTGACTGTTCGCATTTGCTGTGCTGTTTCTCCATCCACAGCAAATTATGTTGTACTCTAACATGGTTATTTTAAGAAACAGGAGAAGTCATTCTTCGGACATGGGAGCTAAGGAGGCCTGGTTTCCAGGGGGTCTGTGACTTGACACTTCGAGTGACATTCGAGTTCTTCCTGGGCACAGCTCTTCTGCAAGGGTTCCCTGGTATTTAAAACAGGGAACACTTACAGCACAGCCCGGCCCTCCAAGAGGCAGTCAGGGACTTCTCCATCCTGTCCCCTGTGCCCTCAGTAACAACAAAAATTCAGAGACAGGAGATACAGAAAAACACAGAAAAGGAGCTGACTGTCACACACCTGCTCTCCCAGCAATTCCCTGAGTTCCAGTGTGAGCATTTAAACTGCTAACACATTGTCAGGTCCCCGACAGCTTGGCATAACACCAGTCCAGTCCATTTTCATCCACTGACCACAGTCACAGCATTAGCAGGCTGACAAGAGATTTTTTCAAACAAGAACAAACTCAAAGATCAAAACGCATCTGCAGAAAACTACAGATGAAGAACCAGCAACACCGTCTTGGATCCCCTAATGGAGCTGGCTGGGTAACCGAAGAAAAGGGCTCTAACAAATACAGTACTTAACAGTGTTAATGCAAGAGAGCTTTCGTACAGGTTGCTTCAGCAACCACGGGACAAATGTAGACACAAGGTGTTAACACGGATGAGCACTTAACACACTTTAGCAAGGTCTCTCCAAAGAGATGCTCGGAGGAGTGTGGCAAAGCACCTTAAAACATACCACAAGTACGCATTTTATCCCTACTGCATCACAGTCTGCTCTATTCAGCATTTGAGAAGCATAAAACCTACCACAGGATACCAAAAAATTCAAGGAGGGGAGGACCCTACCCTTTTCCAGAGGAAACCTGAGGGATTGTTTTGTCCAGCTGCAAAAAGGGCTGCTGGAAACTACTTTGCACAATGCCATCAAGTGACCAAGCCAACACCTGCGTGGTCCAAACCAGCACAGCACAGCCCACTGCAAAACCAGCCTGGCTCTGGTTCAGTCACTATCACACCATAACAGCAATTTGTACGCAGAGACCCCAAAGAATCCTTCCCCTGGGAGAGGGAAGCATCACCAGATACTGAACAGGAGCTTCTCTACGCATTTCCCTGCACCAGCAGCAGCCAACCTCCTGGCTGGTGTAACATGCCTGGGTTGTCTAAGTCCTGAAGCCTGCGCTGAGTGAGCAAGTGCAAAACGTGCCCTCACAGGGGATGGCCAAAGGCAGCTTGCTGAGGGAGACAACCTGAGCGACTCAGTCTTTGGCAGCGATTAGAAACCTCACTGAGCCCCACACACCAGAAACTATAAAACTAACATTCTCATGGCATGCTAACTGAAGAAACTCATCCTTCAGAAAAGCAGCAGGCTCCTGCAGCCATGCTCCTCTCCTCCACAGCCGGCTGGCCTGCACATGTCTCAGCCAAGGAGACCCATCACAACAGGAGCACCATGCCGAAACCGGTAACGTCTTTATGCAAAAAGACCAGTTGCAAGCAGGACAGGCACCTTCACCTGTAATGTATCTAGCAAAGACTGCAGAATGAAATAGCCGGCAGAGCTTACAGTCAGTGGTTTTCTTCTCCTCTGTTGTGAAGAGGATGGCACGTCCTGGCTTCTCTGGGTGAGGCATTGGGTAACCATTTTCCTTTAGCTGCTCCTCAGTCATGAGATATTCCTTCAGTCGCCGGTACAAGGCAGCTCCTGCACATTTCAAAGACAATGCTGAAGCCAAACCACAGAAACGGGTGCTGTTTCTTTTACTATTTTCTGCTTTGTCAAGCCACCTGGCAGAAACTCCCTCTATTTTCAACTCGCTTTCACTGCCTTTGTTCAGTATCGAGAGGGAAATAGGTATGGGGTTGCACTTTTCACATCTGGTCATCGGTGTACAAGCTTATTATTAACTTCAACAACCAGCATTAGGTTAGTAAGTCTGGAAGACGCAACTGAAACAGAATTCTTCCACAGGGCCCACCTTCAGGCCTTCTTGTTAAAATGGGGGAAGTCTCACTCTAGTAATGTTTAAAATGCTTCAACAGATCATTTGTAACACAGCCCAAAGAATACCCCTCAAAGGCCACCCACAGTGAGCTAAAAAATTCCTTATCAGAAGCTTCTTCCCGCTGTTGATTTTATTTTTTCATTCCATAGAATAATTATAACTTCTTGCACTCTGCTCAATATCTCTTCTTTCACTGCTATGCTAAACTCTTCCAATATTGCCGTGCACCCTTTGATGTTGCTTAGCTGAGCTATACAAGCCCTTTTAAGCTTTCTTCATGTCAATTCCTTCTGCTCTGTGGCATCTCCATCTCTTCTCTGATCTCCTCAACAATTTGCCTGTATCTCTTGGCAACCTGAATACCCATAACCGATCTGACCCCACGTAAATAATGCTCATGGCACAATCCTTTGGCTGTGATATGACCTTACTATGACATTCCTCAATGTGAAAATGAGCCCTGCAGAGCAGATGGAGAGATCAGCATGTTTGTCTTGAATGTGACAGACACGTTGTAAAGTACTCCTTCAGGGCAAGAAAATTAAAGTAAAATCCAGACAGAAGAAAGCCTAAAAGTCAGCAATATCCAAAACACAAGAGGCAGTTCTGAACAGCTATTGATGCTACATCAAAGCCACATGGAGTACATCAGTGAACTCAGCCCAAAGCAGGGAAAGCAAGGAAGGTGCTAATCGGTGTGGCGTATCGTTTACTGAGCAAGTCTGCAGCACCGTACCGCAGCTGGGTAATAACTCATAACATTATCCACAGATAAATCACAGCACTTCATGCATCAGCAAGATCCTGCTCTACCCAGTCAGTCTGTTATACCTCCAGCTACAATTGACAGGTTACAGCCTCATGGGAGCAGGGTCTTACCTGTTAAATCCTCTGCTCTCAAGCTCCCTGACCGGTTTAGGGTAAAGCTGGTCTTCGCAGCAAGCTTCCCTCCCAGCACAGCTTCGTGGGACACCACTTTCTTGTTACTTGTCTCTGCAGTGAGAAGAGGGAAGAAGCAAAACAGGACAGAGATCAAGTACCCAGGTGTAATCCTGGAAGAATAAGAGACTTCAGTCCTAGAGTTTGGGGCACTACACATAGGCAAAATGAGAACTGCGTTTATCCTCCTGAATTCTTGCTCTGCTCCAGAAATTGATACACATACAGTGGTGGCCTATTCCTACCATTTCATTCCAGCGCTACAGGGACCTTTCTTTTCACACTGTTAGTCAACAGCAACTTTTTAAGGACATTTTTCCAGTTTCCCCAGAGGCTTTGGGAGCTCTACCTGCTTACTCTGCACACCGAGCCCCCAGACAAAGAGAGGACTGAACACAGAAGCAACTCGACCCAGTCAGGTGCTGCACGGTGGAATCATCCATCCCCAGCGAGCAGCTTTGTTGTTAGGTCCCCGCAGACCACACTCCCACACTGAATCTTTCAACTTGCTTTAGAAGGGCCTTCAGAGCTCTAGAATATGCTCAGCACATCAGATAATGGCAGATAGGTGTTTTTTACTAATCATTAACTGGCAGCCCTCTCCTAAAGGCCAGCCTCCCAAGTTCAGCCGCTCTGACTAATGGCCACGAAGGTAATGAAGACAGAGGGGAGAAAAAGGAAGAGACCAGGAAAAAAAAAATCACAAGAACAGCACAAATTGATTGTTTAATGTACCCTCTCGAGAGCCAATAATGAAATGTCTTAACCCTCTTCGTTTCTCTCTTGAAGCTTAATGTGTGTAACAGATTTCTGTGGTGATGGACGAGTCTATCACTTTGAAGGCATCATGTGAAAGTTACTCCATTAGCGGGGCTTTTCATTTTAAAGAACTTGTGCTAAAAAAAAAAATCCATGTGGCATTATCTCCATTTAGGCTCAGACAGCCAACAAAGCATTGCAGGACTTGCCTCTTGAAGGCCCATTAAAGCTTGCCAGACTATAAAAAGCTAACTGGAGTTGTTTGCCTTTCAGCATAATGCTTCTGAGAAATGGGTCTGTCTTTTCAACAAGTTCCTCTCCGTGGCTTCTAATCCAAGCAGGGCTCCAATTATTAAACCACAAACGTGGTACGTACTGTTCGTACTGGACGGGGAATTGGGCACTAGACTTCGGAGCTTCTTTAAGGTGTTCACTGCCACATTCAGGTAGATGTTGCGACTGGTGCTGCGTTCGTAAGCTACCTTCTCTTCTGCCAGAGCCTGCAAACAATGCAATTCATTACCACTCTTTCCACTGCTGCTTTTGGAGAAAAGAAACATTGCATCTTAAAACACAGAATCCAAGTAAAATCGCAAAAAAAAAAAAAAAAAAAAAAAAAGCGTCAAGTAATAAACTGGAGCACGGTACAAATAAATCCTGGTTCTTGGGCCTGCTTAGGTGAGTCAGAGAAAAAAAAACACGTTTTGATGTAAGCACTGAAAACATTTTCACGCTAAACTTTCCCTGACAGGTTAACACAGCAGTTCTGGAACTGCCTTGGAAAGGCTGTTTTCCCCACTTCAGTGGCAGCACAAGGGAAAAGCAAAGCTCCAAAATGCGCTAGAAAAAGACTGGCAAACAGCCACTCCTTGAGTGCGATAGGAACATTGTCCCTAAGGAGCTGTGAAGGTGAAATACCACAAAACATCCTCATAGCATTTTTTTCGGTTACAAAACATGTTGTGATGTCCCATATTTAACCAATTAACATTAATGCCAAAGTTTTCTAATAAAACACGTGAGATTCTCAACTCTGCTTTTGGAAATCCTACTGTAATATTCCCTACTGTTAAAAGGCTCCTTAAATGCTGCACAGCTCATAAGCAGCAAGTTTTGCCAATTACATCTACCTTACATCTACTGCGTGCCCAGATTCCTGGAGGTGTTTGCTACTCTACTAGAGCAAAGGGACTTTTGTCTACCTTGAACATAACATGCATCCCCCTAAGCCCCTCTTCTGGGCTCATTAAAAACAGCATGCATGCTCTCCTAATGAAGAGAAAGATGTTTTTTTTTTCTACTGGAAACCTCCACTGGAATTTTATCTTCTGTTGTCCAGTCTGGAATTATTTAGTGCCTGTCTCCTCTACAGACACATGTGGAGAGGAGAGTTTTCTGGGTTTGCTGCAATTCTGGAAGGTTTTGGCCAACGCAGAGGACTTTATACTCTACTGCAGATTTTATTCATAAGAAGCAAGCACCGGTACAGACCTTGTCAAATGCTTCCTGGGAGGAGGAACAGAATTTCAAGCACTCATCAATGAAGAGATTGAGGTATCTTTGACGAATGTTTGTTGGGACTTTAGCACCAAATTCTGTGGGAATAACAGGCCTCTGTAAGCTGGTGCTCTAGAGATGAGACAGAGAGAGAAAGAGGCTATTCGGGGTTCCAGAAGCACGATGCTTCAAGACTGACATTTTCTGTTATGTTACTAACAGCAGCATGACTTTCTTTCTCAGAACCTGCTCAAAGCTGAGCATAACATGCAGCATTTTGGTTCTAAAAACAATGCTTGAAGCTTTTGTGCTCCCCCACCCCCCTTCAATATTTGAACTACTTCAAAAAGCAACCACATTTTCTTTATGCAACTCATCCAGCAGCCCGGGAGTCCCAGCAGCATTAGTCACAACACAACATTTGCATACACAAGCATCCCAGGCCATGAAAATGACGACATTTCCATTAAGAGAGTCGAGATTAGCACAGTACCAAGCATCACAATTTGAGCTGAAGGCATGAACACACACCACCAGTTAAGTGCATGACAAACATGTTTTTTCTTGCCAGTACTCTAGTCGTAACAAGGGAACAGAGGCTCACTTCTGGCAGGCTGGCAGCCAGCTAAGTCATCACGCTTTCTATGGGATTCCTGTAACTTTTCTGAAGTGTTTTTGTCTTCCTTTTTACTGCCAGTCATGATGTTCCTGAAAGGATTTTCCCTTGCATGACACGTTCTTTGTGTACAAAAACTGCATGTTGCAATGAGCTATGACCTACCACTGTAGTTTTCCCATTTAACACCAGTTTACCAGTTTATCTTCCAGATTACACACTCTGCCTCTTTTTTTTTTTTTTTTTTTTTTTTGAGAAGAAACTGTATGTTCACCTCTAAAGTACCCAATTGTTTTGTCAATTCTTTCTTCACCCCACCCAGGAGACATACATTAACTAAACCACCTGCTGCAAGCTGTAATAAACATAGCTTTAAGGAAGATTCAGGCCTGCTCAAAGGGGAGCAACAGGACGTAGCTCAACAGGAAGAGTGCTTGTTTTCTTCATGAGTCTTCTGCTTCCATTTATCTCTTTCTATTCCTTTATCTTGTTTAAACCTGTTCAAGGGGTTTGGTCCTTTTCATTATGTATGTACACACATTTTCTCAGCCTCTAACATGACACTCTTAAGAACCTCTTTAACAATGAGAAGTATTTTATGCTTTCCTGTTCTTTTATTTTCCTTTAGCTTCAGCTTACACGTCACTATCAAAAGTATGCTAAGGTTGGGCAGGTATCAAAAAAAAGGGGAGAGAAAGAGAGCTTTTCCCCAAAATGTTAACTGCAGCATGAAGTTTACACGATCACATTTTAACTACAGATGTTACTGTGGGACATTATTCATAAACACCTTCCTGAGTCTGACCCACAAAGGCTGGGAGGGCCTTTAATCCAGCCACACCATTCGAACACGAGACTCCAACTCCCTGATACAAACAGCTACAAACCTAGCCAGACAGCACAACAGAAGACTCAAACTGAAAATGAGCGATCAATATTCAAAGAGATCAGAGCAGCACTTAAGTATTTCTATCTTTCTAAGCTCCTACCCCTCAAGTGTTTAATTTTTTATACAATGCTATCGAGGAAAACCACAGGAAGAGAGAAACCCATTTAATCAACCTAATCAAATCACCACTTCTCAGAGTGCTAAGTTTGGAACAGCATGGTTAAACATAGCACTCTCAATGGGGAATGACCAGAAAAGAAGCTGCAAAGGCAGATGTCACATCTCTTTTACCTGTAAGGAGGGAACGTGAGCTATCCTTTTCTGCACAGTGGTGCTGGTGGTCTTTGAAGCCATCCCAGCTAAGGTGCAAGACTTCAGAGAAAGGGTGGGTGCTTCAGAGTCATTGGAAGGTGTGACACTCCTGCCAGCAACAGCCTTCTTGCTGCTCACGAGGCCTGCAAGGAACAGAAAACATATTTAAGTAGAAATCCTACCACTAGGCATCAAGTTGTGATCATGAACTTACGGTGCTGCAAGCTGAGATTTTCAAATGGAAACCTCCCAAGGGATAAAAATCGGGTAATTTTACCTCCTTCCAGGCAAGGATGAAGGAACCTTCTGCCAGGAAACATGCCTTGTTTTTTTGTTGTTGTTGTTTTGGGGCAACTGAGTCAGTCGAGTTTAAAGAGTTAACCCTGTCACCTACGATGCACTACCTGCCCATCAGGTCAGTGCTGAGGCCTTCCGACCACAAAGGGATGCTGATGAGCATGAATTAGTACTTCCCTCTGCTTCAGCCACCTCCTCAAAAGCTTCAGCGGAAGCACGAATGAGGAGCAAACACACTCCAAAGATGAAACAGGAAAGAGATGCACACTTAGCCTGTTGCTTTTCAGAAAAGGACAGCACTTGTCAGTGGAAAGGCCTTCCACTGGTCCCCAAAAGCAACGATTAAAATTGTGGCCAGTGCTACACCTCTTCTGATAGTTTAGCATCTGTATCCTGGGAAAAATTTAAGCAGAAGGCGGTGTCTTTTCAACAGCAGGGAGGACAGGATAGGGATCACAAGTATTGCTGCTGGCTTACTTTGTTTGACTGCTGCAGAAATGGCTACATTTGGCACGTGAGCAATCCTCCTCTTTTCTCCTGGCAAAGAGAGAGACGCCTTTTGAACTGCCACAGCCAGCTGTGCTGCCTGCTGCTGAGCCAGCTGGATCCTCTGGTAGCAGACCTCCTGAGCGGTGGGCGGACGGTACGGCCGGACTACGGGCTTGCTCGGGACCTCTGCCTGCACAGACAAAAAGGTTTCTACAGCCACCAGTCCCCACCCTTTAGCTTTCATCCAGCCAAGCAAGGTCTCTATTCCCTGACCCTTCTATGTTAGCAAATATGGGTTTTTGAGAGAAGACCCCAACCATCTCCCAGAACAACTTAGTCACCCACCAAAGTGCAGCATTAACGAGTTGCCCTCTGGCAAGACCTCTCATCGCTGTGGGATCTTCCTAAATTAGTAGGTGGTATTTGAATTGCTTGTTTAATGGCCAGGGTGCCTGTTCTCCATCACGGTGCCCAGCCCACTTCTGGGCTCCATGGCCACTCTCAGCTCTACATCTCGCACTGCAAAATCAATCTGGCCCCGTGCTCCTGAGCCCCCCGTGTGCTTCTTTACCTTACACTGTGAGGAAAAAGCAGCCAACTGTTCTTTCCTCTTTGCTACACGATGAGGGAGGTTTGCAGCTCACTCCCTCTCCTCCTCCACTGTCTTCCCCATGCTGAATTACCAGTGTCATCCACCCTTGCAGCAGTTCCCCACCTCCCAACAGCTTTGTATTAACACTCTAGATCCTATAGCTAGCTACAAGCTGCACACACGCGCATTTATGGGATCAGACCACTACATAAACTGAGTGCTGAATTTTGAGCAGCCTCTGCCCCTGCCTGCTTGTGAAGGCATTTCGCCCTGCAGCCGTTACTGGCACAACCCCATTACACATGTATTTCCTTTGATGTCCAAATTCAGGTTGCAGGAAAGGTGCCAAACATTATGTCAACAAAGAGAGAGAAGTTTTCTGGTAGCAGAAACACAAGAGAAGCAGCAGTAGTACAAACTTCCCCATGTAACTTAACAACCTCTCAAGTCTGAGAAGTGGCCCTTCCCTCCTGAAACGCCTTCAGGGGACAGTGCGCCTGCTCAGCCCGTGTACCACGGCATTTCCGAGACCACAAATTGGGGGCAAGCTGGCTCCTCCTGCATTCCTGGCCTCTGATGCTGACACCAGCTTCTGGAAACCAAACTGAGCGCAGCCAGCCATTAAATGATAATTACAGACTTCCTAGCAGGACGGGACACTCATTTTCTGCCTCACCTTCAATTCCTTTGACCCACCATTCCCCCCTGAAAATTAAACTCAAACTCACGCAGAACAGAATCACAGAACAGCTTGGGTTGGAAAGGACCTCAAAGAACATGTAATTCCCACCTCCCTGCCGTGGGCAGGGACACCAGCTCGGCTCCCCCCCCTTCAGGCTGCTCAGTTTTTGAGCTATAAATCACAAGCGAGGCTGAGCAAATATTAAACTTGGAGGGACGTGGCAAAGCACGAGCCTCAACTCTGCACGCAAAAGCAGCACTTCGAGTCTTGCAGCACCTCCTGAACAGACTTGGCAGCAGCAGCGCTGAGCTGAGATACTCCAGGGCAGGCACGTCCTGGTGCATGTGCACAGCAGCTGCTGCTGAGCACACCAGATCGGCTCTGTTTGCCCGTGCACTGACTGCACTGGTGCTCACATCTTTGGAAAGCGTTTTGAGATCAGTTGTCACATTAAGAAAATGTATTTAAAGATTTGTACATGTCTAAAAGGCACCCATTTGCAATAAATATTTGAGTTAATGAATTTCCAACCCATTTGTTTCAGTCTCTTATCTCTTCACTTGGAAGAAAGGGTCCTTATCAAAGCACATGGACTGGCTGAAGATATGTAGTTAAATAAACAGCATTGTATTGACCTCAGGGCTTCAAATTATTAAAAGCAAAGAAACCTTTTTCAGGCAGAGCAGAAAGGAAGAACAATTAATTTGGGCTTCCCAACTCAAATCAGTGCTTAAGCTTCCATTCTTATCCTGCTGGGACATAAAACTGACTATCTGTACTCAGCACCTGGAGGGAAACACATTAAACCCTCCGAGAAAAAACATGAATTAAAATCCCAGTGAGAAAGAAAGAAAAAAAAATCAGAATATTTTTTTTTCTCCTCTGTACTTAAACTATTTTCACAATTGCAGAAGAACGGTATCAAACAAGACCCTGTTGGTATCTTTCTTGAATCTGAACAGATATAAATGTAGTAAAGGTTTTCAACATCTGACAAGATTCTTACAGCTATCTTTTAGTTCCACGAGATAAGAAGTACTATCAGACTCAGACTGACCTTGTGTAGATTTAATTATTTAATCTTAGTGATTGAATAAAGTTATACTGTAGAAAAATGAACTCCCCCAACAAGTTACAAGGTGCACTTACTCTGCCTCAGCTTGTACTTGTTTTTATGAGAGCTCACCAGAGTTCTGCTGCTGTTTGTAGCAGATGCCTAACCATGTTTTTCAGAAATCAGAAAGGGGAAGAAAGACATCTGATGTAAGAGGATTCCAGTGCAAACAGTTCGTACGCTACCATCACAGTGGGGGGGTTGAAACTTTATGATCTTTCATGTCCCTTCCAACCCAAGCTGTTGTACGAATCTGGGACTACACCCTTTTCCAGTGGCATAACAGGACAGAAAATCCTCACTTTAGACATCTAAACTTTTGCTCCTGAGAGCTGCACTTACATTTCCTTGTTTGACAAGATGAGAGATCCTTCTTTTTTGGCCAGGAAATAAGGTAGTTAAATTATCTTCTGTTTTTTCTTCACTTACTTCCTCTTTCGACAGCTGGAAAACAAAACAACAAGCTTCCAAAATTGAACAGACTCGAAGATCCCTCCCAAAAAGAGCTGAAAAGCCTCCTTTTGGACTAACAGAAAGACCTTGCAGGTGGCAGGTGAAAACAACACGTGGTCAGCTGCTGAACTACAGAAATAAGACTTGTTTGGAAGCCCGGAGCCGCCAGTGAAGCCAAGGAACAGCAGCACCACCGCTCCCACCCGGGCAGCCGGCCGTGAGCTGGGCAGCTCTGGCACCACGCAGCACAGCCCCTGCCTGCCCCGGAGACGGGAGCTCCCTTCCCTGCCAGCCGCTCACACCTCACCTTTCACGGCATGCTTAAAATCCAGGATGTTTTGTTGCCTAGTTTTGGGGGTGGCTTTTTTTTTTTTTTTTTTGGAAGAACTGAGCTGACTCATTTTCCCGTGGCACAGCGTGCTCCCGGAGCAGGTCCTGAAAGTGTGCCCAACACCAAACCACCCTGCCCTCACGCCACGTTTAGGGGAACCCTTCTCTGCAGTTTTATCTGTGGCCATATCCACAGAACGACTGCGGTGACAAATGCCCAGGTGATAGGTCTGAACAGCCAGAAACCCAGGAGGACGTCAGAGCACCTCTCTAGCTAAAGCAGCTTCTGAGCTAACGTCTCCGGCTTATTCCCAGGGGAGAAGAGAAAGAACAAATGAAAAACAAACTTTAACATCTTCTTTGGATTTGACTGGGCTGTTCATTTATATAAACACACTTCACGGGTTTATTTCTCAAAACTCGAGCTGCTCTCCCCCCAATCTCGCTTTCAGTTTTCCAGTGCAGCCTCTGGGGAGGCTCTGAGCCCAGGCAAGGCCGGCAGCCCTCCAAAAATCGGGGACAGAGCCGAGGGTGGCTTTGGGATGAGCTCAGGCACCTCAGCAGAGCTGTGCTCGTCACCACGAGGGCATCCTGCAGGACTCACGCTGAATCACTCAGCTCTCGAGGAACTTGCTAGGCCTGTCAGTTCGGTCGCATCCCGAACAACCTCACAAAGTTATCCTGCCAAGTGGAAAAGTACCACGCTGCTCGTAGGGACCTTCCCTCCAGACCCAGCACGTGGCTGAGACCAGACCACAGGGGCTCCAGCTACAAATGATTCAGGAAACAAAACCAAATCCCCAAATCCCCAGTGACCGGTGCCCCCCTCCCAAAAAGCAGCAGGGAAGCAGGTAACCACTGGCAAGCACCCCCCAAAAAGCACCTCCCCACTGCAGCGCGTGTTCCTCCCCTCCAGAAAAGCACGAAATTAATTAAACTTTGGTGCAGGAATATAGGGAAACAGGCGTGGAAAGGCTGCTTGAAATGGGAAACGCAGGTGGCTGCTGACAGCTGGGCATTGCCACCAGATGCCCGGAATAACTGCTCGAAGAGTACCGCAGCCCCCGGGTCGGTGCTTTCTGAATCCAGCCCATTTCGAGTCTTCTCACATTTGGAAAGCCCTAAATGAATAACTGTTTCCCCTCTATAGATGGCGTGCCCTTAAAATATTCTCGCTTAAGTTGGGCAATTTGAAGAAACAAATCCAAAAATAAAGCTCTCTCTCCTAGCTGAGAATTACCCTGAACTGAAAAAGAAGAGCAGCTGAATTTTAAACAAGCAAAATCGAATAATGCTGATAGCTCGGAAGAAAATTGTTATACTGAGAACTGCTTTATACTAAGGCACTTCGTATTAGTGTAAAAAAGGTCTTTAGGAGTCAGCAGGACAGAAGAAGCTTGAGTGCTCCAGCTTCTCCCCTCCCCACGCCGCAGATCCCAGCTCACTTCATCCTCCACAGCCGGAGTCGTGGCTGGGAGAATTTTGTTCACGGCCACTTCACCCACCCAGCTACCAAAAGCCTCAAAACCAGCAAGCTTCTGATGTCGTTTTCAGAGAGAATAAAACTCAATAAACAAACCCACTGGGAGAAAGAGGTTTTCAACCACGCAGTCGTGTGGCTCCTGCTGCAGTCTCCCTGCCCCTCTTCCAGATCAATGACCCCAAAGGGAACCTCGCTGGGTTTGAAGGGCTCTGAACTGGAACTCACTGGAAGCCCCGGTGGAGTCCCAGTACCCCCACTATCTTTTGGATGCGGGACAGATGCAACTGAAGCTGCTGAGCCATTCCTTGTCACTTGGAAGCACTCGTCCTTCTGTGCCCCGTGTCCCCCAGCATGTCCCCTGGCTTTGCCAGCTGTCCCCATTGAGCCTCCCAGGGGACACAGCTGGCTCAGCCACCTCGGTACCTGCGGGCTGCGGGCAGATGTGCCAGCTGATAACACTTGAAACACATCTGGGCTGTTTGCTCAACAGAGCCAAATTTGTCACTTTTCTTTTTTTAAAGCTCTTTTCACTCCAACTCCACGAACACCTGCTGTGCGTGCAAGCACAACCAGAAAACCTGGGCTCAACAGCAAGTCCCAGCCCTGCCCGTGCCCCCCCAGGACGGAGACTTTGCTCTTGCTGCCCGGCTGAACTCGGATGTCAGAAGATGAAGGATGAGTTTTGTCTGCTCCTACTTCCATCTCTCTGAGCCTGGCCGAGGGTCGCTGCCAGCAGCTGCTTTCCAGCCTTTTTTACTTGCTCAGTCCTGTTTTAAACCTTGGCAAGTGAGGGCTCCCCATCCTCTGGGGACCACCTCACAACAACAGAAACCTTTAGGTAAAGGCTGTATTTTTACCTCCTTCCAAAACCCCCTTCTACCTTTTGAAGCAGTTTTAAAGCTAATTTCTTACTTACAGCCCCTGTGAGGCACCCAGAGATCCCGACACAGTAACTGCAGCATGCGTTTAGAGCAGGGAGCAGCGGTTTGGGGAGCCTGAAGCCCAAAACTTCTTCTCCAGCCAGCCACAGATCTTAGGCCAAATGGAGACAGAAGTACCTGACAACCCTGAAAGGTAAAGGCCTTCCACACAAAGGGCAGTTGAATCCTTACATTTCCCAATGGCCTTCAATCCAGCAGGTAAATTCAGGTGCAAGTTCTTCAAAGCATTCACTCAGGACAAGGATGAGATTCATCCAACATATGGAATCTCCCTCCGTAGCCCTCTTCAGCTACTTGAAATAAGCCACACCACTGAACTAAATCAGAATCCTCTCCCATATAGATCTGAGACAACCAACTCAAACAAGCATTACCTGCTTCCCCAGCCTCCCCTTGTCTTCAGTTTTCACATCCGTAGATTCATTAAAAATCCTGAGACACTCTTCCATTGGGTCTGACTCTAAGTCCAAGTCTTTCTCAAGGACGGAATAATCGATGTCATCGGATGTTGAGGAAGAAGATGACGACTTTGACAATTTAGACCGCTTCACTTTCTTTGTCCCTTCATTTTCACTCTGAGAGCTTGAACCACAGTCATCACCATCCGAATCTGAGCTCACGTCAGGTAAAGTGGATGGCATCGGTTTGCCTTTGTCATCATCGTCCCCACTCTCATCTCCAAACAGGTCAACGTGACTCAGGCTCTGCTGCTTCCGACTCTTCTTCGGCTCTCCTTTTTCTGCAGAGCTGACCTTTTCTTTCTTTCGTTCCAGTGCTGGGGTCTTGGTCCCTTTGTCTTTGTTTTTACGACCAGAGGTTTCCTTACCATTTTTCACATCGGCCGTTTTCAGTTTGGAATCTTTCTTGCTGCTGCCCAGCTTTTCCGTGCTAGAGCCTTTGGTGACACCCTCACTCTTGCTTTTCCCTGAACTACTGCTGCCAGACTTGGATTTGTCTTTCTTAAGCCCATCCACTTTTTCTGACTTCTGTTTTTCAGGTTTCTTTAAATTCCCATCACTTTTCACTTTGACGCTTTTATCTTTGCAGTTTTTCTCCTCGTTCTTTGTTTTTAATTTTTCTTCCTTCTTGAGTATTTTGTCTTTTTCCATATTTTTACTTTTCTCTTTCTTACCAACCTCGCTGAGGCTAGGCACTTTACTAACATCTGATTTCCTCCTCTTTGTTTTGTCTTTCAAGTCTTTGTTTTTATTTTCAGTTTCCTGGTCATTCTTTCCAGAACACGATTTCACTGCTTTTGCATTCTTGTCTGATAAGTTTTTGGCAAGGTTTTTCTGTGAACCTGAAAGGTCCTCCATGCCATACTGTGCTGCCATTTCTTTGCTATCCTGAGAAGCAAAGTCGTCCAGTCTGGTGCTCCGCTCTTTGCTGGAGATTCCATCGTTTGATTCACTTTCAGAACCAGCTTTTGACTGTGAACTAACAGAAGTTGGCTTATATTCTGCATCAGCCTCATCTTCAGAGGAGGAGAACCTGGCATAGACTTCATATTCATCAGGTATTTCACAGAGCTTCTTTCTTGAAGGAGAGTAAGACTCCTCATAACTAGGGACTCTACCTCTTTTAGACCCCTTTGACTCCTTTGTTGTAGCTTTGCTCAGAAGCCTGGCTGAGTAGTTTGAAAGTGGGTCATATTCCAAGTCTGTAGAAGGCTTAGAGTCATCGATCACGTATTTATTGTTAGTGACAGTGCTACTGTATTTTTTACTCTGTGCTACAGCCTTCGGAACATATTCCAGTGAGCTACCTTTAGATCGCGCAGTATCCAAAGTATATTTACTTGACTGGCTAGCAGCAGCGAGAGGAGTAGGATTGTAGTCTGGGTTATTATTAAAGTTGTAGCTACCTGGATTATACTCTAAGGAGGTAAATGAATCATTTTGTGTCACAGCAGCTGACACAGGTGCTTTGGAAATGAGCGAGGAGGCCTCTGAAGCACTGAGCTCCTTTGTCGTTTCCAACAGCTCCTCATACTTTTTCTGTTCTCTCTCAACTTCGTTTTTGACTGCCTCGATGGCCTTGTTGACCAGCTCCAGCTCCAGAATGCCAGGTGGCATGTCTGTAACGTCTGCCAGAGCATCATCCTCCGCCTCCAGCGAGTGCCTCGGAAGCTCTGGGTTGTAGGGATCATAGCCCCGTTCTGTAAAAGAGAAGGGAAAAATAACTTATCTAAACTGCTGGCAGTAAAACTTTCTCTGCAGTAAATTTTGAAAAGGTCTTTTCTATGGTTTACTCTCATCAAAACCCAATACTGACAGACAATGCAGAGAGCCGTGCTCTCCCCACTACACAATACACATTTGATAGTGAAAGCCACCAGTGACATTCCCCAGCCAGTGGCAGGTACATGGCTAGAAGAGGTTTCCCAAACTTCCTGGGCCTTAAGGACTACAGATCTGTTAACAAAGTGCTGTTATTACTCATGGAAAAGCTCTGTAAGTGAAATATTCTTTGGGGCATTAAAGGATAATCACTGTATTAGGACCAAGAGGAGCCGAGTATGCGCAGAATTATCTGCTTAATTCAATGAAGTGAGCAAAGAAGGACAGAGGATTCCAGTACGAGAACTGGGGATTAGGTTCTCATTTATCGATGGCAATGCCCAAAGCCCACTGAAAAGCCTCCAATATTCCTCGAAGCTCAGCATTTCTCACAGCAGCAGCAGGAAAACGAGTCTTACTCGGACCGACAAATCAAGTGCTGATACAAAGAAAAAAAAATGCAGGTACAGAGGGGACCCCAGAACTCAACGGCAAAGAGCCACCACCGAGATGTGCAGGTTAAACACTCCCATTTCCCTTTTCACACCAGCCCTTAGGCATTCTGCCCACCCAGGCTCTTCCAGGACTGCAAGCCGCGGGTACCAGAGCACACAGCAGCTCCGCAGTCACCGCTCAGCACCAGGCCTGCCACGCACCTGCTGTTTTCTCTTTTACTGACGAGCAGAGAAGAGCTGCTGAGAAAGGATCCACCCCTCGGTGTTCTGGTGTCCCCTGCGAGCTTGTTTATCGGAGTGGCAGTGCCTCTGCCTTCAAAGGAAGTGCGGCAGAACCCAGCAGGTCAGAAACTCCCCGCACAGCTTCACGAGTTCCCAATGCCTGGAGAGCAAATTGCATTCCCCTTCTTCTCCCCATCTCTTTTTCCCCTTGCCATTCTCTCCTTGCTCTCATGATTTTGCTGCCCTCCGCTCCCCTCCTGCAGCCCTGAGCCCCCGTGCGGGGTGGCTAACCCCACACCGAACATCGCAACCCCTTGCAAGAAAGCTGAGCTGTCAGCTGGGACAGCGCTGCACCGGGGCACACATTTCCATAGCAATTAGGTGATCAGCAAGCAACCACCACGGGGTATTAGAGTGGTATTAGCAGCAGCTCTCACAGGAATTCCCAATTACCACTTGATTCAGGAATATGGCACAGGCTGCTTACCCCTGTGCATATCTAAGAAACAAAGAAAAGCTCTACATCATGAGTCTCACAAAACCCTGACGGTCATCTGAAATACTTGATGCTTTATAGTGAAAGCAAAGTGCATTTCAGAAGGAAAACAGAAGAGCTTGCTCGTGTTCAGAAAGCTAGGGCTCTGCAGGATGAAACACATTCTCTTCGCATGTGGCTGGCTCAGCAAGGACAGCAAAATAAAATAATAATAATACCACAACAGGAATTGGGGTGTGCACCAGGCATCTAGTTTCATCTCTGCTATGGGCTAAAAATTGGGCTGCAGTATGTCCTATTGACATAGCACGGGTTTATGGCTTACAATCAACAATAAAACACAAAATGCAGACTACCCCATGGCAAGAAACTCTAAAAGCTAAAGCTGTCACCCTAAACTAGCAGCCGCAGCTACCTCTGCTCTGGCTGATTAAGGACTATGGAGAAAGCACAGAAGAAAATGCTGAAGAGGAGGCTCCCCTGAAGCCCCAGAGGCCAGGACACGCTCTGGCCCTCCCAACCCCAGCTCCACAGCAGAGCTTTCAGCAAGCAACAGCCTGAAAATGCTAAAACAACCCATCCATGGGATGACTTACACCTGGAGGGTCTGTTAAAGCTCGTCCTGCAACGTTCTTCTTGACGAGGAGATGGAAGCAGCTCACAGGTATAAATGCTCTCTGTGCTCCACCACGCTGTCCCAAACTTTCCCACCTACCTTTCCAACTCGTGGTGAAAAGGAAGGGCTGGAGCATCTCATGTCAATGTGCAGAGCAACTGGAATCTGCCTGCCACAGGACAGGCAGGGAAGTAACTTCACCTGGAAGGAACCCAGCAGTGAAGTTGTCTGCATTTAGCCAGTTATTGGCAGCTACCTACTGCTTTTTGACTTTGAACAGTTTGCAACACCAGTTTTATCACAGTGCCTGAGTGTTACTATTCCAGGACACTGTGTTCCTTGCTAGAAAGACAGTAGTAAAACTGGCTCACCAACATGAATATGTAAAAGAACCGAACAATAAACAGCGTGATAAAAGATAGGAAAAAACCCTCTCAGGTCTAACAGGGGTGAGAGAATTTCTTGCAACAGTCAGAATGAACAGTGTTTACAGGAGTTGTTTCTACCACTCTCACAAGTTTTTCCTGATTTATTTTTTTGACAGCTCAGCTCCCTTTGGCAGTATAAAAAAAAAAAAAAAAGAGAGAGAGAGAGAGAGAGAGAGAGAGAGAGAACAGTAGAGACCAGGTTAAAATAAAGGCTCTGGTTTCATAAAATACTTTCTACCCCCTTGGGTTTGCAAAGGTTTTTTTGCAAGCCAATTAGCTCCTGGTTGAGCAGGGACTGGGCAAACACCCCAGGTTGTGATCACCTTCCACATGACAGCCAGAGCTGGGCTCAGGACCAGGAAGGTGGGAAAAAGGAGCAAGGCAGTGTATTTGTGTAACCACCCACTGCAAAGTGCTTTACAACCAAGACACAAAGAGGATTCCCAAAGCCCAGTCCTCACAGGCACCGTGGACTGAACTCTTCCTTTCCTCCTGGCTCCGTTGTGCAGGGATCTGAAACCACCACCTCCACCTGCTCTGCGGAGGAGGAGCTGCTCCCTGCTGTCCCCATTGCAACGCCCTGCACAAATCCCCAGGAACACACTCACTGCCTGGGGAGAGAGGGAGGGACAAGGTGGCAACCCTGAACATCTCCGGGGATGGATGACACACGGCAGGCAGAGCAATACCCAGAGCCTGCTGAGAAGAAACCATGAAGAAACACGGACAAGAAAAAAACAGGAACAAAAGTAGGTGCAAACAGCATCGTCATCGAGGCAAGTATATGTAAACAGAACATCAGAGTAATTAGGTATAAATATTAGCTTTGTCAGCTAAATATCAGCTGACGAAGAACTGGGAGCCCTCCAGACCCCCACTTCATTTCCCACCAGCTGTGGAGCAGCGCAGTGACGTCTGGAGGAAGCTCTGACCCCTCGCTCAGGGTGGGGACCTGAAGTTTAGTGAAAGAGTTGTTAGAGGAGCAACAGAGAGCCTGGTAATTTGTTCAGTGTTAAGTATTTGGTGCCCTGTAAACAAAGGTGAGATCGCAGTCTGGATCTAACGATTTGCTCACCAAAAAAAAAAAAAAAAAACCTACTCTATGAACAGCATTTTCTCCACACAGAAAGCAAAAATTGTTTTAAATATGTCAGAATACAGAGAAAGCCAAAGCCAATCTGACTCTGGTGAGAGGGAAGCACGCCCAGCAGAACGGCTCGGTACATAAATGAGAATAAACACCAGCAGCACAGCTGCATCCCTGCCAGGAACTCCCCCAACCAAACTAGAGGTCAGCTGCAATTGCTTTCCTGCCGTACCCCGACATACATCAGGATCCGTCCCTACATCGGGTTTTCCAAACAAACTGGCTGATTCTGTCATTCATCTAGGGTATAAAACTCACCCCTTGTCTTTCAGTGGAACAACCAGGTGTAAAAACACATTACAAACTCCGAGAATGCCAGCGGGCTTTGAGATACCGTCATGAAAGAGCTCTTTTGTAGGTGTGGAGGAGGCCTGATGGATTACCCCAGCCACGCTGATCAAAGGCTACCTTTGCCATGAAAGCCACTTGTGTAAGCGGGGCCCCACAGCACTAATCAGGACCGGCACCTTTGGCCACGATGCATTTGCAGATAATGTGGAAACGCACGCAGAAGGAAATTCTGTACGGATGGAAAGCCACACAGACACACAGGCAGGTCCCCAGAGTCAGAGGGATTAAAAACGCTATCTGAAATCAGGCCACCTTTTCAGATGCTTAATTACACTCCTGGGAAGCCGGGAGAGGAAAGGGCTGCGGGGAGGGCTGAGCCCCGTGCCGTGCAGGCAGGCACCCCCGCACACACAGCCCTTCCCACAGCCCGGGTGCACAACTCAGAGGAGTTTTCACCGGGTTTTGCATTTGTTGCTTTCCGTTCCGAACACTAATATGAAGGTCCACATGGTCACAGTAAGGAAAATTACTAAAAATTGAACTCTGTTGTTCTTGCTGTTCCGATACACGCGATGCCTGCTGCAGAGAAATGAGTAAGTGAGAAGCACTTTGCAAAACGACTTTTTGGAGGATGTAGAACTGAGAGTCTGCGCTCTCCTGAGAGTCACGAGATAATGAGCCTTGCGATGACAACTCCTTGTAGGACTGGGAGCTGAACTGTGATCGGGACACTCTAAAATGCAAACTATTTTAATAAATTAATGTACCTCAGAAATATGGAATAGTCCCTCTGAGACACAGGAAGGTGAAGTTAACATCAACACTATAAAAACCAAGTTATTACGAATTTACATAGCACCTCGGGGAACAATTTATTTAAACCAGACGACAGCTTTAGAAGACACCGAAACGAATCGCATTAAAATCACCTGGTTTGGCAAAGACTACGCAGAAGCATAAAAAAAGATCCTTCTGAAAACCCAAGGCCGCTTGTTTCCCCAGATACGTTTGTTTTGGTGCTAGAAAACGAGGCCTCTGTTCTGAGGCAGGGGGGTTCTTACAAACCTCCTCCAGGCCAGCGACTCCTTGCTGTGCCCCGGCCCTTCTGGGCTTTGCAGCCCGTGAAGGCAGCAAACAAAGGCTGGCATTACAGGGAGAACGGGAGGCATCCAGTACAAGGTCACCTGTTTGATGCGAAAACTTATCTTACAGTGAATCTTTCTGCAGAAAAATACATTTGTTTTTTTTTGTTTTTTTAAACCAAGCACCCTGGCAGAGCGCATATTTCAGATGCTTTAAATACATAAGAGCCCGAAAGTACAACGTGTGCCAGTCACCGCAAGCCTGCAGGTTTGGGGAGAGGAGCGAAGCTCGGCACGCACGTGGGCCGCGGACAACAACGCCTTCCCTCCGGACACATCACCAGCCGGAGCTGCTGAGCAGCAGCAGCTGCTGCTAAACGAAACAGAGATGAAAATTAGAAGCGTTCACATCGATGGCAATCCCGACCTCAAAACGGACAAACTGGCACAGGCCAGACAGCAAACACTGCCCATCGCCCATCTCCCTGAGTCACTGGGAGCTGGCGACAAGAGGTGCATTCAACAGGAGATGGGGAAGGTGGAAACTGTTGGGAGACCTCCTTGGAAAAAAAAAAAAATTATTTTAATGTTGTCTGAACAGCCTTGTTAGCTTAACAGCTTGCCTGTGTTTACCGTGCCGGTACTTAGCAAACGGCCAACCTCTGCGATTGCAGAAAAATTATCACCGTTGGAAAATTATTTAAAGCTTTTCATCCTCAGCCTCACAGAAAAGACAGCAGTTTCACAAGAACAAAACGTTTCAAAAGAGCTTTGCCAGCAGGCCGAGCTTTTGCTATTCTTCGCTATTAAGCGGTGCAAAAGAAATGGCAGTTTTTTGGCGCAGACCTCATTTGCAAGTACCCATAGCAAATTTTCAACAATTAACAATATCCAACTACTTGGAAATAATTAACGTTGAGATTTAAAATAGCACATTTCAAACAAGTATTCGGAGTAAACGGGCTAGGAGGGCAGGTGAGAGGAACTAAGAGAAATTTTTATTCCTCTTTCAACATAAACGCGGTCCTAATGATTTCTCACGCCTTCTCTCTAAATGTTAGCTTTAATTATTAACATTAAATAATACAAATGTAGGTAACTTTGTACCAGTCTAAGGAGAGCAGGGTAGGAGAGGTTTTATTGTCAGTCCAGTCAAAACTGGCCTCTCCCCGTGCGCCCCACTCCCTGCGTGTTCCTCCGTACGAGGGATCCGATGCCAGAGCTACAAACATCTTATGAACCCAAGCGATCATTTCTTCGGTAGAAAAAAAGGAAGCAAACACAAGAAAAGAAAGTCTTAGATTAGCAAGGCCGAAAAAAGGTTGAACAGTCATCCATCACGCTGTGGTATTTTTAAATCAGCTCGTGACAAAGCCCGGGGATGGTTTCACCAGGTGGTGCCAGCCTCCGAAGGGCCGTCTCGGCGTGCCGAGCTGGCCGGAGGTCCCGCGACCAGCACCGGGATGGGGTGGCTCATGCCAGGGGGTCGAGAGCAGCTGGGGACGATGGTCCCGGCACACGCAGCAGCACGCTGCTGAGCGGAGAGGAGGCGCAGCGCGGCCGTGTCAAAGCCCAGCCGGTGGCGCTCGCTGCGGTGGCGCGCTTGCACCGGGAGGGACACAGCGGGGCACGGCAGCGCGCACAGCATCTCACAAGGCAGGATGCAGCTCCTGCTTTCATTCAAGAAAATGCGACTGTGCAGAGATTTGCCTCCAGTGCAGCAGAATATGGCACCAGGAAGGTCCTCACGCCTACTGCGGGTGATGCTGCAGCCTCCTGACAGCCTCGCCAGCAGTCCCGGAGGAAGTCTGGGACCTCCACTGCTTGCCCCGGTGACGGCAGCTAACTCTAGGATGCAGAAGCCAGAACAGGATGCTCTGGCCCGTGCAAAAACCATCACTCAGCCCGTGCAAAAGCGATCGCTCACTCTCCTCACTGCCACAGTAGTTTACAGTGCCATCCGCTCGGGTGCTACAACAGGCAAAGAGCACCAGAGGCACGTTGGTATCTGTGCTAAATGGAACATTTTCCAAAGGGGAAACAGCACGCCAGCACGTTTCTCCCCTAGCCTCGGACAGAACTCAAAAAATAAGCGGTGTGTTACCAGGGCTGGCACCCGAAGTATCGCGATTGTTCCCCAGGCTGCACCCGACCGGCGGCGCGGCACCACGCGGGCTCGAAGGCGTCTCGCTGCTTTAAAACTGATGGGACACAAATCTGGACGGTGTTCGGGTTCCTTGGAGAACTTTCCATTCCCCTTCTCATTTTAGCTTTAAAGTTAGTTCTCAATATGCAAGAAAACTTGAAATTCTATTTGGAAAATAAAAAACTAACAGACTTCTTCTGTTTCCGATAAAGAGACAGACTGGAAAATATTTCCACCTCTCTTGTACAAGCACAAGGTACAAATAAGCATCTGCTTCACAATTTCAACAGCAGAGCAACTCTCCTTTCAAAGAATGAAGAGAAAAAGAAATTCCTCCAAGTATTCTGGTGGCCAGCATGGTCACAAGCAGTAATTCTACCCCTGACCCTCCACTCCCTCCATTTTCCAGCCTTTCTCTGACTTGCTCAAGATAAGTTATCGTCTCAGCACCTGTCTAACTTCTTTAACTATTTCAAGGGAAGAACTCCAATTTAAGAGAAAAAAAAACAAAACAAAACAAAACAAAAACTATTTCAATACAGTCACAACTGGACGCTTTGAAAAACAAAGTTAAAAAATAAAGAAAAAAAAACTTTTAGGCTATACAACATTTAAAAGCTTCAGCTGTGACCTACAAAGAGCTAACACCAAAATATAAACTGGTTTTCAAACCCGTCCAGCTTTAGTTACCTCAAAAGCCTAAATTAAAACTCTGCAGCTCCTTTACGACGCCGACACCTGTGGCTCCCCGGGCTCTTTTAGCCAACACACTCCCTGGCTCTCAGCACGAATCCTCTCTCAATACAAAGGCGAGCTCTCACCGGGAAACTAAAATCCTCCTGCAAGCAAACCTGCCAGAGCAGGGCTGAGTTTTTGCATAGTCTGTAGATTTTAAACACAAGCACAACGCCGAGGACCGAGGTCTCATGTTAAATGAATGGCTGACAGGGGAAGCCTCTCTGGAGAAGTCTCCTCTCCGGCAGGTGCTTCACATCCTGCAACCCACACAAAACCCAAGTTCACTTCCCAGGATGTCCAAAACTTCAAAGAATTACCTGAGCTCCCCGCGGTTAATAGGTATTGCAGATATTTGTTCATGCTGTACTCGAGGCTTTGAATATCTGCTTGGCACAGCTGAGGCTCCGGCACAGGCTTATGGCACACCACGCTGACCATGTGCTGACACAGCACTTTCTGGGCTGCAGAGATAATTAGGGCAGGACTTCCCACCCCAAAGTCCCGCCTTCACCCTCATTTACTCCAAAGTCAGATTGGTTTTTACTCGAGTTTCTGCAGGGGCTTTTTGACTCTTTCTTTCTTTCCTAGTACTGTGACTGTCACCCTGGGGACTTCGTGGCATCTCCTTTCTCCCCCCCTCCTACCGTACAAGTCGCTTTTTACTCCATTTAAGCAAGGCAAGGTGGCAAGCAGGGTGCTTTCCCAAGCTGCCGGCTTGGGGTAGTGCTGAGCAGCCCCACAGGGCCACCCCGAGCCCAACACCACCCCCGTGCTCCCAGTGGGGAAGGAGCTGTGGGGCAGGGAGCCTGGCGCGGCTCCTCGCTGCGTGCCGGGCTGTGCCCAGCGCTGCTGCCTCTCCGGGTGCCGGTACATCCCAGCCGCTTCGCCCACCACGGGGCTCCCACGGAGAGGTTTGGGAGATCCGGGATTTAGAATCTGGCTTTGTGCTTCTCCGGCGCTAAGGCAGCACCGCAGCACTTGACTCGAGGAATGAAACCAGAGGAAGTGTTTAAATGTCAAGGAAGGTATTTCACGCTGCAGAAAGAAATCCTTCAGGACTTCCTGCCAGCGCGCAGAGGGGAGCCCGGGGAGTTTGCAAACCCCGGTGCCTCCGGGAGGCCCCTGCACCTTTATCGTTCACCATCCTTCTGGTTTTGTGAGGCCGCTGCACCTCCAGCATTCACCACCCTTCTGGTTCTGCTCCCACCTCCCCGCTGCTGCTTTCCACGCTGGAGAGGGGAAGAGCTGAGCACAGCTCACGGCCAAGGGGACGCCGCTGAGCAGCTCTGCCCCCTGTACCTGCCCTTCCAAGCCAGCAGCACTGCCCCACAAAAACCCCACACAAAATCGCAGCACGCAGAGCAGCTGTGCCTGCCCCCAAAGTTAACCTGCCCCAAGCACAGTTCAGTAAATTACAAGAGATCTCCCGCTGCTGGAAGGTCGTTGCTCTGATTTACATGAGAAGACCCATCCTGACCTCAAGTGGGTTTTTTCTTCTTCATTTCAGAACTCTTAGAAAACACGCACCAGCAACGATTTGGTAATTACTGTCCTAAACGTAACCGAGGAAAAACCTTAGCGAGGTCCCCACACAACCCGCAAGGGCGCACCCGGCCCTGAACCACACGACCTCTCCCCTGAAATACCGAACGCTGTCGGCAGCTTTCCCCACTTCTGCTCCTTCCATTTCCCTTTTAGCAAACGTACCAACAGCAGCGCTTTCCTACAAGAAGCTGACCTCGCACAGCAACCACAGGAAGGAAAACACGTTACAGACTTGTCCTTCACGCGGCACCAACCTGCACGGCGCGATACGTGGCACAGGGGCACTCACAGGGCACAGAGGCTGCTCCCACCCAGCAGCGCTGGGGTCATCACGCAGCCCCACATGGCGCTGAACAAGGCTCCTGACACCTGGAGACTCTTCTACGGCCTCGGTCCTACAGCGACGCGTGGGCTGAGGATGGTTAAAGTCAGGTTTTAAAGCTTACAGAGCCACTTTAGGTTTTATCAAGCATCATTTTGCACAGCACTTTGCACAGAAGCCATGGCCACCCCGTACAGTTGTATTTTTTGGCTGAAGGGAGAGCTGCAGTGTCTCACTGGGCCCTTGCTGCACCGGTGGCAGGACCAACAGAACCCAGGAGACGAGCCCAAGGGCTTTGCAGCACCTGACAGGAACCAGACGGCGTTGGTACAGCACCTCGCTTGGGGGCTGGGTGGCACAAATCACCCGGAGGGGAAAAGCTCTGTAGGACAATGCCACAGAAACCTGCCCGGACACCTTTCTAAGGTGCCATCCAGAGCTGATCTGCAGAGCTTTGCCCGTCTGGACAGCAAATCTGCACAAAGAAAGCTTTGGGCCATAGGGGAGGGCTGCCATGTGCTCGTCACCACGCGCTGCTCGAGGCTCAAGTGCTCCAAGGCAGGGTGCTGAAAGCCTCGCTCCCCCCCCACCAGGATCAGAGCAAAGAGGAACTGGCACCTCCAGACCCAGCTGCTGCTTTCTGCTCTGTGCTCAGAACGCATCCGCCTCTCAAGCATCTCCTGACAGCTACTTCCAAAGCCACCAAACCAGAGCTGGGTTTCCTTCGGGTGTTTGTGAAGAGATGCATTCTGCTTCTTTCATGTCTTTCGGCATACTCAGGACCTAGACTTTAAAGACAGACCCATTTTTCTCCTCCACAGCTCTTGAAGAGACGCTTTTAGGACTGCAGGCAGTTCTCCCCTCCTACTTAGGCAGCACGCTTTCAAGGCACTTCACACACATTCAATAATCTTTTCATCCCGCTCTGAAGCAGGTGGGTTTCTGTCATTTGGTAGATGGAAAAAGCACTTCAGCCAAGTCAGGATTAGAGTTTACAACCCCCGGGTTCCCAGCCCCGCACAGGCTCATGTCCCATCTCTCAGCCCACCACCAGCACCATGGAAATACCACGGCGCTGAGGCCTCAGCTCCCAGCCGGTACTGCATTTCCACGAGCCTCGGGGAGCCACAGCCACCTGCAACAAAGACACGGGAACACACATCACATGAAGCACTCACACAGCTCAAAGCCCTGCTCAGCCGTGCCCCGTGCACCACTCTCATCGCACCGCTGCCCTCCTCACCTGCCAAGTTTGCATTTACCGAGCTGCTTTTGGAGGGGAAGGAAAGTGAACACCTGCCCCATGCAAACAGCAGCACAAAGGGGGGCAGCGAGCTCCGTCCCCACTGGAGATGGTCCCCACCAGGCACGGAGGCCTCTTCACTGGCTCTCTCTGTGGGACCACAAGAGCACTGCAGAAGAAACGAGGATCACCTACTGCCAACACCACGCTCCTCAGGAAGTCTGCAACAGCAACAAGGAGGTGGGGGACAGCGCTGCACCCCACTAATTCCTCTCCTCCCCTCCTCTCCGCTCCCCCCAGCACACGTCCCCATCCTCCTCCACCACAGCCGATCCCCCCCCCAGTTTTCAAAAGCAACTTCAAAGCCCCAGAAGTCCTACTAGGAGTTTTGGGGTTGTTGCCAGTCCTAAGGTGATCCTCAAACATCAAAGTGAGCACCAGCCTCGAATCAATATGCTTCGCAGGCCGGTTCTTTAGATGTTCTCTTTTTTTTTTTTTTTTCTAGGCTCTATCCCAGAAAACACAGATCTACACTGGAACTCTTGGTGCAGGAACCACCTGTTTGGCAAAAAAATAATAATAAAAAAAAGTTTTTAAAGCTCATGTATTAAGCATCGCAATTAAATAGGTCAAAAACGCCTGTTATGGGGCTGCTTTAAAACCAGACAGGCAGCTTTGCTGACCAGGAGCAACTTGTGCTGGATGGAGAGCCTGTTTGCAAGAAGATGGTTGCCTGCTTGCAGCTACACGACTGCACCCTCTAGTGTAAGTCTCCAGCACATCCTTCCAGGCTCGTGGCTTCAGCAGGAAGGGCAGGAGCACATCTGAAGCCATCAGATGAAGCTAAGCCTCGGCACTGCTTAAAAATAACAGCAAAAGCATCCTCTGCTCCCACAGACACTCAGCACCTTACACAGCACCCTTCTAAAGGTCAGCGCTCTGCAGCGGGTTCCTCGCTTATTTTCCATTTCTCAATCTAAATTAACACAAAAAAAGACCGAAGTCCAGCTCTAGGTGGAGGCAGAACGTGCAGGGCCGTGGCTGTGACAGCCGCGCAGAGATGTCAAGGGGCTGGGGACGAGGCAGAGCAGGCGCCAAGCAGCAGACACTTCACCTGAGAAAACCAAACCACTACAGCTTTTATTTTTCAAAAAGCTGAAGCTTCTCTAAGAGCTGTAACACAACCAACAAACCTCTCTCCCTCCCTAAAACACGGACTTCTCCTGGCTCACCAACGCAGCCGAGCCAGGCCCAGCGGGAGCGGGACCGGGATCACTTCTACCAGCAGCTCCGCTCCCACTCTGCTCTCACGTGAACGCTTTCGACCATCATCAGAAGCTGCACAAACTTTCCAGGTGCCCTGAGAGGTTTTGCTAGACACCAACCTTTGCTTCCCCATTTCGTAAGCAAAAACTTGAAGCTACTCAAAAAGCAAAACCAGCACCAGGTTTATTTACTACAGCAGCAGCTGTTTCAGGTGGGAGCCCAACACGGGCAAACCTTGCTCTCACACTGACGGTCTGCAGATGTTTAAAGGCACTGAAAGGTAACTGAAATATTAAGCACACCTAAAGGGCCCCACAGAGCTTTGCAAATTCAACAGAGCACTGAAAGAGGCAGGAGTTTTTGGTTTTATAACAGTGTATGTGTCTGACTGTGCCTGCTTTGAACATGCTTATTTATTTTAAATTTGACAACGGTTGTGGTAAGACGAGCTGGTGATCAGGGGACACACAGAATTAGTAATTTCTCAAGTTTACAAATAAGCCAACGTAAAGCAAGCATAATTAAAAAATAAATAAATAAGCTGTGCTTTATTTTGACAACTTTGGCCTGAGGTCATTAGACCACACACACGAGCATGTATGGCCTAGCAGAATAACAGCTTGACCAAGAAGAAAGCGAGCAGCAGCCTTCTGGGGGAAGAACGAAGGCTTTCCTCTGCCAGTACAATAAGCAGCCCAGCAAATAATGACTAAGTAAAATGACGAGAGCTGCTGGAAGAACCGAGCAGAACAGCAGCGATCTTTCCCGTAGCCAAGCTTCTTTTTGAGAGCTGGCGTTGCTCCACGCCTCGCTGAAGTCCTGCTGGGGCTTCCCACAGCCCCACCGGCAGGACCAGCAGCTGCTGGCACGGCTCCTGCATCACCTCCAGGCCCACGGACAGCACGGCAGGTCAGAAGGCCGCCCCGACAGCTCACAGCTCCCTGCTGTGTGAGTTTGGCTGCCTGGGGGCACAGGGAAAGGGCTGAGCACAGAGCTGTCCTCCAGCAGCCTGGCGACAGGAGGAGGCTGTCCTGGGGCGATCGGTTATTGCAGGAAGCTGCTCCCCACCGCCCGTGGGTCGGGAGGTGCCTGCAGGATCCTGCTGGTGACCAGGGGATGGTTTGGGTTGGAAGGGATCCTCGATGATCACGGCTTTCTCCAGAGCAGGGGGCTCAGAATCACAGCAAGGCTGAGGCTGGAGGGGGGCCTCTGAGGATCAGCCAGGCCAGAGCACCCAGAGCACGTCACGCAGGACGGCACCCAGGTGGGGTTTGGCTATCTCCAGAGCAGGAGCCTCCAGCACAGCCGCTCTGGGCAGCCTGTCCCAGCTCTCTGTCCCCCTCCCATGCTTCAGTTTGTGCCCGCTGCCAACCGTCCTGTCACCGGGCACAACCCGCAGAGCCCGGCTCCATCCTCCTGCACCCTCCCATACACATGGAGGGGATCGAAGCCCTGGGCTCGCCCTCTCCAAGGATCACGGGATCATTACGGTTGGAAAAGGTCCCCAACAGCACCTGCTCCAACCCCCGCGCCGTGTCCCCAAGCACCAGGCCCAGCCCCTCCTCGAGCACCCCCAGTGCCGGTGACCCCAGCAGCTCCCCGGGCTGTGTCCCCGCTCCCAGCCGGGCCCCCCTCGGGGCCGTTCCCTCTGCTGCGGGCAGAGCCCGGCCCCAGCTCCCCACAGCCCCCAGGGAGCGGGGGGGGCCCCCTGAGCCTGCTCCATCCCCAGCCCCCCCCCAGCTCCCTCACCACAGGGCCCGTGCGGAGCCCCCCCCAACCCCCCCCCCCCCACCTCACCTCACGAGACCCCCCCCAACCCCCGGTTTCTCTCCGCACACCGAGCGGCCCCAGGGGCTCCCCCTCCCCCCGGGGCGCCGCAGTTTTGTGGCCGGGAGCCCCGGGGAGGCCCCGGGCCGGCAGAAGGGAGGCGGGGAGGGGGCCGGGGCCGTACCTGCGCCGTGGCCCAACGCGGTGGTGGCGGCGGCCGCACCGGGGGCTCCGCAGCGCGCCGCCACCGGGGGGTGTCGGAAATGGCAGTAGGGCCGGCGGCAGGGGGGGCCCCCGGCCGGCCCCGACCCCCCGGAGCCGAGGAAGGGGCAGTCGATGCCGCGGAAGTAGCCGCTGGAGCGCAGCATGGCGGCACCGGGCGGCTCCGGGCGGCTCCGGGCGGCTCCGGGCCCCGCGCTCCCGCCTCAGCGCCCCGGGCCCGCCGCCATCTTGGGAGCGCCGCGGCCCGGCCCGCGAGGTCCCCCCCGCGAAGCCGCTGCCAGCACCGGGCTGCCCGCGGCGCGCCTGAGCGGGAGGGGACGGGAAATGGCGGGCGGGGCCCCGGCGGGAAAAGGGGCGGGGGGAAAATGGCGGCCGGGCCGCGTGAGGCGGGGAGGGAGCGGGAGGGCTGGGGCCGTCCGCTGAGGGGCCGTGGGGGTCTGCGGCTCCCTCAGGACGGGAGCGGGGCGCTGCTCGCTGGGGACAGCGGCAGGGCGAGGACGGGGAAGGGCTCGGAACCCAAAGGTGCTCGGGCACGGAGCTGCTGCAGCTCAGGGAGCGCTGGGACGCGGCTCGGTGCGGTTCTGGGGTGGTCCTTTGGGGTCCCAGGGGTTGTGCCCGGGGATCCCGGCTCCCCGCAGCCCCCAAAACGGCCTCGGCTTTGAGGTGTTGGAGGAGGGAGCCTGCCCACATCCCGCCCTGTGACTGCGAGGCCGGGCAGGGACAACAGCAAGAAGCGAAGCAAGAAACGAAGGGATTTCCAGGAGAAATCCCACCAGGTGCAGGCAGGAGCCACGGTTCAGAGACGAGGGATGAGCCAGGAAAGCCTCGTCCCACGTGAAAGCGAGGATAGGAGACAGGGTGGAAAGTACTGGGGAGGTGCAGGGAGCCAGCTGGATGGCTGGAGAAAGGTCCTCAGCTGGTGGGAGGAGGAATTCGTGGCCCTAAGGATGGACAAATGAAGGATGACAGAATTCATGTTTCATAGGCATCTTAAAGAAACAAAAAAACTTTTATTTTCAACGATCCTTCCTGTATGTTATCCCCCCGCCACCCCCTCCAGTATCCCAGCGGAGCAAACCCAGCTGCTGAAGGTGAGGGAGGAACCCACCTCCTGCTGCTGCCCAAAGCACGGGGAGAACTGAGCAAGAGACCCGTGCCCCAGCACTGCCAGGGCTTTGGAAAACCTGAATGATCAACGAAAAGCATCGCTAAAGCTCCTCCCAGCAGAAGGAAGCACACGTGCACCACCGCATACCTCATTCCCTTTCAGACTCTTCAGTTATAGTCAAAAAACGCAGGGTTGAGATTTTCCAAAAGTTTAACACAGATGGTTCATTTAGAAAATGATTTCTGCCCCCCAAACCTGGTTATTTTTGGCAGCAAGGAATCCTTTCTGGTAATCCCCATCCCTCGCTGCTGGAGCAAGTGGCACCCATTAGGAAAAGTCACACAAGCACATGTGGGCTGAGGGCTCCTCTCAGCGCTGCTTCAGACAAACACAACAACTGCATAGACATATTTTTTAAACCAGGAGGGTGGAAACACCGGGGGATAGCAGCTTGCCTCGGGCAGAAACATGCCACCAACACAAAGTGCTTTACGAGGTACCAGGCAGTGCTCACACCAAGCATCCCCACGCACACTCCTGCCAGCCAGCTCTCTGCCTCCCACGAGCACTAAAAAAGAAAGCTGTTCTTCCCCCCCTCAAAAAAAAGACAGCATTTTTATTTTTATGAGAAAGGAATTTATTTTATATAACATCAGCTCTAATAGAGAAGACCATACAGGAACATCGCATATGCAGACACACTGAATAATGTTGTTTCCCTGCCTTATAATTATTGCCCCAAGTTTACTCAACTCAGAAGCTGACAAAATAATATAAATTACTATAAGGTAAACCATTTCTGCCTGGACCTGCAAGATCCCATGTGGAAAAACAAACCCAAATCAATTCAGGCTGTCTCTTCTCTCACTTGTGTACGTGATGGTGCTGGCTCAGCTCCTCTGAGTGTGCAGATGCTGAAGTTGGACCAGGTACAGGGAAACGGGCACTCGCCTTCAGGGCAGAGGGAGAGGGGGGCAAGCACCTTTTGGGGGGGCTCAGCACCCCAGAAGAGTTCCTCCAACGCTGCTGAGGGATTTCCAGATCAACTACTGGGTTCCCAAGAGTGACCCCATCTCCCCCCCAGTGCTCCCGCCTCCTCACAAATACCCTGATTTGATTTAATTTAAATAAGGAACAGGGCTGGGACAGACATACCTATGTGTGTGCCAGCTTTTAAACTGAAAGCCTTGCTGCAAAACTAGAAGTACTGGCTTAAAAATGACACGGGAAGGGGTTTCACACCTTTTCACTACCCTTTTTCTCAAGGAAGGTTGCTGCTTGCATTTTCCCCATCCCATTTCAACCCTCTTTTTAAAACCTTTTTTCAAACCTCTTTTAAAAACTGCAAAGCTGCGAGCCTCGAGCCCTGTAAGACATGCCCTGCAGAGGAAAAAGCTGCCAGAAAGCCATCCCTGGCCCTCCAAATCCCCCCTTTTCTATTTTCCTGGCTTGGCCCAGAGGATTTGCAGAGGAGGCCAAGGCACCGGGCAGCCTCCACAACCACCCCACCTCCAGGGAAAAGACATGGGGTGCACGGGGTGCCCACAAATGCCTCAGCACCCACTGGGATGGGAAGAGGGAACCTGGGTGCCAGAGCTGCACCCTCCAATTTGGGCTGCCCAAACTCAGTCCCAGGTTTCCATCCCGTTACAAAGCCTGGGCTGCCCCGTTGTGGGGACGGCGCGGGGTCAGCCCTGCCAGTGGGGTCTCGGGATGAGCCTCCCCATGCCACCGGGGCCGGGTCCTCCCCCGGAACCCAGTCCCAAACCTCTGCCACACTCAGCCCCGCAGCATGGGGCTGGACCACGGGTGCCAGCACCCAAAACACCTCCTGCAAGGAGAGGGTCTCTGGGGCCCCAGCAGGCAGTTGGTCCCCCATTTCCCCCGTATTTCCCACCCAAAATAATCTCACTTTCAGGAGCAGAGTGAATTTTATGAAGTTTTTAAGGGAAAAAGACCAAAAAAGTATCAAACAGGAATCTTCGTATTTTGGTCACTGAATGCTTCTCGTGTTGCAGATCTCCATTTGTCGCACGTTACTGCGTGTCACCACCAACATGGAACTGCCAGGGCAGGTTTTGTTTCTGCTCCACATCGCAAGTTTGTCACCTTTTCTCCACATCCACATGGAAAATTTCCTGTTGTCCCAACACAGGCCCTGACACCCAGTGAAATGTGCCACCAAAGACTTTATAAAGTTTAAAAAATAAAAATAAAAAAGAAGAAGAAGAAAATAATAATAAAAAAATAAAAGGCGATTTCTCAGAGCTGCTAAAACTTCTTCCTGCAGGGTCGTCTCTTCGCAGGGACCAGCTTTTCGGTGTGTGGGGCGATGCCTGTTCTGTCCCCCCCATCCTGGCACCCCCCGCCCTGCATCCCCCCAACCCCAGGGGTGCTCCAGCCCCCCAAGGACGCCCCCAGCCCTACAGGAGCTGCTCCAGCCCCCAGGGTGCTCCCAGCCCCGCCGGCTCCCTGGTCCCGCATGCACCGTGTCCAGGCATCGTCGCGGCAGGGCTGTGGCAGCCCGTGGGCCTCCCTTCACCGTCCCAGCCTCCAGGCATCGCTCAGGCATAGGATGACAAAGGGAAGCTCACAGGGGGCGAGGGGCCGCCGGCCCCGCAATCCTCCGGGGATGGGACGCGCTCCTGCAGAGGGAGGAGAGAAGTGAGCTGGGAGGGGAGGACAGCGGGCAGGAGCCTGGGGGAGCCGATGGATCCCCAAACCCACGGCCATGGGAAGCGGCAACCAGCCCATGGCCAGTGCCAGCCAACGGCCCCAGCGCTGCTTCTGCCCGGGGGGGCGGTTTGGGGTGCGGGCAGGGGGACACGCGCATGGGCAGCGCCGTGTGCCGGGGGTGTAACCTCAGTGTGTGGGTGTGCATGGAGGGGGTGAGGAGTGAGCCCCTGAAAAAGGCAGCGTGGGGACTGTGTGTGTGTGTGTGTGTGTGTGTGTGTGCCCCCGGGGGTGTGCGTGCCGCTGTGCTCCCCTGCCTGTGCACACCCGGATGCCTGTGCACACGTCTGCAGGCACACAGAGCACACACGGGAGTGTGCCAAGCTGTGCGGGTACCCCCGTGGGTGCACACCCGCAGAGGCCCAGCCCAGGCACAACCCGCCACAGGGAGACCCCAGGGACCCCCCGGACCCCACCCCCCCCCCCACAGCGTGGGCTGTGATTGCCCCAGCTGCACCCCGAGGTCCCTCCTGCCCAGGACACGGTGCTGCCACCGCCACTGCCTCTCCCCAGGGCCGGTCTCCGCTCCAGGATGCTCGCAGCAGCGCTGCTGCCCCGGGGCAGGTGGGCCCTGCTCCCCCAGAGCCACCGCTGTCCCCATCCCCTGCTGTCCCCACCAGCCCCCAGTTCGCTGCCCACTCACCTGGTGGGGCAGAGCCAGGCGCTGCTGCCAGAGCATTGTGTCCTCTCCTCTCCTCGTCCTTCCCTTCCCTTTCCCCTTCCCTCCATCTTAGCCGGCGCCGCGCAGAGCCCCTCGCCCCGGCTTCCCTGCTCCAACGCCCTCCTGAGTCCCCAGCCCCAGCGCAGATGGGACCCTTCCCCGCTGCCCTTTTATACCGTCTTTGTTCATATGACAAGCACGTGAAAAACCAGAGCAGAGCTTGGAAAAAAGCTCCTTAAGACGCTTGAATTCAGTTTCCTGGATCCCATGACTGAGCTCGGGCTGTGA
Source organism: Anas acuta (assembly GCF_963932015.1). Lineage (NCBI taxonomy): Eukaryota > Metazoa > Chordata > Aves > Anseriformes > Anatidae > Anas > Anas acuta. The sequence continues at coordinate 1,415,570 of NC_089004.1, read as the reverse complement.
GCGGGGTCTCATGACTGTGGCACACAGGCCCCGGCCATCAAAAGGCTCCTTTATGTCCCAAAAGACTTAAACCCCTCTTGGCCGGTCACTCAGCGAGCCACAGGTCCTCCGTGCCCAGCCTGGGCCGCAGCCCCATCGGCACCGGCATCGTGCCCCTGCCAGGGGTGCCCCAGCGGGACCGTCCTTGTCCCCCGAGGAGCTCTGAGGTATCCGGGGTGTCCCCTCCCACAGCCACTGCACACACAGGTACAGACAGACAGATGTTCACATGTGTACGGACGCACACACTCCCCAGCCCAGCTGTGTGCCCGTGACTGCAGCAATGGGAGCAGGAGCCGCGTTTGCTTCCAGGCTTGGGGGTTTCCAGGTGGCCCAGGGGGACCCCTGCCCTGTCCCCTCTTCTGTGCTGAGGTTGCGGGAGGGAACCTGGGCACTCGGAGGCCTGACTCTGCCCTTTGCCTCCTCCACGCCCTGCAGGTTTTGGCTGGGTCCCCCAGCAGCACCCCCTGGGCACCAGACCCCATCCCACCACTTCCCTCCCCTCATGTTGTTCCCAACCTGCAGCACCAACAGCAGGGACAGAGGTGACATCCCAGTGGTTCCCAGACCATTGTGGCCCCAATGATGGGGGACACCGGGCCCAGGACCCCTGAGGTGGGTCTGGCTCAGGCACTCTGGGGTCTCTGCAGCTCCCTCCTTGGGCCTGTGTAAGGACCGAGCCCTCTCAACCAGGACCAGCAAAGGGTCCGGCCCCAGAAATCCCCCAAACCACAGGGGAGCCCCCACCAGGTCTAAACTTTATGGATCGAGCTGAACTTTTCTGCCTTTTTGCTTTTTTCTTAACTGAGACGCAGTAAATACAACCGCAAGCTGCCCTCGTGTCCCCCCGAACCCCACCGCCAGCTGCGAGACGTCCCGCCGGCGATGCAGCCGCTCCAAAGCATCCGCGGCTCAACAGGAAACAGGCGGCAGTAAGAGGATAAAAATACACCCGGTGCGAACAAAACGCCTCTGTGCCGGGATTAGGGCGCTGCGGGCTGCTCCAGCCCCGCTAATCGGGGTCGGGGCTGGTGGCACTGCCGGGTGCTGGGGGCAGCGGGGCCGGGCGACCGCGGCGGCTTCCAGCACACGTGTGAGCCCGGGGCTGTCGCAGCCACGCAGCGAGGTGAAGGCTGCGGGATGCTCAGGGAGAGCCCGGGCATCCCAGCTGCCAAAATCCCCCAGAAGGGGAGAGACAACCCAAAGCTGCCCCCCAAATCCTCCTCTAGTGCCTGCAGTCCCACTGCCAAGGAAGGGTCCCCCCACCTCCATGGCACTGCAGAGGGGACGTGGCTTTGGATGCCACAGGGGTGCTGGGGGCAGCCAAGGGGTGCGTGGGGAGCAGGGACCCCTGTGCCCCCCACCCCAAACAATGGGGGCATTTGAGTGCTCCGAGTGTGGGCCCACAGCAAGGCCCCACCACGAGGCCCCTCTGAGTGCAGCTTAAGGAGATTATCGCTCCTCACATGAGCGACAGAAGGGGACAGGAGGGGGACAGGAACACAGCAGGGAAATGGCACCCAGGAGGCCCCCGAGTCCCTGCTGGCAGCAGAAGAGCCCGAGCCATTGTGGTTTGAGCCAGCAACGAGGGATGGGTGGGAACACCCTCAGCCACTTCCACCAGCTCATCCCGGGGTGATCTCAGAGCAGGCTCGCACCCCAAAAGCACAAACCTGAGTGCTTGTGTGGGGCAAAACAGCCCCATCCCCAGGCAGGAGGGAGGGGGACATCCCACACACCCATCCCCGTGGTCAGTGCACACCCCCACAGCCCCTCGCTGTACCTGGAATCAGAGGGGTCCCCGTGCAGTCAGCAGCATGGCTGGGAGCAGAGCCCGTCACCAGCAAGATTTGCCCCCGCTTTCCCTCACAGACCTGAGGGTGGTCCCAGGAGGGGATCCACAACTGCCCCCCACCCTGTGGACACGTCCAGGCACAACCCAGGAGAGGCATCGGCTGCTGGGGGAAGGAGAGGGGCTGGAACCGTGGGGCTGGGGCAGGGGGAGCAGCCCCAGGAGCCCCCGGAAGGGTGCACGCAGGTAAAATGTTAAACCTCAGCTCTTTATTTGGTGCCCGGTTTCCTCACCCCGCTCCCCGAGGGAACCGAGAGCGAGGGGCAGGGGAGAAGTGTCAGAGGGGGAGACCTGAACGCAGGGAACACTCCGAGAAGGCAGAGCAGGGCCAGAGCTGAGGGGGCAAGGCAGAGGGCACCCCTCCATGCATCCCCAGCCCCCCCTGGAGAGGCAGCTCTGTCCAGCCAGAGCCAAGCACCAGGCACCCTGCTGCCACCACCAGCTCCAGGCCCAGAAGCTCCCTTGGGAGCAGGAGCTGCCACCTCCTCCGTCCTGCAGCGGGGCACACAGCACGCAGCGACGCTGGGGGGGGCGGACAGGCTCCCACCCTGCTGCTGCCTCCGGCCCAGCCCCTCTCCAACTCGCCTTATTGCTATAGTCAGAGCAGCAGAGCAGCCAGGAGTAATCGGAGAGTTTGTTGTTTTAGGAGAGGGGACGAGGACGTGTCCGAAGCTGAGGATTCGCCATCAGGAGGGTGGGCTCTCGTCTGTCCGGGGAGGGGGGAAGGAGCGAGCTGCCGTCTCTTGCCAGCCCGGCCGGTGGTGCCAGCAGCGCCGGGGCTGATGCAGGGAGGGAGGAGAACTGAGCCCACGTCCCGCAGGAAACGTGCCGTCTGCTCAAGCCACCTCCCGAGGCTGAGGCTGTACAAACTCACTGCACCTCCAGCAGAAGGGACCGGGGGGCGCTGGGAGAACGGACGTGCACGCAGAAACCCCCACCCCGCCCCGCTCCCCGTCCCGCAGCTAGTTGCGTTGGCTGGCCAGCTCCTGGGAGATGAATTTCCGAAGGCGCTCGAGGTACTGGCTGTACAGTTCAATGTCATTGTGCCCGGCCCCATCCACCCACAGCGGCTCCACGGCCTTGGGGCAGCGTTCAAAGAGCGCCAGGCCATGGGAGAAGTCGATGACTTCGTCCTCCGTGCCGTGGATGATGAGGACGGGAGAGGTGATTTTGGAGATCTTCTCAATGCTGTCAAGAAAGGGGGTGGGGAAGAGACGAGAGACAGGGTAAGCACAAGGATCGAGGCACCCCTGTTCCTTCCGCCCCCTGAAACAGCCCCTCAGGGAAAGGCACCAGGAAATGCTCTCTGATCACAGCAGAGTGCAGGGATGTGGAGCTGCTGCTAACGCTCCGGGACAAGATCCCCGCCAGCGTGACAGCCGAGGACCAGACAGCAGTGACAACAGCCCCACGGGACCCAGGCAGGGCTGAGGGAAACCACTGCGGGACAGCGGGATCCCGCAGCAGGCTCGGCCGTGCCGTGCTGCGGGGCAGGGAAGTGAGGCTGTTCTCAGCCCGGCCCCCGAGGCCCAGAACACAAAGGCCAAGCAAGGCCGTCAGGACACGGAGCGTGGGCTGGTGGCTCCCAGCCACAGCTTCCAGCTCAGGGACAGTCCCTCGGGCCCCGCTGGCCTGGCTGCGAGGGAGAGGCAAAGCAAGAGCTTGGCCTGCCTGGAAACACCACCCCAGCCCTCCTCAGAGCAGGGGAAGGAGCCCAAAATACTGCCCTTGAGGGAGAGACAGGTCCCAGAGACCCCGCAGGGACTTGTGATGTGCAGCAAGGGGCCAGGGGGATGGCCCCAGTGCTGACAGGCAAAGATACTGGGACAGGGTGGCTGCGAGGTGATGCCACCAGGGGATGTGGGGGGGACACACGGCGTGGTCCTCAGGAGGTGGCACAGCAACTGCAGAAAGGGTTACAGATCCCCCTGAGGGGCCTAAATGCAAGGCAGGAGGATCCTCATGGGCACGTTTAGGGCTATCCTAGGAAACGGGTCCCCAGTTTTCCCCATAACCCCTTTGTGGCCAGGGCTGGTGTCGAGGACAGAGCTGGTCCGGGCACTGCCCCTCCAGAGGCAAACCTGTGCCCCAGTCCCTTGCCCTCAGGCCACCTACTTGGGGAAGGCATCGAACCAGTAGGTCTTCTTGGTCTCGGGGAAGGCGACTCTCATGCCAGAGGTGAGCGGGGAGTGGAGCACGATGGCAGCGCACTCGTAGCGGGAAGCCAGATCAACCGTGGGCACGGTGCCGATGCTTTGTCCGTACAAAATGATGTTCTCTGGGCTGATCCCGTACCTAGGAGAGGGGAGGGCAGGTCAGGTCAGCGCCCACGCGGCGGGCAGCAGAATCACGTCACCAGAAGTCGCCTGCTCTGGCCACAGCACACGCAGGGTGCAAAACGAGGGAAGGCAGCGGGGCCAGCCCCAGCTCCTCCAGGCTGTGCCCAAAGCAGCTGCCCTGCATCCCCAGCTGCCTGCTAATGCTGTAGCAATTAGCGCTAATTAAGAGCTGCACTCAGCTTCCCCAGCTGGAGCACCAACCTGGGGATAATCCTGTCTGGGAGGTGGAGGGGCTGTCCCCACCACGGACCCAGAGCTGCCGGGTGAGCTGTGGGGGTGTCAGGGCTCAGCCTCGCTGGCAGCAGGGTGCAGGGTGGGGGGGTCACAGCCCCCCAGGGCAGCAGCCAGACCTCGGGCAAGCTGCGAGCCGGGCCCAGCTCCCACCAGGGCTCGGCACAGGCACGACAGAGCACGGCTTGTGCCAGCAGTGGGAACCCCTGCATCCATCCCTGTGAGCCTCAAGGCAGCCGCCCAGAGCAAGGCCAGACCCCGCAGCATCCCCACAGCTCTGGGTGCCCCCGCCCGCAGGCTTTCCGCTCCCCCCTCTCCCATTCCGAGCAGCCTGGGCCCCTCTCGAGGAGATTTCCTGTTTTCCACAGCTCCAGCCCGCAGGGTTTTCCTGGCGGCCTCGGCAGCTGCACGCACCCCCACCAGGGACACCTCAGCGCTCGTCACCGCAGCGCGGCGGTGGCAGACGGCGATCGCAGGCCGCCCACGCGCACCGGGGAGCCTGGAGACACGGCGCAAGCACGGTGCTAAAAACCCAGCACCCCGCGCTGCCTCCCGACCCGAGCCCGCTTCATCCTGCCCTCCCCGGCCCCGCTCACCGCGTCCGCAGCGCCTGCCACGCGGCGTCGATGTCGGAGTAGAGGTTCCTCTCCGAGGGCTTGCCCGTGCTGGCGCCGTAGCCCGAGTAGTCGTAGGAGAAGATGTTGCAGTTGATGCGGGTGCCCAGCCCGATGTAGAAGCTGCTCATCTGCCCCAGGTCCACGGCGTTGCCGTGCGAGAAGAGCACCGTGTACCTGCAGCACCGGGGTGAGACGGGCATGGAGGGTTAATTGGGGACGCTGCTGGGGTACCCGGGACACCCCCTGTGGAGACCGAAAGCCAAACCCCAGCACCCAGAGGGCCACAAGAAGGTCCCTGCGACAGCCCCAGCCCGAGCCCAGAGATGCCCCCGACCTCCCTCACCGCCTGGGGCTCGCTACCAGTGGAAACAGGCAGCCCACGGGCAGGATGCTTTTGTTGAAGTTTTTGAGCCTATTTTTGGTAGAAAGCTCAGGATTCGGGGCCATTTGCCCAATGGGGATTTAAAGTAAGGATTCTGACAGCAGCTTTTTTTTCTCTCCTGAGCCTGGCAAGATACCAGACCTTGGGAGAGAAGTGAATTGTGGGAGTGACAAGACGCAAAAAATTTCCACCATAAGGGGAAAAACAATGTTAATCATAAAAATTAACACTAATAGCGTGCTGATGGAAGCCTGGCTCTCTCCTGCTGGGGGGGAGACTCCTTGCTGAGCCCTCGCAGCCAGTGACAGATGCCTGCGGCCAGGTCAGACCCTCACATCCCAGCCCAGCCACCCCGGTTTGGCTCCTCTGAGCAAAACCTGATGGTTGGTGACCTTGCCAGGGCAGGAGCAGGGGGACAAACAGCACAACGGCACGGAGAGGAGAGCAAGGGCAGGACCCAAGGCCTCGCTTCTGCTTTTAGATGATTGAGCAACAACGAGCTCCCGTTTGGCTTTGCACCCCAGACCGGGCTGTAAGTGCTTAGACTTAGTGGCCTCACGTCAGGGGGCAGCACACCTCGGCGCTGCCACGCCAGCAGCCAAGGCTCCCCAGGGAATCCAACCCCTCCACCCAGGAATGGAAACTAAAAAAAAAATATTAAAAAAATGGTTGAAATCCACCAGAGCTAAACCATGGCAACAGAGGGCTCGGGGAGCCCCAGGAACCAGGCGCGCTGCTCAGCCTGAGCCACCGGGTGTTGGAGGAGCGGCCCCGACGTGGGGACAAAGCCGGCCCCGGCCCCTTCCCTGCAGCCCCGCGCCGAGCGCCACTTCCGCGGGCTGGGGGGACGGCGCCAAAGCCCGGATGCGCAGGCAGAGCAATCCTGCTGCCGGCTTCCTCCCTCTGGGGACCTGCGAGATGACGGGGCTGGAGCAGACATCCCCGGGGGACAGCCACCCCACCTGAACCCGCCCCACAGCCCCACGGTGCCGCCAGCTCGGGGAGCAGCTGCCACGCGCCCAGCCCAGACGGGGGGTCTCCATCCACACCCCATGCCCGCGCTGCCCCCCGCCAGCTGTCCGAGCGGATCCCAGGAAGCTGCCGTGAATTCCTGGAGGCTCTGCCCGAGGCGTTTGGCTCCGCTGCCTGCGGGGAGACCCCCAGCCCCTCGGCAGCTCCATGAGGGGGAGGTGTGGGGGGCTGACCCCACGCCATCAGAAACGGCCACTGTGCAGGGCAGGGGCACCACGAGCACGGTCACGTCCTCCCTCCCCGATGGAGCAACTGCACATCGAGCTCTTCCCAGCTCACGGACGTGCAGGATGACGTGGGGCAGGTTGTGCCTAAATCCCTCCTGGCTTTCACCCCTATTGCTCTTCTCCTTGCAAAATCAAACATGCCCAGCAAATTAGACCAAACGTGCAAACAGCCTGCGAGGGCTCACGCTGACGCCCTGCGCTCAGTGCAATCCTCACGCCGAGGCTGGGCACGCACCCAGAGCGTTGTGTCAGCGGCGTGACAGCAGGAGGACACCTCTTGGGCGGCCCAGGGAACGCCGGCACCCAGGAGGGGACGCCGAGGTCCCCGTGGCCTTCGGCTGCGCCTCGACTCGCTCCCTCGACCTGCTCAGTGCCATTCCCAGTTCAGCCACAAGCCAAACAGGTTCTGAGAGCTGAGCTCACCCGTGCCGTCAGATGCCTCCGAAGCCCCGCGGCAGGGCCAGCTCCTTCGGCAAGGCGCTGGGTCAGGCTGGGGCAGGGAGGCTGCCACCCGAGCAGGACGGCCCCGAGCCCTCCAGCACCACCGCAGCCCGATGCCCACCTGGCCAGGGTCAGACCAACGGCAGCGCCAGGCTGGCACCTCCACCACCACTCACCTGGCGCCCGGCACGCAGCGGACGTACATGCAGCCGATGCGGTTCCCTCGGCTGCTCTTGGTGACAAACACCTCGATGTTGTCCAGCTCCCGCTGGGAGTACTGGAAATCCGCCCGGTCCTTCAAGTGCAGCTTCCACCGCCCCGCGGCGCCGCCTCGCAGGGACCCGGTGCTGGTGCTGCCGACGGGCTCTGGCTCGGGGACCACGGCGTAGGTGGGCTCCGGGGGCAGGAAGGCCAGCTTGGCGGCGATGCGGCTGGGGCACGGGGGGCAGCAGAAGAGGCAGCAGAGCTGGCTGATCGACAGCCCGTTCATGACGGCAGCTTGGAAGCCGAGCGTGCCGGCAGCAAGGGAGGATGCGAGCTGGACAGGGGCTGGCGGCGGCCGGCAGAGGCCCCGTCCTCGTCACAGCTGCCAGCAGCACGAGGTGGCCGGCAGTCCTTGGAGGGCCGTGGGTCTGGGGGGGGCGGCCGCCATCCGTCTGTCCACTGGCAGCCTGCAGGAGGGACAGACAGACAGCCAGCAGTGAGGGGCTCGCGGTGCGCTCACACACAACCAAACCCAGCCCCCGTGAGCCCCTCGCCCACACAACGCACCACCACGTGTAACACCCTCCCGCCCCACGCACCCAAAACCACCCCCCCCCCATGGTGCTTTCTGAGCATCCCCCATCGCACACCGCAACCCCCGCAGGGATCTGCGGCGTCCTCGCGCCGGCCCACGCCGGGGAGGCGAGGACAGGGGGACACAGCGCGGGATCGCACGCCTGGTGCCACGAAGGACACGGTCCCTTGGTGCCCCCCCCCGGGTGCTGGCACGCGTGTGTGGCTGGAGGGCAAAACTCCTGAATAAAGCAGGGGAAGGAGGGGGGGGGAAAGCAACTATTTTCTGCAAGTTCAGGCACAGGCTCGCGGCTGAGGAATGTCAGAGCAGCCCACACCCCGAGGAATTCGCTCCATCTGCTTCCGAAGGGCTGGGAAAGAGGAGGAAAGGGTGGAGGGGGCGGCTGCAGCCTGGGGGGGGGAGGCACAGAAATATTCGGAGGAGAAGGACGCCGCTGCCTGGAGCTGGACTCGGCCCCCCCCCACCATGCACACCGCAGCCCCACGCTGGGCACGGCGGGAGGGGGGCTGGGGGGGTGCTGAGCACCTCGGTGGCCACCACCGGGGGGTGCCCGGTGGCCACGCAGGCGGCAGCGCCCACGGCCGTGCCCTCACCTGTGTCACTGCAGCTGGGGGGGGGGGGACGCCAGCCCCCCACTGTGCCCGGGCCGGGGGGGGGGGGGGGGGGGGGGGGGGGGTCTGTGAGGTGGCCGCAGACGCAGCCGGACCCCCCCCCCCCCCCCCCCCCACCCCCGCGTGGTGCTGCGGGGGGGGCTGGGGGCGCAAGGCCGGGTCCTGCTCGGGGCCTTCCCAGCCCCCCCCCCCCCGTGCCCCCTCCCCACACAACCCCCAAGCCGAGGGGGGAAAATGGGGGGGGGGGGGGAAGGGGGGGCTGTCACTGGGCCCCCGGCTTCTCCTGCAGCACGCAGCGGCCCCAGGCCCCCTGGTAACCCCCAGGGCCCCCCCTCAGCCCCACGACCCCCCCCCTTCAGCCTCTGAGCCCCCCCCTCAGCCCCACGACCCCCCCCCTTCAGCCTCTGAGCCCCCCCCTCAGCTCCAGGCCCCCCCCTTCAACCCCAGGCCCCCTCTCAAGCCCCCCCCGCTACCTGCACATGCCGGGGCTCCGCCGCAGCGCAGGCCGGGCTCCAGGCTCCAGGCTCCAGGCTCCGGGCTCGGCTCAGCCCAGCTCGGGGCTCCCCCCGGGGCCGCCTCCTCCGGGCCGGTCGGGCTCGGGCCGGGCCGGCCGCTGCGGGCCGCCGAGGCGGGGGCGGCGCTGCATGGCGGCCCCCCCCCTTCCCGGCCCCGCCCGCCGCCACCACTGCCGCCGCCGACCGCCGCGCGGCGGAAGTGACGCCCACGCCCCGCCCACGCCGCCCGCGCGCCCGTTGCCGGGGCAGCGCCGCGCGCCCGCGCTGCAACCGCCGCGTGCAAGCGGGGCTGTGCTGCAAGCGCGCTGCGTGCAAGGGGTGCGTGCAAGGGGTGCGTGCAACCGGGCTGCAGTGCAGCTGCTGCATGCAACCAGGCTGCGTGCAACCGCTGCATGCAACCGAGCTGCAATGCAGCCAGGCTGCGTGCACACACCGCGTTGCTGCATTCCTCCCTGTGCCGCATCGTTGCTTCCCCGCAGCAGTTGCAGGGCCCCCCTGGACGTTGCACTGTTCTGTCCCTTGTGGGGGTGCTGCACACCCCGCTGCTCGTGCTGCAGCACGGAGGCCCTGGCAGGATGGGGCTGTGCCCCACAGAGCGTGCAGTGAGGGGTCCTGCCGTTCCTGGGCACCATGGAGGCGAGGGGTGCTCCTGGGGCCAGGAAACCAACCCTGGGGGGTTCCTCGCAGCGTGTGGCCTTGTCCCCAGACTGCAGCATCACCCAGGACCCCATCTCCAAGCCCCGCAGCACGAGGCCCTGCACAACCCCACTGCTTCCACCAGGGCTGCTGCTTGAACAGCCCCCCTCTTGCTGCTGGAGGTGGAGAAACTGAGGCACGGCGTGTCGAGGGCAGGCACACGGCCACGGTGCCCCCACCGCCCCCAAGGAGCCCTGAGCCACCCCCGGTGGAACCCCCTGCCCACAGAGAATCGCGCACAGCATCCAAGCAAATGAGGCCGTGTTCGTATTCACAGATCCAGGCTCGTTCTTTCTACAAGGAAGGAAATAGAAAAAGGGAGGGGGGGGGAAGCTGGTGTCTGCCCTGCTGCCCCAGGGCCTTCCCTGTCCCCTCCAGCCCCGTTCCCTCCCCAGGGGCGCACAAACTTTGTGCAAATGCGACCCGAGGGGTGGGGGCGATACCTGGTGCTTGGTGCAGGCAGGGGAGCCAAGCTGTGCTGCCCCCCGCCCACTGGCAGGCCCTTCTGAGCACACTGCACTGAAACCTGTGAAATTCTGAAACCTGTGAAATTCTGAAATCTCCACACGCACAAATGAGGCAGGATTCCCGTGGGGCTCACTCAGTGCCAAGGCTCGTTCCCAGCCAGCACAACACCAAACCCCAGGGCACGGAGCCGCGCTGGCAGCCCCGACACATCCCAGCCCTAAAACGTGCTGCCACTCACACGCCCTGGTAAAGCAAAACCTGAGGAAAACATTGGCAAGGGGCAGCTGAAGTGGGGCAGAGGCTGCTTTTGCCCCCGGGACCCATCAGGACGTCAGTGCTGGTGAGACAGCTGGAAGCTGGCAGTCCCAGCCCCACTTTCCCCAAAAGCGGAGCCCTGGTGTCCCCCCTGTCCCTTCCTTCCCCTCCCCCGAACCCTCTGTGTGTGTTTTGGTGCTCCCCAGATGCTGCCACGTGTGGTTCTGAGCTCCCCAGAGCCCCCTGGGTGCCCTTCTGTGTTCCCCAGGGCTCTCCACGTGCTTTCTGGAAAGCCCCGGAGCCTCTCTATGGACTTCTGGGCACCCCAGAACCCCCCCCTGTGACTTTGTGCCTGCCCCAGAGCCCTCTGCATGCCCTTCCCCACGTGGAGCAGTGCTTGCTTCCACGTCCTGACCTGTGGCTGGAGGGTGTCTGTGTCACGGCAAGCCACAAAATAACTTTACTGTGCCACACTCTGCAGCTTAAGGATGCAGTTGCTTCAACAACAGCTTCTGAAAGGGAAGGGAGGGGTTTAGGAGGCATTAAACTACAGAATCCGCTTTTCTGCGTCTGAGACCAAACACCGCTCGGCGGGCAGGGGTGGGACGGCTGCTGGGAACCCTCAGCTTCCCCTTCTGCATCCTGCAAGAGGAGACGGTGGGGCAGAGGGAGGGAAGTCCGGGGGCAGCTCAGGGGCTCCAGCCACGAGTCCCGGGCAGTTTGCAGGGCCCGGAGCCGCGGGCTGGGGGGGACGGGCTGGCTGAGCGCTGCTGCCTGCGCCCACGCGCTGCCCCGGCAGAAGACGAGCGCCAAGGTGGCACGTGGAGCACGTGAGGGCCGTCATCCTCGTGGGAGCTGGGCAGAAATGGATCGGCTGAGCCCTGGAGGACTGCGGGGAGAGGAGGAACACCATGCTTCTGCCAAGGAGGTGCAAGGAGCCACCCTGCCCAGGTGCTGGTTTGCATGTGCTGCTGGATCCCCATGTCCACTGGTGGGGCTGGGAGGAGGAGGAGGGAGGCTGGGAGGACGGGGGGAGCACCAGGCCACCAGGCTGCAGTTCGCGCCGCTCAGCCCCGTTCACAGCTTCTGGATCTTCTCAGCTACGACGACGGGGTTCTCCTTCCGGATCTTCTCAGCGGCTTCTGCCTTGTAGTCATAGGGGCAGGCGTGCATGTCTGAGTACCGGTGAATGGCACAGAACAGGTTCCCGCAGCGGCAGTCAAAGCCTGGGGGGAAGAAGAGCAGAGACAAACCCACATCAGTCACCAGCCAGCAGGGTCCGGCCCTCTCCTGCCACACCGTGAAGCTCCACTAACACAGAAAGAGGAGGCCGAGCCAGTGAGGGGGGGTCTGTGTCCTCCCTGGGCGAAAGGGAGCTGGGGTAGGGCACGATCTTGGGCCACATATTTGGTCTCTTCTGGTTGAGCCGCTCTCAGGGCTGCTGTGAGCACACACGTGCTCCGGGCAGGGCCAGCTGCCACAGCAGTGGGAAAAGCTCCCCAAGCAGCTGCTCTCCTCCTTCCCCAGGGACAAGGAATATGCAGGAGCCTGCAGAGAGCCTGATTTCTAGCCCAGGCCGTGAGCAGGCAGCCGCAGCCAAGCCCTCCAGAGCATCACGGCAGCAGCACCTGGACTGGCCAGCAGTGAGGTGGTGAGCAGCAAAACCTTGACCTCACCAGCATCACTTTCAAGCTGTTTAGGCCTTAAAAGTTTGTAATTTAGTCACTTCACTTAGACAGTGCTGTCCAGAAGCGCGACCGTTATCACAGCACATGGGGAAACTGAGGCACGGAGAAGAGAAAGGATTTGCTGCTGCACAGATCAGCACAGATCAGCTCCCCGTTGTGCCAGCAGTGAACCACACTCTCCCTTGTAGCAACTACAGGCTGTACAGATCCTAAACACAGGGCTATGAGGTGCCAGTTTACACCTACTTGAGAAAACCCATTTTATCCTAAATGCCTTGAATTCTCAGGAGTTCCCTGCAAGTTGATTCCTACAGGAGAAGTGACTTCTGAGCCTGAAGCTCTTAAGGAAACACCCATCCAGGAAATCTATCCTCCCTGCAGATCTGAAGGCTAGGCACAGCCACAAAATAACTTCATTTTGCCGTACTCCGCAGCTTGAAGATGCAGTTGCTTCAACAACAGCTTCTCAAAAGGAAGGAAAGGGTTTAGGGGGCAGTAAAACTACAGAATCCACTTTCCTACATCTAACACCAAACATTGCCTTCCCTGCAGCCCCAGCCTTATAAACCTGCATTTATTCTATGACAGTGCCCTCAAATCTCCAAGCTCTGAAGTGCCAGGTGCTAGACAAACCTTCTGGGCCGGACTCTGCCAAAGCAGCTTACATCAATGAAAGCACAAGTGCAAGTGCAGCTGCTGACTGCTGAACGCACTAAGGAGGCTAAAGAGGAGAGAGCTCTGCTAGAACAGGGTGACCTGCACGGCGCTAGGGTTAACTTCTGCCAGGGAAAACTAAATGCCAAGAGTCAGTTTAGGGGAATTATGTTTTTATTAACAAATTGCAGGCAAGTTAACTGCTTCACAAATTTCCTTCCAGGGCCAGTCTTCCCAGTGATTCTACAATTGATACCAGCCACCTGACACCACTGCAGCACCTCTCGCTATTTGGCTTTACAGGCTCAATGCTCAGCGCCACCCTGCTCTAAGAAAGCTAATGGCACAAGTCAAGCAACCTGAACAAATAGGATGAGTCCTAGAGTGGGATTTTCAGTTTGAGTCTAACTCCCTTCAAATCGGTATCACCAAGGTTTTACTGCTGATTCAAATAGGAGCAGAATCAGATCGACAGCGAGCACTGCCTTTGCTTCTGCAAACAGCTTTTGCCAAGCAGCAGAAATAACCCCACAGACACTGCTCCATCCAGTTCTGCAACCCAGAATTCAAGGGCTGGCAGGGAAACCGTGACGAGCGTCAGATTCCCCACGCTACTGCCAGGGACAGCTCTGTTTGCAGATCAGCGTTCTCTTCCCACCTGCCCCATGGCACCACGTCTTGCAGAGGTGAAATACTTTTGGGAGGGGTACCTCCAAGCACTGACCCGTGCCAGCCCTCTGAACTCAGGCAGCATCACAGCACAAAGTGATCTGTTTGTGGGGCTACAAAACCCGACTGCTGAGGCTGCAGGCAGGTTTCCTCACAGTCAGGGTCTTACCAGTCAGCCCTATCTTCTTCCGGCACGTGAAGCAGCGATTCTTTTTCTGTTTTGGTTTTTCTGAAGATGTCTTGCTCTCAGGTGTGTTCTGAGATGTTTCGAGGAGAGTACCTGAAACAAAGACCAGGGTTTTGTTACCTGTCTTGATGAACTATGCCACACATTCATTTTATTCCTGTAGCCGCTTGATTCTGGGTCTGTGCCAGACAAACACCTCCACCTGCACACTGGCCCTGACAGACATCGAACCCCTAACTGAGGTTTGTCTTCTTCCACAGACGGAGATCTGTGTGCCTCACACAGCTTCACATTCTTTCTCAGTTCCCTAAGTCCAAGACTCAGAAACACCACCAAGATATTAAGGTTTAGCTAAGGCATACATCGGGTAACGTGACGCTATTTAGCTCATGCTGAGAAAAGGTAATGCTAAGTAGAATTACCTGGTGCTTGCTGTGGGCTAAGAATGCACACAGACAGTCAGCTTAGCTGATGTTCAGTAATACAAGTGCACATCTGAGCCTGGAGTTAATCTTTGTTTAAAAAAAAAAAAAAAATTAACCCCTTGTAAGTACTAGTTATTATTTTTGTTGACTCTTATGTAAGTGTTCCTCGTATGTAGGTCTCAGAATGCTTTGCACAGATACTCATCACTGTCTCTAATCTACCAAAAGGAAAACTGAGCTCTGAAAGCCAGATTGTTAAAGGTCACTGATGCTTAGCAGGATTTCCTACAGCACCTAAGCAGGCTAGAGTCAACAGGAGGGAGGAGCTCCAGCTGCTAGAAGATACACACCTGCAGCGCACATGGCGCTGAAAACCAGGCTAAGGAGACCAACAGAGGCAGAGACAGCTTTGTGGATCTGACCCTAAACAACTTTCTAGTAACCCCACAACCAGATGAGAGGGGCAGGCTCTTTCAAGTCTCTCTTTGACTGAACAGTCTCTCACTTGCCTGTTGTAAACTGTCTCCTGGGCTTGCAAGCAAGGGATTACCAAACAAAAAACGCACAATCACACACAGTGACTGCAGCCTTTGTTGCTTTTTTTTAAAACAGCTAACAACCCTGTGTTGTTTTTTTTTGTTTTTTTTAGCTTTGTACACAAGCAAACTGAGCAAACTGTCAGTTTTAGCTAAAGGTGGGTGCCTCCAATGCAATGTCGCTTGGTCACAGCTGTGCTGCAGCATGAAGTCTTGCCTTGTAACAGATCAACCAGAGGATGTGTCCTGCTGGCCAGTGACACCCACACTGCTCTACCACTTCCCCGTATCCTCTCTGCAAACAGACTGACAGCGTTACATCCCTCTGAGGAGCAGGGATGCCTCCGATCACACAGCACGACGCCTGGGCCACCGGCTGCCCTTGGCCACCATCACAAACACTGCTCCAGAGTCTCAGCTCCTCTCCCAGCACTACACTGGATCCATCTCTGCTCCTCCCTCGAGAGCTGGCACAGCCCTGCAGCGTGCAGCTGACAGCAGCCATGCAGCAGGCTGTGGGACGCTCTGGGCTTCCTGCCATTCACTAAGAGAGGCGTCATGGAAGATGATCCTCCTGCCAGCAAGCTGAGGGCTGGCAGACACTCAGCTCTCAGCCCACGAAGCAATCTCTCGGCCTGCCCTCGGGGGCAGAGTTTTCTCTCCCTGTTACCTTCACTGCCAGTGGCTAACAACCGTCCCCTGGCCAGTGTTGTGCTTGCTGCTGAAACTGACTTGCTAGATTGGTGTCATGTTAACTTGTGCAAGGCCAAACCAATCAGTCTACCTGATGAGGAAGATGCTGATGTGCCTTCCTCTGTCTTGACGAACCCTTCCGTCTCGCTGCTGTTTTCTTCTCTGGATATGCTCATGGCTGTCATCTGATGGGTCACAGGAGTCTGAGCACTGGGAGCATTTGCAACGAACAAACCATAGAGCAAACACAAATATTTTCCTTGATGAACAGTTAGGCAGGAGAGATCTTCAGCTCATAAACTTAGTTTCATTATACTTGGAGGGAGCTCAGGAGTACAGTAGGCCACATGCCCTTGACACTTGGGATCAAAGTTCTTTATAGGCACAAATGTGTGATAATCTCAGTTTCCTTTTCTACCCAACTATATCTCAAAGCCAAGGTAGCAGCCCCACAAACAAGACCAAGGCCAGGGAAACAGAGTTATGAGTCATGACTGTAATGTAATGGGAGAGCTCAAAAAAGTAGTAGTAGTGTCTTCCTTCCTATCAAATATGACTGAGGTCCCTAATTCTGCTCTCGCAGCTCCCAGACTGGATCATCACCAGGTGCCTTCACTTAGGACTGAGTTGAAACTGAGCAGTTTAACATAGCTAGTGATGGACACAGAGCACTGGCTGTAAGAGAACCAGTTTACTATGGGGTTTTAATTTACTACTGACCTCTGGTACCTGACTCTGAACCAGTAATCATCGTCAGGAACATCTCAGTCCTCCAGTTAAACCAGGGTCACAGTGACCTGTGTTTGATCCAGCCTGTTGTACAGATTTCTTTGGCCATGTAAAGGATGAGAGCCTACCCCTTGTGTCCCAGGGTTGGTTTGTATCACGGCTGTAGAGACCCCCCCAGACTACGCCCCTACCTGGCTTTCACATCCTCAGGTGTGGAGTCTCCTTCTGCATGCTGCCCTGCAATCGAGTCTGCTGCCATGGGGCTGCTGTTGGGACCACTGGCTGCTAAGAAACAAGATCACAATCTCAGAAAAGTTTTAGAAATGTTAGCAAGTTCCTCAGGTGCTAGGAGAAAGCAGGATGGAGCATTTCCAGCAGGCTTAAACCTCCTGCTCTCTACCAGGAGCTGGCAGGGCACAGTCAGGTTGGGATCACTCCCAGCTCCCCTATTCTTACACTCTCCCCTCCAAATTTGTGTGTAGGTCTCTGTGGGGACAGAACACCAGGCCAAATAGACCTCACCATGACCCGGTGCAGCTATTCTTACACTAGATCAGGCTCCTTAATCAGGATCAGAGCAACCTTCTGAAACGAGCTGCTCATCTTCCTGAGAGCCAAAGACCTCACTTATGAAGATCTGCTCAGCTCCTCAGGATCTGTTAGCTCCTTTTCGAGGGGTGAGTGTTTATTTGCAGCAGTTATATGCTGTGTACCTTCCACTACTGTGTGTTTTTTTAACATCTGGTACAATCTGACTTCAGCCACCCATGACACCTCTGGCACTCTTTGATTTCCCTTCTTTTCCTTCAGCATTGCAAAGCAAATGCCACATCAGCAGCAGAATTCTCCTATGAGTATAAATAGAAGAGTTGTAGTACCAACATCCCTCCAATCCAGCGTTACTTCTCTTAAGTATAAGAACCAGATCCCTCTCTGCTGAAAAGAACGGGCCTCAATAGAACTGTGTTGTTTTATGTCATTCAAGGATCTAAACCAGGGTGTTTAGAAAAACCCTTTGTGATTAATCCTTTGTCAGCAAGAGCTGATATACATTTTGAGTGGGTAATTCAAGCAATGCCATTACTACGCTCAGGAACAAAACTAGAGATCTCCAGAAGGCATTTCTCACTGGTGTTGTGAAGTCAGTACAGGGGGCATCTGCACAGACTCTCAGCAAGAAAAAACCCTGCTGCTGATGCTAAGACACCCCTTCTGTGTGCCTGGTTTCTTCCCAACTCACTGATATGTCAGCTGTGCTTAGCTGCAAGAATCAAAGCTTTTATTTCATTGGTTTTCCCTATCAAGCTTGTTGAGAAAATTATGCAAACTCAAAAGGCCAAATAAAATTCTGTTTGTTTGGAGGGACCAAACAAATGGTTTGGAGGGTCATGGTTTCCAGCAGTCACCACAGAACTCAGGGAGAAGGTTATAGTTACAAATCTGGGCCACTGTTAGGGCAAGTGAAGTTTTACAGTTTACTGGAAGGTGCTGACTGAGAGGGGGTTTCACAAACAGCTGGGTCTGGGAAGAGAACAACCAACCCTCTTACAAGGAACAGAGTTTTTTTGGGGTCAATCTGCTGGTGGCTAATACCAGTATCACGCTCTAACACAGTTTGCATCCAGGCACTTATTTAAGATAGATTTCTTGGACAAAAATGCTCTACCTGATGGGCTTATCCGGTCACTGCTCTGTTGCCTCTGCAGAAATTCCTTATAGCAAATGGAGCACATCCCATTGGTTCGGGGGCTGCCATAAAATCCACAGCCAGTGGTGCACAGCAGAGGCACCTGGGTTTGATTCGTCTCTTGAGCCATTCTTTCTCCCTCAAGACACCAAGCTAAAAACAGGAATGAAAATGAGACAGCTGTTACGGTCAAAGAACTAGTTCATTGTATACTGCAGCTGATCAGGAAGGAGCACAAAGGATCCCAAGAGCCTGGTTCCTGCATGCACACAACAATGCAATCCGAGCCCCCTGAGCTACAGAGGGCTTGTAAGCAGCGACAGAATACACAACTCCACTGCCACAAAGCCTGAAAAGTCAACAGGAGTCCCTCCAAACCACAGAGCTTGCTAAACTCTCTGGAAGATACGCACATAAGGCCTGGACGATCCGCTCTCAAATGTAGCAAGTGCCATCACAGCATGACTAATGACTCCTGCAAACACCGGAGCAACAAATACAGGTCAAACGGCCAGCATCCAGGTTAATTAGTTACAGTCTGCGCTCAGCACCATTCATTTTCACTACCAGACAGTTTTAGTTTTTTAATTCTCAGGAAGATGATGCAAGTGGTTCAAAAGGAACCTACTGACTCTCAAGTCTGACATATTAAAGTGTTTCCTGACATATGCTGCTGGATAAGGAGAACCAGAGGTTTCTATATTTAGGCTGGAAATAAGAATAAGGCTTCTTTCCATCAATAAGGTGCGGTTCTGGAACACCTCCCTAAGAGGAACAATAGAAATCGTGATCCTACTTTCAAAATGAATCTTACTCTCTGCATCCCGTGCTGTTGCCTACATACCCAGGAGCTGACCCCTTCCAGCCACACGTGGCACAGCATTTATATGGCCAGACTGCACTGCACTCTCTAAACCGTAAGCAGTAACTCCCAGCAATAAAAAAAAAAAAAGAAAAACAAAAACAAATTCAGATGGAACAAAGAGATATAAAACATAAAACATCATCAGTAGCTGGAATTATGCACTGTTCTGCAGGCAAGATCCTGCTTCCAGGGTAGCACCGAGCAGTGCCCCAGCACTACAGATTTACACCAGACAAAAAGGAGCACAGCACCCAGCCCGAGTGGCAGGACGAGTTCTTTCAGCTGGGTGCCGGAGCTTTGCAGCAAGGATTTCCCCCTTCCCTCATCCGCATTTCCTCAGGAAGCAGAGCAGAGCCAGCTTCCCCAGCCTGGTCCCTTTGTGTGAACAACGTGGCCGTGGCCTGTCCAGCTTTGCCACAGGACGAGGGACGTGGATGTTCACAGGTGGCTCTCGCTTGGAAGTGCCCTAGCAGACACGAGGCGCTGCTCTGGGGAGCTCCCTGCAGCGTGCCTCCTTCTCCCAGCACAGCAGACACACAAAGCATCCACAGCTTCACAACTAATTCGGCCACTTTCTTTCACGCACCCACAAAACTTGCTCTGCAAAAGGAACAAGGTGACGGGATCACGAAATAACAACCCCCAGGAGCGCTCCTGTGGGAAGGAAGTGAATCAGCTCTGCTTTGTTCCTCCTTGTCCTCAGCTGTGAGATAGGAATCTCAGCTCTGCAACTGGGGTTTCCTTTGCAGAGCTCGGACCAGTGTTCCCGTTACCAGACCTGGGGTTCCTCAATCCAGACCAACCTCTCCTTCAGCACAAGCAGCCGCAGGAGCCTCCTCCGCACTCAGCTCCCCTGGCCAGGCTGCACAAAGGTTGTGGTTAGCACAGAGCAAACCTGAAAGGCTGAATCCCTGCGACTGCAACCAGGTGGCAACCACCACCACTCACAGAATGATTTTCATAAGTTGTTTCTAATTTTGAGTGACCCTAGAGACAGAAATAGAGGATTGCTGCTACATTTGACAAGTTTAGCCACCCCTCAGCAGCCTGCCTTACCTAGCCATCCACGGGCAGCCCGCAGATGGTCGCAAGCAGCACGTAGCCTTCCTGCAAAACCCCCTGAAATACAGAACCCGAGGGGAGATCTGACCTCTTCCCCTTTTGCTGCTCTGTCCGCGAGCCAGCCCCAGGCAGCCTGGAGGCGGCACCAGCTCAAGGCCGTCAGAAGCCAAGGGGCTAACCCCGCTCCTGGGCCACCCAAATCCCCCGGCCACTCACCCACCGGGCCTCCCGTCCGCCGCTCCGCTCAGAGAGGCGCCCCGAGGAAGCCGCCCCGCAGCTGAGCCGCTCCCTGCTCCAAGGCCGAGGCCGCCCCGAGCTGCCCGTGCGGGGCCGAGACCCCCACCTGAAAGAGAAACCCCAAACCCGAGTCACGGCCACGGCGCTCGGGACCCCTCCGGGACCCCTCCGGGACCCCAGCAGCTGCCGTTGGCGCGGGGCCCGCCGCGGGGAGGCCCCGCAGGGCGCTGTGGAGCCCCCGCGGCCTCGCCGGCCCGGGGGGTGGGCAGGGCAGGGCTGGGGGGGGCCCTCCCCGGGGCTCGCCCGCAGCCGGGGCCGGGCGCCCGCTCCCCGGCTCGCCGCAGAAATCGAGGCCGAGGCTTCGCGGCCTATGCGGAGGCTGCGGGCAGGGCCGGGCCGGGCCGCACTCACCGGCGGAGGCGGGCGGCCGCCGGGCCGGGCCGGGCCGGGCAGGGCCGGGCCGGGCCGGGCCGGGGGCGGCCGCCGGGAGGCTCAGGCGGGCGGCGGGCAGGGCGGGCGGCCGCGAAACATGGCGGGCGCGGCGGAGGGACCGCGGCCCCCGAGCGCCCTCCCCCGGGGAGGGCCCGACCGGGCGGGACGGGACGGGACGGGGAGACGGGGCCGGAGGGGAGGGCTGGGGACCCCCGGGCACCGGGCTGGGGACCCCCGGTTATCGGTTTGGGGACCTCCTGGCACCGGGCGTGGGTGATGCCCGCTGTAGGGAAGGGCCCTGGGGCCGCCCCATCGGCACCCCCCTGCTCTGGCTGTGAGGGTCTGGGAAGCCCTGCTGCAGGGGCTGGTAGCAGGGTAATGGTTGGAGCAGGTGGCCTTGGAGGGCTTTTCCAGCCCCAATGATTCCGTGATTCTGTGACGCAGTCGGACACGGGCTATAGGAGAAGGGCCTGGGACCTCTGTGCCCTAAAGCTATAGGGGCCAGGGCACAGCTGATGGTGCCCCAGCTGTAGGGGGAGAGCTGGGAGTGGGGAGCCCACTGCACATGGACATTGTTAACACAAAGTTAATTCAGAGATGATTTAGTCCCAAACAGGCCGTGTCGCTGCTGCTTCACACACAGACGGGGATGTCGGGGTGCTCTGAGGCCCAGCATGATGCTGCAGAGCCACGCTTCCATTGCACAGGCCGTGGACCTGCCAGCCCCGGCAGCGGCTGCAATCAACCCCTCGGAGTTTGCCAGCCGCCACCTCCCACGTTTTGTTCTGCTTCGTCAGCAAAATGAAAAAGCAGCGGAGTAGGAGAGCTCTTCCCTCTGCAGGCACTGGGCAATGGTGGTCAAACTGCTCCTTAGTGAACTATGCAGAGCCGAGTTCTGGAGGTTTCCAGCTGCAAGGCAGGCTGTGCAGGCTGCAGATCATCCCTGCTGCTCTTTTCTGAACCTTTTTTTTTTTTTTTTTCTTAAACTCTGCTTGGGTATTGTCACGACATCTCACTATAAGGCTGGTCCATCTGTGAGCTGGTGCCCAAGGTGCAGCCTCCTCCCTAGCCATGCTCTTGTGTTCATGACTTTGTGAGTGCCTCCTGCAAGTGACTGGACTTGGAAAAAGTGCCAGGCAGGGCGTTTGGGCAAGCAGTGGGGAGCAAAACCCCTGAGAAACCACCATTAAGGTCAGCTGCTGCCCAAAGGGCTGGTTGTCTTCCCTGTCCCAGGGGCTACAAAAACATTTGTGGGTTATGTGGGCACTGGCACGGTGTTACTGCATTTCTTCAGTTAACCAAAGCCAGGCTTTGCCCTGGGGATGCTCTTGGGGCTCCGGGCACCCAGGAAACCTTAAGGGGCTGTTTCCTGCATCTGTGGGTACAGTTTGATTTTTTTTTTTTTTTAAGGGCTGAATAAGTCACGCTTTGTCCCTCATCTGCCTGTGCAAGCATTCCCAGCCATGTCCTGGGGTTCACCCCCCTGGACCCACACTGGCATTGGGGTCTGCACAAGCACGAATCAAGCAGCCCCCGGCACCGACACGAGAGCAAGGGGCTGCGCCGGGTCCCTCCAGGAGCTGCTGGAAGATGCTGGGGCGAGCAGCAAGTCTAGCAGCCGCCACCCCCTTCCTGGGACAGATTAGGGTGGGGGGCACTCGGGGCAGCACCCCGAGCCCCCCCAGCTGCTGGGGGACCCTGGGAAGAGGCCGAGGCAGAGGCAGAGGCCACGGCCAGGGCGTGCTGGCCACCAGGTGGCACCAGGCTCCCACGGAAAGGTGGGCACCCACGCACCGACACAGCCCCCACCCTCACCCCCTCCATCTCCCCTCCTGCCCTCAACCAACCCCCCCCAGCCCCCTGCTTCCAGCCTGGGGTGAAAGCAGGAGCCCCAAGGAGGGTGTAGGGGCACCTGGCCAGAGGGACAAGGGCAGAGAGCAAGGGGCACAGGGAGCGGAGCTGTTACATATTTCCTCATGATGCTATTTTCATATTCAAGGCCGCAGGGGGCTCCTGGTTGACCCAGCCTGGACCTGTCCCCTCCCTGCCCCTCTCTCCCCTCGTCCCCTGACCCGCTGTGGTCACCGCTGTGGCACCAACAGCACGGGGACGCGCTGCTGGAGCATCACCCCCTGCCTGGCACTGCTGCTGTCTCTGCCCGCTGTCGGGTGGCATCAGCCCCCCCCAAGGCCAGTCTCGGGGTTACCTAATGACTGCGCAGAGCACAGAAATGTCACTCCACCTAAGGGAGCAAGGCGTGCAGGGAGGGGAGGGCTGGGAGAGACGGGGCGGCAGAATCGAGGAGCAAAACAGTATTGATTTCTAGCCAATTATCACTGTTATCAAAGCAGCACAGTGAAAGGACGAGGACAAATTTCCAATACCCAGCCTGCCTCTCTGAGGCCAGCAGCTCGGCTGCACAGCGCACATGAGCACGCACGCAAGCACTTACGTCTGCACATGTACGTGCTCGTAGCACACGCATGTGCACACACACACACACACACACACACACACACACACACACTGCGCACGCATCCTCCGCTCGGCAGCATCTGCTGAGCTTGTTTTCCCAGCAGAATTAATCTCCCCAGCCTGCTCCACTGCCGTGGCTTTCGGTGCTGCCAGGATGTGCCTCCATCTGGCTCCTGCTGAGCGCGGGGAGGGCGCGGGGCTCTGGGGACGGTGGCAAAGCTCTGCCCCATGAGGAGCCTGGGCTGTGGGACCGTGCCCCTTTCTCATCCCCAGGCTGCTCTGTGCAGCTTTCTCCCTCCTCCTCCCCGCTGCCCACAGCTGGGTGCAGCCCTGCTGCACCCCAGGGCTCCCCCAGGCTGTCAGCTGAATGCTTGCCCTGCAGAGGTTTGGTTTCTCATCCCTCGCAGGATGGCCGTGGGGGTAACACAGCTCTGAATTGTGTTGCTCTCATCCTGTTGGTGGCAGGCGGTGTTTGGGAGCAGCGGAGATGCCCGTGGGGACCAGACCCTGGCTCAAAAAGCATGCAAGAGACCGGTGCAGCACCACGTAATGCACAGGAGAATCCATGCAGAGTGTGCTGGGAGATCTGCTGGGGATGCTGCGTGTTCCTTTCTGGCACTGCTGCTTCCCAAAGCAAGGAGCAGGACCCAAACCTTCGCCACCCCCGCCAGACACCGCCACCACCTCCTCCGCAGCCCCGCTGCCCAGGCTCTGATCTCGCACAGCTAACACATTGACCCAGAGCTGTGCTAGCCCCTCAGCGCAACGTCCCGCGCTCCCTGCCAGCATGACACACATCTGGGGAAGAAGAAAGGTGTGGGGGGCATAAAAATCCTTTTAATAGGCTCAGTGGGTTAGAAACCCCCTTGCAATTACCACCTTCTCCTTGTCCGGTGCGTACAAAGGACTCGGTGGGGTGCCGGGCATGTTCCTGACAAACCCAGCGCAGCGGCGGGAGCTGGGAGGAAAGAGCAGACGCGGGAGCCCTTTCAGACTCTGCTATTTGGTTGCAAACTGCTTAATTTCCTGAACAGAATGATATTTTTGTTGTTGTTGTTGTTTTGATGGAAGGACGGCACTTTTTTGGCATGTTACAATCCCAGGGCTATTCATCCGTCGCCACAGCAACGAGCTCCATCAATGGCCATCCGAGATTGCGGATGATTAGAGACAACATGTAAAAGGTGGAAGATGCTGGGCACCTCGCAAACCTCATCTTCCCAAATGACTCGAATTATCCTCATTATTTCTCCCCGGCCAATTCTCTCCCCAGTCCACAGGAGACGTCGCCGTTATATAAACACGGGAAGAGCGGCGTTACGAGGGCTGGTGGAGGAGCAGGGAACGGTTTCTTCTGGTGGGGGCTGACCTGGAAAACTTGAGACATGGAGAATGAGACCCAGCAAGATGCTCAGGGAGCTGCGAGCAGCTTCTTGTGCCCAGGGTGGGCATTGATGGGGGCTACGGAGAAGCAAGGCTGCTCCTGGAACGTTACAGGGAGCCACAGCCCTCACTGCATCACCACTGCCTGTTTTGGGGATAAAACAGGGGGAAATGGGTCGCCGGAGTCTGGAGCATCCCAGCAGAGGGGCTTCCCGTGGTAGTGGTGTCCACGGGGCTGCGCCAAAGCGCGGCAGCCATGAAACTTTAATGCAGCCTGAAATATTCATGGAGCTTTCAACGCCGACACAGAAATCGCACTAAATGGCCTGAATATTTCATGGGTGGCTCCGCCTCGGGATGCTGGGGGGGATCCTCCGCAGGGGACACCAGGGCCCCGCCGCAGCCCTGCACAGCCGTGGCCGGGCTGTGTCCCACACCGGCACTTGGCACCTCCCTTGGGTGGCAGGAGGGTGCCTGGCACCCACACCGGAGGGGTGCAGCCCGGACACGCTTCGCCCTCCCCAAAGAATCTTTCACAACCTCCCAGCCCCAACACCGGTGGGTGCAGCTGGCCCCGACCCCACACGGGGCCACGCGGCGGCCTGGAAGGTGACTGCAGGTGAAGCTGGGGGGGTGGCTGGGATCCAGGTCAGATCTCCATCGCCTCTGGGAGCCTGGGAGCTCCCAGCCCGTGTCACCCGATACCTGCTCCCAACCGCATCGCTCGGGTCACCCGAGGTCCCCAAACCCCACAGCCACAGGGGGCAGCGAGGACACGGGGCTCTGGCTGTCATGGGAGGATGGGGCACGGGTGGGATCCCGATCCCCACACAGGGACAGCTCCCGAGCCCCGAGCACGCTGCAGGGCAAGGCAGGAGCCGTGTCCTGCTGGGGCCCAGTGCTGTCACCTCCAGGGGCATGAGGGACACCTTGGGGACAGGGGCTGAGGGGAACATTCCTGTTCCCGGAGAGTGAATCCTGCACCGTCTGCCCACCCCACAGGCTGAGGACCCAGCTGCTGCTGCAGCTCTGCCACCGCCATCCCCCCCGCGCAGTGTCACATTGGATGTGAGAGGCTGACACCTCCGGGCTGTGACACCCGTGACATTGCGGGCACGTCCGCAGCCGATCGATCCCCGCCACATCCTGGAGCCCCTGCTCGGGGAGCAGCACCCAGTCCGAACCCCCGGCTGGGATGCTGACCCTGAGCCCTTGCTGTGTTCCCTATTTTGGGTGACATCGGCTCGCTGGGGGCACCCCTTCAGCACCGCAGTCCCCTACATCCCCATCCCGTGTTTAGGGCTTGACGATGCAGGCCAGCACCCGCTGCCTGCCTTCATCCCGCGTCCTCAGAGGAGGAGGACGGGGACGCACCGGCGAGGGCAGAGCCGAGTGACGGGGACGGAGAGGACCTCGCCCTGCAGTGCGGGGTGGGAGAAGGAGTTAATTCCTACACCGAAAAGCTCTTTGCCGGCATCTCGTCTCTAATGGAAGAGTCATGTCGGATTAGCGGGCGGCGGGCGAGGCTCCGCACGAGCGCCCTGCTTGCCGCAGCCGGCGCGGGGAGAGGCCGGGGAAGCCATGCGGAATGGCAGATCTGGGCCACTGTGCCAGCGCCGGCGGGGCTGCACCACGTCGGGGACCTCCCGCTCCTCCTGTCCCCCCCGGCTGGCAGCGAGGGTGTGGGGCTTGGGCGAGCTTTTGTTCCCCATTGCGCTCCCGGGCTTGGTTGCTGCTGCCTCCCATCCCTCTGCAGTACCTGTCCTTCTGCAGCATCCATCCTTTCCTGGCACCCGTCCTTCCCCAGCACCCAGCTGTCCCCAGCACCTCTCCATCCCCAGCACATCCTTCCCCAGCACCCATCCTGCTGCTGCACCCAGCTGTCCCCAGCACACCAACTCGCAGTGTCCTCGCAGAGACTGAGGCTGGTTTTCCTCTCTTCCTTCCAGCCTGAATAATAACGGGGTTCACAGGAAAGGAAACCCCAAGCCCTGGTGGCCCCGGGGGCCATCTCTGCATCTCTCTCTCTGCGGTTCGGCGCACCGCTCACCGCTGCAATCCAATAACAGTGCCCGGGTGGCAGAAAGTGGGTCAGGCACATTGGACACCATGTGCTTCGCCTCCCCGTTCACACTCCTTATCGCAGCCCTGACGGTAAATAAACCAGCCGGTCTCCCCAGCAACCCGCGCCGTGCCGGGAGCGGAGTCCAAGGCGAGCCCAGCCAGCCGGGACCGAGCGGATGAGCGGGGACAATCGCAGGGCAAAAACCCCGAGCCCTTTGGCACAGCGTGGGGATCGGGCTCTGCACCACAGCCAGGAGTCCCTGCAGCCACCCCAGTGACCACATCCCTCCGTCCGACACCCACCACTGGGTCCCAGTAGGGCTGGAGGGGTTTGAGACCCATTTCTGGGTTTGAGGCGGGCTCTGCAAAGGGCGCTGCGTTCCCCAGAGCCGCTCACTGGTTCAGGTAAAATCCAAGATGGGAAAACAATGGAAAACTGCAATATTTCAAAACGGGTAAAAGCCCTCAATAAACTGCTTTGTGATGGGATGTTTTACCCAATCCAGGGGGGATGCTCCCCCAGCTGGGCTCCTTGGAAGGGCTGCACCCGTGGGCCCTGCCTGTTTGGGGAATCTTTAGGGCAACGAGGAGCCCACACGGCTCTTCCCCCACTCCCTACCAGAGGAAGCAACGTCTGAAAGCACCCCAGCATCCCTGACCCACTGACCCACAAAACCGAGCCCTCCCGGAGGGGCTGAGCGAGGGGCCGTGCCCCGATGCCCCCGCTGAGCATCCCCCCCGTGGGCAGCCCCAGTGGTCATCGGCCAGGCCGCCCCCCTGGCATCCCCCGCCCCACAAGATGAGCTGCTCAAAGCTCAGCCCTTTGTTTTGTGCTTTCATATTATTTAATTCTCCTCTCCTCACTTGCACTTCAGGGGCAGTGGCTAAGCCCTGGGTTTTGCTAAGCCGGGATCGTATTAAAAGAACAGAGAGGAAAAGAGTTTCTCGTGATAAGCTGCTTGCGGTAACGGAGATGGATTTAAGGAAACTGCTCCCGTAGCAATATTATTGCCCAAATGCACCCAGAAAACATGAAGCATCCAGGGGATGTGGGCAGGGAGCAGGGACGGCCCCAGGCTCATCCCAAGCAGGGGGACCAGGATCAGCCCCAGTCCCCACCGGGGCTGGGACTGGGGCCGGGGGCACGCCTGGGGCTGGGGCTGAGCCCGTTTGCTGGAGGCAGCGGGTGGCTCACCTGGGCTGCGGCGATATTAAGAGCTAAGTCCCCGGGCACGGCTTTTTCCAAAGCGGCAGCCAAAAAGGTGCTTACGGGGCCGCGGACGGAGGCTGCCAAGCCCTAATTAGAGGCGCTCAGCAGAGCAGGGTGCTAATACCCAACCTTTCGCCTCTGGAGGCCGGGATTTAAACCCCAGCAAAGGGGATGTGAGCACTGGAGCTGTTTGGTACAAGAAGGTGAAAACGTCCCTTCCCTCCCCAAACTGCTGCTGGGACTGCCTGGGGGGGGGAAACATTGCAAACCAGGAGCTGCTGGCACTCCCTGGCTGGTTGGTGCTCAGCGTCCCCAAAATCACACCCCAACCGTGCAGCAGGGCCCCCAGATACACCCCCAGCCCTCCTGGGCAGGGAAAAGAAGCTGGAGGGGGCTGAAAACGGACCGAGCCCACGCGTTCCTCCCTGCCTTGCCCAGCTCTTTCCTTCTCCCTCTCTCCGCATTAACGCGGTAACTTCGGCCAGAAGCTTTTCCCACTGACCTACTGATCTTTCCTATTTTGGTCCCTGGAATTAAGGGATTGCTGGGATTAACTCACGCTAAAGCCTCCCGATCGGCTCTGGTGCGGGACATGCGGGTACCAACATAGCAGGCAGCTCTGCTGTGGGGAGGAGAAAGCCCAAAGGTGGCCGATGCTGCAGGCAGTGCCCGTGCACAGCCACCCTCAGCCCCTCCAGCCCCTTTTCCTCCCATCCCTGGGTTTTCCCAGTTGTTTTCTTTTTTTTCTTCTTTTTTTCCTCCTCCTTTCCACCTGCAGACAGAGCTGCAGCAGCTCTGGAGCCTCTTCCCCCTGAACCACCCAGTTCCCAGACGCAGCTCAGGCAGCCAGGAGGGAGCTCTTGGCCAAAAATTTGCCAATTTGTGGCCAGTATGGAAATTCCCCCAAACACAGGCTGTCCGCCTCGGGGAACAGCCCCAAGGTGTCCCCATCCCGTGTCCCCTCGCTGCTTGTCCCCAGTGCAGGCACCAGGTCCCCATGCATGCCTCCTGTGGTGGCAGGTCCCCAGGTCCCCCCTCGCTCGCCGCAGCATCACGTGAAAGCTGCAAATTTTGTGGCTGGTGCTTGGAAGTTCAAAAAGATGGAGGTGGGGGGGGGAGCAGGAACAAAACTGCTTTGAAGGTATCTGGAGATTAACTCAAGGCCAAGACGGAGGCACGGAGACTTTTACAGCAAAACCTCATTAACTGTGAGAGCAGGAGGGGGCTGGGGGGAGCAGGGAAATCTTCTAAGCAAGAGGAGAAATGTTTGATTCAGCAGAAACAAGTGGGAAAAAAGCCCCCTCGCATCCCCTCCTCTCCTCTTTTATCTGTCTCGGGAGGCTCGGGGTGGAATATGCAATCTGCCCCTTTTCTCTTTCCTGTTTATCTCCTAATTACGACGCTGGAGATTCGGCGGTGCCGGGCGGGAGCTGCGCTGCCCGAGCTGGGGGGCGAGAGCCCGGGGGGGGCACCCTGGCACCGCATCCCCTCCGGGGCCGGCAGGAGCAGCATCACTCCTGCCACGAGCTGCATCGGGGCTCTGCGGCTTGGGCGCGGCGTCCCACCAGGAGCGATGCTCCGATGCTCCGAGCGATGCCCGGCTGCAGGAAACATCACCCAGGGAGACGGGGGCCGGGAGGACCGGGGGCGATAACATCGGCGGCGGCGAGGGCTGCCGGGAGCCAGCGCCGGCTCCTCCGGAGTGAAAACAAAGCGGAGCCGCAGCGGTCTCCCGGCACCTCGGCCCACTAACCTACTTTGGGCATCGCCGCGCCGTGGGGACGGGGATGGGGACGGGGACTGGGACCAGGAGGGGCTGCAGCATCCCAAGCCTCGGCCACGCGCTGCCGTGTCCCCAGCACGGGGGACGCGCGGGGACACGGCCTGGCCAAGCGGTGGGGTGAGCCCCTAATGAAGGCTCAGCGGGCACTAATTGCTCAGGGCCCCCCTTAGGGTGCAGGGTGAGGCCAGGCGCCCCTTCCTTGGCCCACTGGTGGCTCTGCCGTCTAATTAGCCTCGTTATACTGCATCGCTGCTGATTAAGGGCCAGGTAATTGCTCCGGTGTTGGATGTCCCTTATAGCCACGCCGGTGTGGGTATTGCATAAGCGGCGGGCGTTACGTGAGCGGGTCAGGCCAGCCGGGGGGCTCCAGTTACACCCGGCCCCACTGCCCCCCTGCACAGCCCCGGCCCCGGATGGGCACAGGGATGGGGACAGGGACATCCCCCTCTTGGGATGTGGCAGGGACCTCGCTGCTGCCTCAGTTTCCCCCTTTGCCTGGCTGCAGTGGCTGGGTCCAGGGGACAACCCCAGGCTCAGATCGCAGTGCAAAGGGGTCCCTGCGGGGGGGACAAAGCACTGCCCGCCCCACTGCACCCAAGCGGCCCCCACCCCACCGCAGGGACCCCAGCAGCCTTTGCATAATGAACGCTGCAGGGCAGTGACTCACGCAGCTTCGGCGGGGACACGTGCCCAGCACCGTGCAGGATTTGGCCGTCTGTGGGGCTTGAAACTGAGTCACGGGGAGGCGAAGGGACCCGGCGGTGCTGGTGGTGGCCAGCACCACGCCAGGGCTCGGTGAGCTCGGGGTGGTCCCGACGTGGGGCTGTGCGCATGGGGCTGCTCCCTGAGGCCGGGGCAGGGGGCTGCGGGTGCAGGAGGGGCGATGCTCGCAGGCAGGCGGAGGGGTTCGCCCCTCGCTGGGTGTGGTGCAAGCGAGAGCAAACAGTGATTAAGGAGGGGTGGTGTAATCCCAAATTCCTGCTCACCTTCAGGCCAGCCGGGGTGGAAGGAGCAGATCCTGGTGGCGGAGCTGTGCAGGCAGCTGCCGCTTCGGGATGCTGCAGTTACCATCTCCGCGTGCATGGGCTGCTCGAGCCGCCCACAAACAGGGCTTGGCATTGCACCAGACCCGACTGCATGGAGGGGAAAGGTTTTTGGAGGTTCAGTGCCTTCCAGTGATACCAGGTGCAAAACAGTGCTGTGGGGAGGGAGGGGGTAGCATCCCATTGGGAGCAAAATCACCCAGAGAGCCCAGCCAAGGCTTTGCCGACACCAGGACTCAGTCATTTTGGGAATTAAATCCAGCCAAGTGCACAGGGCAACCACAGGACCCCTGCCCTACACCATCGAGGGTCCCAGTCAGGATAAAACGGGGCCCATCCCGGTGCAGCTCCACGCACACCCCAGGGGAGCAGCATCCCTCTGCCCAGCCAGAAGGGGCACGGCACCATGTCTGCCCCCACAAGCGCCCGCCTGGCACAGAGGTCAGCGCCGTGCACGAAGGGTTAAGGAGCCGTGGGGCGCGAGGTGCAGGCGGCGTGCGTGGGTCCGGCGTTGCTCACCGCGAGGCGTGGTGCGCGCTTATGCAACCTCATAGTTTTGGGTTGCGCCGGGCACCTGGGGGATATTTTTGCTCTTGCTCTGGCGAGCTTCAGTGGCGACTGTCACAACAGCGGCAATCTCGGTGAGTGGCGAGTGCCTGCCAAGAGGGGCGAGAATGCCAGGGCCAGCCCCACGTGCCCTGGGCATTGCTCTGAGTCTCAGTTTCCCCATCTGTGAAATGGGGCTAATGACGGTGACCTCCTTTGGGCAGAACCTTTGACCTCCAGGGACAGCGGCAGCCTTGTGCTGGCACAGAGGAGAGCACAGAGGAGACGCTGGCCGGGGTGGGATGTGCAGGGGGGGTGCTCACAGAGCCCGGCTGGAAGCGGAGGCTGCGAGCACCGAGGCCGCCCATCACCCCGTGTCCCGTCTGCGTGCCCAGCCATGCGGAGCGCGGCGGGGAGGAGGGACGGAGCCGGGAGGAAGGAGTGAATCGGAGCGGCGAGAGCAGTGAACCCGCTCCCAATCGCCATCAGCGCGATCACATCAGGCAGCTGCACTGGAGCGCAGCAGCAGCTCAGCCCCCGCCCTGCCGTTTGCATCCCCCTCCCTGGCCGCAGCCCCTCTACAAAGTGCCACCGCTGCCACCTGCCCTCACTGGTGCAGGGGACAAGTGCCAGGGGTGGCCTGGGAGGGTGCAGCGATGCCACGTGTGTGGCCACAGCGGTGGCTGCATCTGTGGCCGTGGCTGATGTCACCTCCATGCCCTTGTCATGGTGGGTGCCATCTCTGCACACAGCGGGTCCCCAGGCCAGTGCCACCATCCCAAGGGCCCGGTGTCCCTGGGCACTGCTGAGCACCGTGTGCCTTACACCCTGAGCCTGGCTCCAGCTGTGGCATGGACCGATCGCCTCCAGCCCTGGGATGTGGCACCCTGGGGACTCTGGTCACCTGGCACAAGAGTGGCATTGCAAGCCCCATGCCAACACCTCTGACACTGCACCACAGCCACCTGGCCCAGAGCCATCTCTTTGCACTTATTACAGCAGCACCTTGGAGCACCTCGTGGTCCTGGGCACAACCCTGACCCCAAAATCCTTGGCATGCACTGAAGCAGGAAGGAGGAGGATGCACGGTGGGAACAGCTCATTGCCCCCAGAGGTTTCGCAGCTCTCCCAGCCAGGACGTCCCCTTGGACCATGGCATCTGCAGCATGGTGGCACAGAGACGCTGAGGTGCCCATGCTTTCTACATCACCCACAAAGGGACGCAGCAGCAGCACCTGATGCCAGCACCTGCTCTGGGGAGCCCGCCTGGAGGTGCGCGTCCCTGTGCCAAACGGGGCCGGGCAGAGAATGGTGCAAAGGGCCGCGGTGCAGCAGTGACTCAGCGGGACACGCAGACGTCCTCGTGCCTGGGCGAGCCGGGCCAGGCATGGCCCTCCCATGGGCGGGCAGCACCGAGCACCCAGCACAGCACCCAACATGCAGCACCCCACGTGCAGCAAGCACCTGATGTGCACGAACCAATGTGCAGCACCCAGTGTGCAATGCCCAGCGTGCAGCACCCAGCGCACAGCACCCGATGTGCGTCCACCACCGTGCAGCACCCAATGTACAGCACCCAGTGTGCCATGCCCAGCGTGCAGCACCCGACGTGCAGCGCCCTGTGTGCAATGCCCAGCGTGCAATGCCCAGCATGCAGCACCCTGTGTGCCATGTCCAGCATGCAATGTGCAGCGTGCAATGCCCAGCGTGCAGCACCCGACATGCAGCGCCCTGTGTGCCATGCCCGTCGTGCAGCACCCGACGCGCAGCGCCGAGCGCACGGCGGCAGGGCGAAAGAGGAGGAGGAGGAGGAGGAGGAGGAAGGGCAGGAGGTGGGGCTTGAAGTGAAACCGATTTGGGGGGGCGGTGCCGCGCGGGCTCGTCATGTGAACGGCCACATGCTCGGGCAGAAGTGGGTCAGCGGCGCCGCGGAGGGGCAGGTGCCAGAGCCTCCGGTGCCTCCCGGTGCCTCCCGGTGCCGCCGCGCTCCGCAGCCACCGGCCCCGGCCCGGGACCCCATCGCCGCCCCATGCGCCCCCCGGCGCGCCCCTGAGCGCTGC
Organism: Anas acuta; assembly: GCF_963932015.1. Taxonomy (NCBI): domain Eukaryota; kingdom Metazoa; phylum Chordata; class Aves; order Anseriformes; family Anatidae; genus Anas; species Anas acuta. Next base: position 1,382,638 of record NC_089004.1, on the reverse strand, counting down.
CGGCCACGATGCGAGGTGAGCCCGGGGCTGGGAGGGGGCGGCGGCGGCGCGGGAGGGGGACACGGGACAACGGCAAAAGTTGGCCCCGGGAGGGAGGGGACCGGGACGCCCCGCGTCAGCCCCGCCGGAGCGCAGCGGGGCGCAGGGGGCCGCCGGCGTTTGCCCCGTCGGGGGCACGGGGGGACGTCGGGGAGCACAGGGGAGCACGGGGGTGAGGGCACCCGGGACCCTCCGGGGCCGCTCCCGCTGCTCCCCAGCTCCTCTCCTTGCCGGCGGTAAAATCCTTGTTTATTTCGCTTCGTTTCCCGACGCCGGCTCAGCCCCGCGCTTAAGCTTTTCCTCGCCCTAAAGCCCCTTAATCTCCCCGGCAAGATGTTGTTCCCACCGGGGCTCGGGTTAGTCCGGCCCCCCCCGGCTCCCCGCAGCCCGCTCTGGGTGCCCTCGACCCGGCAGCGGCTTTCACCCCCCCCCCGCATCCACTGTCCCGCACAATTCCTCCTCTCACCCTTTCCTTTGCAAAGCTGGGAGGAGGAGGATGGAGGGGAGGAAGGCTCTGGCGGGATGGAGCCGGTGCCCAGGGAGGTGACGGTGACGCAGCGGTGGCCGGACCTGATGGGAGCGTGGCTGTGCCACGACACCCTGCGATAGGATTTTTTTATTTTCCCCTGGTTTTCCACCACCACTGGGACTTGTCTGAAGTTGCGCCGTGTGTGGATTTGTGTCTGCTGTCTTTGTGCCTGCGGGGACGTGCGCCTTTGAGCTCCTCAAATTGGTTTTCCCCCCTCTGCGCTCTTGTGTAACGGAGCGCGTGGGGCTGGCGAGGACAGGGCGAGCCCCCCGCGTCCCCTTCCTGCCCCGCCACATCCCAGGATTTCACCTTTATTAGCGCAGAGAGAAGCATCAGCACCCGCCTAATTGATAACAGTACCGGGCTCTTATGTAGCGCTGGCACAGCCAGCACCAGGCTTAATTAGCAGCTAGGTGAACTTTTCCTTTTTTTCCTTTTTGCCCCGCAATTACTGTGTGTTGGCCCTAATTAAGGGCCAACCCCATGAAGTCAGTGTTTCCCCCATCAGGCGTTTTTCCCGCATCCCTGTTGGGCACGGGGTCCCTGCCTCTTGCTGAAGCCCGCATGGCGACGCTGACTTGATTCAATCTCCATTTCCTTCCCCGAAGCCGCCGCTCTGCCCCTTTCCCCGGGGCTTACGGCAGCTCCTCGCCTCGGCCCTTCCCGCACCGCGGCTGCGCCAGAGGCTTTGCCTTGTATAATCCTATAGGGTTTCCAGCTCTCCCGATCGCTTGTTTTGCAAGCGGCATGGCTCGGAGCGTGCGGTGGCTCGGCAGCCTTTCCAACTTGTCCTAGTGACCTAGATCTGTCATTGGAAAATCAGCGAGGGCGGAGGAGGAGCCTCCCTGCCCACTCGGGCAGCGTGCGCGCGCTGGCATGGGCAAGGACGGCGGCACCCGATGGCCGTCCATGCGACGGCTGCACCCGCGCCAGGCGGGATCACCCTGCCCTTCGCCATCCAAAAATAAGGCGGGTGGGGAAGGCGGCTGCTGGCAGCTCATCATCCCGCGGGATGGGTTTGGGGATCCTCGGGTGCCGGATGCCCCCGCAAGGTGCAGGAGAAGAACCCTGATGGGTTTGTGTTGGTGATGCTGTGGGGATGGGGCCATGCCCTATGTCTGTATGGCACCAGCGAGTGCCTCGTCCCAAGGGTTTTGTCCCCAGGAGCTGGCCAGGCCCCAAAGTGGCTCTTGGGCATTGAAGCAAAACAGAGAGGTGGTGGGGATGGAGGCACCTGGGATCCTGGCACTGGGGTGGGCGAGTCCCCGATAACCCCAGGGAGCAGCGGCAGTGGTGCCCGGAGGGAGAAAGCGCAGGGACGGAGCCGCTCGTCCCCGCAGCGGGTGGCAGCGGATGGCAGCGGGTTAACCCCGCGGCATCCCCACCTCCCCGCCGGGTTTAACTTTGGACTCGGCAGCGGCTATTTAAAGAGCTGCTAAGGTCTAAATCTTGCCCTGTTTATTGGATGCGCCAGCTCTCTCCGCCTTTATTTAGCCCCACGGAGATAAATCCCCCTCAGTTTAGCTGCGGGGCTGTAGGGGGGGCTCCCCCGCCCCAGCCTGGTGTCCCCCACCCGGGGTCCCGTTCAGATGTGGGTCCTGCTCAGGCGCAGCAATGCCACCGCCTGCACCAGCCAAGGTGCAAAGTGCTGAGCCCGTGGGGTTGGGCTTGCAGCGGGGCCGGCACCGTGCCGGTGTTGCTGAGCCCACCGGCTCTGCAGCTGCGATGAAGGCACCGGGGTCGCCCCGAAGGCAGAGGAGCGCATCCGAACCCTGCTTTGCCCCCTCCCAGGACCTCCTGCCGCCGAAAGTTTCCACGAAATCTCTGCTAATCGGTTAAGAAACCCGTTCCCACCTCCAGCCTCGCAGTCGGCGCAGCGCCAGGGTTGCGTAACTTGAGTTTTCCTTATTGAGCCGGATCAGGCGGCCGCGCGGTGACGGTGGCGGTGACCCCGCGGCCCGGAGCCCACACTTTGCTCAGCGCGATGGGGCTGTGCCAGGCGGGCGCTCTGAACCACCCCAGCCCATTTGGGGTCAACCACAGTATAGGGATGCCGATGGCCGAAACGTTTCATTTTATTTCCTTTTGCCGGGATGCTGAAGGTGCCGGGTGCCGCAGCTTTGTTTACAAACAAAGCACCCGGCAGATCTGGGCAGGTGATAATTCCCTGCATTTATTTTTTCCGACACTCCTGCCCAAGGCCGCCTTCACCTGATGCAATCACGGCTAATTACCCACGGAAGCTCAGCGGCATCCAGCGCTTGGCCCTGGGGGCAGCGCTGGGGTTGGAGGACAAACTGGGGACCGCGTTGGTCCAGGGGTCCCCCGTGTCCCCATGGAGGGAAGGAGCCGCTGCGTCCCCGTGCTCTCAGTGGGGATGGGGGGAGCTGCTAATTACCACTCGCTCCCCCTGCCCGGAGGTGCCCCGACCGGCGCATCACATCGATCGTGGCAGCGGTATGGGGCACAGACCTACTTTCCCAGCAGGTTCACTGGGTAATGAGCCCGGCACTGCGGAGGCCGCGTGCCCCACACGCGGTGCTGGAAAACAAGAGGGGATCTGGGGATCTGGGGCAGGGGCAGAGCCACCCCCAAAACGCCTGGAGCCACCACCCAGCCATCAAGGGACACCCGTGCCCCGGTGCTGGGTTTGCTGCCATCACTTCGTTTGGACCATCTGGGGAGAGCGGCCACGTCCCGGCCCCTTGCTGTGGGTTGAAGGATGCGCTGGGCTCACCCTGGGTACCAGGGCATCTTCAGGCTCCTCTTGCGGGGGTTGCAAAGACCCCCCCAGTACGCCCAGGAGCCCTCGCTCCCCAGCCACAACCATCCCTCATTGATCTGACTTGAGGGGGGGCAGCTCCAAAAAGGCTCCAGGTCTCGGTGCGGTGCTGAGCTCCTTGTGGTACCCCCACCCCGGCAGGGAGAAAATAGAGGGGAGGGGAGGGGAGGGATGGGGCCACCCGCAGCCGGGTCCTGCCACACGCGCCGTGGGGCCCGCCTGGCTTTGGGGCGCGATGCCCGCCCCAGGGCGGAGGAGAGGGCGGGTGGTGGTGCTGGCGCGGGGTGGAAGCCGAATCCTGCCCCGGGGAGGGCGGCTCCGGCTCTGCCGAAACCGCGGGAGCCGCCTGCCCGGGAGGGGACGCGGGTGACGCGGGGCCTTGGCCATGGGGACCGTGCACGGCGTCCGCTGCAGGGCCGGGGAGGTGGCACCCGTGGGGTGCTGCAGCTCACAGCTCCTGTGCGAAGTGGCAGCGGGTCTCAGCCCTCCGTGGGCACAAAGTGGCCACCTCGCTGCCACCCCGGTGCTGCCGCGGTCCCCAGCCCGCAGGAAGGGTTAACGGCCGCGGCCGGCGGCGTTACACAAGCGCGGTACGGGAGCAGAAAGTGTGTCAGTGGGACAGGAGGACTCCAGCAGCGTGGGCTCGAGGGATGGACGCGGGGCCAATTGCCACCGTGTGGCTGAGCCCGATGGCCGGGTGGTGGCACTTACATAAGGGACAGCCGGTGGCAGCGGGCCTGGAGTTGGGCAAGAAATATTTACAGTGGGAGGAGAGCAAATACCGCGGCTGGGACATTTTAATTGCCAGCTGGGAAATTTTCTTTTTAACCCTTTTTTGCTTTTTGGCCCCCTTTTAGCTTTTAGCCCACGCAGCCCGCTGTGTTGCTGCCTGGGGGGGAAGTTTGCTCACCCCCACCCCAATAAATCCCTCTCCAGCCCAGCCTGGCCGGGGCGTGCTTGGTGCCAGGGCTGGGGAGGAGGAGCTGGCACGGCCCTCGATGGGGAAACTGAGGCACGAGGGGGGCGGGCTGTGGTGATTCAGCCAGCGGTTACAAACAGAACAGCAATTAAAAGCTGTTCTCAGGTTTAATTGCCATCACGCCGGAGTTACGGCTGCATCTCCACGTCAGTTATTTGGGCCTAACGTCCCATTAGAGGGTCAGGTGCTCGCTGTGAGCACATGGCTGTAATTAGCAGGATGCCGTATTCTCAATTAGAGCCTGAAGATGCTCGTCACAGCCATAATCGCTGGCGGTTTCTCCTTTAGGACCATTTGGAAAATTTGGGGTCAGGAGGTGACGCTTGGCCTGGGGAGAGCCCGGAGCACATCGTCCCCTCTGCCTCATCCCACTAACGCCGGAGCTGCCCTTCTCGGAGGCTGCATTTTTCGGTTTTGGTGTGCAGACAGGGCTCGGGGCCAGCGTTTAGCTGACACCATCCCACGAAAGGAGAGCATTTCTGCCAGCGGGGAGATGCTGGGACTGGCAGCGAGGGCTCCCCGAGCAGCACCCAGCGGCCACGGGCACTTGGGCTCTGCCCTGTGTGCTCCAGGGCCACCCTGAGCCCGGTTGTCCCAGTGGGCACGCGGTGCCGAAATCGCTGGGGCCGGGTATCGGCTGCGGGCGTGAGGGCGAGGCGAGATGGAGGATGCATCACCCGGGCGCTCCCGGCGGCTGCAATTAACCTTGCATAACGAACGCCGCTTCCTGCCGGGGGTGGCACCACCTCTGTCCGTCCCCCCGGCCACGGTGGTGGCACCGCCTCTGCCCCCCGTGACGCTCTTGGGGTGTCGGGGCGGAACGGGGTCCCTGTGGTTTGCACATCACGGCGTTGCAGGAGTGGAGGCGGTGGTGGTTTGTTGGGCACAGGTTGCAGCAGAAGATGGGAAATTTGGGGTTGTCTCGGTCACTGGAGGCCACCTGCACGGCGGTGGTGGCCGCGTGTCACCATCCAGGGGCTTCAGTCAAAGGGGGCGATGCCATGGGGTTACCATAGGGTCCCAGGGGTTACAGTGGCAGTGCAGAGGTTGAGGGGGCTGGGACTGGGCGCCTCACACCGCACCTGCCTGCACATCATCCCTTTTGGGAAAAGCCCTAAAATCACCCCGTGCCTTTGGGGCAGGATCTGACCAGAGCACTCGAGGTCAACGGATGGGGGCCAGCATCAGCCCGGCTGCCCCACTCCAGGGGGAAGGCTGCGCTGACCAAGCCCAGCCTCACCCAAACCATTGAGAGAAACTGGGACATCTCCGGCCTCCGGGTCACTGGGTGAAGGAGGCAACGGGCAGGAACACCAGCAGCGGGGCTGTCACCCGCGGAGGCACAGCACAGCACGGGGACGATGCCTCACAGGAGTGTGGGGGCACGATCCTGCACGGACACAGGGGTGAGACCCCGCTGTGCCTCATCCCAGCCTCCAGCCCAGTGGTGGCCGCATCAGCAGGCGAACGGCGCTCCTGAAACCCCAGCACAAGCCCAGCGAGCACAAAGTCAGGCGGCACCGCGGGGATGTAACCGGCCACGTGCAGCCCAGCACCAAAACGCAGCCTCCCGCAGGCTGGAATGGGGTGGCCGTTGGGAACCACCCCCAAAACGCAGCCCTCGATGAGAAATGGTGGCTCAGAGGGTTGGAGAGAGGCAGAAGGGAATTACCCACACCGGGGATTTGCACAGGCCCAGGAGATTTTAAATACCCATAATCTGGCCGCGGGGTTTATTTTGGCGCGGCGGCGGCTGCACAGCACCCTCGGGGGCGCGGGGGCTGGAGCGGGGATTAGAGGGTGCAGCGATGCCGGGAGGCACGTAGGAGAGCTGGGGGGGCAGCGCCAGCCCGGATCTGGGGCAGCTGGAAAATGAGGAGGACGAAGCCTATTAGCAGCTCAGTGCCAGCGAAGCAGAAGCGGGGAGGGAAGCGGATTTACGGGGGGAAGGGGCTGGGACCTTGAGCCAGCCATTGCTATATCGGTCCTCGAGCTGCCGGGGGGGTCTGGGTGGGGAGCCAGGTCCCCTGCTTGGGCCGGACCCCCTGGCTGCAGGGATGGGGATGCTCCCTGTGCCTGGGGTGTCCTTGGTGCTCCCTGCCCCCCCCCAGCATGCACACATCAGGCAAGAAATAAGGGGAATGATCCCAAAACTGAGCTCAGGGAGGGCTGGTGTACAAGTACTCTGTGCTAGGAAAGCCAGAAAAGGCAGAAAAGCCTTTTCTGCCCATCTCCTGTTGTTGGAGAAGACGGAGGACCCCGTGGGAGTACCCATGCCCTGGGTGGGCCTTTTTGGGGTTCTTTCCAAGATGTGAGCATCACTGCAGGCTCATGCAGGAAGGGGCAACCTGTTGTTGGGTCTGGCCCTCGGATGACACGGCCTTGCCTCAGTTTCCCCAGCAGCCACAGAGCCGTGCCCATCACAGGGGTGGGCGGTCTCCTTGGTTCAGTGTCTGCCGTCATTAACCCCGTGGTTTTTCCCCCCCCCTTTCCTCCACCGCAGCCCAAATTGAGGTGATCCCGTGCAAGATCTGCGGGGACAAGTCCTCAGGGATTCACTACGGCGTTATCACCTGCGAAGGCTGCAAGGTGAGCACGGCTCGGGCCGGGCGGGTGCTGCCGTCCCACCGGGCACCTTCCCAACCCGTTCCCGTCCCTCGCAGGGTTTTTTTCGGCGCAGCCAGCAGAACAATGCCAGCTACTCCTGCTCGCGGCAGAGGAACTGCCTGATCGACCGCACCAACCGCAACCGCTGCCAGCACTGCCGCCTGCAGAAATGCCTGGCGCTGGGCATGTCCCGCGACGGTGAGTGGCGCCCGGGGCCGTCCCCAGTACTCCCGTGGAGGCTCGAGGCTGCCAGGGCTGGAGGAGAGGGCATGTGGAAATGGGGAGCGAGAAATGCTTTGGCATTTCCTAAGGGGAAAATTCCAACCGCTGCTGTTTGCTTTAAGCCTGGGTTGGTTTGGGGCAGGGGATGCATCCAGCGGGGCCCCTGTGCCAGTCAGGGCTTCTGAACCCCGCACGGTGAGCTGGGACCTGTCCTGCCCTGATGTGGTGACAGCGCTGTAATGTGGTGGCATTTTCCTCCCCATCAGCGGTGAAGTTCGGCCGCATGTCCAAGAAGCAGCGGGACAGCCTCTACGCCGAGGTGCAGAAGCACCAGCAGAGCCAGGAGCAGAGCGGCGGTGCCAAGGATGAGCCCGAGCCCCTGAGCCGCGTCTACACCACCAGCGTGAGCAGCGGCCTCTCGGACCTGGACGACATCTCCACGCTGTCGGACGGGCTCCTCTTCGACTTCCCCCTCACCCCCGATGGCAGCAGCACCTACTACAACCTCGACCTCCTGGCCTCGGCACAGCCCTCTCCCGACCAGTCCAGCCTGGATGTGGCTGAGGCCACACTCATCAAGCAGGAGTCCCTCTACGAGCTGATGCTGGAGCCGGCGCTCTTCGCGCACGGCGCGCTGGAGGGCGGCCAGCTGGCTGCTGACATCTCTGTCCTTGAGATCGGTGAGTGTTTGCCCAGCCCCGGCACGGCGCCGGGCATGCAGGGAGCGTGCAGCCCCAGCATGATGCTCAGCACAGCGTGTGCGGCACCGTGCTCAGCACTGCACGGGCAGGGCGCATCCAGCCTGGGGTGCAGCGCTGGGCACGCACGGTGCTGGGCACGCTTGCAGCAAGGGGCAGACCCAGCCAGAGCAGCCCCGGGTGCTTCTTTCCTCAGGCTGAGCACTGATGGAGCTCGGTGCAGCTGAGGTCGTGCAGAGCATCCCCTCCTCTGCCCCTCGGACACCCAATCTGTCCTCAAATCCTCATGCATGAGCCCCTCTCCCCCTCCAGCCTTCAGCTCCAGCAGCTCCCGGGGGATGCCCAGGCTGGGCTGGGAGGGAGCAGCGCCAGCACGCAGGGACAGCAGGGTTGGTGGTGTCCCCGCGGCTCACCACCCGCTGCCACCTCTTTGCAGACCGAATTGCCCAAAACGTGGTGAAGTCGCACCTGGAGACCTGCCAGTACACAGCGGAGGAGCTGAAGCGCCTGGCGTGGACGCTGTACTCCCCAGAGGAAGTCCGTGCCCTGCAGAGCAAGGTGGGCACCACGCTGGGAGCGGGTCCTGTCCCGGCTGTCCTAGTGCCACCGCTGCCCGTGGGTGGCACTGCACCAGGGAGCACCCCGGGGTCCCTTCCCTGCTCCGTGCGGTGGGGAGGGGGGAGGACAGGGGTCCGGGGCGGCAGCCAGCCCTAAAGGATGTCCCCGCTGTGCCCACAGAGCTGCGAGGCCATGTGGCAGCAGTGCTCGCTGCAGATCTCCAACGCCATCCAGTACGTGGTGGAGTTCGCCAAGCGCATCGACGGCTTCATGGAGCTCTGCCAGAACGACCAAATCATCCTCCTCAAAGCCGGTAAGAGCCGGGCCCCCGCCCGTCCCCAGCGCCTCCCCCAAGCAGCAGCCGCCGTGCTGAGGGCAGATCCTGTCTCTTCTCTCAGCTGATGCTCTCCTCTCGTGCTGTCTCCTCCCAAGCTTTCCTGAGCCCCCGGCCTTGCTTGCCCCCGGGCTCGGCTCAGGGGGGTCAGCAGCATCCCTGTGCCAGGAGGGGTCTGCGCATGGCACCGGGGAGGGAGGCTCCCGGGAAGCCTGTGCAAGACATGACCTCCTCCAGGAAAACCCGAAACCTTCGGGAGGAGAGCATTGCAGAAATCAGAAATGGGATGGCTGGGCTTTTTTTTGTGTGTGTGTGTGCGCTTTTTGCCAGTTTTCATAGGAGCACAGCAGTTTCTTCCCCAGGAAAAGGGGTACCAAACACAAAATGAAGCAGGGAGAGAGAAAAGGAGAAGATTGGATTCTTCTCCCAGCAAGGGACTGGCAGGGTGCCACACTGCAAGGCTCAGACCTGGCCATGCCCAACACATGGGAGTTTTAACTCATTTCTTCATTTCTTCCTTCCATTTTTTTTCTTTTTATTTTGTTTTCACCCTCTTCTCTCTTGGTGCTCCACCATGACATTGATCAATCCCTGTTTCTGACTGCTGAATGACTGGATAATATTTCCCTTTGGTGAAATATTGTGGTCACAATTGAAAACCAAAATAAAAAAAAAATGGGGGAAAAAAAACAATAAACCAACAACCAAACCCAAACCAACAACCCAAACCCAAACTGGATTTATTGGAATAACCATTGTGCTCTTGGAAATGAACAATCCGGACCGCAAACTTGCACTGGGGGCTTTTCTCTTTCTTTCATTTGGTCCTGGGATGATGGAACCCCCCCTGCCCTCCCCTCCCTCGTCTGCTGTCTCTCTGCCTATGTCAGGTTGCCTCGAGGTGCTCCTGATCCGCATGATCCGCGCGTTCAACCCCTTAAACAACACAGTGCTCTTCGAGGGGAAGTTCGGCAGCATGCAGATGTTCAAGTCACTCGGTAAGAGGTGCTTTGCTGCCTCTCCTTCGGGGCTTTCCTGTCCATTTGACGCCCGGATGGGGCTTGTCACCACGTGAAACTGGGACAGATCCCAGCAGGGCTCAGGAGCAAACTGAGGTGCCGTGGGGACAGGAGGGGATGAACACCCCTGGGTTTGCTTCTGGTGCCCACCATGGCTGGTACCTGCTTCCCATCCTATCCCAAAGCCCAGCGATGCGGGCGATCCTCCCCCCAGGGACCATCTCCTCTCCAAAAGCTTTCGGAAAGGTGGGCTGAGGGGTTGGGGGCCACGCGGAGCCGTGACACCCGCGTCTTCCCCCATTAGGCTGCGACGACCTCATTGGCGCCGTCTTCGAGCTGGGGAGGACCCTGTGCCGCCTGCAGCTGTCGGACGAGGAGCTCGCCCTCTTCACGGCCGCCGTCCTGCTGTCCCCGGGTGCGTGGGGACGTGGGGGGGGGACACCACAGCCAGGACCGGCCGGGGGCTTCATGCCAGAGCTGGGGGGAGCTGACCCTTAAATTCTGGTGTTGCTTCCTTGGTGGATGATTGGGGGAAAAAAAGGGCATCTAAAAATGATTAAATAAAATGATTGGGGGAAAAAAAAAAAAGAAGACATCTAAAAAGGTGTCTGCCAGGCCAGGTCTCCTCGGTGGGTGGCAGAGCTGCACAGCCTGTGCTGCGGGGGGCATGGGGAGGGGCTTGGGGTTGTCCCCCCATCCCCAAAGCCACCCCGAGGTGCAGGAAAGGCAGAATGAGCAAGAGGTGCCGGCGCCATGCGGGGTGGGGACTGGCTCATGGCACTGACCCGGCCGTGTCCCACAGATCGCCCCTGGCTGACGGAGTCCAAGAAGGTGCAGAAGCTCCAGGACAAGATCTACGTGGCCCTGCAGCACGAGATCCAGAAGAAACACTCCGCCGAGGACAAGCTCTCGAAGGTAGCGGTGCCAACGGCGTGGGGAGCCCTGCTGGGCTGGCGAGCGGCCGTTTTCTGCAGGGATAACACGGCCCCAAGGGAGGGGGAACAGCAGCGTGCGGGGTGCTGCCTGGGAGCCCTGTGTTCACCGGCTCCTCCTTTCCCTGCAGATGGTTTCCAAGCTGCCCCTGATGAAGACCATTTGCAACCTGCACTTGGACAAGCTGGAATTTTTCCGTCTCCTGCACCCGGAGACGGCCATGAACTTCCCACCCCTCTACAAGGAGGTTTTCAACTCGGAGCTTCAGTACAGCGACCCGCGGGAGAGCTAAGGCTGGGAGCCACCAGCCGCCTCCTCACTCCCCAAATCTGTGGACGAACTGAACTTCAGAGGTTTGGGGCGGTTTGTTTAAGTCAAGTCATCAAACCCAAGACAACCTGGGGGGGCGGGGTATCTCCCCAGCTCCGTTTCCTTGCTGTGGATTGCAATAGCTCTTGAATGTAAAGCACCTTGAAGGAAAAGCAAACTGACTTTGCCATACTAATGAAATGAATGTGAAATCTCCGCTCGGGAGAGGAGATGCTCCTGGAAGTGGCAAGGCACCGACTCCTCCCTGTGGTGCATGGATCCGGGGGAGCGCACGCCACACGCACGCTGTTGTGCTGGTGGCACGGTCCCTCCCGCGGTTCCGGCTGCACTCTGTCACTGATATTATTTTTTTAATTATTTTTTAAATTTTCTTCTTTTTTTTTTAACCCAAACACAAGGCATGGGATGAAGAAGGGGCAATGCAGACTCATCGGGACGGGTGAGCCAGGCGGCTGGGGGCAGCAGCTGGCTCCCAGCTGGACCCGAGGAGAGGGCGCAGGCAGAGGCTTCGCTTTAGTCCTTCTCCCATGGGTGCAGCCTAAGGAGCTCAGCACAGAAAGACCCAGCCATGGCTGGGGGGGTTCAGCACAGGATTTCGTTGCAGAGCAGGCTGCTTGCAGGGAAAGGAGGCCCAGCACAGTGGGGGAGAAGCTTTGCAGGGTCTCCATGCCCTCCATCGAGGTGTTTGCCCAAAGGCTGGGGCTGGGTGGCTGAGCTGCCCCCTCCCCGGTCTGGATGACTTTTCGGAGCAGATTTTTTTGAGCACCCGAGAGGGGCTTTGCCCTTGTGATTGTGGCCAAATCTCGGCTCCTGGCTGCTGCACCCCAGAGGCAGCCACGTGCCGCTCCCTGCGTGATGCCGTGAGTGGCGGCTCTTTCAGGTCCTGGCTGTCAATTTGAGTTTTCTTATTGAGACCTTTCCAAATTCCCTGTGGCTCAGCACCTAGAGGAGGTTCTGTGGCCTTTCCTCCTCCTCCCAGCCTGGAGCTGGAGTCCTGCTGCCGTGTCCACGAGGAGCACTGCCTCTGCCACGGGTCAAGCTGCACCCAGGGATTTCCCCCTGGGAGCTCTCTAGAACTGTTTATTCTCTGCTTAGCAGAACCTGAGGGCTTTTTCAGGGCGAAATCTGTCTTCGGGGACAGAGGGAAGCAAAAGATCCTTATTTCTTTCCTGGGAAGCTGTGCTGCTCCGAGCTTGGGAGGCCCAAAAGGCAAAGAAGGGACAGTTTTGTGGTGCGATGCCGGCAGGGTCACTCGAGGGGCTCTCTGGCCAGGCTCTGCGTGTGGTTTTTTCAGTCCCTGTTCCTGCTCCTCCTGCAGTGAATGCCAAAAGCAACAAGAGAAAAACCTGCGACAAGGCAGCCCTGTTTTCTGCTGACAAAGGGCTAAAATCCCAAGCTCCGTCTCGCTTCCTATTGATTTCTCATGCGTCCAACCACATCCTCTGGCAGTTTGGATCATCAGCGAGTGTGAGCCGAAGACCTTCATTTCTGTAACTGCACACCCTAAACCAAACGAGCAGCTTTCTTAGTGATGTAGGGGATATTCACGCTTTTAGATAAAAGACCTCCTAGGGAAGAACATGGACCAAACTCGATCAGGGAAGACTCGCCAGGAAGGCGAAGGGATTTCTGCTTCGGTGTGAGGCCAAGACAAACTTGGGACTGTGCTATTCCCCAGCAGCCGCCGTCCACCACCCACAGCTGTGTGCTTTCTGGTTTTGTTAACCACCGTCTGAGCTGATTTTTGGAGCACATTGGAGTTCATCAGCCTCGTTTCTCTCCCTGATGTCGGTAGACCCCACGTCTCCGGTGAAGGCTGCCGAGCGTCCCAGCGGCCCCATGCAGTGCCGAGTGCCAATGCGCTGTTCTCCAGCGCGGTGTTAGCAGGGGTGGGGATGTGCCGTGCTTGTTTCCTGCCCTCTCGGATCCTAAAGCTTGACAGAAGTGAGAAGTCAGTATTGCCTTTTTCGTCTAGAGGGTTGTGCCTTTTTTGAAAAATCATTTCCGACAGCACTGTTGGCTTCCTGGCTCCTCTCTCCGGGGAAGGCAGGCCTTAGGGAAAAGCACTCGAGAAAATGAATGTGCTTTGCAGAGGGGTCTCTGCCCTCCTGCAGAAACAGAGGGCAGGCGATCCCTTTCTCAGAGGAAATAGCTGCGGATGTTTTGAAATGTTTGGGAAAAAAAAGCACACACCCTTCTTCACGTCCTTGGTACTTGTCAGCCAACATGCACGACTGGTCAGTGTCACCGTTTTCATTTCATCGGCAAAGAAACCAAGAAAGCACCTTAAATCAGGAAAAGACTGAGCCCTCGCCGCGAGGTGCGTTTTTCCTGCTTACAGCATCTATCTAATGGGAGAGATTTGGGATTCTGAGCAATAAAAGCTGACGTGGGAGTCTAGGGAAGCCTGGAAGTATTAAACACTAGTAACTCAACCTGCCAAACTGCGGGAACCTGCACTTTTATGTTCTCTTTAAACGAGCCCCCTCATCCACTAAATTATTCCTTGGGAGAGGATCAACTGTTGTTTCACGAGGAGGGGAGTTTGGGCCCTGGTGCCCGTTGTGCCACCATCCGAGAGCTGAACAATGCCCAGGGATCTGGGCAGGTGCCCTGGGGCAGGCGGTATGCATCGAAAGGGATGGTAGCTGCGCACCAAAGCCCCTGTGGCACCCGTGCTGGCCGCAGCCCCTGCTTTCGGCTCGCTCCTCTGGATTTGCCCAGATAAACAGGGCCGTGGGCACTGTGCTGAGGTCCCTCGTGCTCCCTTCTGTGCCACCAACAGACAGCGGCTTGGCAGCGCGAGGAATTGAGCTTTAAGGGGAAGGGAGAACAAAAAAGCCTGGGTAGAAATGCCTGGAAAAGGGAGACTTGCGTGGTCCCTTGCAGCGGTGTTGCATGTGACAAGTGGAGAGGCTGCGTTGGAGCCCTGAGACCCCAGACTCGCTCAGCCCTCAGCGGCTTGGAGAAATGTTTCCATCCCACCAGCAGCCAGGCGTTTTGCCGCTTCATTTTCAAAAAAGACCCGAGAAATGGTTCCCTTTAGCAGGGTGACCTCAGCTGCGAGGGATTGCTCTTTTCCAGATGAAGATTAATTTTGTGTTTGTTTGCTATGGCAATTTAGCTGAGTGTGCATTTCCACCTCCAGAACCCTCACACTGTGTATAAAAATGGATAAAATATATATAATATATATTCTTGTGAATGTTGGTGCAAAAGAGAAAATATATAAAGTTTCAGTCGGCTTTATGTTATTTTTTATCTATATGAATGAAAGGAAGAAATGGAAAACTATTTTTTTCCATTTAACACCCTCCACACGTACCTACCTGTAGATACCAACAGGTTTTATGGAAATGTTTTACTTTTTAGATTTAGGAACATGCTTCTGTTCTCATTGAATGTCTGTCTTGTAAGATTGTAATTTCTATTTTTTTAAAGAAAAGAAAATAACTAAATAAAACTTCCTCTTTCAGACCAGTCAGCTAGGAAGGGAGGGCAAGGGAGGGAGAAATGTTTATTTAAGGACAAAAGCTTTGTCTGATTTTTTCATGACATTAAATAAAAAGTAATATAATGTATGGACGAAAAACTTTTTATTGAGGTGTATTCTATAGGTATATACATGTATATTGCACAAAATTTACAGGAAGAAAAATAAAGTCTGTTTTACAAGGTAAAAATAGTAACGTTGGAAATAGTGTGATTCTAAATTTTAGCAAATGCTGAGGCTGGAAGCAAACCCCTCGAAGTCATGGACTAGCCTTTAATTGTTCAGCTGGCTCAGGACCAAGCTGTAATAGACACCGCGATCCAGCACGCTGTTTGGAAACAAGGCTAAACAGTAGAGGTTTTCAGGTGTTATTTATTCACTTCAAACCAGGCGTGCACTTCAGTGAGCCAGGGAAAAATTTGGATTTGTCTCCTGCGTGTGCACTGGGTTTGGAGCCCTCAAGAGCATTTCCCATGCTGCTGAGCATCCTCCATCCCGTGCACTCAGAGTGGGAACAGAGCTTGGGGAGAGGGCTTGGCATGGGAAACCTGTCCAGGTAACACCCAGCTGAGTACAGTGATCTCACCCTGCAGTACGGGAGACAAGTTTCAAGACAGGCAGGACATGGATTCCTCTTCAAATAGTACCCACGCTAAGAGGGAAGAAAGGAAGCCACCTGCCTTGAATGCAGCAAGGATACAAGGACCTGGGTGCAAGGATGCTTCTCCATCAGGATGCAGTGGATCAGAGGTACTGCATGCAAAACAACCCCTTTCCCCCTTAGCTTCCCTTGAAATCCTCACCTGGCAGTGAGCTCCCTGCTCACTCCCTTTGCAGACCCAGAGCCGTTGTGTCCCCAGGCAGCCACGGTGGAGCTCAGGGAGCTGTGGAGCAGAGCGAAAAATGAACGAGGATCTCTCCTCACCCGCTCCGCAGCCACTACTGCCCTGCTGCTCCCAGGAGGCAGCATGTGTCCTCCTTCGCTGTTCTCACCCACAGTTATATATTGCGCAGTAAAACCTGGCTGCTGCGGAGAGCCGGGAACAGCCAGAAATAGGGCATGGCTCATGGGGACGCAGGGAAGGAATCATCCCGTTTGGACAGGGAGGTTGCAGAGATGGGGCACCTGGCACCGTAGAGAACTGCTGCACCTGGGGCAGCGTGCAGAGCAGCTGCAGCTGTGCGGGTGTTAAGCCCACAGCCCTTCTGAGCAGCTATGTGCTAACACCTTTATTTGGTTTTCATCTTTAAATAGCTCCCTTATTTTTTTCTTCCAGAGGAATCACAAGCTGGGCTCTGCCACCCTGTGTCCCATCAAGCCTTCTCCCAGTAAGCAGTCTTGTCCCTCTTGCTGGTGGCCCAGTATCTCCGGTAGCACTGGATTTACTGGGGCGGAGTGACCTCTACTGGTTTATAGCTAAAATAATCTCTACATTTTTGCGATCCTTGCAGATAGATGGGGTGATAGGAGGCCTGATCCTTCCCTCCCAGAAAATATTTGCCCACCTGGCAAATACTGCAGTCAGTGGCATTGCCCGTGCCCTCTGGGGAGCAAAGCAATGCTTGGCAGCCTGCCTGGAGCAGGGGCCAACCACGAGCAGTGAACCCCAAGACCTGTATTTTAGGGAAACTTTGCCTAACTGCAGATAAGAGATGTGAAGGCCTCAGCATTTGCTTAGCTAAGTACTAGAGGGATGAGTCTGAATAATGTAGCCTGGGGCTGGAGTACACTGTTTACAGAAACCACAGCCTTGGGGGTTGTAAATATTTTTGAAGTAGAGTGGGTTTTATATGCTACCAAATTAACAGCATTTACATAGCACGGGTACCTTGGAGACTGATCGGTACTGATGTTAATAAGACTAATGCAGTGGAAAGGAAGAGTTAAGGAGCTATAGACCCACATTAAAATATATAAGCCCAGAATGTTATAAATCCAAGTATTGCTGAGGCTGGCTGAGGGCTTCCCAGTACACCATTCTCAGGCTGCATCATCACAAAGATTTTGGAGTAATTTGTCTGCTAAATCCTCACTACCCTGTTTTGCTGAGGCTTAAATTCTGCAGAAGGAGGTAAGTCACGCAAGCACTGGGCCCTGGGCAAGCGCATTGGTTGCTGCTTGTGCTGATTTAGCTGACTTATTCAGAAGTGAAATCAGCATTTAGTGGCAGATGTTATAAATAGCAGCCTCCTGAGCGACTGCACAGCCTTGGGGCCTGAGTCCAGCTATCACCTCCACACGGTGTAACTGATCCAGGAAATAAAACGTGGCGTTCACCATTAGTCAGCCCGGCCAACCTAACTAAAAAATCAGGCTACTGAAGTTACAAGATTAACTTCCACCGAGCTTCTGGTTTCTGTCAGCGTGAGCAAGAAGCAAAACCCTTTGGATTTTGGTGTCTGAAACTGTGCGGACCGGGCTGCACCTCAGGGCCTGATCCCCACAGGCTCGGGGGGGGCTGAGCTCCCCGCAGGATTTGGGCACGCCGAGGACGCTGCTGTGTCCTGGGCCACGCCGCCCGTCCCAACCCAGCCGTGTTTGTGTGACAATGAAACGTTTATGTGAAAATGAAACGTTTCTGCTGCGCAGCGGGGGTTTAACGGGGGGCTGGGGGGCGATGCTGTGGACGGAGAGCTGCTCCAGGTGCTTCTGCCCACAGCTGGCGGCCACAGCTCGCGCGGGGCCTCGCCGTAGGGACAGGGACGGGGACAGGGACGGGGGGTGAGGGGTGAGGGACCCCCCCCAGCAGCGCCCCCCCCTTTGCAATTTGGTCCCTCTCCCTTCCCCGTAGCGCGTTCAGCCTCGCCTCAGCCCCCGCCCCTGCCCAGGCTCTCCCCGTCACGTGACGGGCTCGGCGCGGGGCGTGCTGGGAGTTGTAGTCCGCGGCGCCGCTGAGCGCCATGGCGGCGGCGCCCGGCGGGACTCTGCTTCCCAGCGCGCCCCGCGGAGCCAAGCAGGGCTCGGGGGAGCTGGCCCGGGCCGCAGCGCCTGGAGGGGGGCACGGTGAGAGCCGGGACGGGGAGGGGGGGACAGGGACGGGAGGGGGGGGTGGGGACATGAAGGGGGGGGCCGAGCTGCAGGGGCCGTGTGGGAGGGGAGCGGGCCCGGCTGGGGGGGGCAGCCCCGCGCGGGGCGTTTTTTCCCCTCTGGATTTCGGTTTTGGGGAGCGGTTCCCAGCTCGGGGGCTGTGGCTCTGGGCGGTGCCTCAGGGGCTGTGCCTGGCGCTCTGTGTCCCGGCCCCCCCCCCCCCCCCCCCTCGGTGCTGCCCCCACCTCAGCTCCTGGCAAATCCCCGCGGCCCCCGGGGGCTCCCCCCCGCCCCCCCCCCCCCCTCGCTCGGAGCCCGATCCCGCAGCGGGCCTCGTGTGCCCGCCCTGCCAGGAGCGGTTTCCCCGCTCCCCCTGGTGCCGGGGGGCCTTGGGGTGAGGTTTGGAGGTTTTGTCCCTCCCTGTCCCACGCGAGGCTGTGGCCGTGGGGTGGCAGCGCTGGAGGGGGGGGGACGTGGTGCCAGGCAGGGGCTGTGGCAGCTGTGCGGGGTCTGCCTGTGTGAAGCTGGGCCAGGCGCTTTGGTGCCTTGCAGAGTGATGCCCTGAGAAAAGCCTTTTCTCTTAAAAACCAGCGCAGAGCCCCCACTTTTTGTTAAACGCAGCTGGGAGGGGATGGGAACGAGGCACTTGCTCACCACAGTGAGCCCGAAGCATTTTAAGGTGACACGCATTGTACATAAGTCTCCTTAGCCTCTACTCCACCCCTGAAGCCCGCCTACTCTGCGGGGTAACCGCGTTATGAGGGAGCATCAGCGAGTTCTGCTGCCACTGATACACAGGAACCCTGCCACGCGCTTTGCTTCGGGTTCAACTCTTGGGTACGGGTCTGCGTAGCAGCCCACGTGTCATCAAATCAGGAAGAAAACAAAGCGGCCCAGAGAATGTCCGACAGCAGGGCTCCATCAGCTGGCAACATTCCTAGAGAAAGCCTGGGATGCAAGGCACTTTGGGGTTTGTCTGGGACACATGCGGATGGCAGGAGAGGAGCCGGGGTCCTGCAGTGAGTTTGGTCCCGGTGGCTCGCTGCGGCTCACCTGGGGTTGGGGCAAAGCAGGAACCCAGGGTCAGCTCTCCCACCGCCCGGCCAGCACCCTTCTTCTGGCCTCCCCCTTATTTATTTCCCTTATCCCTCTTCTCTCCTTTTAGAGAAAGAAGTAAATAATGGGGAATAAAAAAAACTTTTAGAATCAGTTACTGTAATATAGGCAGAATAAATGTTATGTCAAACCACGGGCTGGGACAGAAATAGACCTGCAGTCAGGTAACGTGCCTCAAACAGGAACCCCGGGGGTTCCTGCGCCACGCTTTCCCTTACCAGAGATAATGATTCCTATTTTGATACCGGGGTGATCTTGGGGTGTGCTTCCTAAAAAACCGGCGCTGCTCGCATACGTGTCTTGGTGTAAAAGGAAAATGCTGCCTGCTGGAGTGACAGCGGGCATTTTTGTCTCTGAAATACAGATGAAGAAAAGCCTCCGACGGGCCTTTGAGAGTCATGTGAGCCTGTCTGTAAACTTGGGAGCTATTCATTGACTGTGTGTAAGCACAGTGGAAAAAGGAAGTTCACTTCACACCACAGTTTCCTTAGTGTGTTTTTTTTCCTCCCACAAATAGATTTTGTGTGAAAAATCACTGCGGCAGAGCGCAGGACATTGATTTTTATCTATTTCCAATTAAATTGAAAGCACTCCTGTGAATAGAAAGCTCGTTTGTATGTGCTATCTTCCACAAGAAATTCACGGGCGGTTGGATAATCCTTGTGTATCTGTACCTGTTTATCTGTTTCCTTGTGCATGGCTCTTGCAACTGGAGCTTGACTTGAGGATATTGAGGCTGCACAGTGAAATTTTCCATCTAAGTCAGTCACTGGCCGTCAGAGTCGAGCACTGTCCTCCCTTGGCAAACACAAGACTTCTTCCCTGACTGTGACTCTGAGGCCTGTTATCCCAAGACCCTGCAATCCAGTTTGCAGAAATCTTGCCAAAATTAACTGCTAAGCTGGGGAAATGGGAAAAATGTGACTTGTGTGCAAGCGGATCTCAGCCTCTGAACAAAAAATGGTGTTGGGTTGGATCTTGAGGTCTGAGTCCATGCCCGGGGAAGGTTTGAGCTTGCTGCCATGGGTGTCCATGGGGGGAAACTCCCTCCTCCCAGGGCAGCAGCACCGGCGATTCCTTTCTCTTCGTGTGTTGGCATAACTGGTGTTCGTCTGTAATTTGCTCTTCCCCCAGAATTTACGGATCTCAGCTGGGAGCAGCTGCAGCTGGGTGGGGTGAAGCCCTAATTGTGCTCCGAACTGTCCTCGTATTTATTTTCTATTCACACATTTAGAAAAAAAAAATGAAAAAGGAGGCAAAGCCTTTCTAAATCATTTTCGAAGTTACAAAACGCCTGCCAGACTCTGGATGGTGGCTGTTTGTATTGTGGGAAAGCCCGGAGGCTTCGGCTGCGCTGGGGCCCCATTGTGCAAGCCTCTAGCGAGGGGCTCCCAGCCCGACAGGCTCGTGATTTACGCAGCCTTCCTGTCCCCACGCTGTTGCTTTCTTTAGACTGCACGGGCAGAGAAATGTGTTTTCCTCGACGTTGACATAACTGAGACAGCGCGTACCTGCAGCCCGTGTGCAGGAGGAGTCGGCGTCCCGTGCAGGTCCTGTTCTGTTCCAGTGCTGCTGTCACCACCGGGGGCTGTGCTACAGTAGGTCAAATAAAAAGGAAACGGATTGCAGCCCCCACAAAATAATTGCACCCATGTGAAATCCGCACCCTCTGGAGCACGAACACGGGAGGACAGCACGGAGGTGCAGAGAAGGGGAAGGAGCTGCTGGAAATCCGGAGAGCTCTGGCTCCAATGCAGCTGTGCTGACCCCAGTGTCCTTTGCTGTGTTTTTGGAGGGGGCGGTTTTTAGTCTGTACTGCCTTCGTTCTTGAGAGTTGTTCACAGACCCCGAAATGCCCTCTTGGAGGGTTGTTCTGCCATGTGTCTTGTTGTCAGCCTGGAATTTGCAGGTGTGGGCACGCGGTGGTTGTCCTGAAGTGAGGAGAAGCGAAGGGGCTGCTCAGTGCAGACCCGTCTGTGGCTTCTGTCTGTGCCACCAGCGCTGCCCACATCAGCAAAGCGCCTGGCATGGAGCAAACTTCACAGGGTTTGATTTCTCCATAATCACGGTGGTGTTCAGTGGTGTGGTAACAGGAAGACTAAATCTGCCTCACAATACGGGCGTGCAGAATTATCACGGTAAGGAAGGATGTCAGGCTGCATGTACCAGCTGATGCGCCGAGCAGCAGCGCTTTACTTCCCAGCTAACAGCAATCATCCGGTTGTTTCAGGAGCTGGGACGATCCGCGGGGAGCCGGGAGCCAACAAATCATCTCAGCACCTAAATGAGGCGTTAAGTCTGGTGAGTTGGTACCAGTTTCTCTTCCAGCACGTGCGCTTTGCTGGGTCCCAACCGGAGCTGTCTGCCTCAGCTGGAAGGTGCACGTGTCCTGGCAGCGGCCGTCTGTGCAGCCTCAGCCTTTGCCAGGTACCCTCGGAGCACGTTTGTTTGCTGCTGAATAAGACAAGCACCAAAACCGTTGACAGTTTTGTACAGGATGAGTTGCTTCCAGGGGAGCTCCGTACAAACAAGGAGAAGCCAGGAGCCTTTCTGTAAGGTTCCAGCGTGCCAAATTTGTGCAGTCTTTAGTGGTTTGTAGTGGGAACCCTGGGCTTACAGTGGGTCAAGCACTGCGCAGAGATGCTCCTAATTTTAATAGCTTTTTTGGGTGCTGGTTAGTGATATATGCTGGCCTGATTTTTTTTTTCTTTTTTTTTCCTTTCTCTCTTTTTTTTTTTTTTTTCCTCCCATAGATCTCTTGCTGTCTGTCTGAAACTTCGCCAGGGAGCACTTAACAGAAATGGCAGGTAAGGGCACCTCAAACTATGGCAATGGAGAGAGAAAAATGGTTTCAGATAATGTTTTCTGGTATGCCATGGTGGCTGCAATTCATTAGTAATTCATTCACATGCACTTTGCTTTCTGAGATCTTAGTCATCCCTAAAGCTTCTTCTTTTTTTCTCCCCTGCTCATGTTCCTTTTTGTGTAGGTTTGCTAGCAGAGGTTACGGGTCTAGCATTAAAGACCTAGGTGTGACTTTTTTGAAAGTTTGATGAGGTTGGAATTTAATAATAAAACGAGAGCAGTTCCTTCCTTTCAGAGGCTAAACAACTTTCCATAGCGTTCCTAGCTGTGCTGTCAGTTTTGATACAGCTTAATTCTACTTGTAGTTAAACTAGTAACAAGATTCCTCCTAACTTTTTTAAAATAAGCCAAAGTCCAGGACTTGTACCCAGCTGCTGTTCATTGGTAATAAGGTTTAGTTTTTGAAAGCATGGATTGTGCTTGCTTATGTAACGTGTTGATCCAAGCCTTGATACGAGTGCTGGAGCACTCCAAGTAACGCAGTCAGACGTGAAAGTGGATATTTTCATTTGATTTCTTTGTCTTTTCTTGGGAATAACCCAGAACACTGGAAAACTACACGGGTCTTTGGATAGGAGAAAGCAGTCACCTGGCTTCTTGGAGCTGGGCAGCCACAAAGAGGTGTAATCCCGATACTTCTGTATCAAGCAAACCGGTATGGAAGTACTTTATGAGCTTGAAAATTGCAGTGGCTGGTGCCCAGGCGGCCAGCTGGTTTTTGCCCCATCATTTGGGGCCTTCTGCACTAGAGGCTGGCAACAGCTTTATTGTTGGTGAGAGATCTGTGCTGAAGGGGGGAGAAAATGGAACAGAGCTGAACTGAAGCTGTATCTTCTGTTGAAGAGGGACAGAACAAAATTTCCACGTCCCTCCTAAAAAGCATTGTTAAAGAATCCTCTCTTACTGTGGTCAGTTAACCTTGGTCTCGCTGACTTCCCTAGAGAGCTGACTCTTCAGCTTTATGAGCTGCACCCTCTTTGTTTCCCTTGATCCAGCACTGTTAGGTCCTTTTACGGACATCTGAGACAAATTGTCCAGGAGAAAGCCCACGAGGTGTTCATAACTTACTGAAAGTTAGCGCTAAGAAGTCCAAATTCCTATGGACTTTGAAAGCAGCCAGGGGAACTCAGTGCTCCGTGTGATGTGGTTAGCAGTAGGCGTTAACCAGTAACTAATGCCAGCCCGAGACGGCATCTGAATTAATGCAGGATGTGTTTAGAGGTGACGGGTGAGGAGGGGCAGCAGATGTAATGTTTGTTTTCGTGAGGAAAGGTCTGAAAAATCAAGCTGGGCTGGTGACTTAAGAGATTCTTCCATATTTAATTGTTATGTACTCACAATGGGTGTTATCCCCATCGTATTTTCTGCATGAACATGTCTTTCCTTTGCGTGAAATAAAGCACTTTCTTTCCTAAAGCATGGCATACAGCTTTAGACGCTTCCCTGCCAACCTTCAAATGAAGTTAAGAAGCTGCTCCTGCAGAACGTCTTCTCACACAGAGATAATGGCAAGAGAAGGGGAACTCTTGTGCTGACAGTTCTTGTTCAGACATTTCCTCTCGTCTTCTGTGCCATTTGGAGGTTTTCCCAGGACATTCTTCATCTCTTCCTCTGGTTGTTTTTAATTCTGTTTACTGGGGCTGAAGTAGACGAGAGACAATTAGTCACAATGCCCTGGAATCAAACTTTAATCAAGACTTGAAGGCAAGAGCAAACATTCCCAAACATGTAGAAACTCGCATCCAGGCACACGTGCATTGCACAGATGTGTCTGTGCATCTGTCTAGAAGCTGACAGCAGCTTAAATACAGAGGATTTAGGCATTTAATTACTTGATTTTTAAAATGTAATTTCTTCCCAAGGTAAGTTCTTCACTGTGTTGCTTTTGTCAGCATTTGCCGATTTATGGTATCTGAATGCAAAGCTTTTTTTTTTTTTTTCTTTTTTCTTTTTCCCCCCTCTGGGTCTTAACCTTGCATAAAAACTTGACTTAGAAAGAAAGAAGGGGACATTCATGAATCTCATAAAAGCAAAATCATCCCTGATGTCTTGCCTTGCCTCAACTGGATGGCATCTGAGTACTGAATTCCAGTTAGGGATGCCTTCTTTACAGTCACGAGCAAGTATCTACTACAGGGCCTAAGCCTTGCCCCAGCAAGCCCACCCACTCAGAGCTTGTGTCTGCTTTTCTCTGGAAGACCACCAGTCTTTCCTCCTCCTTGGGTTTTCTGAGGGTTTCTAACTTAAAACCTCTGGGCAGTGTTGCCCCCAGGTGTTGCTGGCCTCTGCCCACCTCCTGAGGAGCTTTGTCCCTGAATTTCTTTTAAGGTGTCTTTTGGTTTGTTTATTGATTGTCACGAATCCCGTCGTACTCGGAGGGCTGTCCGGGAAGGTGTGGAGGATGTCACACTTGTTCAGCTGTGCAGGATCATTTCTGCATTCAGTTAATCTGTTCTGTGTTCTGTGTTGTAGAAAAGGTGAATAACTTCCCACCGCTCCCCAAGTTTATCCCTCTGAAGCCATGTTTCTACCAGAATTTTGCAGATGAAATACCCATCGATTATCAGGCCCTGGTGAAAAGAATCTACCACATATGGATCTGTAAGTTGAATAAAAAACCTGCCCTGGAAGATTGTTTGTGTGTAATAGAAAAACGTAGAATTTGATCATTTAAAAGCTTTAAGATTCTGGCTGCGATTAAGTGATAAGAAACAATGATTCCTCTTAGAATGCTATAATTTACCTGTATGACCAAATTTCAAGCTGCTGTGCCTTGAATCTTTGTTGCAGAGCTGCTGCTGAAGAAAGGAGAGAGCATCAGTGCTAGAAAAGCCTATTAGTAAATTCGAGGAAGAGAAGAGCAGACTGTATCTGCTGTTTTTTCTAATGTCAAGTGATATTTCAGCCCCCAAAATAGCCCTTTTAAAGTAATTCCTGATTAACAGAGAATAAGAGGAATAGGAGAATTGAAGGCTAGAAGATTAACGTGACCTGTATTGCTCGCTGCCCATCTCCCCACCTTGCTTTGTGAATGCTGCCCCCCAGTTTGTGCCAGCCAGGTTTCCCCTCCCCATCGAAGCAGCGCCTTCCAGCCTTACACTGCCTCTTCCCTTAGCCCCCAGAACGTTCCCAGCCCTGTTCTGAAGGGCGTTGATCCTCTTGGTCACAGCTGGTGATTTGCTGATATTCTGTAGGAGCAGAGCTGCTGGCTCTCTGGGCTGGCGTTGTCTGGCTTAGCGATTCAAAAGCCGGTAATGAAAATTGACCATTCTTCTCCAAGGAATAAAATCGGATGAAAAATGGTGTGGCAGGCCTAGGGAACCACAGGGAATGCTTTGGAAGATTAAAAATCTTTTTGCCTTGCTTATCTTTTTTTCCCAAAATGCTTGTCATCCCATTTACCCTTCTCACTGAAGGAAAGCTTGTTTTCTGCCAGATATGCATTTGGTAGCCTGGCTTTTATTCCAGATGTATAGGATGTGTGTATGAGAGAGATTTGTGTGCATAAATAATAGCATAATCTATCACTCCATTGTTCTTTCGTTATTTAGAGATGCTGAAATGAGCTCTGTAATTTTCTTGCCTGAAGAAACTGCTTGTCCCTTCAGACTAACTGGTTAAATGTTGCATGCTGCAAAGCTGCCTTTGTGTGGGACTCTCCTTAAACAAAGCACCCCTCAGTCAAGTTAATGGAAGGATGGAGAGGTGCCAGCCATTTAGGCAACTGGTCATATGCACGGCTGGGGAGACCTGGAATTTTCACCATGAGTTTTAAATTTCCATCTGCTGCACAGTTTTCAGGGGTGTCTCCCTGACTTTTGGGGATGGGACAGAGAGCAAGAGATATGTACAGAGGGAAGGCAGTAAAGAAGAAAAGGCCAGTATTAAAAATAGAAACATAAAAGTCGTTGCTAGAAGGTTGAACGCTCATTACTTTAATTGGATGTGAACATTTTATTAAGATGGATGGTGGCTTGGGGGAAAACTGTACCAGAGCTCCCACTGCTGGCGAACAAACTCCTGCCTGACACGTAGGGAGAACCAGAAGCTCCTTCCAATGTTGTAGGTGCTCTCGACTTGGTATGTTTTTGGTTTTGTTTTCTCAACTCGATAACTTTTGGAAAACAATTGACTTCTGGAAATAATAATTCTGAGAAGTACAGCTAATTGTTACGTAAATGAAATTTAAATAATTAAAACTCTTTCCCCCTTGTAATAAGATACATCCAAACCAACGCATGTAAAGCCTTGTTGTTAGCTACTTAGAAGAGGGAGAACATTTATTTTTTGTAGCAGTGTTTTATTTTAGTTTTCACGTAACTTGTATATCGGAATAAGCAGCTGGGTTAGGATGCCTTACAAGCTAGATTCTCCTGGCTGTATTGTCGATATTATTTTGTGACCACACAATTTTGTAACTGTTTAGCAGCCCCTGAGATGAGTGAAGGCAGAGAAAAGAGTCACTGGAGGAAGAGGCAAAGCTGGCACCAAGCATCAGAAGACCAAGCCAGAGATGTGCAAGCGTGCTGCAGAGCCACAGCTTGTAGGAAAGAAAGGAATGGGCAGGGCACGTTTGCTTACCACAGGGGAAGAGAAGCTGAGGGATTTATTTTTGACTTGGTAAATGAGAGTGGGGTCTAAAGCGATCCTACTGTGACCTCGTCCCCAGGCAGTACCGAAGGGTTCTTGGTGTTCGGACTGTCTGCCTTCTCATTTCTCTTTGTCTGTGCTAATTGGTTCGGGTTACCCCCAAAAGATTTTATGAATTACCACCTGTTTTCCAAAATCTGAGCTTGTAATTGGGCTAAGCCTGCTAGACCCCGGCAGAGCATGGGGGATGCAGGGACAGCTGCAGGAGTCTGTCAAGTATTAGGGGGAAGGCGGGGAAGGAGTCCCTGGCACGGGGACTGAACTCAGCCTACAGAACCCAGGAAGCGTGCAGCCTCGCTGCAGCAGTAAAGTTGAGCTTCAGAGAAAGGGGGTGGCAAAGGCATTTCCTGCACAGTTATTGAGTGCGGCGCTGGTGCCCTCTGGGATCTGTTGTCAACTGTTCTTTTTTATCCAAGTGGCAGGGACAGGCATGTGAAAGGGCCTTTAAGCCACCCTTATGTTCACATGTTCTCAGCCTGATTGGAGTTTGCGTATTCCCTTGCTCAAGGCAGCACTTAGAAGCCCTGAAGCTGCTTCCAGACTTTCTCAGAGGCCCAGGGAAATGGGGAGAGGCCCTGCAGGGCACTCTGCTAGCTCTAATAGCTCCTGAGGCAGCAAGCACAGAGACCAAAGCAATGGGATGCTGAGTGCACGGCAGATTTTTACACCCCTCTGCTCTCATTAAGGGGTTATGCTACAAATGGGGGTGGCTCATTGTTCAAAACAGTCCCGGGCTGAGCCTTGTGCTGGTCGCGCCAGTTGACTCCCAGATGTCCATCCTTTGGCAGGCCCCAGAGGAGTTTCCTCACCCTCTGGAAGGGGACGCGTGTCCGTGCTGCCGGCCCCTTGGCTCACAGCAGAAAGCTGCGACCCCCTCGGAGCGGTTGTGTTGTTGGGCAGGAGTTTCCCACCGTGGTGTGGATCCTTCCTATTATAATGCTGGGTGTTTATTTCTCCTCCGATGTGAAACAGCACGAGTTCACGCTCTTTCCTGTGCTCTCTTTACAGTTTACTGCATCACGCTAGTAGTGAATATAATTGCGTGCCTGGCCTGGTGGATCGGAGGAGGCTCTGGGGTCAATTTTGGCTTGGCCATCCTCTGGCTTATTCTCTTCAGTCCCTGCGGTTACGTCTGCTGGTTCCGCCCGGCGTACAAAGCCTTTCGGTAAGTGAGAGCACACGAGGCAGTTTGCTTCCTCTGGGAGAGAGATGTGTTGTTGCTGAGGAGTGCCCCTCTGGAGAGCTGGATAAAGATGAAGGGTTTGATACCTGAACATCTCATTGTCTTCGGAATTGTTTTCAGCGAAGAATGTGGCGACTTTTAAGTAGTAGATGAAGGGCTGAGGGTCACCTGCCTCCTCGGATTGGAGGTGAGCAGCACCGAGTAGTCTGCCACTTCTGTGAGGATGAAATTCATATCTCACCCAAATATCTCAGGCTTAGCAGCACCCTCCTAGCAGTATAACATCAGGGTGGGTATTGATTTGGTAAAGCTTTGCTGTGGGCTGTTTTGGTGGAAGACTATTAAGTTATCAGGAGCCAAGTACTCTTCTGGATTTTGTCTCTAGACACCTGAGAACGTGGCTGCTTTGCTTTTTATAAAGAAGTGGTTCACTAGGGCGAGTCCTTCTGAAACTCCACAGGTCTTTAAAGCCATCCTGCATTTTTACTTTAATTAATAATTGTTTGCATTTGCTCGTGCTTCTCGTGTATCACAAGGCATTATTCAGACATTAATGCATAAAGCTCATCAGAGCTGTGAAGGTCCCAAGCATTTTCCAGTCTCGTGTAGGGAGGGGTGGCACAGAGGGGAGGTGACACGCAGTCTGACCACACTGTGGTCGTCAGCAGACCCCACACTGGAGTCAGGGATTTGGACTCTGAAGGGGAAGCTCCTTCTGGTTCCCCACTACCAGAATCCTCTGGATTTTGATCATTTACCAGATTCTGTGATGAGTTACTTTAGATAGCAGCAAAAGCAGCTGACAGATACGAGAGTTGGCAAACGGGGTCCTGTCTGTTTAACACATGCTAGGTTAGTTGCTTAAATGCTCTTCTGAATTTACACTTCGTGTACTAACAACACTGGGCAGCTAATGCACCCGAGGTGCTTAAATATCGGTGACTACATGGGGGAGTACAGGGGAGGATTATTTCTGACTGAAAGGGAAGGCCACTGCGTTGGATTCATCTGAAAGTTTTAAAAGATGTGGAAATACCAGCTCTGAACTCTTGCCCTCTGGGTCTGGGGTTTTGTCCCCATCTCTAGTTCAGAAGCCCGAGAGCCTCCAAGTGCCGACTGGAGCTCTGTTCAAAGAGCATTTTCCGTTCTGAAGTCTGGGAAAAATTACTCTTCTTCATTGACCTCCTCTGGGCTTACAAGGACCGTTTCTAATTATTTCTTTAATGTTGTTTGTATGTGTTTATGCAACTGAATACGGAAAGGTCCCTGAGGTTACTCTGTATAAAGACTTCCACAGTTTAAAAAAAGAATAAGCCCTAGAGACAGACTGGCAAGCCCAGAGATCGTCAACTTTGATGTCCGTCGTAGAAGAGGCTTGAAAAACACCGCAATGGGGCAGTGCGGGTAGTTTTGGGGCTGCAGGTAGTCCTGGTTCTGGAAAGCCAGGTCAGGTCTACTCGCTGTGGCGTTTGGGAAGACGCAGCCCTTCCACACTGGCATCGTGTGCTCTGAGGATGCTTTCGTAAAACCTTCGTCATACAGCTGCATCCAAAATTAAATTAGCTGCAGAGCTTTGGCGCTAGGGCAAAGCTGTTGCAAATCTGCACCAGAAAGCTGGATCAGAAATCACCTTTTCTGTGTATCCTCACTAATTCCCAGAGATCCTTTCAAGTGAAGACTCCTCCAGCCCTTTCAGGTCTTAGTTGCAAGAATCTGCTTGAAGGCTCAGCCTGGAGCCTAATCCTTTGTTAATTGGATTATGACAGGCACTACTGTGAACAGGCCATGTTTGAAGTATTTCTTCCACATTGCTGTACTCTGAGGTGCTGCTGTTTGAAAGGTAGGATCACGAGGATTCTCAGGGATGGTTTCATTCTCTCACAGCGTCTCTCTAGCCATCTCTTTGGGAGATGGAAGATAATGTTATCAGCACATGAGGAGCAGCCGGGCTCTGGCTGGAGGTTTTCCCACTTGTGTCAGAGTAGGCAGGGTTCGTGGCTTTGGCTTGGCCGGAGCCTGTTGTCCTGCCTCCCTCAGCTTTTGACATTATGGGCTAGAACTACGGAGACCATTATAATAGATGTACTTCCAGTGTTTGAGCAGGGGCTGGGAATGACTGAAGCTCTTTTGTCAAGTCCCTACTGCACCAAATTGCTGCTTTAGCTCCTGAAATGTTTTTGTAAACCTGTTCTGTAGATCATGGGCCCTTTGGGTTCCTGAGAGAGTGGGAATAGCTCATATCATAAAAAATGATAGGTCAGCTGGCTTGGAGGGTTTCAGAGCTGTGCCTGGGCTTACAGTGGAAGGCAGGCTCATCGACACAGCTGATTTAATAGGACAAAGATGTCCTGTGGCAGAACAGCGCTGTGCTCCAGTGTGCCCAGAGACCATGAACAGATCTGGGACCATTTTCCTATTTGGAATTATACTCACACTGCCTATTTCACCTGCATAAATCAAAAGGACCTCACATAGTCAGAACCCTCTCAGTGTACACATTCTGAAGATGTGGAGTCTGTGCAGATGCCAAAGCAAAGCACACTTCTGTGTTTCCCTAAGCAGCGTACCACCCTCTTCTCGTGTGGCTATTTTTCCTCCTGTTCTGTCCCAGTGCTGGGTTAGTAACTGTAGGCGTGTAAGCTTCACAACAAGCAGGCACTGAGACTTTCCCAGCTGGGCTCTCGTGCTCAGGGGTCACTTTTAGCACATGGGCAAACTGCCTCTGGTGTCTGGGCTCTCTTGTGCCTGCTTGCTGGTGGCCGAGCTGCGCAGGTATCCGGTAGCACTGACTTCAGACATTCGGTCAGAGAAATGATTTGGGCACTCTGTGTTCCGCAGGAGACTGCCTTTCCTCGTGTGTCATCATATATGTAATTACTTCGGTAGAGCAATTGCAGGAGCCAGGCTTATTGGAAGAGATTAGGCACTGATGATTCATGGATCTGTGCGCTTTCACTGCCAGGGAAAGAGGAGTTGTCCTCAAAGTTCATCGCTGTTGAGGGACTTTTCTGAGATAGCACGCTTGAACGTGTGTGTGTGTGATGGGGTCAAACGTTAACAAGAAGCAATGCAGGGTTCCGGTGTCCTCCTAACTGCCTCTTTCTCCTTCCTTTGCAGGTCAGACAGCTCGTTTAATTTTATGGCTTTTTTCTTCATCTTCGGCGCACAGTTTGTTCTCACGGTCCTGCAGGCAATCGGTTTCTCTGGATGGGGAGCTTGGTAAGCAGGACACACCTGGAGCCTTACAGCTGAGCCCTCAGCTCCAGTGCCTGAGAGTTTCAGCCTACGGGCTGTTTCCCTGAGCATTAGAGGAGCTGGTGGGAGTCTGTACAGGGTGGGGTGGAAGAAGCTTTCTGATTTCCTCTGTGGCATAATTATATCTGCTCTTGGAGTACACAATTCTGTCTATTCCCATTGCTGGCTATCGCAAAAGTTCCTGTATTGGCAGAAGTCAGATATCTTCACCTGCCTGTTTGTTGTTTGTTTGTTTTTTAGCACCTTCCTGTAACGTCCTTCCTTTCTGCTGTTTAACCAGAGAGTTTCAAGATTGATCTGATCCTCTCTTAGCATTGCCCTCAAAGTATTTGCAGCACATGTTGAACAGTGCGTGATGACTCACTGTTGGCCTATAGAGCAAGTATTGTGAGAGCTGTCCTAAAATAAATGGAAGCATTTTAGTGTCTGTCCCTGGTTATGTTATAATTATTTGGCATTTTAACTTTCTGTCTCTGGAGACTTGAGAGCAATTCCTGCTGAAGCTGCAAATAATAGAAAGTCCTAGACTCTGCACAGCATTTAGTTTTAACTGCTGATGCTCTCAAGTTGCCCTGTCTGGTTGTTGCCATCAAAGGGAATGGAGATGCATTACAGATGGGAGGACCCTGATGTTCCATGTTCCCAGGTCTGTTCTCTGGTTGCACAACCTCTGCACTGTCAAAAGCATCCTGGGAATAAATCTTCTCTCCCTGAAGCCTCACTGTGCAGCTGGCTGTCCCCTAAAGGTCTGAGACTGGATTAGCAAGGGATGCTGGCGAGTCAGATTTGAGATCTAGGGGAAATACCTGTCTGAGCTGCATTTAGCTCTGACCATCCTCTTCACTGTTTTTTTTTTTGTTTGTTTTTGTTTTTTTCTTCAATTTCGGAAGCTTTAAGGCTGCCTTGTAACTTCTGTGTGTGCGTAAACCATCTTTCTGGTAACAATTGTGCTTAAAAAAGAGAGCAGTAATGATACTGTTTCTTTGTTTCTTGCAGCGGGTGGTTGGCAGCAATTACTTTCTTTAGCACCAACGTTGCATCTGCTGTGTTCATGCTGTTTCCTGCCATTATGTTTACAATGTCAGCGGTCACAATGCTCATCTGCATTTTAAGGGTAGGTGCTTCAGGTGTCTCTCGGACTTGGAATATCGGTGTTTCGTATTGCAGTAACATGAACAGACAGCCACTGCGAACCATCACTGCCTCTAAAGGTTTTGTAGTGTAGTCGGTGTATCTCAGACTATTTAGAGGACTGGTGCAGATAATGCAGGACAGCTTGAGCTGGATGTGTTCCCCGTTCCATGTTCCTTTATGTCACTTAAGCCAAGGGACTGTAAAGGTGAAGCATCTCAAGACGTCTGCAGCAGGGACAGGGTGGCAGGATGGCAAGCGGTCCTCGGTTGTCTGCAGAACACTGGATTTGGATATAAGACCTTCTGGAAAGCTTCAGAAGACTGATGGCATAGGAGGACAGAAGATAGAAGGGAAAGAGGACAGGCAATTAGCCCAACAAAACCCTGTCTCAGAGTAGTTGCCATCATGGAGATTGCCACAGGTTCATGGCAGCGTTTTGCCCCCTGTCACCATGTTTAGTGCCACTGCCCTGTGCCGTCAGGCATTGCCTGGTGGTGTGACATTTAAACCAGGTCTTTAGTGCCCCTGGATTCCTGGTGTAGGTTTTTTCATGTGCCGCAGCTGAGTCCTTCAGCCTCAGCCCCACTGAAGCAGCAGTGACAGTTTTATGGGGTTTTCAGCCCACTAACCCGGGCTAACTGCCTTGCTGCATGGACTGTTGCTGTGGGATCCCCAGCCTAAATCCCAGGTGTATGGCTAAGACAAGTTCAAGCCTTGCATTGATACTATCCGTTTGCACCTCTTTTCATTATGTGATTATATTTTTTTGTGTTTTTTTTTTTTTCCCTTGGAAAAACAGCTGTTTGCAGAGAGAGAGAAACAAACAGTACCAAATGACAACAGGACTTCTCAGGAAGAGGTGTAGGTATCCACTGCTGATTTTTCCTCTTGTTTTACTCCGTTAGGTTCACAAGATCTACCGAGGGGCTGGTGGAAGCTTTCAGAAAGCTCAGGACGAGTGGAACAGCGGTGCATGGAGGAACCCCCCCAGCAGGGAGGCCCAGTACAGCAATTTTTCTGGGAACAGCCTGCCGGAGTATCCCACAGTGCCCAACTATCCCCCGGGAAACCAATGGCCTTAAGCAGCAACAGCTGCAAATTGCCTGGATTCTCTTCTTTTTTGGTCCTTTTATGATTGTTATTTGAAAAGATCATTTGCATTCCCCTACACGTACCCCAGTCTTCATGGGGACTTTCTTGTTTTTTTGTCTCCTCATCACTGCAGAAGATGTGTGCTGTCAGCCCACGCCACCTCAGGAGCTCTGCACGGCCTTATCAGGATAGTTTTTGTTTGTTTCTGTTGTTACCAGTATTTGCCTTGTTGCAGACTGAGGAACCAACCGTTCACTGCCCTTGCTTAAGGACTGCTCTCATGACCATATGTGCAGAAGGCTGGCTTCCCCGTGACGGTGAACACTACCAGAACTGCTCCTTCTCCTGCCTCCCCGCTTGGTTTTCATCACATGCACAGCACACCGCCAAATCGTCTGTAGTTGTAACAAACACAATCAGAGCATTAGTAGCACCTGGTGTTTGCTCTCCCGGATGAATGATCTGGAATTTTTCACTCTAAGGGAAATGCAACACCTGAATTATCTGGTACTAGTGATATTGAAGGTATTTGTAAAATCTACAGCTTCATTTGCTTGCGCTCTCTGGTGAAGAATCCTTTAGATAACAGCGCTTGCTGCGGGTGAGTGCTGTTCAGATACTAAGTCCATAAGAGTCCTCATTTGCCTGGCTATAGAACTATTGTTATGATAGAAGTCTTGCTTTCCCTGCCTCCAAAAGTTTTTGCTAGATCCGTGTGCTGCAGAGATGCAAATTCATCTCATTTTGTGAAACTGACTGCTCACTAAAAGCCTGATTCAAAGCCCACTGGAAACTATTGAAAAGCTGACTGCTGTTGGGCTTTGGACCTGGCTGCCTGGGTGACGTTCACCCCTTTCCAGGCAGGCAGCGCAAGATCTCTGTGCCATCTAAATTCCAGGTACGTGGCGTCAGGATTTTTGTGCTGACCCAATACATGCCGTACTGGACACGCCTTGTCCTGTTGGGACACCTTTTTTTTCTGGGCTCCTGGCCAGTAGCTGGGTGCCAGCTAACTATTGATCTCAGTGCTGGGGCCCCAGCGTGGTTTGGGAGTAATTCCATTACAACTGATAAATTGAATTCTGCCTTCTACCGACGCAGTTAAAATCCAACCGCTCTGCAGTGAGTTGTCTCAGAAAGCTCGTTAGTCCTCATAGCTGACGCTAGCTGTGCAGAGCTGGTACGTGGCTGCGTCGCCAGCAGTGATTTCCTTCCCTGTACGAGCAGGGGGAGAGAGGTTCTTGCCTTTCCCCAGGAATCAGCTGAAGAGAGGATAAAGCTGTTGGGAGGGGTTGTTTCCCCTGAGAGCTAGCATTAGTCTCATCGCTCATCTTCATCTCATGCATGTACATCAGGACTCCTGGAGCCTGAGCCATCCAATTCCCCTGTGTCCTAAAACGATCCAAGCAGCAAAGGCTGCAGTCTTTTCCTTTCCTTCAACAGCCTGCTATGAACTTTCTCAAACCTGTTAGAACTGGGAGCTCAGTTCCCAATATTTTAATAGGGAGTTGAGTGTTCAATGTTTGCAGCTCTGGGAATTTCAACGGACAGAGAAGGGCAGAGTGCTCCAGTTTGGAGACTTGAGAGGTGTGGGGCACCCTGAGAGTCAGGCCCAGAGCCTGGCCAGTTGTAGAAAGTGACGCCAGAGGTGTTACACTGGAAGTGGAGTCACTCCATGTCCACACTAAATAACTGGAAAGCAAAATTGGCTCCTGGAAAGGGGCAGGGAGGTTGTCCTTGGCTAGGTGGAACTGATTTGCAAGTGATCTTTTGAAAACTGTCTCTACATGTGCCTTATCTAATAAAATGTTAGTTCATGAAGGAGAACTTTTCCTTCCCCATCCCCCAGGCAAAACTTCCCATTCACTCTATTAACTTTTCCCGTGTCCTACTGTAAATACTAAGTGAAGTACAGCTTGGAGTCTGCATGACACCTTTGTTACTAGGGCCAAAGCAAAAGCAAACATTAATGGGAGGTCAGAGCCTCCTCGAACTTCAGTTTACAAGCAGCACTGACCCCCTGCTGCAGAGCCAGCCTTTTGCTGGCTCTGGCTCATGCTCCAAACACAAGGTTGTTTTTTTCTTGCGAGTGTGCAATGTGCTTGTAAGTACAAATGCTCGATGCCTTCATTAATAGAATACAACCCGGTCGTGTTGTCAAGCTTTTAGGTGCCTTTGTCTTGTGTCAAGTGAAATGTTAAGTGTTCTTTGTCGCTTGCCATCAGAGAGTGATAAAAGAACTGCCTGTCGAAGAACTCCCTGGAAATACGATTTCACTGCAGGGGAGCAAGGTGAGGTGAATGGGGCCGCACTCGAGGGTGGCCATGCTGGGGGCCCAGACATGGGGTGCCCGTGCAACGCGCTCCTCTGGCTCTGACCCCTGCCATCCTCAGCCTTTTGCCAAATTTTTTTCAGCAGTAGTTGTGGTCTTTTTTTTTTTTTTTTTTTTTTTTTTTTTTTTTTTTTTAGTGTTTCAGGTTGAAGATTTCAATTGAACCAAGAGGAGAAGCGTTGCCAGGGGGCTCTTGAGTCCAGCTTCTCTTTCTCCCCTTGGATAACCCGGGGGTCTCTTTTAAAGCACCCATCCTCACATCTCCAACCTTCTTGATGCAGTGAGGGGTGCGTACTTAGGAGCCTGCAAACCAAAATGGTTGGAGGCAGACACCAATGTCATGATCCATTAGCAAGCACTGCCTGAGATTTCTAAAGAGCTTAAATGAAACCTCCCAGGACGGGAGCTGCCATCTCCAAGCACATCGCCCCCCTCCATCCTCTTCGATGCCAGAAACTGTAATTCCAGAAAGTTGACTCAACACACTGCCTGAACTGCTGTGGCTTTTTTTTTTTTTCCAACTCCTCTGTATGTTTTTTAATGTTTACATTAGATTTCTAAGACTCTTTAACACCATTAACCTGGACCTGGCTCCTGGTTTCATTCGGCATCATGCGGCACGTACGTGTGTGATGTTTCGTGTCACTTGTGGGGCTCTGGTTTTTGTTTGTGTTTTTCTTCTGATCACAAGACAATAAATGCTCATCCTGTGCTTGATGAGAAGAACTGGCTGCATTAGAGAAGTGTGTCTGTTCCTAGGTAACCAGAGTTATCTGGCAGAGGGAAATGGCGAAATCTCTATTTTCTTCCAGTCTCCCACCACTTTTTTTTTTCCCCTTAAAAGAACAGCACGTTTATGGATGAGGCTTACCCTCGTGCTGGGGACCACCACAAGAGTTGGCGTGCTGTAGTTTGTGTTCTTGCAGATGCCTGACAAGTGTTTTACACCGATGTTACCATTGTTCTCATTTCCTAGCTATGGAGAAGTGCAGGTGATGGGGTGCGCCGGGGTTGAACCCTCCTTCCTGGCCTCTCCTTAGCAGCACACGTTCACGTTGGCCTTTTGCAGTGCTGGCCTCTGCCTTGTCTGGTTTGCTGCCTGGAAAGATCCTGTCATCCCTGGGGCAAACAAGCTGTCTGACAGCAAAGGTGAGTTGCATCGCTCTATTTAGTGTGCAGTTGGATTTACTGCCCCAAATTATGCTATCCTGGCTTCATACCCCAGCTCTGCTCCATAGCGGATTTGTAACCCTAGGAGAGCTGTTTTCATCTCAGCTGCTTGATCACGTATCTGCTAATCTCAATGTTTTCTTCATCTCCAAAGCCTTGTACCCCCTCTGCAGCCATTAGTATCTCACCTTCGCTGGCAGGAGACGGTGTAGTCCTCATGTTCACAAAAATCTCACAGCAGCACCTTTTCCCAGAGCTGTTTTGCTCCAAGCATTCCCGGGACAGGCAGGCATCACCTCCTGCAAATACCACCTGCTCTGCCCACGGCCAGGCTGTGCTGGGCTCTCAGAAAATTGATGGCATCTTTGTTGTATTGTCCTGAGCACGATTCAGCAAGGCAGCAGGGTCAGATGGAAAGCCCCAGGCACTGGTTTAGGTATTCAGTAGCATTTGGGGGGCTGCTGGTTGTCTGCACCCTGAATGTCTGTCTCTCCACTCCTGGCTGTGTTATGGAAGTATGAAATCAGGGATTTCCAACAGCTGCTTGCTGCTGTGTCCATCACGTGGTGAGTATGAGGATGAAACAGCTCTTACTCAAATTCTTGCTCCAAGCCCTCAAAATCTTTGCAGGAGGTGCAGGTTTGACCTCCTGCTGCTGCCACGAGTGGGGCAGGTCCCTGGTGCTTGGGTTTTCCTCTGCCGCACATCTTGGGCGAGAGCTGGAGCTCAGGGGCTTGGCAGGAGCAGGGGGCAAGGTTCAGCGGGGATGGGGCAGTGGCTGCACCACTGAGCTTGGGTGCACAAAAAGAGCTCCCCAAATGTCCCACAGACCCCTGCATTGGCGTGGGGGCTCTTCCCTTTGCACTCCTGCTCCTCCAGCTGGAGCCCTGTGGTTGTGTGGGATGGGATGCTGTGAATGGCCTATGGCTTTTTTTTTTTTTTTGTCTGATTCTTAATGGATTTCTATCGCTTTGGTGCCATTTCCTGGACCCTGAATGCAAATGCTTCGGGAGAAACACTACATTGCCTGCTCCGAGCAGCTTTTTCCTCTGTATGAGTTACAGCAGTGCTTTTTTTTTTGTGTTGCCTGCTTGTGAATTAGCCCTAATTAACTCGTGCCCTGGGGAAGAGGGCAGGGTTCAGAGCTGGATCCTTTCCCAACAGAAATTCCCTGGCTTTTCTCACTAACTCGCTGTGCTGAGCCGGTTCCATAGCATGAGTTGTAGAGGTCTCTGCAGACCACGCCTGGCACACTGTGTATTCCCTGCCAAGTTAAGGCATGCTGGAGATCCAACTTTGAATAAAATCAGAGCTATTTACTTTCTTGTTTCCTGCTCCAGAGGATGGATAAATTATCGAGCCAAATGTCTGGACAAATCCTGTAGTCTCAAAGTGCTGGAAATCACCTTGTTCCCCCCTTCCCTCCCACCCCCAGCACAGAGGGGTGCAGTATTAAAAGCCCCCAGACACTGTAGGATCACAGGCCAGGGCCACAGCAGGCTGGGAACCCGTCAGCTTCACCCCATGCTCAGCTCCTCGGGGCTGAGCCCAGGCTGCTCTCGACACACACACACCGTGTGCTGAGCGGTGCCAGGGCCCATCAGCACCGCTGCGGGGTGACGAGGTGAAGCGGGGCCGTGCTGGGCAGAGCTGTGTGTGACTGACACGGGCTCTCACGGTGTCACCAAAAGGGGCACAGAGGGGGAAAAAGGGGGATGCAGCGGTCTGGGATGGTGCAAAAGGAAAAGGGGAGGGCGGCTCTGCTGCTGGGGCACAGATAACGGCCCTGCTGTGCCCTCCTGTGACAGTCGGAATCCCTGCACTGGGGACGGAGCTGCCAAAGGGCAGGGCCCAGGGGTGGCAGGATCCCTGCCTGGCTCGTGGTGTAGCTTGTTCCCTGGTCCTAATTCCCTGATGTCACCGTTCTTCTAGAATCAAACACATGCAGGGAAAAAAATACTTCAGAGGAGTGGTTCGAGGCAGGAGGGGGGTTCATCGGCAGGAGCGCTCCCGTACAGCTGGGAGAGAATTGATTCAAGCAGCTGGGGCCGCTGAGCTGGGCCTTTGGGGTGACGGGGGAGCCTGAGGACCGGGTTCTCCCCAAACTGCCCCAATTCCTTCGCCAACTGTTTGGGGGTGAGGCTGCCCCGCGCCGTGACGCCGATGAGAGCAGCAGGACCCTGCGGGGAACCTGCTCCCCCTCAGCACCGGGGGCTCTCACAGAGGCTCCAGCAGGGACGGTGGCTGCGCTTTGTGGGGCGGCAGCGGCTCTGGCTGTGGGAGCAGTGTCCTGGGGCTGAATTATTTGAATAAACCCAAAATGGAGCAAAGTGACGGGCTGGGGGGGGGGGGGGGGGGGGGCAGTGGGGCTGAGCCCCCGCCTGTCCCTGCGTGTCCCTGAAGCACGGCCATGCCCTACAGCTGTGCACAACACCTTGGTTGAGATATATATGTGTGTGTGTATGTGTATATATGTATATATCTCCCTGGTATATGTATGTGTGTATATATCTCCCTCATATATGTCTGTTTTTATCTCCCTGTTCCTTAGCGTCCCTGAACTGGGGCCATCCCCTACAGCTGTGCCCTGCACCTTGATATCTGTTTATACCTATATCTATCCCTATATCTACACCTATACCTATATGCACGTATCTCCCTGGTGGCTGTACCCTATAGCTGACTGTGCCACAGGGGGGTTATGGGCAGCGGGGCCGCGTCCCCTATAGCGGGGCCTGTGCCCTCCAGGGGGCCGCGCCCCTCACGCAGCGCCGTGGGCAACAAGGGGTTAAAGGGAAGCCCCCGCCGGGAGCCGCCCGGCGCGGCGCTGCCGTAAAGCGCCGCGCACCGCTGTAAAGCGGCCGGAGCTCTCCGCAAGCCTCGCTATTCTCGATCTCGATTTACGCCAACGCAGCAGCGCTCCCCAACCTCCCTGCCGCTGCGCGTGCGCCGAGCTGCGCCGGGCCTCCCCGCTCCGGAGTTTGGTATTCACGAAAGGCGTTTGCGCCGGCGGCCTGGCGGGGGGCGCATGGGTGCGTGCGGAGCCTACGCCGGCGGCGTAGCCGTGTGGCTGGCTGGGCGCTGCTGAGGGAGGCGAGAGGCGGCGTGAGGGGAGCCGGGCAGGGCCGGGCCGGGGGCGCCGCCATGGGGAGGCGGCCGCGGGGCAGCGGCTGCGGGGCCCGGCGCTGAGGGAGCCGCCGAGGTAACGGCCGCCGAGGGGCGCCGGGGCCGGGCCGGGGCTGCCCCGGGGCTGCGGCACGGCCCGGGCGGGAGCGGGGCGCTGAGGAGGCCGAGGTGGGGGGCCGGGGGGGGTGGGGAGGGGCTGAAGGGGGGTTAAGGGGGCTAAAGGGGGGCTGGGGAGGGGTAAGGGGGGCTCTTGGGGGGCTGCGAGGGAATAAGGGGGGTTAAGGGGGTCGGGAGGGGGGACTCGGGGGGGCTGAGGGGGCTCTGAGGGCCCCAGGGGGCTCTGAGGGGCCTGGGGGGGTCCTGAGGGGCCCGGGGAGCTCCGAGGGCCCGGGGCCGCCTCGCTGCGGTTCCTCCCCGCGCCGCCTCCTTGGGAGCTGTGGGGAAGGGGCCTGGGTCCCCCCCGGCGTCGTGTGTCCATCCGCCTGTCTGTCCGTCTGTCTGTTCTCCCCCCCCAGATCAGCGCCGTGTGGGGCTGGGGCCGGTAGCGGGGCACCCCCGGGTGTGTCCCCCTGCCCCGCAGCCGGGGCCTCGCAGGATGTTGGCTCCTTTGTATGTGGCTTCCCTCCCTCCGGAGGGGCTGGGAGGTGTTTATTTGGGGAAGGGCCTGTGCCGAGGCTGGTATTTAAAATAGCTCCTTTCCTTTGGCAAAGCGGGTGCGGAGGGATGTGAGAAACAGGGAAAATAACCTGCCCTCCTTCTGCCCCGCCACAGCCGGGCTGACTCGGGCTGTGCCTACAGCACCCGGGGGAGGTTTGCAGCCAGGGAGCTGCTCTCCCCTGCCAGCCTGGCAAGCAGGGAGCTGCCACCAGAGGCCTGCGGCTCCTGGCTGGTGGCTGGCAGAGGGAACCCAGGGGTCCTCGGGCCGAGAGGGCAATAAGGAGGTGTCTGGGGGTTGTTGGGGAACGAGCCTTTGCTAAGGAGGCATGGCTTGTGATCTGAGCAGCACGGGGATCAGCCGTGTTAAGTGTGTTTCTGAAGTTAAAAATGAAGTTTGGTAAAGCTCTTTCAAGCTGCTGTGAAATTAGCTTGTTTTAAACAAGGTGGGGGTAACCGGGACCCCGGCCACGTTCTGTACAAACTGACTGCTGGCTGGGAAGTTGCCTCGTTGACTAATCCATTTGTTTTCCTGCCGTACAACAAGTGGTTGGGTAGCTGGGAATACGTTCTGAGGCGTGTGGAAGTTCACCTGGGCTGTCCTGTCGGCGTGCCCCCACCTCACCGCTGCCAGGTTTAAAAATCAGGCCTTATGTAACAGCGTGGAGGAGACGTTTGGTGTTTGCCAGTGCGTCTGACAAAGAATCGCTGTGAATTAGGGCAGGAGGCCTCCGTGGGGATCGTGTGGAGAGGCCTCCCGCGTGGCCGCTGTCACTTGCCAAAGCTTTGTTTGGTTTTGGTTGAATTTGGGGTGTCGCATTGAGGAGCAGTGTTCTGTGGTGGTTTACTCGCCGCTTGGTACCTTTGGGCCTCCGGACGGGTTGCAGTGTTGTGGTGTGGGCGGGATGCTCTGCCCCAAACGCGGCTCCCTCGGGTCTGTGGTGGCACAGTGCTGGGGTATCGTCTCGCCAGCTTGTAGGGACTGCCGCCCTCGTGTGCCAGTCTGCCCTGGGATTTGCCCTCCTGGTCACAGGGCAAAACCTGCAAGGCCTCAGGGATCCCTTCAGTGGTTTCTCTGTAAAACCAGCTGCCGCCCCGCGCCTGCACCGACATGGCCGGGGTGCAGTGGGTAGCAGCTTGCAGGGGAGAAGGCTCTCCTGTCAGCAGCAGCTTCTCAGGAGGCACTGGATGGAGCTCGGTGTCGCTGCCCTGGCAGCGTGGCTCGTGTTTGGGTTTCTTGTTGCAGCTCTCCTTGGAGCGAGCGGGGAGGAGGAAGTTGGCGCTGGCAGTTCAGCAGGTTTCCGAATTGTGCCCTGCGAGTGCTCCTCCGTGCCGCCGCCGGTACGGCGAGAGGCTTCGCATCGCCTCTTGCTTTGTATTCTGCTTCTGAGCTCCTGTGCAGCCCGAGTGTTGTCAAAACTGCTAATACGGGAGTGACTCAGCGGATCAATGGGAACGACAGGAGGGCTGCGCTTATGGACAGTCAGGATTTTCCCCCCACCCCCTCCAGCCCCACTGGGCTGGAAGAGATGATGTCCGAGAGAGCCACTGCCAATAAACATGTTTACTGGCCTCGGGCCTGATTGCCTTCTCTTCCCCCCCGTGGCTTTTCTAGCTCCCCTGGTGAGGAGAAGCCATGTGTGGGGAGCAGCGGTGCTTGGCTGCGCCCCCCCCATCAGTCTGAGGGCATCCGAGCGGCCGCAGGGACTGGCCCTGGGGTGTGTGAGCCGGGGAAGGGAGCAGCAGGGGACCTGCAGCCCCGCGGGCACCCAGAGGTGTCTGGGGTCACAGGGAAGCCTCGGCCAGCATCACCTCCTGCTGGAAGTCTGGAGGAAAGAGAGGGGCAGCCCTCGGGGCTGGAGGGGAGAGGAGAGGTGTCCCTTCTCTCCCAGCAGCGTGCTCAGCACCCTGCGGTGCCTCGCGCTGCCCCTGTCCTTTCCAGCTGCCTCTGGAGTTCCCCCCCCTTCCCTTGTGCTGCTGAGGGGCAGGGGACTTGTGCTGACGAGGAGCTTCCTCCGGGTGCTCTTTTCGGGGAGCAGCTCTGCCCTCAGCTCTGTGGGTGTAGCGAGGAGCCGCTGGGGCTGCTTGGTCCTGCTGTGCCTGGTGCCCTGGGAGGGGACGAAGGGGAAGGAGCCGCCTTGGTTCTGGAGTTCTGCCGGAGAACAAGTTCTCTTCCCGCTAGAAAAGCTGTGTGCTTATAAATAGTTTTGGTTTTTATTGGAATGGATGTTTGTACTTCCTACTGGCAGGCAGCATCTCCGGTAGGACCGTCGCTGCTGAGAAGCAGCAGGGCTCGGTTGTGGGGAAAGTAAAAGGTGACTTTCTGCTGGAGCAGCCCAACACCAAGCATTTGGGCTCCCCTCCTGGCTCCCAGGTCCCCACTGGCTGCTCTCCATCTCCTGGGGGATTCTCCTGAATCCCTGTTCTGGCTGCAGCACCTCCTGTTGCACAGCCCCCCGGCTGTTTCAGTGCTGCATTGCTCCTAGGAAGTGGTTTTAAAAAAAAAAACACACCGTGGAGCCCAGCACCCAGCTGGCTGAGGTGGTCCAGGGTTCCTCCTGCCAGCTGCTGGGCAGCTTTGGCAGCTGGGGTGAAACCTGGGCCAGCCCTTCCAAGGC
This sequence comes from Anas acuta, assembly GCF_963932015.1. Taxonomy (NCBI): domain Eukaryota; kingdom Metazoa; phylum Chordata; class Aves; order Anseriformes; family Anatidae; genus Anas; species Anas acuta. The sequence goes on along the minus strand of NC_089004.1, from coordinate 1,339,892 downwards.
TCGCCTCCACCCCGAGCTGTTCCCAGCTGGGATTTTCCCCCCTCACCCCCTCGCGGGTTCTGAGGGTGCTGCTGTGCTGGGGATGAAAAGTGGTGCAGCGAGAGCTGGGGGAAAGGCAGCCCGTGGAAAACCACACGTCTGTCTGTCTTCCGTTGGCTGCAGTGGCAGCGTTGCAGCAGAGCGGTGAGCTCGAGAAGCATCGAGGTGATCCCACGCCTTGTGATTTAGGAGATGGTTCCTCAGGGAGGCTGCAACTCAGAGGCAAAACTTCGCAGGGCGTTGGAAAATGCTGCACAGACCGAGATGCGCGTGCTTGCTTTCATGGCCCACGGAGAGGAGAGTTTGTTGGGCTCTCCTTGGCCTCCTGGGCCACGAGAGAGGCTGCGAGGCTGGAGGAAAGGAGCAGTAATTTTTTTTTGGTCATTCATTTTTACCCAGCTCCTAACCAGAGAGTGTCCTGCAGCCCTTTGTTATTTAATGTTATGCAATGCTTCGTGAGGGAGGCCTGGCTTTCACTTGCCAAATGGCAAATGAGATGCTTGGCAGGCGATGTGCAGGCTCTGCCCTCCTGAGGGGGATGTTAAGTTCATTAACACAGGTTAACGTTGGGCTTGGCCTCGGGTTCTGTGACGCTTCCTTCTGGAGGAGCTGCTCAGTCCCTGTGCACCGGGACCGGGGCCGGAGGGGGCCCTGCAAGCACCGGGGCTGGAAGGTGCCGGGAGCAGCGGCCGTGTCCCCGGTGCGCTGGGCAGGGCAAGGGGCTGGCTGCTGGGCTCCGGTGGCTGCGGCCGTGCAACCTGAAAGCAGAAGGCAGCGAAATGGCTCCGTGCTGCTCACAGCTCTGTGCTCCCAGCACCCGGCGGCTCCAGGTAGGAGATATCACTGCTGTTGGCTTTTGGGGTAGTGCGAGGTATAAACAACAATGCAAAAGAACCTTTTTCTCCTTTTTCTTCTCCTTTTTTTCTTGTGGACTGTTGGAAGTGACGAAGTTCGTGCTCTTGGTGCAGGGGAGGAAGGTGCTTTCCGGTACCTTCCGCGTGGAGTGCTTGCCTGGAGCACCCCCGGTCCGGCCAAGTTCACTGCTCTTCTCTTTGGTTTTTACTCAAAGCCTTGTTTTTGTGTTGCCCAGCACAGAGAACATCGAGGGTGCTGCTCAGAGCAAGCACTGGTGCTGCAGCCACGTTTTGCCTGCTGGAGGAGGCTGCAGCTGAGCAGCGCTCGCCTCTGGTGGGCGCAGGGTCAGCGGCGCTGACAGGTGCGGGCTCATCCCTGCCATGGGCTGTGGCGATTGCTGCACAAACCTGATCACCGGGGCTGATTGCTCCGTGGGTTTCCGTGGCTGGGGAAGGAAAAGCAAGTGCTCGGAGGGCTGCAGGGTCACTGCTTCCTCCAGGGTACCCTGCAGGTGGTTTGGTTTGAATCGTGTGCTGTTCCCATGGGGGTGTCTGCCTGGCCTGGGGATCCGGGGAGAGGAGCCCGCAGCAGGTTCCTGCAGTGCTGCAGGAGGAGTCTGAGCACGGGAAGACGAATTCCAGCCCAGCCAACCTCCACGGCTCCGTGCTGCCATGCTTGGGGCTGGGTGCGTGGCGGGGCCATGCCGAGGGGTGCCACAGGAGCAGTTCCCTCCCTGTCTGTCTGCCTGCAGTGGGGCAGCAGAGCCGGGTACCCCTTGCAGGCACCGAGTTCAGGAGAGTGAAAGGAGCTCGGATATCCCGCTAACATCGGCGAGCTGTAGGACACGAGTTGTTCTGCAGCACGCTGTCCGGGCACACCTGAGCTGTGTGCCAGCAAATGTCTCCAGCGACAGCTTTCTCTTGGGGAATTGGCCACAATTTTGACCGGGCATCGTGGGGCTGCTGTGGGAGAGGTGAGGCTGGCTCAGCAGTCCCGTCTGCTCCTGCCATCTCACTGACTTAGGCTTCTACCTTGCTGAGGGGTTTTCCTGCGAGAGCCTGTGCGGCTGGCAGGGAGCTGAGCTGCGCTGCGTGGTCTCAGCCCGGAGCACCTCCTGCAGCGGTGGGCTGGAAGGTGGCAGCCTTTGAGAAGAGGCAGCGCAGGCCGAGCAGGGGAACCAGCGTGTGTGAGCAGCTGGCTGTAGTCCTGGTGGCACCCGCAGCTCCCAGCAGGTTCCTCGGCTATCTCCATCTCAAAACAACGTGTGCGTGGCGTGGGGACACGCTGCAGCGGGCTCGGTGAGAGCAGACACCTGAAGCGTGCTAGTGCACAAGCAGGGCACGGTTCCTGCTGTGGCCCTGGTGGGGACAGCCCCAATTCCGCCTGCTCCTGGGACAGGAGTGCAGCGCTTGGTGCTTTGCTCCTCTTTCTGTTCAGAGCCAGAAACCAAAGTCCAGAGCGACGCTTCTCCAGCCAGAAGCGTTTAAAGGCACTTGCTGTTGTTTTCGGGCCAATGTTTAACTTGCTCCTGTGATGAGGAATGCCTGCTAGACTCTAAATATTTGCCTTGAGGAAGAAGTTGGAGAGAAGAACATCCGCTGCGGCGGCTCGAGGGGGGCAGGGGGCCGACAGGAAATGTGCTCACGTCTCCGCGCTCACAGGTCTGTAAAACCGCCCGCCTTCCCCACAGCCCAGCCGGGCAGGTACGGGGCGGCCCTGGCTGAGCTGCGGCGCAGGAGCAGCGGGGAGGAAATGTTTGTGTGCTCGGGCACGCGGCGCTGGGTGTGTCTGCGTGCACGGCCCCGCTCACGCTGCCGGGGGATTTCAAGGCGAGCATTCGGAGCTGCCTTCCAACGGGGCAGCGTCCGGCAGCGTGGGCAGCCAGGCTGAAGCGTGCGTAAACTTCCTGATAGAAGAATCTGAGCAGAAAAGAAACGCTCTGCTGCTTTTGCCGTAGTCTTTGGCAGCTGTGAAACCCTCCGCAGCGGATCCTGCTCACGGCAGGACTTCCTGTGCCCTGGACCCGCTCGATGAGGTGCTTGTGGCTTCTGCCCTCGCTCACCTCGCTGTGATCCCTCTTGCAGCACACCACGAGTGCACGGCTCCGGTAAGGCTGTAAGGGCGCTCGCTGCCGCTCGTCTGTGTGCAGTTTGTCCCCGTTTCTGGGCAGGGAGCAGCTCTGCAGAGATGCGCTGGGTGCCGGGGATGTACGTCAGGATCAGGCGGGGCGGTGCTGGCCTGCACACGAAGGAAAGCGTGGATTCACCGTGAGGAAGTGGGGGCGGGGAGGAACCTGCGGCTCTTCTCCCACCTTGCCATGGCTCAGGTGCCTCTGCAGGCAGGCCGAGTGGTGCTGGGGCTGGGCGTGAAGTCCGGCCTTCAGGGGCACGGCGAGTCTCTGCCCCAGCCGCACGTTCACTGCTCTTGGTTGTTCCTTTGTCCATCCCTGGCTGCTTTAGTGGAGCTTTGCATAGATGAAGAAGAGTGCGTTTACTCCTGAAGCAAAATCAAAGGCGCATGGTGTTAGCCAGGAGGGCTTTGCCCAGTTGGGAACTTCCTCCTTCCCATGGAGCAAAGGACCTGCAGGCAGCCCTGAATCACCACCTGAAGCTGCGATCCAGAGAGCAGAGTCCAGCTGGGGCAGCTCTGAGCGTGGCTTCAGCTTTTCCTGATGGGTTTGTCACTGGGGAGGCAAATGTTCTTCTCAGAGTGAATCTGAGCCCTGTCCAGCCTGGAAGCCGGCAGGGTGCTGGTGTTGGGAGGGGAGTGGGGATCGGGTGACTCTATAGGATGGTGGCAAACTGACTTTTTTCCTCGTTTTGCATGCTCTGCAAGCACCTGATAGCGTCTGGTGGTAACTGAGCTGTGTCCGGGCAGCCCAAGTGGCTGCGGCAGCGTGGAGCCCCTCGGGTGGAGCAGCCCAGGTGTAAAAGGTTTTGGAGGGGCTCGTGGTCCCGAGCAGGGCAAGCAAGCCCTGCTGAGCGTGCTGTAGGGCTGACCGCAGGTGGGCACTCAGCAGCACTGTGCTGCTCTGGGACATCTCGGTCTTCTGCTGTAATGTGTGGGTGGGTTTGGGGCCACAGATGGGCTGCATAAAGAATGGAGAGGCCAGGGGAGCTGAGTGCACTTTGCGGGGGCTGGAAGAGGTGACAGGAGCAAGAAACCTGAGTAATGGACTCACGGAAAGAGAAGAAAAGGTTTGGGTTTCAGGTTTGGGTTTCCCTTTTTTGGGAAGTGTGCTCTGGAGAAGGGCGAGCGTGTGTTGGCTGGGGTGTCTGGGACAAGTCGGGGAATTGCGAGCCCAGAACAGAGGGCGAAGGCTCGGGCTGTGCACACAAACAGTGCTGAGGGTGCTGAGAGCAGCGGGATGGACTGGGTGCTCCTGGGGGCGTCCTGTCTGCTGCTGCTTGCAGGTGATCCTCTGACGTTATGAATTAAGCCCTTTATTAGGGTCCAGAGAAGCAAATTGTGAGCAGGGAAGGCAAAGGGAGGAACCAGCAAGCTTGTACCAGCTGTACCTGCTGGAGGGACGGGTGGGTTTTGGCTGAACCCCTTGGGAAGTCTCCTCACGTAGCGGTTTGTACCCCGCCAGCAGCGGCTCTGGGAGCACCTTCCTGGCTGTAGCCACCCGGGTGGTGTTCCTGCTTCAGCCCTGGCCTTGGGATCTCGTAAAATGCTCCCAGATGGGGAGGGAGGGAAGGTGAGAAGCAGCCTTTGGAACATGCCCTTCTGATGTGGAGGTTGGTGGCAAACCACAGTGGGGCCTTCATCCACGGAGCTGTCAGGGCGCTCAGTACGGGGTTGTGAATCCGATTCCCTGGGTGAGAAACTGCGGGATGGAGGAGTGAAAAGATGCTGAACCATCTGCGGCACGTCCAGGAATGGGGTGCGGGTCTCTGACCCCTCTGCTTATCCCTCCCTGCGAGGCAGCAGCCGGGGGTGTCTGTCTGGGACTGAGGGCGATGCGCTGAAGGTTGGGGATCATCCTTCGCTGCCCCCTTTTTCTCGGCGAGATCAGCAACGCGTCAGAGTTTCGCACTGCTTCCCTTCCCCATCTGTGAAATAAGCAGGTCACTTGTGTACCTCAGAGAGAGGTTGCAAGGAAAAATGTGCAATGCACTGAGCTGCTTGGGCTTGTACCAGAGGGGGTGGGGAGAGAAATGCCTCCTGCACTGCTCCTCTGCAGACACCGTCAACGCTGGTGTGTGAGCTGGGGGTATTGTGCCAATTGTGCCACCGCGCACCCTTCTGCCCCCGGTACTTTGCAGTACAGGTGAATTGCACGGCTCCTCCTTGCTGCTCCTCCTTGCTGCTCCTTCTGCCCCTGGCCTGGGCTCTGGGCCCTGTTTGTGGCTGTCCCCATAGGGGCGGAGAGCTGGGAGCAGCACACGTAAGGCAGGGTGGCTCGTTTCCAGTGAGGAAGCGCTGCTGGCATCCCAGCGCGGGGAGCTCGACAGCTCAGGGGAGAGGTTTCCCTGTGAAACCACCCCCGACGCTTTCCCTTCCACCCTCCTGGCTCTTAAGGCTTGGCAGTAATTGGGGAGGAAATGTGTGGGGCTTCGAGCGGCCCGAGGAAGAGCACAGAGGGAGAAGCGGCGCCTGCTCGAATGTGGGACAGCTCCGCCCGACAGAGCCGCAGCTCTGCAGCCCAGGGATGGAAGCGGCCTTGTCACCGGTGAGTGACACCCCCTGTACCCTGCCTCCGGGGGTGACAGGGCTGGTTCCATTGCCTGTGCCATCCCCTCCTTCTGTGTGACCTCAGGGGAGCTGGGGAAGTTGCGATTAGCTGCACGTTGGTGACGGAAGAGCCTGGGCACCCCTTCGTCCCTGCCTCGTGTTGCACAAGGCCACCCCAGAGCTGCCGCTGCAGCTGCTTCCTAACCTGGTTCTGTCAAAAGGATGTGGGTGATGGGAAAAAATCCCAAACCTTTACCATTCAAAGTGCTTCTGCCACCCCAGCTCCTGCTGACAGCGGGGGTTTGGGAGCGATACGCACGACACCGGAGAGACGGTCCCAGATGGGCCGAGGAAGCCTCCTGGCACACATCTTGCTGTGCCCCAGCCTTTGGCAGTTGGCACACGGAGCCTGGCCGTACGTTTCCCGTCCACCCTCGGGGATCCCTTTTGCCATGGTGAAACATGGCTGGGGGTGACCCCTCTGGAAAGCCCTTCCCGCTGCAGGCCCCGCAGGGCTCAGCGTGCTCCTGTGCCCCATGGGATGAGAAACCATCCCGAATCGTGGAGGCAGCAGGCGCAGGGGGCTGTGGCCATCCTTCCCCCGGGGCTGCCTGGCTCTCATCGCTGCTGCTTGCCCCCCAGTCCTGTGAGTGGCCGGGGAGCCCTGCTGTTCACTGTGCCTCTGAGAAATGTTGGAGAAGGCTTTTGGAAAAAATCTGCCCGTTTTCTCCCCAGTTTCCAGGGCTGTCCCGTGCAGGGAAGGTCCCTGTGGCAGGGCCACGTGTGCAGGTGAGGTTAGGGGGCACGGCAGTGCTCAGGACCCGGCTTTCCTCCCGCTTGTGCTGCTGTTTCTGTGCAGCACCCAGCAGCTGCGTGCCTCGGTTCCCTCTTCTGTACCCACACTTCCCCAGCGAAGTACCTCAAGCTGCCTGCTGCAAAGAGTCGTGCAAGAGCCAAGGGACATCGAACGGCTGCGTCAGCCATCTGGAAAACCCCTGGAGCTTGTGTCTGGGAACACCGGGAAGACCCAAGGGGCGATGCTGCTGCTCTGATCCCTGCTCAGCTGGGAGGGGAGCTGCTGTGTGCCCAGCCCCTGGAGCTGCACGGTGTGGAAGCCAGCCTGGTGGAGAGGATGTCCCGTGGAGCGTCCCACGTGGTGCGATGGATCCGGGCCTTTGTACGTGTTTGGGGTGGTAAGGGCACGCTTGGAAAGAGCAGCGTCCCAGCCTGGGATTGTCTGCAGCTCCCCAGCGAGCTGGGCTCTGGTCAGACAGTTCTGGCAGTGTGGAGGGAACCATCAGAGGGGTTCTCTCACGTGTGGCCACTTGGGAAATTGGGGTCACAGACATGAAGAAAGCCTACCGTAGGCTCGGTGCTCAAATGTAGCGTGGGCAGCAGGGATGTCCTGGACTCCAGAGATGGTGGCTTTGAAGAGAAGCGAGCGTCACCTGCAGAGTGGGGTTGTGCCCTGGCACGTCAGCTGCAGGCTGCTGCTCAGGCTCCTGACTGCCCTGCACTGTCCCACCTTTCCCCTGCTTGCTCCCAGGGCTTGATCTCAGCGATGTGCTGCTGGATGTTGGTTTCCTGGTCCCTGGAAGCTGGGAGCAAGTGGAGAAGCCCTGAGCTGTTCAGTGATCCTGAGCCTGCTCCAGCTGTTTTTAAGCTCGCTGTGCTGCGGGACATCCATGGTGTGAGTGTCAGAGGGCTGCAGCTTCCAGCCTCCTCTGCCTGTGGGCTCCTGAGGTTATCTGGGAGCCTGTCCGAGTGCTGTGGGAAGGAGAAAGTGCCATGTTTGGGAGCCTGATGGCCCTTCCCTGCACTGTGTTCAGTCCTGCCAGGAAGAAATCTCCCCCGGGTGGATGAGAGGGCTGGAGCCTGCACCCAGCTTGGGCCTTAGGCCAGGAAAGGAAGGGAAGGGAGCTGTGCGCATCCAGGAATCGGCTTCTGTGATAGGAAAGGGTTTGGGAAATGCCTGCTCCTTTGGAGAACAGCTGTGGAGCTCTCATCCTGGTTGTAGCTGATCCCTCAGTGCCTGCAGGAAGCATGTGTGGGATCCGAGGCTGCAGGATCCAAGGGCATGATGTGGAGAGTGGGCTGGGGCCATGGGATATGCTCCCCTCGCCCTGCTTTGGTGGCAAGAGCAGACTGGGGCTCTGAGATCCTCAGGAGTTCGCTGCGCATCCATCTGACCTCACGCTGAGGCTTCAGCACACGTGTGCATTTAAAACCGCCTATCTTGAGGTCTCTTCCAACCTAGAAATTCTGTGATTCTGTGTGATTCTGTGTTTGGAGGAGCGAGGGGAGAACCCAAAGTTCTCAGCAGCCAGCAGCACGAAGCCCACGCCTCTGGGTGCGCTGGTGAAGTCTTTGTGTGCCCCACAGCCGTTGCCTTGTGCTGGGCAGGCACTGCAGCCTCTGCTGCCTGGCACGAGGCAGGGCAGCTCACTGCTGCCGCAGCACAAAGGTGCGGCACGTCTCTGGCTGCGGAGGAGGAGGGGAGGAAAGCCTTCCTCTCGTCTGGCTGCCTGTGAAACCGACGGCAACTTTGCTTTCACATCTGTTCCTGTCCGTGCTGCCTGATGCGCGCTAAGATGCCTTGTCAAGAGAAAGGCAAGCAGTGCTTGATATTGCTCTTATTTAAAAAAAGAAAAAGTGTTAGCTTTTGAGGACACGGGAGTATTCGGGGACAGTGCTGGGGAAGCAGCGTGCTGGTAGAGATGGTCTTAACCTTATTTCAGGCTGCAGTGGCACAGGAGGAGGTGTTCTGGCCTCAGACGTGAGATGTGAAATGGAAGCGGTTGTTCCAGGCTGCCGGGTGAGAACTGTGTATTTATCTAGAAACCTTCTTTTCGCCGCTGCTTGGTGACTGCTAAGCAGGCTGCGAGCCCCAGGAGTGGGCGGGAAGGCACTGGAAGGGGAATTTGCCTTGCTCGCAAACCTGCCATCAGAGCAAAATGGCAGAAAAAGTGACTCCTGCGCTGCTGGGAAGGGCAGCGAGGGCACGGTCGTGCCTGGGGCCGACTCTTATGCGGCTCACGTCCCGTGCCTGCGGGCACTTGTCTTCTGTGTCATGAGCCCAGGCAGCAGGAAGGGTGGCAGAGCCTTCAGGGTGGGTTTTGCCCTGCAGGTGAAGCAGAGGGGGTTAAAAAAGATCTGTGTCCAGCAGCAGGGGCTGACGTATGGAATAGGACTGCCCACCTTGAGCACGTTTCAGGCCCTGGCTCTGGAGTCATCTTCAGAGGCCTGTGCTTGGCAGCTGCTCGAGCAGTGGCTCTCCTTGCGCTTCTCCCTGCCTGGGGTACAGAAACACCGTGGTGGTTGGGGTGCAGACAGTTCTAGAGCTGATTTTGCGAGGGGATGACCAGGCTTGAATGCAAACCTCGGGCATCGCTCTAGGCGAGTGCTGGGGCCTGCAGCACGGGGCTGGGCCGAGGCAGATCCCCCGGGGTTGTTGGGCACTGGGGCTCCCTGGGGCAGACTCTGTCTCAAGGTGAGTGTGCTTGTGACAGCGAAACCAACGGGAGAGCTGGGCAGGAGGGGACTGCTCGGAGAAGCAGCAGGATCTGCTCTTTCCCCAGTCCCTGTGGATGTGGGGAGCGGGCGTGCAGGGTGCGGGGCTGGTGAGCAGCTCTTTGCTGGCCAATTGCTGCAGACTTGGGAAAGCAGCTGCTTCCTCTGCAGCTCTGCCTTCTAGCAGCAGCACGGATTTAATTAGCGTCTGGTGTCGAACCGGAGCTCGCCATGCTGGGGAGGCATTGTCTGGTTTCAATAAATACCCGCCGGCAGAGCCACAAAAGCCAGCGCATGCGAGGGACTCGCCGGCTGAGACCACTTGTTGGAGTGAGCGGCTGGGGTGTGAAGTGCCCCAGTGAATCCCGCGCTTGTGCTGAGCGGGAGCTTGAAAGGCATCGGCAGCGTCTTGGCCGGGGCGCCCGCGTGTGTCCCGTGGAGATGAAGAGCCGGGCGCTGGGCTCTGGCTGCTGTCCTTTGAGCCCCCCCAGTCAGAGGCTCCGTGCCGGCGGTAGTGAACTTCCTTTCTTCTAGCACTACCAAGTCTGCATGAGTAAAACCGAAACCACTTCAACGTCCTAATCAGTGGTTTTTTTTTTTTTTTTTTTTTTTTTTTGTGCTGAACGGCTAAGATGCGATAGATTCTGCAGAATTACAGCCTTGTGTAATTTACCTCCTGCAGGGGCAGAGGACGAGCCCGTGTCTTTTCCGCTGCTGTTCCGAAGAAGGGGTACGGCTCTGGTTACCCGCCTGCAGCCTCCTCCTTACGGTAACGGCGGAGCGAGTTGCACTTTCTAAGACAGAAATTGCTCCATCTGTGCACGGAACACCAGAGCCACGCTGTGCAGGTAGCGGAGCATCGGGCTGGAGCTGGTCCCTTGCTCTGCAGCCTTCCAGCAGCACAGCAAAACCTCTGCGGGCCCAGCAGCCGAGAGCAGAGCTGTCTGCAGGTGTAGGGAACAAGGAGATGCTGGCAGCATCTCAGAGCAGGGCTGTAGGGAAAGGTGGGCAGCCCCATGGACCTGTCTTGATTTTGGCTTCTCTCAGCACCTCGGTTTTGGTGTCCCCGATCCCCGCGGAGGTTTGGTGTTGCTGCTGTTCCCACACGCTGTGGTTCTGGCACTGGGACCATGCTCCAGGGGCCTGTGGGGTGTGTGTGGCTCGAGACCCAGGGGGTGCCTGCCCTGGGACTCGCTTGGGCCAATTGCTCATTCTTTTTGTGGGGTTTGTAAGAGTCAGCCACAGCGTTGTCACCATTCAGGCCTCTCTGATGAAGTTTCAGTGCTTTTTCTGCTAGATTTCATGAATTCTGTAGTTGGAAGCTAAGTTTGTGGCTGATGTGCCCAAAGAGATGGATGGACTTGACTGGGCACTTGGCTCTTGGGTGGATTTGTCTGAGTCGTGCTGTGTTTGATCTCTCCTGGTCTAGTTTTCAGATTTGATCTTATTTTAGCATGTGTATATTTACTGTTATTACTATTACTATATTTCCTAGAGAAGTATTTTTAGCTTTTTGCTTGGTTCCTGTGCTGCTGCTGAAATTTCAATCATGGTATTTCCGTCTCTTTGGTCAAGCACTGTTCATATTTTCCATCCAGGTGTAACTGCTTTGGATGGGGATCCAACGAAAAGAGTGAAATTCTATATTCAGCTGGAAGCAAACTGCAGAGCAGCGGAGAGATGCTGCAGGGAGTTTGCTTTGTTGCTGATTTTATTGAGGCACTCAGGTGTTGCCCTCGAAGAGCTGTTGCCTCTGCAAGCTTCTTTGTGTTTAAAAACATGAAGGATCCGTGTTCTGGATTCTGACTGTCCGAAGCACATCGATTTCCATTTCTGCTTCTGCAAGTGGGGAGCAAACAGGAATCAAAACTGTCCCACTTGTGTTGGTTAAAGACGGACCAGTTCCCTCATTGGATATTGTTAGGTGCCAGGTAGTTGCTGCCGAATGGACGTCAGAAAGCTGACTTCTGGTAAAGCTGCCGATACACACGCACATCCTCGCTTCGGGAGCTTGTGTCACCTGCCAGGGCTGTGCTCTGGCACAAGCTTTGTGCTCACCTCAGAGAGGAGCAGATGTCTTAAAGCCGTGGTAGCACAAGGAGCTCACGCTTTCGTGTGAGGCTGTATCACCCCTATTACCTTCAGAGCGTTGCCTTTGCACCCACCTGGGCTCTGTCACGAACTGAAAAATCCTATTTGGTGTTTTTCTCCAGTTTTGCCGCTCGTTCAATTCCGTTCTGTCTGGGCAGCAGCTAACGGGCTTCACTTGTGCCTCTCCGTTGAGTCGGGGTCTGTGCGGAGGGGACGCTGCGTGTGCAGCGAGAGCCTTGGGTGGTCGAGCCTCTTCTCCCCCGACCGCATCGTTAGCGGTGCTGCTTCTGCTGGAATGTGCAGAACAGCTGAGATTGGGCTTCTGAAGCAGTCGGATGGTTTTGAATGTCAGCTCGTAACCTCTACAGATCTCAATGAAATCATGCGTGAGTCATTATTGGTTTTGCATTGTGAGAACTCGGGGTAGCTGAGCGTTTGTCAGGCCGCCGAGCTGTGAAGCAGGACTCCCCGTCAATAGAGACCTTCTCTGCTGCGGTGTCGGGGCTCAACTTCCCTTGTTGTTTTCGAGGGAAAGATGTATTGCGCACCTCTTAAAGAAAAAACATTGGAGAGTTTGCTGTAACCCATTAAAAAAGATGTGAATGTTTGGAGGCTGGGAGAAAGTAAATGGGGAGAGATTTGGAGCGGGAGGTGAAGAAGTGACCAGAGCACAGTGCCGAAATGTCTGCCAGGGAAGGGAATGGCCAGCGAGGAGAGAGCTCCTCGGGCTCGGAGAGCAGCCTAGGTGTGGTGGCTGGAGGAGGAAGCCAGGCACTGCAAGGCAGGAAGAAAAACCCATCTTTTTCACAGCTCAGGAGGCTGGGGGGGAGGGGGTTAAAACATCAAATGCTTTATTATTCACTTCTTTAATCCTGATATTTTCATGGCTTGGATGTTCCTGGGATGTGGTTGGGAGCCACAGAGGGTTGCAGGGGTGGTACGCCAACAGAGCCCCGCGTGATAAATGCTTTAATCTCTAACACAAGCTCAAAGCATTCCTCCTCGGTCTTTTTTTATTATTGGTATTATTTATTCTGGGTTATACTCTGTAGCTGGAGGTGCTGGTCACTTGCTCTGCTGGTGGTTTTTTTCTGGAGCTGCCGTGAGTGCCCGGTGCTGCGGGGCTGAGCGCGTGCGGGTGGAGCCCTGTGTCCTCCTGCAGACACACCATGTCCTCACAGGGAGCTGGGAAGCCAGGAAGGGAGGGGAGGTTTGGAACGAGGATGCTCGGATCATGTTGGATTAAAAGCTTTGCTTCTACAGTTTAGGCTTTTTTTTTTTTTTTCCCCTTAAGACTAGAAGAAATTCTGGTAGAAACATTAGCCTTGGCTTTATTCCTGTTTTTTTTTCTTGTCGAGAAACAACCTGGATAAAGGGGGATTAAAAAAAAAAAAGGTTTTGGATAAAATTCCCTTGCAAATGTCCTCGTTGTACAAACATGGTGGGGCCAAAAGGGAAACCACGCTGCGCCAGCGGGCTGTGGGGGACCAGCTGTGGCTGATCGGTGTCGAGAGGGGACCGGAGCTGGGACCGGTGCTTGGGGCACTCCTGGCACAGTGACCGCGGTGTTGGGGCTGTGCCTCCCGGGCAGTGGGTGACACGGTCCTGCAGCAGCCTGCAGATGTGGACCGGTGTCGGTGTTTGTGCCCCCAGGGATGGAACCACCTGCGAGGAAGCCACCCGAAGGCCGGCTGTGGGCCTTCAGCTCCGGGCTGCTCGTGGGCACGGGCTGGCTGCTGACCTGGCAGCTACTGCAGCAGCTTTCGTGGCACGGTGCTGCTGGCCGAGGCAGGAGGTCTTCAGCCGGTTCTGGGGCTGTTCCCTGAAGGATGCTCTGAAGCAGGGGGAGGGAGAAAGTTGCTGAGGTCTCAGCGCTGCTCAAAAGTTGAGAAAGAGCCAAGCGTCTCCCCAGGGAGCTGGAATGGCCAAAGCAGATGCAGGGGGTTGTTATCCCAGCGTAACGGCTGGGATGTGGAGGGGCCGGGAAGCCGGAGCTGCGATCCCTGACATCCCAGCCCTGAGCCGGAGCTGCCAGGCTGCCCCATCTCCCGAAACACACTGCACTACGCCCGGCTTCCCCGACAGCTCTGTGTCGGCAGTGAAGTAATGAAGTATTTAACAAGAGCTTCCTGTTGTGCTGACACCACCGTGAACGCACAGAGGAGGAAACGGAGTAAACAGCGCTGCGCTGGTCCCGCCTGGCTGTGAGCAGGGAGAAGCCTCGGCAATTGCGAGGAGGCCCCAAGGCTGTCTCTGCTTAACCTGACCCCGCTGGGGCTGGGGGTGACGTTCTTGTGGCTGCAGAAACCACAAAGTGTCTCGCCTTGCTGGGAAAGCAGCTGCTTTCAGGACTTCCTGATTTTCAGGGATTCCCCCCCAAAAAGCCCTCCGCAGGGGCTGTCACCACGCAGCAGCCCTCTGGCACCGCTGGGCTGGCCCCGCTCTCCTGGGCAGGGTGCTCGCGCCTCAAGCTGGGTGCCCCGAGTTCCTCTCTCAAAGCACCACTCTTGCCTTGAGGAAGAAGGAGGAAATTGGGCCAGAGCACACTGATCTGCTGCTGAGTGGGTTTGTTCGAGCTGACTGGAGCAGGAGCTGGTGGAGATGTGGTGTGGGGCAGCTCGCGGTGCCGCACCATCCCCCTGGCTCCTCAGCCCACGTCGGAGCCTTCCCTAGAATGAGGAATGGGGACGGGTTTTCTCCCAGCTGCAAACTTCCCCTCCTCCTCGTGGGGAAGCAGCAGATGACAGCCCACGCTGCGGACCCACGTCTGCGCCGATCGCGCTCCTGCGGTGGGAAGGAGCGAGGCGCTGTGCGGCCCAGGGCTGCAGGAAGCTCAGCGGGTCCCTCGGGAGCATCGCTGAGCCTGGCAGCACAAGGCGGGGAGAGGAGCCTGCGCTTCCAGCTTACGACTTTCCTGTTGCCCAAGCCAAAGGTCAGCGTGAACTGCCCGAGTCCAAGTCTCGGAAGGACTCTCCACATAACAAAAGAACCTCCTACCAATTGTCTTGTTTCCTCGAAAATCCACTCGGCGCCCATCAGCACGAAGCCTTTGCGTTGCGGGGAGCTTGGCAGCACGCGATGCAGCGCGGTGCCACCCCGAGGCGAGGGCAGGAGCCTGCTCCTTGTGCCCTGTGCGCGGGCGGCTGTGCTTGGAGTCGTGCTGTGTGGGGCTGTCTCACTGGTGTGAGGGCAGAGGGGGAAGAGGGGGGTCTTAAACCCACATGGTGAAGTTGATGCTGAAGCTGTGGGAGCGCTCCTGTCCCTCTGTGAAGGTGCCTGTGCGTGTTCCTGACCGTCAGCTCACTGACGGGGCTGGGTTTGTGCGCAGGCAGGCTCCTGCCATGGCTCTGGGTGTGCCAAGCACCTTGGCTGTCCTGCAGGATGTGCTGGCGTTGGGCTCGGACAACCTTGGATTGCCTGTTGAATTCCCAGGGTATGAGAAGTGGGGTTTGCACCTTAAACTCCGCTGGATTTCCCTCTTGTGGCAGCTGTACAGGGTTTTTCTCGGAGCTCTCAGAGTACCGAAGTGAGGAGCTGCAGCCCAGGGGGTGACTCCTTGCGTCAGCCCTGGGGAGCGAGCACGGGGTGCTGCAGACCCAGCAGGAAGGATTTAGGACTTCAGAAGGTTTTCCTTTCCTCTTGGTCCAGGGCTGGGGTTCACAGACGGTGGCTTTGTGGCCAGCTCCCACCCTCTGAAGTAGCCGGTGTGGTCTGCGGCAAGCTGCAGCCTGGTGCCCTCTGTGCTCCTTGCCCCCATCAGCGCGTGGTGCTTGTGGCCGTGTGGCGAGCCTGCGTCTCAGGAGGGCCTTTTGTACCACTGCAGTTCCCAGCACCGGGTTGGAAACCTTTTTTTGCCCCTTTTCAGCTTCTGTTTTCATCCTGCAGCTCCGTGCACTCCCGGATGAGTTCTCCCCGTGAGTGCAGAGAGCTGCCCTTGCTGTGGGCGCCCTCGCTAGCCTGATGGGGAGATGGAGAGGTCGCAGCTCGATGGTTGGAGGTTGCCGTCACCCTCTTGCTGTTTATGTCACTCTCTTTGCTGCTTCAGTTTAAACTTCTTAATTTTATGAGCACACTTGGCTCCATTTGCAGCACCGGGGGCCTTTCCTGCTTTCTCAGACCCAGGAGATTCCCCAGCTGCTGTCCCCAGCATTTAACAAATCGGCCTCGTCTCCAGCCGGGGGCTTCCTACCCTCTGCCCCGCCACCGGCAGCGCTGCTTCCCTCAGGGGCAGCTGGGGAGCAGCGTCCCTGTGCTGAGAAGTGGCTGGCAGAGGGGATGAGCTCGCGGGGTGGTTTTGTGCTGGCACTGGACTGCAACCCAAGCGTCAGCCGACGCCAAAGAGCAGAGCTGCTGTGCAGGTGACAGCATGTCCTGGGGAAGCTCCGCAGGCCTTCCAGCTGCAGGTAGGTCACCGAAACGCGGTCTCGGGAGCCACTTTCCCAGGTCCCAGCCGCACGGTATCCCCACAGCACGCGACTGCGAGCCTCTGCAACTCTCTCCCCCTTCCGCTTGCCCTCTGTTTATTTTTGGCAGGGTGCAATTTCAGCCGACCGCACGGCTTTTCAGATTGCCAGGGGGCCCCAGCGAAGGAGCAGCGGGGGCTGGCAGCGCCGCGGTCGTGCCTGGAGGCTGGGTCTTGGTGTTCGCGCCTCTGCCGACTGCTCCAAAGCTGGAGGTGTCTGGCAGCACCTCATGGCTCGCTGTGCTTCTGGGTTGCTTCTGCTCAGAGCTGCCCCCAGTCCCTCTCTCACCTCCGCCTCTATCCTGCCCACTCACTGCGGGCTCCTGGGGGACAGATCGAGCTCTGGGGAAACCTGGTGGGGCTTTTTGAGAGCTCCGGGAAACCTCCCTATCGTGGTACAGCTCTTCCCCGTTCCGTCATGACCGGGGTTGGCTGCCGGCACCAAAGACTGGAACGCATTTTAACTACAAACCTTCCCAGACATCATCTGGGACTGTCTGCAGCTTATTTTAAACGCTCTGGATCTTCCTTTGTTTTAAGACTTTTGATCTCCATGTAAGCTAAGACTTCATCTGCTTCTTAAACTTTTAAGATTTATTGGGTTTTGGTTTCAGCTGTGTAAGGCCACCGGTTGCTTCTTGGTCTGGATTTCTATCTTGGAGCCAGCTGATGGGTTGTCCTTTGGGACATCAGGGTATTTGTGATTATTTTTAGCTTTTAATTGGCAGGGATCTGTGCTTTGAGCTGCGCAGTGTCAAGGGCTTTTCTTCCTTGTGCTCTCAAGAAGCTTTTCTCTCCCTTTCATCTGGAGGCAGCTGTGTTTCTCTGCCGCTCGCAAGGCGCAGAGTGCACGGGGAGACCGGCTCCGAGCCATGGTCCTGAGGACTTGCAGGGACCGGGGCTCATCTTGGCCGGGTCTCGGTGGCGAGGTGGCAGCGCCGCAGCGAGTGCCCAGCGGGACGTGGCCGGGCCGGGCCGCCCGTGCTGTGCCCCGAGGAGAGCTGCGGGCTCGCTCGGGGTGACCTTGGGCATCGCTTCCCTGCGCTGGGCCGCTATTTTTTCCCCTCCTCTTCCCCTCTTTTGTCTTGCCCTGCTTAATTGTAACCTCTTTGGGCCAGGAGCTCTGTGTGTATAAAGGGCCCAGAACAATATGCCCCAGATGTTATTGTACAAACCCTTCCTCATCAGCCACGAGGTTTCACAGGAAAGAAATTTTAAAAAAGACTTTTTCCAGCGTTTTCGTCTTGCATATGTGGTCGGGAGCCTCACTCTGAGTCCTGGGTCTCAGAGACAAGGGATAGCACCGGAAAATGCAGGGGGTTGTTTTGGGTTTTCTCTACGGAAGAAAAGAACCCCCCAGCCTCTTTTTCTCACCCTCGTGACTGCAGGGAATAGCTTGTAAATGTGACTGGGGCAGTCCTGGCAAGCTGAAATCCAGATGGCAAGTAAAAGAGAACCCAATACTTAAACAAAAGACCACCAACCCCTCCTCTGCCTTTCCGATGATCTCTGGGTGTTGTTTTGCCCCCTTTATGGTACTTTCAGTGTTTCTGCGGTTCTGCTCTGGGGAGGTGCTCAACTCACTTGCACTTGTCTGCAGCTTGTTTCAGTTTCAGGTTCCCTGGGTTGGAGCACTTTACATTGCAAACACTGCAGGGGAGTGCTTATTTGTTTTAAGACCACAGCTTGCTTTGGAATTTCTCCCATCAAACTTTAGGACATTTTTTTACTCTCCCCCCCCACCCCCAAAGAAAGAAAGAAGTTTTCTTAGTCTCATCTTGCGTCAGATTTGACACCAGGCCAACAAATGCGGCCTGGAAGGTGCTTCTCTGAGGCTTCTTGTCTGAGTGAGACCTGGGTGAGGATTCGTGGTGGAAATGCAAAAATGCCTGTTGGTTTTACCAGGACATGTTTTCCCCATGACGCAGCTACCCCTGGGGGACAGCGTGGGGCAGATCCCGATCCCTGTTTCTCATCCAGAGGTGGCTGTGCTGGACCAGTGCAGGTTTGGCTCTCTCAGGTCCGGCGGGGCTGTTTGCTCCAAAGCAACCAGAGTCCTGGGATTTTACCAAATGTTTCTAATTAGGTTATTCTCAATTCAAAGAGCCAGAGCTGGCTGTGCGGCACACAGTGGAAAGCCTGACCAGTCGCTGAAACCATGCAGAGAGGTGGGTCCTGCTTTCACGCTGAGGTGCGGGGAGGCCTCGCCTCTCCTCGGCGCTTCTCAGAGGCAAAAATAGATTCCCAACGCGGGGAGAAGCTGCGGGCCCTGCCCTCACTCACACGTCCGCCCTGCTTTGGGAACGGGGGGATCAGAGCATGGCAACCCGCTGGCACAGCCGGCCCCACAGCCCAAAATTGAGGCTCTGAGCTGGGCTCTTTTTGGAGGCTGCTCCCGGGGCCACGGTCGCGCTGCGCTGCTGCGGATGTTTGCCTCGGCCGGGGGAGGCAGCGCAGTTTCCACAAGTGCTCACAGGAAGCAGTATTTATTAAGGCTCGAAATGTATTTTTTCCCTTCTGTTAGGGCCCTGTCTCGCTCCATTGTCTGAAATTCCCATGCAAAGACTGGCCCGTAACGCAAAAAAAAATATAATAAAAAATCCTGAAAGCGGGGGCTGGAGCTCCCAGGGCTCTGGCTGTCGGCTGCCTGACTCTGTGCAAACAGTCTGGGCCTGAAATCCCCCAGGACTGAGCATAAAGGTCTGATTCAAACCGAAAACGGTGTGCGAAGCAGCTCGGCCCGCACGTTGCCGTCTGCCTCTCCTTTGCCAGGGCTGGGGGCTCCCGAAACGCCCTGCGGAGGAATCGCCTCCCTGGGGCCTGGAAGAGGTGGGAGACGGGCGGCAGGGCCGTGCCGTGCGCCGAACCGGGGCGGAAATTATCAGGGGAGCGAAGAATGAGCAGGATATCACGTGCCGGCCGTGTGCGCGCGGGGCTGGGGGAGAACAAAGCGCGGGGAAGCCCTGCTCCAACGCCGCTCCCACCCCGCTTCCTGCCCGCACGGGACGGAGCGGCCGGGGCAGGGAGCGTGGGGGCAGGAGGCAGCCCCCTGCTGCCTGCCAGGGCTCGGGGGGCTGCTGGGCTCTGCCTGCCTCAGTTTCCCCTGTCTGAGAGGTGCCGGGTGCCAGGGCACGGTGTGGCAGGGCTGTCTTTGCCCGTTGTAGGGTGTCCCTGTGGCAGTTGTGGGGTGGATGAAGCCTTGGGCATGCCTGCAGTCTGCAGCTGACGAAGGTGGTTGAAGGAAGGTCTGGGATGGGTGGGGAGAAGTGGGCTGGCACCGGGCGGGGGGGCCTGGCTGGGTGCCTGCTGTCGGTCTCCACTGGAGGTCTCAGCCCAGAGGTCGGAGCCTGCAGGGGAGGGGGCTCCCAGCCCGCAAGGAAGCCTTGCGGCCCCATGGGTGCACCCACAGCAGCCCCTGAGGCTCAGCGTGGGCCGGGGGCTGAGCACGGGGCAGTCCCGGGGCTCCACCACTGCTGCCCCTCGCTGAGCTCAGGCTGGCCTCCCTTCTTTCTCTTTTCCTCCATTCCTCTTAGACTCTGCCCTGCTTCCCCCTGTGCACCCTTTTAGCACAAGAACCCCCTTTTTTTAAAAAATTATTATTATTAATAGCTATTGAGAGCCAATAAAAAGCTTTATGGGCTTTGGCCGAGCCTCAGGGCTTGCAGTGTGCTCATTTCCTGGAGTCGGAGCGCTGAGGGGTGTGGGTTTGCTTGTTTAACCCTAGGTAATAGGGCCGCGGCCGTCGGTGGTGGCAACTGGAGCTGGAGAGGAGCAGGGGAAGGGGGGGGGCTGCCTCCCAGCGGGGCCTGGGAACAAAAGCCGGGGTGATTAGCACTGGTGGGGAGCGGGCTGTGCATGCGCGTGGCCGTCTGTCCGGCCGGCTCTCACGTGGCTTCCCGGCGTGCTCTCGGTCCTGCCTGGCCCTCTGCACGCTCAGCCCCGTGTTGAACAGCCCCGTGCCGCCGGGAGGGAACGCTGCAGCTCAGGGCAGGCAGGGAGCACCACTGCGCTCAGAGCTGAGCAGGGGGAGTTGTTGTCCCACCCCCCAAAAGGGGAGCAAGGGGTCGGTTTGGCTGTGAAGCTGGGCTGCCCGCAGGTCAGCAGCACGGTGGGGCTGTGCCGAACCCATGCCAGGTAGGCACGGGGCAAGGAGCTGGGGCAAGGAGCTGGCCCAAGGGCTGAGCCCTGCCATCCCTCAGAGCTTGCTGCACAAGCTCTGGTTTCGTGCTCTGGCTTCCTCTGCCCCGTGGTTTCCTCGCCCTCCGTGCCAGAGAGCGAGCAGGGGGCGGCTGCGATCCTTCAGAATCGCGGGTCTGACGGCTCTGCCTCCTGGCTGGCAGCACCCTGCTTGGAGCAGGACCTGGCTTCGTGTCCCACCTGGGCAGGGCGACAGCACAGTGTGCGCGTGTGCCCGGCTCTCAGTGAGGGTAACGGGGCCCAGCTGCAGCTGGCCTCGTGGCTGCTGTGCCCAGAGAAAGCCCCTCCTCACCCGCCAGCAGCCTGCTCCCTGGGGACGTCGTTCTCCCAAAGGAACTCTCCTGGCTCCGACTCACTGTTTTGCCTCCTGCTGTGGCCAGGCTTTATTCATTCATTTATGGCAGCATTTCCACAGCTGGACCCGCTGCACTGCTCCTGTTCCCCCAGCCCTCCGTTGCCGTGCCCTTGGTCATCACTAGTGGGCCGTGCTCCCTGGGAGATGGGATCGTGGCGCTGGGACTCCCTCTTGGCAGCTCCCTCCCCATCGCCTCGTGCTCATTTTCTCCCTCTCTTTCCGCAGCTCGCCGAGCAAGGAGCCGCGCCGGGAAGACCATCTCCGCAGGATGTTCTCTCCACCAAAGAGCTCCCTGTAACTGGCGACGATGACAATCCCGGCGGGACCTCGGAAAGCACTAACGTTTCCGTAGCCCAGCACCCGTGGGTGGCCGCTTCTCCCTCCTTCTCCACGCCCCTCCCTCCCATCGCACCGGGATGGTGTATTAACCAAGGAGAGCCCCGCTTCTTTTCTCCTCGCCCCTCAACTTTCGGCAGCTCTGGGATTTGTATGGCAGCAGCGTAACCGTGGAGAGGCCGGGGTATCACAAACTTATGGATTTTGATAAGAGAGGAGGGAAAGGGGAGCTGGAGGAAGGTAAAAGGATGTCCAAGACGGGTGGAGGAAGGAGCAGTCATGGAAGCCGGAGTGCTGGAACCAACTCGGGAGTCTTAATGGTGGGTCCCAACTTCCGCGTCGGCAAGAAGATTGGATGCGGCAATTTCGGGGAGCTCCGTCTAGGTGAGAAGGGCTTCTTCTGTCCTCGCTATGCCTGCTTGTGCCGTGATCGCTGCGTCGTCCTCCTGCAGCAGGAGGAGCTGGTGTGGGCACTAAGGATGCTGACCAGCCCCGCGGGTGCGGAGGCATCGTGTGCTGGGGTAACTCGCGCCCCCCTCGCGGGGTTTTCTTTCCCTCGGCACCTCCCCGCTGTGCTTCATCTCCCAAACCCCCTCTCAGAATTGACGGACCGATCGCGGAGACGTTTCTGTCTCTTTCCCATCCCTGTTGCTCTGGGGGTTCCTCATGGATCACGCTAAAGCTCAGTCCTGGTGGTCCTGGTGCAGGATCCCTCGGAGGATGACGTGTGCCAAGGTACCGCTGTGCTCCCAGAGCTCCCCATGCTGCCCTCCTGCTGCGCCCTCTGCCTCGGGAGGGCTGCGTGGTGCTGGGCTGCTGGGGAAGGGGCAGCGTGTCATTCTGGGGAAGTTCCCTGGTTGGTAAAACCGGCTCATTTCACATACCCTCCTGAAACTTTATGGAGGGGAGAGAAAAAGGGCTGAACAAAACCCCCAGATTCTCGCGGTCACTTTCAATTCTGAACCACATTTATCAGGGAAGGTTCAAAAGGAAACTCTTCCTCAGAGCGGGGTAAGGGGTGGGAGGTTGTTCTTTCCCAAGGAGGCAAAGTGCCCTAGGAGGTTTTCAGCAGGCTTTTAACTCCCCAGTGGGCATCGGGCAGCCGGGAGAGGCCGGGCAGGGCCGTGGTGCAGGCTGGCTGCCTCCAGGAATGCGCGCTGGATGCGTCGGCAGAGCCGGTGCCAGGCAGGGCGTCAGCCTTGGCTGCGCTGCGAGCGCTTTGGGAAAAGGGCTGTGCCGGAGGGAGCTGGCAGAGAGCCGCTCCCCAGAGAGGTTGGGGCTTCGTGCTGCCGTGGGACTCGTTGCGCCGTGTTCCAACCAGCGCCTTGTCGAGCCAAGTTCCGAGCAAAGCCTGCAGTCGGCGGGGTCTTGGTGGGCTCTTGGGGTTTGAAAGGAGCAGAGGTGGAGGCTGCCCCGAGCCGCCGGCAGCCCTTGCCCTGTTTCCTCACCTCGGCAAGCCGGCCCTGTGTGCGGGGAGGTAACGGTAGCTTGGTGTCAGCTCTTCCCAGCCCCACAGGCTGCCTGCTGCCAGCCTCAACCATCCTGCCCCCAACCTCCATGCTGGGATCACTGCTAAATTGCAGGACCCGTGGCTGAGGGTCCGTCCCTGGCAGCGGGCAGAGCTCTGCTCCTTCCTGCCTGTTCCAGGGGAGGGAGGCTCCCAGCAGTGTTGGGGTTTGGGCCCAGCAGCTGCTCCTTTCACCCATGCCTGGGACCGGGTCCCTCGGAGCCTGCGCCACCTCTTCCAGCCCTGCACGTCCTCTTAAGGTCCTGTTCTTGTGCCCTGCTTTATTTCGGACTTCTCCCCGAACTCTTGTAGTTGGAGGAGAACTGTGCAGAAAGCCAAAACAGCTGGGGCTGATCCTGCTGCTCAGCACCAAGGCCTGATTTGAGCTCCTTGTGTTCTGGGAATGGCAGCAGGGCAGTGCAGGACAGCTTCTGGGCCTTCTGTGCACTTTTCCTACCCCGTCCCACCCCACAGTGCCTACCCCTAATGCCGTCAGGGGCTGAGCACAAGACCTCACTGCAGCAGCATGAGCCACAGCTACGTGGCTCTTCTCCTAAAATCGCATCGCTCTTCCTTAGGTGTGCCTCTGAGCTGCCTCGGGGCCCAGGAATGCCCTTCAAACCTGACATTAAGTAGGGATTCCTCAAGAGGAGCTGCAGGGGTCAGGAGGGGTCCCTCTGTGCCATGGTGGTGGAAACAGGGATGCTCCCTGGCGTGCTGGGCACCCAGGCTTCCCCTGGGAAGGAAGCGTTCAGTCCTCAAAGCAGGCAGGTTGTGGAGGCCAAAGTGTAGCTCAGCACTTTAAAAAAAAGAAAAAAGAAAAAATTCTTTGTGCTTTTTCCTTAAAAAAAAAAAAAAAAGCCCAGAGATCTTGCAGAAACACGTTTGGAGGTAACTCCTCCATTCCCAGCAGCGGAGGATGGAGGGGGATGAAGTTGTCCTCCAGCAGGTGCCGCGTTGCCCGACTCCTCTGCGCCGGGAGGCAGGCACCGCACAGCCCCTGGCTGGGGACACACGTCCTCCGAGGTTTGGAGGTGTGCAAACTCAGGGGCTATTTGTTAAACATAATAAATAATTAATAAAAATAAACTTTTATTGGAGGTGTGGGGTGCTTGCGGGCAGCCAGAAGGGGAAGGACTTGGCCAGGGGTTCCTGCCTGCTGGAGCTATACGTGGATCTCCCCTTGGTGCCCACGCTGCCCTTGGCATCCTGCTCACCGCGCCTGGTGTAACGGTGCTGCTGGAGGAAGGAAACTCCAGAAGGGTCTGAGATTGGAGCCTGGAGCACCTGGGTGCTGTGCAGGCCTTCCGCCAGTGCCGGACTGCCCCAGAGCTGCCTCGGAGGCAGGAGCAGCCGTTTGTCCGTGCTGCCTTGGGGAGGTGGGGTGAGGATCTGGGGATCCGGCAGGAGCTGCTGCTTTTGGTCTTCTTACGCTCAACTTGTGGACGTTCGTTGTTTGCGGGGTTTTGTGCTTGCCTCTCTCCACCACCCCAGAGTGGAAATATGGCAGCTGTCTTTCTTCAAAGTTAGAAGATGGGAGTTAACTTCTCTTTACAAATTAAAACAGCATTGGGGAGGGAGAGGAAGACAGCAGTGGGTCCTCATGCAGCATGTGAGCCAGCAGCAGGTCGCTGGGGACATGTCCCTGCCCAGGGAACGCGTGAGCTGCTGGGGACGTTCCCAAGCCTGAGCTGTGGCTTTCACCCTCGGCCCGCAGGCTCCTGCTTGCCCATGGGCTGCTGCTGGGGGCACAAACGGTAACCTAGGAAAATCCAGGCAGTGGTCAGCGCTGCTATGGCTTCGGCTCTGCGGAGATGCACTCGCCCATCACGAAGGGCTCAGAGCAACCTCAGCTGGGTGCCACAACGGGTCCGAGCTGCAGCGCTGCCGGGCAGCTCCTGGGCAGCTGCGGGAGAGGAAAGGAAAGGAAAGGAAAGGAAAGGGAAGGAAAGGAAAGGAAAGGAAAGGGAAGGAAAGGGAAGGGAAGGAAAGGGAAGGGAAGGGAAGGGAAGGGAAGGGAAGGGAAGGGAAGGGAAGGGAAGGGAAGGGAAGGGAAGGGAAGGGAAGGGAAGGGAAGGGAAGGGAAGGGAAGGGAAGGGAAGGGAAGGGAAAGGGAAGGGAAAGGGAAGGGAAAGGGAAAGGAAAGGGAAAGGAAAGGAAAGCCCCCGGCCTGCTGCTGGGCAGCCGCTGGCCTCCCTCGCGGACAGCTCACGCTGGTTTTTCCCCTTGGTCTTTCGCAGCCTCCTGCAGAGGAAGGTCAGACTCTAAAATAACCTTTTTTTTTTTTTTTTTTCTTCCTTCCCTCTGATCTATTAAAAAGCACCACTCCGAGGAGCCTGTGCCGAGGCAGCTCGTGGCCACTGCTGGGAGCTTCTGTGCCATGGGGCTGCCTCGTACGGGGGCCACAGGAGCCCAGCGAGCCCCGGCGGTGCCGTTGCGCTGCTGCTGAGGGCAGGAGCTCGGTCTGGGGGCACGGCGCGGAGCCCAGCCCCTCTCTGGGCCGTGATGTGCAGGAGCAGGTGCCTGATCCCACCGCTGCCAAATCTGCCCTCGGGAGGGGGGCATGGGGGTGTTAAGAGAAAGCCAGAGCTGGCTTTTAAACGCGACGCGGTGCAGCCAGGCCCCCCCGGCTGCCCCCAACCCCGCGGCGTGGCGGTGAGCTGACGGGCAGCCCCGTGCAGGTGCTCGCAGCCCCATTTGGAGGTGCTGCCAGAGCTGAGCGGGGCAAAGGCCTCTGCAAGGGCAAATATTTGCTTGCTGCCTCCCGGCCTGCCACTTTTTTTTTTTTTCTTTTTTCCCCCCTTCCAAGCCCCCTTTGGTTCTGTGAGGCCAGCGGTGCTGCCTGCTCATGGGGCAGCCCCAGGACTCAGCAATTTTGGGGCATCCAAGCTGCCAGTGCTTTGCCCTGCTCCTCATTCCTAGCAGCTTTGTCCCAGCCCTCTGAGCACCATAGGAGGAGACAAACCACGGGGGTATGAAGTGATTTGGGGGCATCAAGTGATTTGGACTCGTTTCTTGGCCAGCTCCCTTACAGGCTGGTTTTAGTGTCCCACCAGCAGGGCTGCAGCTCTCCTGCCGTGTATTTGTTGATTTTTTTGCCCTATTAAGGCCCAGCCCAGCCTCAGGGAAAACCCTGCCATGGTTTTAGGGCTGCGTGTTACTGCCCCGAAGGCAGCAGTGAGTTTTTGGACCCAGCAGCGAGGCCCTGTGGCTAGGGCACGCGGGGGCCCAGCACCGTCCTGCCTCCCCCCATCCTAGCGGGAGCCGCTCTGTTAATGCCTCCCATTCATCCCTCCTCCCGTAATCCTGCCGCTGACTCTGGCGCTCAGCAGCTGGCTCTGATGTCACCCGGCGAGGATTTATTGCTGCTTCAGGTGGAGAGCAGCAGTCGGAGCAGATGAAATCTTATGCCAGGAGGAGCCTGTGCCCTGAGCAAATTGCTGCGAGGAAATCCGAGGAGACAGAGGCGGCTCCGAGCCTCAGCGGGGCGGCTGCTGGCCCTCGTGCTGTGGGAGGGGGCTGCCTGCGTGGCCCTGGTGGCCCGGGGAGCTCTGGCAGCAGGGGCTCTGAGCCATGTGCAAACCTCTCACCTTTTTCTTTGTGGACCTCGGGCAGAGGTGGTGCTGACGCTCCCCAGGTGCAGCACCTTCCTCCTGCCCTCCTGGCTGTGGCGCAGACGCCGTTGCTGAACCTTTCCGTAGCTGGGGGTGTGAATACCCTGCAGTGAAGGTGCTGAGCTCTGTAGGAAGCCATCAGTGGGGCTTTGGGGCAGTGGGGGAGCTCTTTCAGCTCTCCTGGACCCCCGAAGGCATTCCAGCCCTCCCGCAGCACATCGGTGCCTTCAGCTCCTCGCACAGCGCGGGGCCATGCGGGGCTGCTCCCAGCCAGGGGCACCTGAGGGCCTAAATCCCCCCTGCTGCAGGGCTCAGCACCGTTCCTCAGCTCCTCCCAGCCCCGCTGCCTCGCCTCCACCTAACGGAGGGACCCAAGGGGGGAGGTTGGGTGCTGGGTCCTGCAGCCGCGCTGCCCCTGCACCCCCGGGGGCCTCCCCTTCCTCCCGGCCCCGTCCCGGAGCAGGGCAGCTGCAGCAGCCCCCCGGGGAGGAACGGCGCGCGCAGGGAAGCTGCCCCCTCCCAGCCAGCTTGGCAGCGGCCCCCAGCAGCCGGGGGAGGAATGCGGGTGCCCCATCTGGGGGTAATTAGCAGGCGTGTTGCAACGCAGCGCAGTGGGCTCCGGCTCCTGCTCACGCCTCCAGGCCTGGTTCTGGGTTTGGGAGCTGCCGAACCTGTTGGGGATGTTGTGCAGTCCCCTGGGGACTGCAGCGGGTGTGTTGGGGGGGTAATGCAAAGGCTCGCTCACTTCCAATGCTTTTTTTTCTGTCTTTCCCTGCAGGAAAGAACCTCTACACCAACGAATACGTAGCTATCAAATTGGTGAGTCTTTTTGTGGTCCGAGGTGGTGGTGGGGAACGTTTGGGCAGCCTCAGAGAGCAATTGTTCTCCCTGCCCAGCCTGTTAAAGTGGGTCGGGACAGGCTGCGTAGGGGAGCTGCGCTCGCTGCTAGGAATCGAGGGCATGCAGGCAGCCAGCGTCACTCCAGGTGGGGTGATGCAGCCCTGGGGAGAACAGCTGGGGCTTTGCTTCACCAGGAGCTGGCTGTGGCCTGCTCTCAGCACCCCTTCAGCTGGTACCAGCGCAGAGAGCTCCTGGAGAGTGTGGTGCCACCAACACCAGCTCTGTGAACGCCTCCCCCAGCCCCTGGCTCTCTCTGGAGGGGTCGGATCAGGCTCCCGTGTGGGCTGGTTTCCTCTCCCCGTCCCCTGGGTCTTTGTCTTCGTTTTGCACTGTTGTTTCTCACCTCTGAATGCTGCCAGCCCCTGCTGCTGCCAACCTGTGAAGGAGGGGTCTGCCAGCCAGACCTCCTGAGCATCCCGCTCTGTGCCACAGCCTCACCTCTTCTCCTTCTCTCCTCCAAGGAACCCATAAAGTCCCGGGCCCCCCAGCTGCACCTGGAGTATCGGTTCTACAAGCAGCTTGGCAATGCAGGTACGGGGCTGGGGCTGAGCTGCTGCGGGCAGCCAGTGTCTGGGCGATGGGACCAGGGCAGGGAGAGGCTTCTCTAGAGGTGGCTGCAACTCCTGCAGCTTCGCTCCCCAGCCCGAGCCACTCCGTCCATCTGCTCAGCTGGGAGAGGCTGTCCTTACACAGCCACGTCTGATCTTTGATCCCTTTTTATTTAGTTCTTCTCCCCCGCCTCCCCTGCAACCGTCAGGGGTGCAGATGGAGCTGTCTCCCTCGTCCTTCTGCCAGGAGCAGAGCTGGGCTGCCTGCAGCCCGGGGGGAGGGCGTTGCGGTGACCCCCCACCAGCAGCCCCCGTGCTGGCTGCGGGAGCGGCGTGGCCGTGGCATCGTGGCCGCGTGCTGCTCGGCCCTGCTGCGACCACTGACAGCCCCCGCTCTGTCTCTTGCAGAAGGAATTCCTCAGGTTTACTACTTTGGCCCCTGCGGGAAGTACAACGCCATGGTGTTGGAGCTGCTCGGCCCCAGCCTGGAAGATCTCTTTGATCTGTGTGATCGCACCTTCACGCTCAAGACCGTCCTGATGATCGCAATCCAGCTGGTGAGCACCGCACCTCCCCGGGGGCTGCGTGGGGCCCCCAGCGCCGGGTGGGCCTCTCCCCATCCCTCGTGCTCTCCCTGATCCAGGAGGGACGAGGCACGGGGCCGTTCCCTGTGCCCAGCAGGGTGGGTCGTGCCGGGGGGCCCTGGCTGACCTGTGCTCTCCCTCGCCCTGCTCCAGGCACGGCCAGGTGTCTGTGACTGTGTCGGAGGTGCGGTTGGACCAGAGCTAAGGACTGACTCCGCCTGTCCTTTCGATGCAGTGTGAGGGGAGCCGGGCTGCTGGCTGGGTTGAGGCAGTCTGAGCAGATTAGGGCCCGAGGGAGGAGGGCACGGGGCGCTGTGTCCGTGGCTGCGGTTGGCGCGTCTCCACCGCGGTGCTGACCTCCCCTCCTGCCCCCAGATCACGCGGATGGAGTACGTCCACACCAAAAGCCTGATCTACAGAGACGTCAAGCCAGAGAACTTCCTGGTGGGGCGGCCGGGCAGCAAGCGGCAGCACACCATCCACATCATCGATTTTGGCCTGGCCAAAGAGTATATAGACCCCGAGACCAAAAAACACATCCCCTACCGAGAGCACAAGAGCCTGACGGGGACAGCACGCTACATGAGCATCAACACCCACCTGGGGAAAGGTGCGCGCTGTGCCGCCAGCCCTGCCTTGGCCAAAAGGGGGAGGGAAGGGGGCTGCGGGGCACGAGCTCCCCCCTGCTGGTGGTGGGGCTGGGGACAAACAGCCTCTGCTGCAGCCTTGGGGGTTGGCAGGGGACGTGGGGTGCTGTGGGAGCTGGTGGGGACGGGGAAGGGGGCTGTGGTGGGAATGTGCTTATGACTGCTTCTTGCCCCGCTCAGAACAAAGCCGCAGGGACGACTTGGAAGCGTTAGGACACATGTTTATGTACTTCCTCCGCGGGAGCCTTCCTTGGCAAGGCCTCAAGGTAATCGCCAGCTCCTGCTGTCCCCACGCGTGGCTGCCACGTGGCTCTGGCTCTGCCCCGGGCAGCAGCCAGGAATGGGGGAAGAAAGCTTTGGCCCCTGGGGTTGGTGCCTTGGTGGAGTCCAGGGCTGTTGCTCTGAGCTCTGTGCCTGACCCTGGCTGTGCTGAGTGTCTGCAGGGGCCCCCTCTTGGAGCCCCCCCTCTGTGGGTATCCCAGCCACCGTCCCAGTGGCTGTCCGGGTGCTGCGCTCACCCCCAGCCTGCCCCGGGCAGGTTCCCAGCAGTGAGCTCTCACTGCCACCGGGGCCAGGGGCACCAAGACCCCGCTGCCTGTCTGACAGCGCCCAGTGCCTCCCCCTCTCCTCCTCACCTGCTCCTTGTCCCTGCCAGGCCGACACGCTAAAGGAGAGGTATCAGAAGATCGGCGACACCAAAAGAGCCACTCCCGTGGAGGTGCTCTGTGAGAACTTCCCAGGTGAGGGCTCTGCGTGGCCTGTCCTTGTCCCCAGCCTGGCCCCTTGCTGGCCTGGCACCTTGTCCCCCTGCCCCAACTGAGCCCGCTCTGTCCCCGCAGAGGAGATGGCCACGTACTTGCGCTACGTGCGGCGGCTGGATTTCTTCGAGAAGCCCGACTATGACTACCTGCGGAAGCTCTTCACAGACTTGTTCGAGAGGAACGGTTACGTGTTCGACTACGAATACGACTGGGCAGGGAAACCGCTGGTGAGTGGGGAGGGAGCCGGGGGTGGTGCGGGGCACTGGCATGAAGGAGGGCCCCAAATCCAGCTCCGAGGGGCCCCAAATCCAGCTCCGAGCTGGGGAATTGGAGTTGTCACACAGGAGCTGGAGGCTCCTGGAGCTAAGGGGAACCCAGCGGCTGAGCTGGCGACTCGATTTCTGCCACGGGCACCCTCCGTGGGCTCAGTGCAGCCGCACACTGGGCGGGGTGGTGAAGGGGCTGGGGTCTGGCCCCGATTCCGAGCTGCTCTGTACGTTTGGAGCAGGCGGTGGTGGGTGGCGGGAGGGCCTCTGGGGCGCAGCTGACGTTGTGCTTGTGTCCCCAGCCCACCCCCATCGGCACGATGCACAGCGAGGTGCAGGTGCAGCCCCCGAACAGAGACAAAGCACAGCCACACACCAAACACCAGGTGAGCAGCGGCACGGCCCCGTCTGGGGCACAGCACTGAGGTCGCGTGTGACTCGGGCTTCTGATCCATGCAGCGCCCAGCAGGGGCTCTTCATGGAGCAGGGACAACGGCGTCCTTTTTCCCTGTGCTGGCTGTAGGAGGGTTTCCTCCCTGTGGGTCTGAGCTTGAGGCTTGTGGAGGACCCTGGGCAGTGTCTCCGGGTCCAGGTGGCTGGCAGAAGCCGGGGGGAAGCAGCTGCAGGAGGCTGGAGCACAGCTGGGAAATGCCAGGGCTGGGCTCCAGCTCCAGCTCCAGCTCCAGCTCCAGCTCCAGCGGGGTGTAGCACTGCTGGCTGTGAGCATGGGACACGCCGAGCCTCCGTGGTGCTAAGGGCGATGCCCCCGGTGCTGCATCCCCCCCAGGGCAACGCGCTGCTCTGTTTGCTGTGCCACTTCTCTTCACTGGGACAGAGACACGGGACGAGGGAGGGGCATTCTGGGAGGCTGTGTGGGGTGGCTCAGCAGCCTGTGGCCCCACACCGGGCACGTGGGGCCAAGCTGGGGGCAGCGCAGGGCAGAGCGATGGGCAGAGCTGCCAGCCATACTCTGGTGCTGTGGCTGTGCAGGGAGCATGGTCTGGGGACTGCTGCCAGCAAGAGCAAACCTCACACGTTTCCCCCAGCTCTCCTGTACGGACCCTGGTCTTGGTTTGAGCATCCAAGGGGAGCAGGTGGGCTGGAGCCGAGCACACAGCGCCCGTCCTCCCACAGCCACGCGTCAGCCCCGGGTGGCCGGTGACTGGGCAGCGTCCCTGGGGAGGCGCAACGTCTCCAGAGCGCATCTGGCTCCTTCCTGGGAACTTGCCCCCAGTGAGCTCTGCCCTCTGCCTCCAGCACCTGAGAAGGGCCGTGCTTGACTTCTCTCCTCGAGGGCTGTGGGGAAACCAGAGCATGAAACTCCCACAGCACTGAAGCAGTTTGGGACCTGGGGATCCGATGACCCCCAGCAGTGGTGCTGAGGGTTTGGCAGCGCGGTGCTGCATCGCTGGGGGAGCCCTTGAGGCACGGCACAGCTCGGTTCCTCGTGCTGTCACCACGAGGAGCTGCACCCGCCTCGGCAGAGTGGCTGCCAGCCCCACGCAGGGCGGCTGAGCTCCGTGGGGCAGGGTGGCCCCAGCTGCCCCATGCGGAGGGAAGAGCCCAGTTCTTTGTGGGGGCTGTGGTGTGAGCGTGGCAGGGAGGGTGCAGAGCCCCCCGTGTCCCAGCAGCGGTTTCAGGGAGGAGCCACCGGGACAGCGCAGGGCGAGCGCCCTCCACAACCACAAACTCGAGCTGCTCCGGTCATGGTTTTGCTTTTGCATGTCTTATTTTCTCGACTCCTTTTGCCACTCTTCTCCCCGCCCTTTCCCTCCACCTCTTCCCTTCTCTCCCCCATTCTTCTTCCTCTTTTCTTTTCTTTTGTTTCTTTTCATTCTGTTCCTCCTGCCTGGCGCGAGCAGCCGCCCGAGGGGACGGAGTTGTGGGATCCTCAGGCCGGTGGGCAGCCTGCCGAGGAGCCTTTGGGAGCTCACCTGGCAGCCGGCAGGCTCGGGGGGTCCGTCCAGGTACACGCAACCACGCGCCGAGGGCATGGGCGGGCTTGGGGGAAAGCAGAGCCAACCCGCGCCAGGCCCCAGGGTGCCTGCCGGCCGTGCCAGGCAGCAGCCCCAGGGCTGCGCACGCCGGGCTCTTGGCCAGGCTGCGACACGCCGGCACAGGGCTGTCCCCGTGTGATGCCCGGGGCCCTGCTCCCGGCTCGCAGCCGAGGCTGGCGCTGCTTCCCGGGGCTGCCGCTGGGACTCGGAGGGCAGCTGGAGACGGGCACAGCGCCGGCTCTGCTCCGTGTCTGTGCCGGACACGGCTGTACCCCCGGTGGGGACTTCCCTTCGCCTCCATCGCTCGAATGGAGCGGCGGCTTTGAGCCCGGCTTCTCCTCCCTTTCCCTGGGCAGCCCTCAGCCTCGGCTCCCTGCCTTGGTCCCATTCCTGCGCCGCCAGCCCCCTGCTCGCCGCCTCCTGCCCCTGCCTCGGGCTGGCCGGCTCCAGTCCGCACGGTTTGGGTGGGGGGCACCTGCACCAGGGGCCCCTCAGCCCCCCCCAGCCAGGCCTGTGCTGCTTACTCCGTCTCTGCTGCCGTCCCCGCCGCCGCTGCTCGTTCCTGCTGCTCCGTGACGATCTCCACAGCCGCTGGGTCCTGGGCTTTCGCTCAGCTCCCATCGTGAGGGCCAGGGCAGGCCGTGGGGACAGCTCAGCCTGCCCCGCTCCTCCAGCGTCCCCTCCCTGCCCCTGCGGCTGCTCCCTGCTCCTGCTCTGCCGGCCTCCCTCCCATCTCCGCCCGCGCCCGGCGCTGCAGGGGGTGCTGGTGGCTCACGGGTCCCCGGGCTGGTTTCAGGGGGCTGTCGCTTGAAGGAGCCCCGCTGGCTGGGCACGGTGGCTGTCGGCCGGCAGCTCTGTGAGCCAGCAAAGGGCCAAATGTCCTCATGGGACAAGCAGCTTGGCGATGCCTGCGCATCCCCCAGGGTACTCCTGGCTTTGCAGGAGCAGCAGAGGGGTTTTCAGGCAAGTCCCCGTTGCCTGTGCCAACCCCATCCCTGCCTCGGTGACCGGGTTTTCCTCTCGGCCCTGCTGCCTGTGAGCGGGCAGGGGCCCTGGGTGCTGGCAGGGCCCAGCAGTGCCAGGGCTTGGGGTCCAACGACGAGAGCTGTGTCTGGGTGCTTGGCTTGGCAGAAGGATGATGTGGGGCAGCGAGCAGCGTCACGGGGCCGCCAGCAACCCCTGTCCTGTGGGGGTGTGCAGGGGACCCGGGGTCATTGCAATCGGCTGTGCTCAGCACCGAGGCAGAGCAGTGCTGGCTGGGCGAGGGCACCGTCCTCTTGCCCCATGTGGGGACGCTGGTGCTCCTGGCTCTTGCAGGGCAGGGCTGGGGGGGGCAGGGGTCTGTGCCATGGGGCCGGGGACGAGGCTGAGGACCAGCCGGTGCCCCGCAGGATGCCCCCGCACTGACAGTCACTTCCCTGCAGGTGATGAGCTCCACCAACGGAGAGCTGAACACAGATGACCCGACTGCAGGACATTCGAACGCCCCCATCACAGCCCCCACCGAGGTGGAGGTGACAGACGATACAAAGTAAGGATGCGTCCCGGCCCTGTCCCCTGGGGCTGCTCAGGGCTGTGGTGCCTTGCCTTGCCCCCCTGAGGGAGGAACAGCCCAGCAAACATCTGCAGCTCCTCACAGGGACCCAACGAGTGGTGTCCCTGCAGGGCCACCACCCCCAGCCCCTTCCCAAACCCGGCACAGAGCCCATGCACACAGCTGGGGCCAGTCCCTCTCGGGGAGCCCCTGGCTCCAGCGGGGTGTTTGCCGTGGCTGTCATTGCGTGCCAGGGCCAGTGCCACCACGGTGAGCATCACTTGCTGCGGCCATCGCTGCGCTCTGCACCCGACCCAGGCCATGTGCTGGGGAAACTCTGCCCCGGGCGGGGCCCTCCAGGCTGCCAAAGGCTTTGTGTCCCCTGATCCCATCTGGGCCCGGACACTGACACGTCCCCTCTGTCCCCAGGTGCTGCTGTTTCTTCAAGAGAAGGAAGAGGAAAACCACCAAGCGTCGCAAGTGAGCTGCCGGGGCCGGGTGGAGCGGCGTGCGCGAGGGCTCCTCTCCCTCTGGCCGTGGCTGGATCTTGACCCGTGGAGCCGGCGGCGGCGGCCCCTCGGTTTGGACGGGGCTGGGGCCGAGCCAGCTGGCCTCCCCCGGCGCCCCACGCGCAGGCGGGGAGCGGGGCCTCCCCAAACTGCTTGTCCTTTCCTCCGCCACTCGCCCAGTGCGTGGCCGTTTACTCGAACCAAGCCCGACTTCGCTGAAGTTCCTGCGTCCGTCTAAAAGAAAAAAAGAAAAAAGAAACGGAAACAAATCCACAGCGTCACTTGCTTCTGAGTCTATACCTAGTTTGAAACGGGGATCAACTCTACAGACTCTAAAACGTCGCTGTCTTAGAAGAAGCAGAAGACAATTTCGAGAGCAGTGGGCTAAGGAGGAATTTTTTTTTTCTGTTGCTTCTTTGTCTCTTAAGTTAATTTAAAGTGAGTCTCGGTGCAGAGTGCTGAGTTGTCAGTCTTTGACCGTCATCTTCAGTGTTACCGAATTCTGCTCTTTCGTTAGGGCCCCTTGCCCCTGTCCCCCGTTAGGTTTCCCCTCCCCTTTCGTTAATGCCTGTGGTGACGAGCGCTGTGGTCTCTGGTACGGCGAGAAGTGCTGGGTGCGTGCGGGGCGGGGAGGGGGGAAAAATGCGTTTACACTTCTTTTTACGATGCACTTTTGCTAGCAATACAAGTGATGTTTGGTCTTGCCATGAACAGCCAGTGACTCCCGGGGGCAGGGGGCACCGGGACAGGACCGAGCCGGTGTCAGGCAGCACCAGAGGGACCCGTGAGAGCACATTTCAGAGCTTGGAAGGAAAAGCATCTCCTCTCTGACGCTGTGATGTCTTAGGGCTGGATTTGTTTCCTCAGCAGCTTTAGGTCTGTCAGGCAGCACAGGGCAGGTCCTGTGGCAGCGTTTTATTGGCCTTGATTTTACAGCCCCCGTGCCGTGTGTCCGAGCCTCTCGGGGTGACGGCAGGCACAGGGTGAGGGCGCAGGGCCTCATGCCAAGGTGGGCAGGGAGGCACTTGGCAACGGTGACTGGGTGGCGAAGGGCACCGGGACGGCCAGCGCTGCCACAGCCACCGGCCCGGCAGCCTCTGCCCGCTCCCCGCTGCCTCCCACAGTGGGGCCGGGTCCGATTCTGCCAGGGGAGTGGGGGGTAACGAGGGAGGGAGGGAGGGGACCGGGTTTTTTTTAGCCATCGTCTCACCCACACACGCAGACCCCCAGACACCCTGTTCCTCACCACCCCAGGGCCACTGCAGCTTTCCCACGTGAGTGACCCCGCGCTGTTGTGTGTATTGATCACCACACATTGGAGGGGGGGAGGGAGGGGCACGCTTATCTTTACCAAAACCCTGTTGTTCTACCCCGAGAGCGGGGCTGAGGCTGTGCTGAGGCTTCTGGGGAGGGTGGGGGTGGGGGAAAATGGGAACATCTGTGGCTGCTTTGAAGCATTTGTCCAAACCGAGCATCTCGGGAGGGAGGGGAGGCCCCAAATAGCACGAGGGGCTGCACCAGCCCACGGGGGTGCTCACCCTTCCTGCCCCAGCACCCATCAGGCACCTGCGGCCCCAAGGGAGGGCGCAGCACCACAGCCCCGCTTCTGCCTGAATTCAGGATTGAACCCAGCTTTGGCTTCTGGGCTGCAGCAGCCAGGGCAGCCCCAGCTGCTGCCGCATCCCCTGGCCGCGGTGGGGAACAATGTGCGGTGTTTGCCCTCACCTCCCCACCAAGGCAAAGAATCAAAACAAAACAAAACAAAAAAATCGCCTTAAATCTTCACTGGAAGCGGACCCTTCTCAGAGCATCGGCTCAGACAAACCCAAGCAGAGGCTGAAGAGGAGCCGCGGAGGGGCAGGGACACGGCCGAGGGTGTTTGCCTGACTCCAGCTGCTCACCCGCTGCCGCCAGCAGCTGCGAGGGGGGGCCAGGGCTGCAGCCCCCAGGACTCCCTGTCCTTCCAGCACGGAGTCCAAATACTGAGATTGTACGTGAGGGCGTTTGTTCCATTGCAAGTTTAGTTACTGCTTTAAAACAAAGTGTACAGAAATGGCATTTAAATTTCTCTGATGCTTCTTTGAAGCCATAGAACTTAGGGGCTTTTGTTTTTTTTTAATAAAAAATATAAAATAAAAATAATAATAAAAAAAATCTTTAAAACCCTCCACCTTTGTCTGTGTGTCAATGCGTGGCCCCAAGGGTGGGACAGGGATCTGCAGCCCCTTTTCCTCTGCAGCTCAACCAGCAGCATTTGCCCCATGCGGGAGCTGCCACGACCCCTCAGCCCCCAATATTCAGGTGCCGTTCCTGCCTCAGCCCCCAATATTCAGGTGCCGTTCCTGCTGCTAAACACTGCTGAGCTGCAGCCGCAGCCCCTTGGTTCTTTTTCATGTGAGCAGCAGGAGCAAAGGCACAGGGGGGTGCTCAGGGGAGCAGCAGTGATGTGATGGCTCCAGACAGGTCCCTGCGCAGCCCAGCTCTCCCGCAGGCTCCCCGGAGGTGGTTTAGGGCTGAGGCTGGAAGTCAATAGACACAGCTATCCCAGGACAGAGCTGTAGCTCAAGAAAGGAAAAGAGCAGGAAAGAAAAAAGCAGAAAAGAAAGAGCAAGAAAAGCCAGGATGGGGCCTCGTGCCTCCTCAAGGGCGGTGCTGCTTCAGTTGCAGGGTGGGAAGAGGCCAGGGGCCAGGCTGAGGGTTCCTGTGGGAGAGCAGCAGTGAGAGGTCTTGTGATTCTGGTTCATCCATCCCAACAAAGATGGGTTTGCCTGCACCATGCTCCGCCCAGGGCTGCAGCCTGGCTCAGGGCAGCCCCAGTGCAGGGCATCACCAGCACCAGGCTTTGGCACAGCCCCGAGGCGCTGAGCAAGGCGCAGCCGCTGCCTGCCCATAGCTCTCTTCAAATCAGGAAGGAACTCTGTAAAGACAACCTGAATGTCTTTATTGATTTCCTATTTACAAATCACAAAGCTGGCCAAAAGCAGAGTGTGAACACTGAACGAGAGCATTGGATACATTCATCAATATAGCACTGGAGTCAAGACAGTCCCAGCTCTGCTTGGAAGGTGACATGGTACAACAGAACATCTCATACTTTTGGAAACAGGCAAGTCCAACAATGAATTACATTCATCTATCTACAAAAGCCAGAATTGCATCAAACTGCATAAAAGCCGTAAGAACAGAAGTTGCTCGGGTGTAGTTCAGAGTCTGACTCCTCTCCCTCCCCAACAGGACAAGCAAACAGACCTACCTTGTGGCTTGAAAGCAGGAAAGGTGAATTTGGGAAAAGAAATTGCATAACAAAAGAGCAGTAAAAACAGATGCTTCAGGGACAAGCCAGCTAGGGCCCATCCTCCTCAGCTGAGCTAGGTTACAGCAAGGCCTGCCTTCAAGTCCTGCTCTTTCGATAGCCAAGTGTGCAGCTTTGCTTCTTTCAAATTCCAATTATTTCCACTATTGCCACCTATATACAGAAGTGCCCGAGGTGCCGCACCCACCGCAGCCAGCCCGGCGCGGGGCTCACGCAGGCCCCGAGGTGGCTCCGGGCAGGGAAGTGAAGCTGCTGCTGCCTGAGGGGAGCAGCGGAGGCAGAGCGCAAGCAGGGGTGCGTGCCCCAAAGGGCTGCCCCTCAGAGGGCAGAGCTCACCCGTCCTGCCGATCCGCCTCACGACACCGCTTGCATTGCACAGAGTCAGGTTCAATAACTAAGTCATGGACCCATCAGATTATTTTTTTTTTAAAGTACTGGCCATATTAAAAACATCCTACCTTGAAGCAGGCTTACAATATACACATCTTACAACGTCTTCCTAGAGAACGTAACACACTATCGACATCTCTAAAAGCTACTGGTTACGAGGTGTGGGGTGTTCCTGACCGTATTACTGCTGCGTGGCTGGCAAGGAGACACCCGGCCAGCCACAGGCTGAAGACAGAGCCCAACCAGAGAGAGCAAGGGGAAGAGATGCACCTTCCCCCGCAAGTGAGCAGGCATTCAGCCATCCGCATCAGCGAAGGGTGACCGGGTTTCAACTTCCAGCAGCTGAACAAGGTGGCAACTGCCGCCGGGCCAGTCTGGGCAGCCTCGTGCGCCCAGGGCAGAGCGAGAGGTTTGCAAAAGAGAACCTCAGTTTTGAGGCAGCACCACAACGTGCCAGCAAGTCCCACGCAGACTTTGGAGGGCTCTGGACACCCTGCCAAGATGTCCTTTAGTTACGGCTTCCTCTGCAGAGGAAGGGGAGGGAAAAACCCAGCCTCCAGTGGGCAGCGCCTCCCACCTCCTCCCCGCAGGGCACCTTTACCTACTGACTATGGCTGAACCTGCTGACGGTGAAAACAACCAGTCCTGAACAGGTAAGAAGGGAGCTTATTCATGAGTACTGAACTAACCAGCCCAAAGCCAGGTGATGTCTGGAAATATCGTATCTTCCTCCTGCACTTGTCCAAACAGGCAGACTGCAAATATACACTGGCAAACAGAAAATCTTTAATGTTTTCCTAAACTGTTCCATAAATCCTCGTCCATCTGCTGCATTATTAAGTAACAGGCGGTTGCACATCAAGCCTCTTCCTATTTTGCATCAGGGCAGCAGTGCTCTGAAGCAGCCTAGGAGTAGGTTAGCAATGCACAGAAACAAACAAAAAAATAGAAAATGCATTGAAACGTGCATGAGAACAGCAGCAATACACAGGAACACAGGGGCCAGGTGAGGCAAGTTCCCTTGCTTGCTCCAACTGACAAATCCCAGCACTATCTGCAAACAAAGGATTTGATTAGCACAGTAACAACTAGTACAGATTTCCCTGCTGCTAAATGCTGCACGGGGTTATCCGAGTATCACCCATCATTTTGAACACCATACGGAGTTTGGAAGAAGCACCACGGGACTCAGCACAGCAGCTGCCCCCAGGAGAGGGCAGAGCCTGCCCTGCCAGAGCCGCTGCCCCTTCCCAGCCCCGCAGGGGAGCTCACCTCACTGTCGCCAACTGCCCAAGGTAAAGGATTGTCACAAATTAGTGAGAGTAGCATGAAAACGCTGTAGTCTCTAGAGGCGCTCTAGTTTTGAGGTCTCCCTCAAGACCGTGTAGTGCTGAAACAGCAAGCCTCAGGGAAAAGGCCACTTTCTGTCACTTTTTGAAGGCGGCTGCACGTGCTGCAGCCAGCACGAGGGGATGCGCCAAGCGCAGGCTGGTCGAGCTCTGCCTTTGCAGTGGTGTTGCCGGCCAAGCACTGCAAACCGCTTCGCCTCAACTGCTGTGCTAGAGCAGAGGAGGAGGGGCCATACAGCCCCGGACTTTGTCTTTTTTCTTTTTGCAGGATTTGCTCCTCACAGCAAGTGTAACCACAACCAGAGCCACTCGTTTCCATGCTTCTGACTGGTGGAAAAGCATCTACATTCATTACAGTCAAAAAAATGCATGTTGTTAGATAGGATTAATCAGTAAAGTGAAAAATGACTAGCCACAGACAACCTACAAATGATACTGGTAAACCAGTTAGTCTGGTATGGGATAGCAGCAGAATCACTAGCACAAGGCAAAACATGAGCTTTGAAATGGTTTTACTGAGACCTTTGGCTAGTGTGGCTCCAATTGGTGTGGTCAAACTCAGCCAGAAATTTAGTTTGGAAGGTCACGGGGAAGAGAACAGAAAAGTCCAGAGCCAGCTCCACAGCTGCACTATGTGTAGAAGATGATCTCTGGGATTTGTCCATCCTCCACAGAAGTGCCGTTGTTATTCCCAGCCGCGTAGCAGAACGTAAAGCAGGTTTTGGCTCCTGTTGTTGGTGATTCATGGATCACTTTGCGCAGTCCTTTGGTTCCATAGTGGGAATCTGGACCCTGCAATGGTTACAGAAGACAAGAAGAACAGATCAAGACAGAGATCGCAGCCCTGCTGGACCCTGCAGCCCAGGTACGCTCCACCCAAAGCAATGAACTTTGGAAGTCTCAGCACCTCCCATTTCTTTCTGCTTCTTTAGGTATTTTGAGCAAAGTTCTCATTGCTATCAGAGCTCAACACTGCATTTAACCAGATCTCAACAGTTCAATAACAACTTTTTTTAAGCCAGTCCAGACGGGCGCTGTATTACAAGCATACAGAGCTGACAGTTTATCTGTGTGCACCAAGAAAAAAATCCCCTCACCTCATCACACATACAGCCTGTTAATTACAGTACACTTAATTACAGTACACTTGCTAGAGAAGTTAAAAACCAACTCTGAATGCTGATGGTCAGTGTGTACATTGTACCACCAGGTGAAGGTCTCCAAAGGAAGCCTTCAAAACTAAACTCACCTCACTGAAACACAGAGAGTAAGAACCACATTGCACTGAAAAAGCCTGCTTTCACCTCTACTTATAAGCCTCTCTTCTATCCATGCTGTCCCACTACAGTACCTTTAGAGTAGCACATGCTGTATAGTTGACGTTGGGTAAAATCTCAACAGGTTCCTTGAACATGACCCGGAAAGTGTTTGAAGATCCATCACAGCTGAACCCTGTGTCGTTTTGCCCCAGGACCGTGTTACTGTCTGTGTGGATGATCTGCAAGAGATGTGTTAAATTTTAATCCATACAGTTAGTCAGAAGCTGCCCTGCACATCAGAATTGGCACTAGTGCAGGCATGTCCCCTCTGAACCGCACTGGATCTGAGGGACTCGGTAGTTTGCCCAGTTCCACCACAGCTTCAGAGCCCTGTTGCAACTGCAACATCGTGTTGCTTGTGCCATCACATACTGAAAAACAGCACGCTTCCATCCCAGAAAGCCCAAGACAAAGACATTCCCCTCTTTACCCTGAAGCCTGGCGCAGCACTACAGGTGGCTGCTTGCTTAAACCTTCGCTTCCTTTTAGCCTCCAAGAGCTCAGAGGCACTAGACAGTGACCCTGGCTGTTCAGGAAGCACAAGACAGACTGTGCTTATCACATCAGCTGTGTTGGGGTAACTTTCCTGGGGGCAGTTGCTCAAGGGGTGCAGACTCAGGCAGGTTACTTATGTACATCCAGAACAATGTGCACAAGACTTTTATAAGACAAAGTCTTTCAAACAGCTGTTAATGGACTTCAGACAGGTGTGTCAAAAAACAAGCTCCCTAAGTCCTACTCGCCATCTCCAACAGGTGCACACTGGCACTGCACAGGCCCAGCGCACTCACAGCAATCGTTTTCTTCTCTTCCCTTGCTGAACTGTGACTGCTCCACTGCATTTGTACAGCCTGGAGCAAAAGTACCAATGGTAATGCAATACCTGACCACTGCTGCAGAATCAGCCTGCCTGCCTGATGTAGGAAAACATGCATGGCTTTTCTCAACCTGTTTCACTACTCTCCTGGATGTATTTTCAAAGGCTGTGAATAGACTTGGGGAGATACGGCATTGATGCGTGTAATGGGAGGCTGCATCAAATTGAGAGCAATAATCCCTCTTATCCCCAGTGCCCCATCTGGCCCACACTACATCTGCCAACCACCCTATCTATAAAACAAATGCAGTCTCTTCCAAGTTAAGATTCTGTTGCATACTCACTAAAACGTGTAAAGTAGTCCCTACAGTAGCAACTATTTTTGATGTAGTGCAGAGAATTACCTGTATATTTACTTGGTAATCCGTTGGCCCATGTATGGATCCGTATAATCCAAACCCAACTACAAATATCCTTTTGTTTACTGAGAACCTGCAGGAATAGATGACGAAAGTCAGATCAACTTACCACTCCTGTACTGAAACAGTACGATGATGAAGCGCAAGTATCTTCACTTACTTTAATTTCAGATCTACTATTTAATCAAGCACATACTGCAGTTTCAAGCGCAACTCATACTAATAACTGAAATCCTTCACAGAAACCCTAACTTGTAAGCTTACAAGTTAAGCTTGGTCCTAATGGGCCAGCAAGTAAATTTGTTTGCTCATGTAAAATGCAAAGCTGCATCAACCCATCATCGGGCTTCAGAGTCCAGCTCAGAAGCACCTTGAGGTTGCAGTATGATGTCAGCATCCAAAAACGCCAGCCAGGCAAAGGCAGGGTAGCCTGCAGAGAGTGGAATAGTGCCCACCTCACAGCAGCAACAGTCTTTCAAGCAAGGTAACAGCAAAGACCACTTAAAGTGTCATTAGGTATTTCACTGCTAAGCACTGGAGGAGAATTGTTAATGTGCTTTTGAGCATTGGCTGGGTATAGCTGCAGGGTAGCAGCTAGCTGCACTCAAGAT
Organism: Anas acuta; assembly: GCF_963932015.1. Taxonomy (NCBI): domain Eukaryota; kingdom Metazoa; phylum Chordata; class Aves; order Anseriformes; family Anatidae; genus Anas; species Anas acuta. Next base: position 1,298,285 of record NC_089004.1, on the reverse strand, counting down.
TTACCCGAGAGTAGAAAATAAGAGTCAATAGCTCCTGAATGCAGGAATCCCTGCTGCCTAAGACATTAAGGGCAACGATATTCACCCCCCTGTTCAGCTCTATCTTCTCAGCTAGCAGAAAGCCTCAGTGGCTGCCAAACCGCCAGCATTATTTCTTCACCTGCCCACCAATTCTTTCAGCCCTGTGCATTCCAAGGACAAACACTGTGGCAAGCCAGAAGCCACTGTACTGCCCCCCCGCCCCCCAAATATTCAGTACTGACCCACACACAGGCCTGGCTGAAGATGGACCCTGATGCTGTCAGCAGCTGGACACAAAGCCAAATACAAGACCTCTGAATGCTAGATCTCAGAGCAGTACATGTTTGGAGGCAGCAGCTCTTCCAACTGGATCTCTGGGCCCATCTGGACCCTTCCAGAAAGCTGACAGCACTATTGATATGCAAGGGAACCACCAATGAAGAACCTTGAGGTTTTTAAAGAACTGTATTCATGCAAGTTCCCTTTTCCCCCAAGACAAGGAACAACCTGGAAACACCCAAGGCTTTCTGGATACTTCCTGTCTTGCTCTAACCACTTGGACACTCAAAGCTTGCAAACCACCACCACTTGCCATGCCATGCCACGTCTCTGTCACCACGGCTGGACTTCGCTATTTGTCTCCCAGCTTAGGTATAAACAAACTAGATGTCAGCAGAAAGGCAGGCACAGCAAGCATTTTCATTCTAATCCCTCCCTCAAACAGGCAAGATTAAGGGGCTCCACCAAACCACGTTTACACTTAGGATACAGCAAGGAACTGACCTGATGGAGCACTGGTTAGTCAACACACCCAGGCACAGGAGGAGGCTGTGAGCTGCCTGGTGACCAACTGCTATGTGCCCATACAGCTGCAGGAAGCCATTTGAAAAGGAGACAGATAAATCCACCAAGAGACCTGTGCTCAAGGGCCACAATTGCTGCAAACCTTTGCCAATACAGAAGCAAAGTGGCAGCCTGCAGCTGCACATGCAGGTTAATGCATCTGGTGAGGCTTCTGCCCAGCAAAACGCTTTCCCTTTGTGGTTTGGCATGAGGGTTCATGTGGCAGAGTTAGGGTCTAGCACGTAACCTTGCAGGTTTAGGTCTAGAGTAGGCTGAAAGCTCAGTAAACATCAATCTATCAGCAGCAGAATTAGCAGAGAAGCTGACCTTATCCTGTCACTAGTCCCACTGTACCCCCAGCGGCTCTCCACCTGCTGGAAACGGCTGATGCTGCACTCCTTCCCCCGCAGGCAGCAGCGTGGTCGGTCGATGAACTCCACCCGTGGCTTTGGGTTCACTGTGAAGTGGAGGAACAGGCTCACCACCTCCCGGTCCGTGAGGATTCCTGACTGGGCAGGCCCTGCAGAAGAGCAAGAAAACCATGAGGTGGTCAGCCCTCACAAGCTGAAAGGGATACTCGCGAGAGTTCAGGGGCAGGAGGCACATGTGACTTGCAAACGAGAGCATCGGAAACAGGATTTCAATGGCATATCCAGAAATTAAGCCTCAGACAGAAAGCACTGCCTGCCTTTTATTTGCAGGGTAGTTGTGGGCTGCGGAGCCTCTCTGCAGAGCACATACGTGACATAGCAATTAAGAGCACGACTCCACGGAGCCAATAGGCATTTGGCTAAAAGGGATGGTTTAAAAACAATCATTCAGCTAATCCTTCCTCCATACCCTCAGGATATGATAATACAGATAAGAGGGATTTTCATACATCTACACTGGTATTTTAGAATATTAATGTTAAGACACCATGGGATCCCATGAGGGGTAATGGGAAGGAACATCAGCTGGCCACCATCAACTTAGAAAGAGGAATATTTTTCAGTTGAGACAAAGGTGGTTCAGTTCCTGCACTGCTTTGACTCCCTCCCTTCCTGGGGCATTTGAACTCCATTTTTTTTTTTTTTTTTAAAAAGAAGATTCTTTGTCTGCTTTTGTAGAACCAAGAAAAAACACTAGGGATTTTTAGCATGAATTGAGACAGTCTCATCTTTGCTTCAGCAACTAGATGTTTATTCCAAAGAGATATTAGACTCAAGCTTTGGAAACAACTTCAAATACTTTCAGAAGTGGAAATGGGTAAAAATCAGTCAATATCTCAATTCCTGTAGCAAATAGTAAAAAGTTGCTCTGCACCTCTATTTGTGAGAGGCTTTCAACACAAAGACCACTGGTGCATGGTGAAGAACTGAGAGTTCTGTAACATGGAAAGCAAAGTCTAGCTACTTTTTGGTCCAATGTGATTTGTAGTTGATTAAATTCAGCCAGATGTTAAAACTGCCCAGCTGCATACTCCTGGATGGTAGACATAATGTGGTCCAAGACTGCAATAGGTACAGATGAAAAAATTTAAGGAAGTAGGCTGTTAACAGATGAATGAGCTTGTGGATACCTTGCTCAGCAAAAATTAACCATCACTGATCAAGTCTAAACGTATCCTGTGCTGCTGCAATGCAATTCTCAAATGTTTCAAATTACTTGCTTAAAGGGGGAGCGACACATTTGCAGTTAGAATGTCTTCATGCAGAACTCCACATTCAGTGCAGATTATACCATAAGTGGGTGAAACCACCACCCACACCATGCCTTTCCCTTCACCTCCCCTCTTGGGAGCGGGCGGCAGAGAGGAGCTGTTTCCCTCTCCTTCCTCTGCTGGGGTCACCAAGGAAGTCCCTCAAACACTAAGGATGAAGCTGAAGCAATCCCAAGGTAGGAACTTATTGAAGGGACAGCTGACCTGTGCAAGCACTCAGGTTTGGTGTATTGGAGTTTTGTTTGTTCATCTTTCAGATTAAAGTGGATGGAGAACACTTGAAAAGTTTCTCTCAAAGCAAGAAGACGGATCAAAGATCCCAGTCCAACAAACAGCTGTGACAGCCAGTATGGGGTGGGGGCATTGCCCACTCCAAGGCTTCAACCCAAATATGCCAGAACTAACACATTCCTCCCACTGAGAGGGATTTATGCAAGATCTGAAGGGAGGATTGAAACACAAAAATTCAGAGCTCAGTACACGTAGTTACCCTGCTTTAACACCATCCAGGAGGATGCTCTCTTCCATCAAGCCAGACTGCGAGGCTCTGACCCTGCTGTAAGCTGCTGTTTGGCACAACATGCAATTCAGGAACAGAACCTGCTATGTTTCACTGAGAGCCAACACAAAGGAAAAAGCTACTAACTTTGGATGAGCAGATCCCTATCTCCCTGGCCAAGCTGTTTCTGAAGAGATTCATGTCCCTAAATCCACACCACTGCTGTGACAGGCAAATAAAGTGGAGGCCAAGTTTTAATCACAAATTTACTAATATCCCTATTCATCTAGATGGATGAACATTAACTATCAATCAGCTGATGTCGTCTGCCTAAGGAAGAAATTCACAAAGAAAATGGCTTCACTGACTCCTTCTGCTTCTTTGTACAGGTAACTGTAGCATAAAAGAAGTTTCAGCTTTGAAAATGGTTCCATGGCGTCTTTTAGCATGAAAAAATGCTCGAGCCAATTGCCAGTTTTCAATCCCTAAAGAACCACCAGGGTATGAACAAGCAATGAAAACAAAACTCAAAAAAATCTTTAGTCAAAATTATTAAATGCTTTAGACATCTTTTAGACCAAGACCTTACCGTAAACCTGAAAAACAATTTGAGAAAAACTAAATACCACCACCCCTTCAGCTCAATGAACATTTAAAAAGTTTTTCTTGTTATGAGGCTCTGCTCTGAATGGTATCAGTAAAACATGGTCAACATCACCACTGGATTAGAGGCAACAGCAAACAGGTGAGGAAACATCCTCTTCTCTCTTGGGGAACAGGCTACAATCAACAACTATTTGCAACACCATTTGCTTTGTGTAGGTTATATGGTTGGAAACGAATGCATGTGAACGCATTTATATCTCAGCTGAATGAGAAAGCAACCATGTGAACATACTATGAAAACACATGAGGAGGTATGATCCTACTTGCACCTGAGGGAGCACCGTAGCCTTTTAAAAACCAGAGGATCATGGATGGAAACAGCATTTACACAGCAGATTCTGTAGGTCAGTGTGAATGGGGAATAATCTCAAGTTTGTAAGTTACTACAGAACACACAGCAAAAAATCCACTTTCATGTACTTAGTCCTCTGTAGTTCAGAGAAAGCAAAGACCAGGGCTGCCAGAAACGCCTTTGTTCAGTTACCTGCTGCAAACTCCTCAATAGTCATCAATGGGAAGCGGATAAGAGAAAGCGCTTTGCCCAGTACTTTCCGCTTGTTCTCTGGAATCACCTGAAGTTGCTGCCGTTGACACTCAGCCTCCGACCAGCGAACCACTGCATTAAACAAACGAACCTCCCGGATCCCCAAGGTATCCCTCTCCAGCACCGCGACCAGGGTGTCTGCAAGGCAGGACAGACAGGGACAACTTTAGGCACTAACCCAAATGATCCCATTTTACCTAGCCACAACTACCGCATGTACAGCCAAAACAAGTGAAAGAGAAGCAATTGAAAAAACAGCATCTCCCCAAAGTGCTGCCTGCAACCTATAAGGAAGATATATCTGCATATTCCATAAGCAAGGAACTCACCAGAGCAGCAAATAGTGCCCATTTATTTTGTATGTTAATGCAAGTGCAGTAGAATAAATTGCAACTTACTTGATGTGAAATTTGGATGAAGCAAGCAGCACACAAGCCAGAAGGTTACCTGTGTCTTACCTCCATATTCCATTTCATTAGAAGAAGGTTAAAGTCTGAATTTTAATGTCTATTAACTGTGCCCAGCAAGTTTGGCTACTGCATACGATAATTAAAATAACCAGTTCTTGCTTCCAAAAGCGCAACACCTTTTTAACTCCAAAACCTGACGAAGACTCAGGGAACACGGCCAACTCCACAAAAGAGGGCAAGTTACACCCACCCAAAACCTGCCAACATCAACAGAGGAAACAGGCTTTGTATCATGCCCAGAAAAATCAAGTTGCACCAAAGTAAGCAGATTCCAGGATATTTCTGCAAGTGAGCATGCTCTTTTGCAAATGCTTAGTCTCTAGCCACTTAGTGCCAGGGACTGTTCATTCAACAGATTAATCCAGAACAGCAAAGCTACAAAAGAAAAGCATCAAGTATTAACCTGTAATAACTTTAGAGCTTAGCTTTTTATGAAAGCCTGCAGAAGACAGAGGAAAAAACGCTTACCTAGATCAATGTCTGTAAATCCCTCTGCATTGATGGCATCTGATGTGTTCTTGTCTATGTTCTCTAGGCAAAGGCTGGCCAGCTGAGGCTCATCAAAAAGTCTTGCCTAGTAATGAAGAAGTAATCATTAACACAAAAGGCATTTTAAAATTTACACTGGTTAAGGACACTCCCCACTCCCCCAGAGCCCATCTTCATTAGCAGTACTTTGCCTGATTACATCACAATTTCACTGGGCTGCAGCAGTCTTTCACAAGCATTTAAGCATGACAAGGCAAACACTAGAAAAAAAAAATCTGCATTTGGCATCTGTTCTATTTTAGCCGTGCATGTCTTCAGGCACGTCTTTGTTTCAGTATCACATCAGTTAACATGACTGTAGTGCTTTCTAGCACCGTACTGGCCATGTCAGCTAACACGGGTAATTTTTACTACATCATTTTTATATTTAGAAGAAAGCTTTGCCCAATGACTCCAGGCCTGCTCACTCTAAGGATGTGAAGAGGTGGCTTATTCTGTAAGAACACAGTCATACTCATTTCGTGTATTAGCAAAATGCCTTAACAGGCACACAGCCCAGAGATGCACAAAACCCTGCAGGGTAGGCAGCCTACTTAGTGAATTTGCTTGTTCTTACACAGAAACATCCACTCCAATCTAGTTACCTTAAAGGACTCCCCCAAAAACAGGGTACTAGTCCAAACCAAATCTGTACACAGCTTGGAGAGTTGCTCAGGATCTCTGTACCCAAAGTCCTAATATTTCACTCCCCACCTCAGACCCCTCCTCTCTGAGACTGCACAGGCACGTTACCATCCCTGTGCCTAGCAGAAGCAAAAGGTGGGAACACACAAAAGGCACCAGGATGACTTGTTATCTCCAGAGCTTTGTCTTTGCTATTTAGGAAGGGACCATCTTTGCATGACACATAACATTACAGAGCCACAATATCCAGGGACTTGAACTGCCACAGGTAAGGTTTAAAATTGTGTTTTGGGCTGGAAATTCAGTCACTCACAGAGGTTCCGACTCTTGGACATCTTCTGCTTCACCCTTGTTCAAGGGCTGTAGAGTTCTGCAGAGTCCACCTTCGACACTGAGACCTCAAGCACAAAGCTGAAAAAGTTGTGATGGGCCAGGGAAGTCCCACCAGTCATCCCCTGCTCCTGGCGCTGGAGGCCTGCCAGCGCCTCGCACTCTTGGCATCCAAGAGCTGCGACTGACTCAGACTTTACTACTGGAGTGGCTCTCTTCTGACACGTGAAGGACTTACATTACAGTCACGCAGTTCTCCCCCAGAGCTCCTTCAGGCAAGCTACTACGTCTTGTTGATCAGAATGACATTTGCATGCACATCTGGCACGAACCGCACTGTGTTCACTGTGAGGCACCATCGATTTGGAAGGCTGTTTGTTACTTGTATTTCTGCCAGAGATTAGCAGTTGCTTGAAACACCATTGCTCTTGTAGTTGCCAACCCACAGGATACATGCAAAAAAGAGTTTTGGGGTCTTAGGCTCTACAATCAGCTGTCCACAATCTTAAGCCTGTTGGGAAGTGTTTTGTACAAGATCCATCTCAGATCTGTAATTGACAGATTTGTTGCAAGAAATAGAGGCTGATTTTCACACTGAAGGACCAGATCTCAGAGCTTCTTGACAGGCTCCTCACTCAGTGAGTCTGTTATCACTGAGGTAAGTTTCTGAAAGAATTCCAGCCTCAGACATTTAAGAGACTCGGAATATCGTGACAGCAAACATACACTGGATATGAATCATCAGAGATAATTAATCATAATGGATAAGCCCTAAGCTAATTTCACAGAGCAAAAGGAACCAGGAAGGCCTGTCCCCATCCAGCATTTCAGCTGCCCCAGCACAGCTGATGGCGCCAGGCAGTATCTTGGTTTTGATACATGAAAAACTAGGACCCCTTCTCCCTTTGCCAAAGGAACTTTGTGAATTGTAAAGAAGTTACTGCAAACCTAAATGCTCCCTTGAGACGTCAGGTTGTGGAGGGACACCACGACACAAAATCCCTACGTAAGGAATACCAAACAGTTTACATGTCTAATTCTCATCAGGTGATGGCAAGCACAGGATGCCTCTTCAAAACTTAAGTCAGTAGGAGAGATCGCTTCTCAGCTGTTGGATAACATATTCTGATCTTTCAGATTTCAGGCTGCAGAGCCCAAAAATCAAGACTGCTGCAGCCAAAGAGATACAATTGTCCCACGGTGAATCAGATGGGAGTGCGAATTTGGCTACCATGACCCAAGCAAGAACCTTTAAATCTTAAACCTTTCCCACAAAGTGGAATGCGGCTCCCCCAATATATCAGAGGCTGCCTCACCCATTTATGGCATGTGGAAGAGAGCCAAGTTTTTTTTTTGAAGAAAAGAAAACATTTGTTAGAAGAGACAGTATTTTACACTCAAGCATTAGACATTTAATGCAGCCAGAGCTGAATCCTCAGCAGCCAAGAGTATCTACAATGGCAGTGTAAAATAGAACTACTTTGAGAACCTGATCCAAATATTTAAACTCATAAAATCCCAGCCTAATCACAGCAAACAAGCAAAGAGCTCAGCTGCTCTGAGCCAACACTGTTTCAGGCTTTGCAAAAAAACTGCAGGGGGACACTGCTACTGATGCAGTAACCACAGTCACAGCCTGAAAGATGCTTCTACTCCTGACAAGGAGGAAAAGAGCCAGCAGCCATATACTGGGCAAGGGAGGACAACCTCTCAGAGCCAGACCACTTCAGTGCACTGGTTCCCAACTCAGGGCATCTGCCAAGACTCTTCTGCAGGGTTTCTTTAACATCAAAAATCACAGCAGCTTCCCTCAGCAGGCTGATCAGAACCAGTTCTCCAGAGCTAGTCAAAAGTATGTCGATTCCCTAAAGGAAAACTCAGTGTCCACAGTGCATGTTTGTTTCTTGTTCCTACAGCACCAAGAAGAAGATGTCCCTGGCAATGCGACAGACGCTGCAATGCACAGGTGATGACACAGCTACACCATGGAAGTCACTGGTATGTTACCAGCTGTTAGCAGAGGGTGACAGGGATCAGAAAGAAAAAAAAAATGAAGCCAAGGAACAGGAAGGATAGTGATGCTAGATTAATCAACCTGAGTGCAAACCTGATCTTCTCCAAAATAAGCAGAAGCAGTAAACACCAGCTTCCAGTTTGCTACTTTGAAGAGTCAAACGCAAAGAGACCAGTCCAACCCTCAGATAAGAGGGAAGGACACACAGACACGCAGTCAACCTGAGCCGAGAAACACGGCTGTACTGTGACTCCATGTCTGCATGCCTCCTGTACAGCAGCAGGGTTAGCTGGAGCAGACTAACAAAGAGATCATTTTGTCATCTCTAACAGGTAGTGGCCATTTCCTCTCCTACGAAAATTAGCCAACCAAAGAGCTCTTGAAGAAGTTGCATTGTCTTTTATCCCCCTTCTGGGGGAAACTATTACAAAACAGCCCTTCAAAGAACATTTGCCCAGTTAGATGAAGTAAGCTTTGCACGAAGAAAGTCCTGAACCTGAACAAGTGAAAATCCTCTCATTTCACTTTTCTTCTTGGCAGATGAAATTTTTCCATCCTGTTAATTTCTTCCCCAGCTCACACACTGGATGGAATCTCCTGCCACACCAAAACAAAAAGCAGAGCTGAAATGGCAGCAACACTTGCTGTATTTCATCATTCCTTATACAAACCTGCTCATCACCACCTGTAAGAAAAATCAAAAAGCACAAGACACAGAACTGCTCTGGTTTGGACAATCAACTCTCTAACCCTCATAAAACTTCTATTTTCTTATCACTCAAGAAATTTAATCCAAATGACTGCAAGCTCACCTGTGTTAACAGCATGAACGCATTGTCTGCTCGGAGGTTTTTTTTAAGAAATTCCACACAATGAGCTTCCAGGGCTGGAACTGCATATTTTTTAGCTGTGTAAAGTGTTGTCATAACAGTCTCTGGTCCAATCTGAACTTCGTCTGAATAAAGAAATCTGAAAGCATACAAACAAACATTGCTCTGATGTAGCCAGTAAGATAACAAGGTATAAAAAAATCCCTTGCAGTTCATAAAAACTTATTTGTGCTTCTGCACATCAGCCTGGCCCCATTTTTTGAGAGATGGAACAGTTTTTACATCCTTCTCACTGACTCTAGTTGTGTGTTTCTTTTTTTAAACAAGCAAACAAAAATGGCCTCAAGTTGTGCTCGGGAGGTTTAGGTTGGATATTAGGGGAAATGTCTTTACTGAAAGGGTTGTGCAGCACTGGAACAGGCTGCCCAGGAAAGTGGTTGAGCCACCATCCCCTGAGGTCTTCAAGAAACGTGGAGATGCAGAACTTTGCAGCGTGCTTTAGTGGTGGACTTGGCAGTACCAGGTTAAGGGTTGGACTGGAAGATCTTAGAGGTCTTCTCCAACCTGGCTGATTTCATGATTCTATGAAAAACCACTCCTTACGGCATAACTTTTAATGAATATAACAGGGTGAGTATCTGTTCTAGCAACTCAAACTGCCTCACATCCCACAGCCAGTGAGCTGCTGAGCCAGCCACTTACACCGGACTAGAACATTTTCTGGCCAAGTGCAGCCTGTGAATTAAAGTTTTCAGCTGTTCAGTTAAGACTAAGCAAGGACAAAAAATAAATTCTGCCTGCCTACTTCAGAAGAGAGGCTCTGTTCTTTTAGTTCCAATTCAAAAGTTATCAGGAGCAATGAAACATATACATCTACTGCAGATGAGAGATGTTTTACCCATGCACCACTTCCCCTCATCTCTCCACTTTATATGCTAAATCTTTGTTAAAACAGTTTTGTTCCATTATACAGGTGTTAAAATACAGCAAGAAATATAACAAGCATAAAGCAAGAGTTAATTACAATGAAGAACAAGGCCTGCCACGCTGCTAGCAAAGCATCAGCCTTCACTGTTAGGCCAAAACAAGGACGCACATTCATACTGCATGGAAAAACAAAGGTCGTCATAGGAAGCCTGCCCGAGCCTCCTCATACCCAAGCATGCTGATTAGAGACAACAGGAACTGGCAGGCTGAATTCAGTAAAAACAGTTACACATTTGATGTCAGTCCTAATCCCATGCGGAGTTTTTGTTTACTGTTTTTCCTTTAACCAGTCAAGCATTTGCCAATCAGGGTCTGAAAAGCACCAAGCAGGCTTTAAGCACAGAGACGTAGTATTAAGCCTGTTCCACAGGAGATTTTGGAAACTCCAGCTATTTCTTCTCCGGCATTTCTCCAGCGGCCGGGGGGGGCACAAGAGCACGTCGTGTTGCAGCTGGTCCTGGAGGCTTTGCGCAGCTACAGGGCTGCTCTCCTGCAGGGACTGGCTGCAGCACAGCCACACAGCTCCTGGTCCTCCAGCAACAGCGAGGGTCAGGATGCAGCTCAGGGATGCAGAAACAGAGGGATTCGGAGGACAGGGATTGCTCTCAGTGCCACCGAAAGCAGGTTTTTGTGTTGCTTTAACACATGCTTTAATAACAGCATCAAGCCACTGGCTCACACGTGTTTTGCACACATCCCTTCACCAGTTCTATTTTCACTACACAACCCTGTTTATTACAAGCTTGTAAGAACACAGTTGTGCAAAAAACAACTAGTTCCATTTACTGCAATGACTACATTAGTAACTATTTTTACTGTAATCTAAACTGTACGCTAAGAGAAGAGATGCCCAAACTGTGAAAAAGCGCAGCATTAGTTTAAAAGAAGATTCAGACTGTGACCTCAGAAAATCAAAATGGTTCTTCTGGTTACTATTTAAAAAAAAAAAGGGGGGGGGGGAGAAAAAAAAAAAAGATCTCTTTTGCAGTTACAGCAGACCTGTTAAATGCCCCTAGCCCACAAACACAACCTAGTGCCCAGAAGGGGCCTTATGCTGAGCATTCAGGATGGGCAGTTTGTCTCTTGATAAGCTCCTGATCCTGCAGCATTAGGTCATGATCCGGACCAAGTCCAGAGACATATATAAGGAGCAGCTTCAACTTCAGATCAGCATTTTGAGGGACTGGTAGAGCTTGGTAAGCTTCCTACAGGAACAACTCCCATGCCTCCTTTGTCACTTTTGAACAATGAGCTTAGTTCAGTTCTAGATTTAAGCACCTAAGGTATCACTGGACTACAGGCACAACTGCTGTAGCATTACTGCAAGCTTTAGTCGCTGTGGCAATCCACACAATATTTCTCTTTTACAAAATATAAACATTTCTGTCGAAATCCACTGAAACAGCTCATCTTAGTCCTTTCAGATGACTGTTCCCTTCCAAGATCATACTGTTCTTTTTATGTGACTGTTGAAATTTCAATACTGGCAGGGTAACAACCCGATTTTGCCTCTAATTCGCTCGGTATTTTAGCCTTGCTAAGTTTTAAAGACAGATGCTAACTCTGTACTCCACAGAGATGCTCAGAGACAAGCTGCTAAAGAGTCATATGCCAGTTGAAGGGATTCCCCATGTGCTGCTGTCTGGTTTAAAAAGAGCCAAAGGGGAGGGGGCTATGGGCTCCCTGTTATTTCTGGCCTATCATCCTACAAAGATCAATTCTAAAACCTTCTAAGATAGCACAGTCATGACCTAAGCACTTTCTGAAGGTAAAGCAAAAAGTGTGCCAAAGCTATATATAATTATAGTTCCCAATAGGAAGCAAGCAGGGAACATGTCAAGAGCACGGTCTTGGAAACCTGGGGAAGTAGGTTACAAAAATCCTATAGAAATGGGACAATGACTTTCCAGCATACATTCAGGATTGCTGCTGGATGTTATATGGCACCAGCCAAGCTTAAAGAAATCAGTGAATAGGACGTTACAGCCCCTTCCTCCTCCTTCCCCCAGCACGCAGACTGACAATACACGTTGGAAATGGAAATGCAAAACCGGCTCTCCAAAAGAGGAATAAAGCATGCTCAGAGGGAGATACCACACAGAGTGTCTGACACCGATTTCACACCCTCGCTTACCTGTTATAACTTGCTCATATGCCCATAAGCTGAGCTCCAAGTATTTGTAACTTTGGGAGTTCTAAAACGATTATTTTTCCCCACTTCTTTCAAACTGCGTTTGAATCAAATCAAACCAATTCATTTACAAAAAAAAAAAAAGTTGAGCCACTGTCTAAGCAGGTATCAACTTTACTGAAAGGGCCGGCATGTGAACTTTAGCCAACTGCCCATCAGAACCCCTCCCAATCACTGCATTTTCATGGCCGAACTATATTTAACTCCATATTTACGAAACTAAGTTTATTTTTGCCCATACTGCAGATCAGCAGCAGAAGGGCACAATCATTTAATGCTGGTAAACCTAAAGACGAAGCAAGTCAGATATTTTTGTGCAGCAGCTAATCTAGACTTTTACCCAGGACAAGGGAGATTTAGCACCAGCATTTAAACACCCTCAAACAGATCAACAAAGAGGCATTTTACTTAGAAGCGTAACGATCTCCACTTCACAAAATGGTTCACTGCTTTCATTGAAAATACCCTTCTCTACAATAAATCTGTTCATTCCGGTTACGCTGTGTGTTAGAAGAAGCAGCTTACTTCAGCAAAGCTAAGAAGGCAGCAGGCTCCACATCAGGCAGCTCAATCTCTGTAGACGTTGTGGCCATTCCACCATTAAACATTGCATCGAAGACTGCACTGCCCACAGCCAGCACAAATCTAAAATTAAAAAAAACAAACAAAAAGCTTATGTTAAATCATATTCACTTGCAAAAAAAAAAAAAAAAAAAAAGATCCCAGGCTAGTTGCTGTTCCCCAAGGCTTCCCCAGGGAGGGCAAATCGCTCACAGTGGTAAAGCAAAAATGTTTTGCAAGAGAAGGGAGCGTCAGACTTTCCTTCATTTACTGAGAAAACACCAAAGTTGCAAAGAACTTCATTCTGAGTCCAGTCGTGGTATACAAATTTGCAATGGTTCACCAAAGACAAGATTTTGTGCATCGTGGAACAGAATATACACAGCTGCTTTACAAAGCCCTTATAGGAGCCTACAGCCACTTACGAAGTTGAGAAATTAAGAAACAGCAACTTAAGGAATTCGAGTTCTTCCAGAGAACAGAGCCCAAGACTTGGTGTGGTTCCCCACAGTCATGGACAGAAAATATTTACAGAACACTTGTCACTGCACATTACCCACCTCCTCACGTCTCCCCAGAGAATCCTTGATGACAGCAGCGCACGCGGGGCCGCGGGCACCAAACCTGCTCCTTGCTCAGCCCAGAGGGCAAGCAGACCCCGAGGTGAAGCACAGCAGTGCCAGGAGGTGCCTGCAAACCCTTTACACGCTGCTGTGAGTTTGCACGGCGATTAACAGAGGAAGGCATTTTTATCAGCCCTAAAGAAATAGGAAGCGAGAATTCCCACAAAACAGATTTGAGACCAAAAATAATCTTTTGTCCCTCCCATGTAAACAAGATGATTTCCCTCACTGACGAACACCAACCCATGTTTCAGGAGGAGCCACGGAGCTGCGGAGAGGCCTGCGTATATCTAAGCTGCTGCCTCCACGCCTTAGAAAAGCACTTCTGAGAACTCCCCTTGTTTGAAAACTCAGAGACGAGCTTTTCCCAGGAAAACCAACTTGTTCCTGGTGGCTGCAACCACACAGCTCCCTGAAGTTAAATAAAGCAAGGGCCACCAAGGTCCACCTCAGCAGCCCCCGCCTGACCAATGAGCATGGGGACATGGAGCAGATGAGGGTGTAGAAGCGATGACACTGACCACTTCCACCTGTAAGGAAGAAAATTCAGCAGCTCTCGCTGCAGTGGAGTTTGAAGCACGCTTCAATGGAGAGAAGTATCTGGAACTGGGGGCAGAAAACCGTACGTGACAGAAGGCACGAGACAGAAACCTCCGGCACTCAGCCTCCAAGGAAAAGCCCATCACTACAGAGGAGCTTTGGTTAGATTTTACCATGGTAGGAAGTGACAGAAGCTCTTTTTCTTTTCCCCTCCCCACGTTTTATTTAATTTTTTTCATTTTCTCACTTTTCACTCTGCCCCGTTCAGAGGAGACCTTCTATAGACACAATAGGGAGAAGCGTTGTAGACGTGCCAGGCTTGTTTGCTGTGATGGGCTGCTTGGCTGACGAACTGGGTTGTATTGTTTCTAATTGGGTAAGAGAGCTAGGGACAAGCCATGGTGGTTAAAAAAAAATGCACATGCATATTTCTATCAAACAATTCTCAAGAAAAATGTCAAGAACAAATAAGAAAACTTGTTCACAATACTAGGATTGCCAGATGAAACAAAAATCCTTGTTTTTACAAAAGCAGTGACGGTGGCAAGATAGTTGCTGGCATTATTTGCTACCAAAAAAAATATTAATGTAAATAAATTGCACTCTAAAATTTTCATTTTCATAGCCAGCACAGTCGACATCCTCAATTAGCAGAGAGCCTTCAGAAGCACTCTGAAAAGGGCACTCATTTGAAAGAAGCTGTCCAACCCTTGCTTCCATTTCGCTCAGTGACAAGTCAACTTGATTTTTTTCACACTGCTGAACCCTAAAGGGATCCCAGTAGGTGCCAGAAAGATGCACAGCACTCTAAAAAACTGCAAGACTACAGATTTCGGAGTTTCCTTAAAACATCACAGGGACACAACTAAGGCAAGAAAATCCCTCTCTTCATGGCATCTCCTTACTCTTGCTAAAATGAACACTTAAACCTATTCTGAAGACACTCTAGGAACAGAAGGAACATGCAACATGTACACATTTGTTTCCCCAGCTGTGCAGGTCTGCAAAAGAGAGAGATGGTTTTGTTTTGGAGGGGAGAAACAATTATGCCAAGCTGGCAGAGTACTAGAGATGTAATAGTTTTTCTCCTATTGTCTGAAGCACTGTAGCAACAAGCGCACCACAGGGCTCTCCCCTGACCCTAAGGAACACTGCCCAATGCAATTATGCAACTCTCCAAAGGGAACTGCAGGTACCCTAAGCTCCCCATAGTGTCCCAGCTTTACCAGAGAAAGAATCCAAACACTGAGTGTTATTTTTAAACAAGTGTGGTAACAAAACAAAGTGAGCTGCTGAAAAGATGCAGAGAAATGAGCAGAAGCTGAGCAAAACAACTCAGAAAGCAACGTTTGATTCCTCATCATTTCCCCTGCATGTGTAAGAACCAAAGTAAACTGGCTTTCAGCAGTAAAAGCAGAGTCAGGGGAGCTTGGACAAGGTGAACAATTTGACCGTCTTCACGAAGATCCAAAGCTGACTCTGAAGACTTTTGGAAGCCTGCAAGAAAACATCTTCATTACTCTGTTTACAGCTTCCTACCCACCAGTTTTTGTACTGCTTCCTTGCTCACCTTGGTATCTCCACTCGTCACCTCCTTAACTCCTATACCCAGCAGTCCTGCCCCCTTTGCAGGCCATTACAATTCAAAATGAACCATTTGAGAACCATGACGACCCCACCACTGCGTAACACCTCCCTGCTCCACCCGCTCCACTGCAGAGAAATCTTAAAATATCTGTATCAGAAGAGCTGACACGGAAACAGAGCGACACATGATGTGAGGGAGCTCTGCAAAGCCGCAGGTGACAAGAAGCTGATGAACAACGATCGCTCGCTGCATCCTTCCAGAGCAAGGAGCAGAGCCACCAGGTAAAAATGAGGTCCAAAGACCCCAAGGAGAAGCCCTTCAAAACACACCTCCAGGAGCCGGGGTTAGCACACCCTGCCACGTGCCACCGCAGGCACAAGTTTATGCACATCCAAGAAAAGGCGGGACAAGCTCAGAAGGGAAATGCCTGAAAAAGCTTCCAAAAAACTCAGCCTGTCTCCGAGCTGCGATTCTCCCGGGCTGAAGCATACACAGGGGTACATCGCCGTACACTTGCCCCATTCCACTTCAGGCCATGTTTTCTGTCCAATTAACAAGAAAAGTACCCCATCCACGCAGCTCCTGGCCGACGAGGTTTAGATGTTTCTAATCTCATTGATGCTGTGCATGATGCAGCCAGTCTGGAAAAGGCCAAAAAAAATAAACTTCCGTCTTACTGTCGAGCATAATCAATGCATCAGTCTTGGTCATGTTGCCATCAAGTAGCATCAGAACAGCCTGCTCAGTCCAGTGTTTGTTAGCCTTGGAATCAAAAACCATCCTGCTGTTCTGCCTCCTTCACAGCTGATTCGGCAGCAAGAGGGAACAGGCTAATAGCGTGGAGACCAAGCCTGCTCCTGGGTATGCAAACAATTTCCACAGGGTCTGGAGCCTCCTGAAAAGAGGATGCCTGCTCTTCTCAGGGCTGTGGATGCTTCCCAGGACGGATGCTTGGATAGAAGACCCTTCAGCAAGCCCAGCACAGCCACTCATGCTCTCTGTCTGCAGAGACAGCTTTCAATTACAGCATCACCACTCGAGGACATTGCCACCCGTGACCACTCGGCATTATGCCACGCAGCTCCCCGCACCTACAGCCATCCCCACCCTTCTGAGGAGCCCAACAAGAGCAGAGCTGAGCTACCATCACGTCCAGCTCTTAGGGTACTTGCACTAACCAGGTTACTGCCAAAGCCGATGATTTGTAACACGCCGTATTAAAGACCACAAGTTTCAGGGTTCAAAATAAGATATTGCAGACCATTCCTCAAGGCATCACCAGCCACTGTTCAAGAACTCTATTTAGGGCGTGCTCCTACTCTAGCCACTCTTTATACCTGCCCTGGTCCGAAACCAGATTGCAGAAATACTTACCTGTTAATCGTGCACTATTTCAGGCACCTAGCACCAAAGTACATCATCTGCCCTCACTTGCTGAAGCAATACGGTGCCTCAATTTAAATTCGTTGTTGCTTTGCAACTCAATTCCAGCACAAAATATCTTCTGCTGTTAGGCTGCTGTGGGAGAGCTGAGCGCAGAAGGGGTCTGGGCGGTTTTATTTTAAGCCCTCTGTTTCTGAAATAACCACAGTACTTCATGAATCATCAGGATATCCCAACTGTAATATCATAGAGGCAAGTTTCACTAAAATCTATATAATCCGTAAGTGGGATGTCACGGCATGACACACTCTATTCTATCTTCACCACCCAGAGTTC
This sequence comes from Anas acuta, assembly GCF_963932015.1. Taxonomy (NCBI): domain Eukaryota; kingdom Metazoa; phylum Chordata; class Aves; order Anseriformes; family Anatidae; genus Anas; species Anas acuta. Next base: position 1,280,984 of record NC_089004.1, on the reverse strand, counting down.
CAGATGGATTTCAGAGCAATTAAGCAACGTTTCACTTTGGGGCCATTTTTTTTTCTTTAGCTTCATTTATTTTCCACTTATTTCTGGCTGAACATTGCCCCTCCCTATCTAGCAAGCCTAGTTCTCAGGACAGGAGCAAGCATACTTAAACACTAATTAAGCTCCAAATTATCAAGCGCAGAACTGACACCCTCAACATTCAAACTAGCCCAGAACAAGTGTGCTTCAAACAGAAAAAGAGAAAAAAGGGAAATCTGAAGGGAAAACTTCCAGGTGCACAAGCACATACGAGAAAAGTGATAGCCTGAGATTGCTTGGAGGGAGGCTCCCTTTGCCAAGCACCGCTTCTGAGCACACTGACAAGCCCTCCCCCATCCCCAATTAAAACAGGTCCTGCCCTCAAGTGAAAGACTCCTGCGTTTGCTGTTTGTACACCTGAGCAAACCCGAAGGTACCCCCTGAAGCAGGGATTGTGAGTGACATGCAGCAGTTCTGTTACGAAGGAGCTGCCCCAAGAAGCCGCTGAACGTCAATCAGCCATGTCCATTCTGCATTACCCAGGTGGGGACAATTCCCAGCTCTTCAGCAAGCTCCGAGCTGCAAATTCTGAAATGGCAGCTTGGCCTTAAGCATTTATGGACAGACAGGTTTCCTCCTGCCCAGATGTCATTTTCAGTACAGCTCTTTCAGAATCACAGGTTTGCTTTGTAGTGGTGGATTACCTTCCAAAATACAGGGCTTCAGCAACAACTCAATACTGTGCATTTTTAAAACCAAATTTCTGCCACATTTCCCTTCTCAAATCATTGCTCTCTCCCTTCCATTCTCACTGCTCTCACAAATCCCTTTTTCTGTTGACAAAACATTCCTCCTTTCCTCCATAACCCACACAAACAAGGACTGCTTCCGAGTGAAACCCAGGGGTCCGTTTGTCCCTGCTGCACCTCTCTCTGCCAACACACCTCTGTCCCACCTACCCTTCAGGGGAAAACAGAGCCGGACACCAGACCCTGTCCTCTGATGTGGCAAGCGTAGGAAGGAACACTAAATCAATCTGAAGGTTCACAGAGGTTTGATGCAACACCGGCCAGCCCAACCGAGGAGTAGTCACCTCTACGCACGGCCATGCAGCCAGGAACACGTGAAAGACCAGCGCACGGGGCCCACGGGTGGGATCTGGCACGCCACAGGCCTGGCGATGCCAGCTCCGTCTGGGGGCTGGTGCTGGGGGCTGCAGCGGCACAGAGCCAGGCCTGGCCACCGCAGCACCCCGGAGAACACGTCCCTGAGCTCACAGCTCCAACAAGGCAAACATGGGGAGCAGTTACCCGACCCCGTATTTGCTTTCCAGAAAGAGGATCCCTGGAAACCCCCCTCAAGACACATCGCTCCCCAAAAGGTGCCCCGGATGCTCCACAGCAACCCCAACCCGCCCCCCAGCAGGGCCCTCGATCCCTGAGCAGCCCCCTAGGGCCCCCAGCACAGGCTGCAGCACAGAGGAGGCCCCCACCCCAAAACCCATGCCTTGGCTGGGCCTCGTGGGGCCTGGGTGTCCCCCTCCAGAGCCTATTACCCTCCCCCAAAACCCTTCTAGGTCACCCGGGCCCCCTCCAGGGCCTACCTGTGTCGTTTCGTGTCCCGTCCCCCCCGCCCAAACCCTGCTGGGTCACCTGGGTCCCCTCCAGAGCCTATTACCCACCCCCTAACCCTGCTCTGTCACCTTCCTCACCCCCCGGGCCTATTATACCCCCCAATATGCTTCGGGAACACCTGGGTCCCCCTCCAGGGCTTACTACCCCCACCCCAAAAAAAAAAAACAACAACCTTACTGGGTCACCTGGGTCCCCCAAATGGCCTGCCTGCGTCCCCCAAACCCCTCTGGGTCACCTGGGTCCCCTCCAGAACCTATTATTCCTTCCCCAAAAACCCTGCTGGAACACCTGGGGCACCCTCTGTGGCTACGCGCCCCCCTCCCCAGGGCACACATCCCTCCCTCCCCCCCCCCTCCCCCCCACGGCCGGGCCCCCCGGCGCTGCCCCCCCACCTGTGTGCGGGGATGCGCTGCGAGCCGCGGCCCTTCCCCACCAGGAAGTGGACGTCGCTCAGCACCTCGTTGTTGAAGAGGAAGGCGAAGCGCTCCTGCACCGTCGGCTTGGTCGCCTGCCAGTTGTACACCGGCTCCCGCTGCAGCGCCCCGCCGGGGCCGCCCGCCCCCCCGGCTCCCCCGGCTCCCCCCACCGCAGCCGCCGCCGCGGCGGCCGCCGCCACCGGAGCCGCCGCCGCCGCCACCGCCGGGCCCCCCGCGCCGCCTCCGCCGCCCGCCGCCGGGTTGGCGGCGCCGCACTGGTTGTAGGTGAGGCCGGGCGGCGACGCCGGGGGGGCGCCGTTGGTGCAAGCGGCGGCGGCGGCGCCGTTGCCCGGCGGCGGCGGCGGCGGCTGCGGGCAGGAGGAGGAGAGGCCCCCGGGGCCCCCGCCGCTCCCACCGGCCGCCATTTTGTGCGGCGGAGGCGCAGCAGCGGGCGGCGCGGGGCGGCGCTGCAGCAGCACCAGCACCAGCAGCGGCGGGCGGGACACGGCGGCGGGCGGGAGGGGGGCGGCGATGGTGATGGCGGCGGCGGCGGGAGGGGGGCGGGAGGGGGCGGCGGCGGCGGTGGGGCCGGGGGTGCCGCGGCTGCTGCTGCTGATGCAGAGAGCCGGGCAGCAGCGGCGCATGGATGGGGCACGGCGCCGCCGCCGGCCGGGCCACCGGGGGTGCGGGGGGGGGAGCGGAGGCGGCGGCGTGGGGCGGGGAGAGGAGGGGAGGGGAGGGGAAGGGAGGGGAGGGGCCCGGGAGGGGGCTGGCGCTGAGGGGTGGGAGGGGAGGTGTGAGGGGGTAGTGCTGAGGGGGTGAGGGGGGGTTCTGAGGGGTCAGAAGGCAGATCTGGAGCGAGGGGGCAATTCTGAGGGGGTAGGGGGCAGCTCTGAGGGGTCGTGGGGCATTTCTAGAGCAGGGGGCAGTTCTGAGGGGCCAGGGGGCAGTTCTGGAGTGAGGGAGCGGTTCTGAGGGGTGTGATCCCCCCGGGGGGGCTTTCTGGGTCTCCAGCAGGGAATGAGGAATGGGGGCAGCCCCACGAGGGGGCAGTTCATGGAAGAGAAGGGTGTGGGGCTGAAGGAAGAGGCCCTGGGGGCAAGGGGGGATTTGGGATACACGGCAGGGGAAGTCAGGTGCAGTGAGGGGCTGCACAGAGGGGGTACAGAGAGGGCTGGGGGGCCATCTCCGTGCTCTTTCTACCAGGGCTCCCCACATCCCGAGGACACCGCTGATAACCCAGGATAATCAGCCCGGAGGAACAGGGCCGCTGCTGGCACCATGGCTGCTCCCCCAGCACTGCAGGCATTGTCCTGCTTGGGCAAGCAGCTCCTCTGCGACCGATCCCACCGCCTGGTCCCTCGTGTCTTGGTGTGCGACTGCCGTGACACCACGGCAATCCTGATCCCGCAGGGTCGGAGCTGCCTTTCCATGCCAGGCAGAGAGGCCAAAAGCACAATGGCTGGCACCTTCCTGGCCAGGAAGGGTCCTTATTTTGCCTCTGGGGTTCAAGAGGCAGCTCACTGCATCCTAGAGTGCCCTGGAAGGCCTCTAGGGCATCCTAGAGGAAATTGGAGGTCACTGGGAAGTTTTCTGGGGGAGCTAGAGGGCACTTGGTGGCCCTGATAGACCTGCGGGGGACCTAGAGGGCAGCAGAGGACCACAGGAGGCCTCCAGTGTGCTTGGGAGTGCACTAGAGAGCCCTGCGAGGCCTTCAGAAGCCACTATATTCCAGAAAGAGTCTTATTTTGCCTCTAGGGTGCAAGAGATGTCTCGTATGGCACCCTGAACTTCTCTAGGCCTGCTTCTGACCCACTAAGGGGCAACAGCAGGCTCATAGGACACTGTAGAATTCCCTAGAAGGCATCCTAGAGGAAAAAGGGGGTCACTGTGAGGCTGGATGCCCTCTGAGCCCCCTCTTGCACCCTAGAGGCATAATAAGCACTCTTACGGGAATCTAGAGGCCCCCAGAAGCCTCGCAGGACTCTAGGGCACTCCTGGGCACATCGGAGGCCTCCTGTGGTCCTCCCCTGCACTCTAGATGCGGTGTAGTTCTACCTGGGTCACTCAGTGCCCTCTAGCTCCCAAGTAAAACTTCTCAGTGACCTCCAGTTTCCTCTAGGATGCCCTAGAGGTCTCCCAGGCCACTGTAGGATGCCCTAGGAGCAACCTCTTGAATCCAAGAGGCAAAGTAAAGACTCTGCCTAAGATCTAGAAGCCTCTAGGGTGTCCTACAAGCCCGCTGTTGAACACTCGAGGCAAAGTACACATCCAGGTATCTAGTGGTCTAACACCAATTATGACACATACGTTGCCAGTTTCTCCCATCGAAAAGTGCTCCCAACAGAAGCTTTTGGGTACACCTGAACTCTCTTTGAGATCCTTTATGCAACCCCACACACAACACGTCTCTGCACCTTCTCTCTTTCCACACAACCCTAACCGGAACGCTGAGCCCAACCCTAATTAGGACCCTAAAAACATGCATGGCACCACTTTCTCCCATCAAAAAGTTCTCCCAACGGAAGCCTTTGGGTAGACTTGTGCTCCCTTTGGGAGCCTTTATGCAACCCTTCAGTGCCTTGAGGTGCGTGTGCATGTCAGAGCAAATGCATGGTCCTTGATTCAACATGCTTGGGAAGGCAGTGTGCTGTCTTCCCCTTCTGTTTTTCGTGCCTTTGCCATACCATTTTTGTTACTGCACAAAGACATGCTCGTTGCATTGCTTCAAAGCTTTGAGACCCTTGTATAGCTGAGGGACCTCCCAGATTAATCGCTGTGGCCAGTGCCATGGCACATCACTGCGGTATTGTTACATCACTAGTTTGGACTGAGAGCTTCCGACCTGGTTCTGTATCACATTATCGAATACCTATTTCTGCTGCATAACCTACCAGCAGGCTTGTGCTGCATTTGTTTTAAAGCTGTGTTACACTAAATGGGGAATCTCCCCTAACCACAGCTATGCTGGGGTTCAGAGCTGGGTGTCATAATTGTCCCTTCTGGCATCTAATCTGTGCATGCAGGAATGCATAGGAGACTTTAGAGGGACGTTGCTTTTTCTTGTGAAATATTTCTAGTATTACTGATAACTGAGCATTGCATACAGACTCTTTCAAAAACACCGCGTCGGTTTTGATTTCACACCATTTGCTCAGCACGTCACAGACTCACACCCCCTTGATGGCCGAGCTGCTTCCATGCAGTTCAGTGTTGCCTTTTTTTTTTTTTTTTTAATTCACAAATACAACGTCTGGATGCCTGGATGGTGCCTGCGCGAAGCCTGCTGGTTCCCGCTCCGTCCTGTTTGGGTTTCCTCTGCCTTGTACAGGCCATAAACATTAGAGGGAGCTGTAGACTGCTGCATGTCCCCGTGCGCAGCTGGAAGGTTGGACACTTCATGGTTGCATGGAGCCTCATCCAGGGCAGGTGGCACCAGCTGGTCCCCTGCCCACCATGCTGGCCATGCCGCAGCTAATTAGAGCTTATGTGTTTGGCACGTGATTAAATGAATGAAAAATGATTCATTTTGTGGTGGTAGCCTGAGGCTCAAATCCAGGCCAATGGAAAGAAAGCTATGACAGAAATAAGAAGGGATCATGTGGACAGCACAAAAGTGTGCTCAGGATGCTGTCACCTGGGCAGGGGTGCAGGAAGGCACCACGGGATGGGGCGAGGTGTTCGCTAGTCACCAAAGCAGCAGCAATCAGCAGCGTTATTAGACAAAGAAATACAGTCAAAAATAGTGCCATCTGGGAGAATTTAACTTCCCAGAAATAAAGCTGAGAATGAACGCTCCTAAAAATGGCAAAGCACCGTTATTTCTGGATCTGATAGCCAACAGATTTCTTCACAAATCAGGCACTCAGCAAAAGGCGGTACTATTTTAGACTGGGTTTTTAGGAAGTAATTGTAATGCAACAAAAAGGCTAACCACGGTAGTGATTCTTGGTGGAGGAATCAGTGAAACTCAGCTGATGCTGGAGGAAGGCTGGCCAAATAGAGACCTGGAAATAGGGGTCTGTCGCACAGGGGCCAGCTACAAGCAGTTGAAAGCCCGTGGTAGTGGAATCGGTGGGGCTGGAGCACTCGGCGATCAGGGACAGAGAACACCCATTGAGTCTGTACAATGTAGAGGCAAAAAAAAACACTTATATTTGCAATAAGCATTCCAAGCAAAAGACTGGCATAGCCAGAGAGGGCTGGCCAAACAGCTCGGTCAGACTGTGACAGGCTTTCAGGAGCACTGGAGAGGAGACCACGCGGCAAGACAAACCGCAGCGTGGGTGTTAGCAAGAGCAGGGCTAAAATGAGACTTGCTAAACCCCATGCTTGAGCAATGAGCGCTTATTTAAGCCTCTGGCCAGGTGAGCAGATGCGTCACCAGCCTGGTGGTGTGCTCTGGCCATGGCAGCAGTGGCTCTCCCACATTCAGGGAGCTTGGGCTGCTCTGCACTGTCCTGCTGCCACCGAGGGCTACATGATCCATCCAGTGCACTGGGTGCTGCTGGGGAGAACCTGCATGCCCACGGCACGGCTACAAACCAGCCACTAAAATGGTACATTCTACCCAAAAAAAAAAAACCACCTCTAATTGGTTTGTTTTGTTTGCCTGGACAGGTGCGGTAATCCACTGCAAAACACACAGGAGTTCTTTCCTTCCCTGCCTGTACTGTAAACCATTTTAAAAGCAGAAAAAGGAAAATTATTTTTTTTTTTGTCCAGTGCAAACCCTTCGTCCCTCGTTCTCTGCACACTCAGGGTGGTTCTGGGGCTGGTGACCACCAAGGAGCCCATGTCCCTTACAAAAGGCTTTGTCCAAGCAGGACAAGGTGTGGGTTGTCCACCGACACCAGCACAGCCATGCTTCGTCCCCCAAAAAACACTGACACCACTTGCAGTGTGGTGAGCCGACAAAACACCAACACCACTTCCAGCGACATGAGCTACTGCACCCCACAAGGCCACAGGCCCTGCCGTGTCACCTGGGTGCCACCAGGACAGCCAACGCTATCGCCTTTCCCCCTGCGGGATGTTTGTCACCGTGAAGCATCGCGGCCACATTAACAGCTCCCTCCTCTCAGCGTGAGCAACTATTTTGGGCCGATGCTGCAGCACCCAAGCAGCGCAGGTTATTTCAGCTCAGGGCATGGCTATTTTCAGCACTGCCCTTCCCTGCATGTGCTTTGCCCCAGTGTCCAACCACAGGGTGCTTTTTGGGGGCGGTGGAGAGGAAGGGGGACGTTGTGGGGGGGCACGGTTTGCCAAGGTTAATGCCCACAGCAGAAACCTTTGCCCCCATCCACCTGGATCCACCCAGCCTCTTAGGGGACAGACCATGAACAAAGGGAGTGTTTCTGGAGCAGAAAGCTGACAGTCCGAGGGCAGGAGAGACAACACAAGAGGGGAAGGAGAGTGATGGGGCTGGGAGAAGCATGAACAAGGTGGGAAGAGGAGGGCAGAGGGCTGGATGCTGCAGAAACGCCCAGGGTCACAGTGCAATGGCTCCAGAAAAACAGCTCAGCGGGATGGATGGGGCATCCCCTGCTCATCCCCATCCAGGGGCCTTCAGCTCTGGTGCCACCCAAGCACCCCTGGGAGAGGACACACAGCCCAGCCGTGCTGGACAAAACCCATAGCGCAGGAAGCAGGTGAACCATTTGTCAAGCAGCAAGCATGGATTCCTCCAGAGAGAGCAGCATCACTGAGGTTGACCCCACAAGCCCCAGGGAAGACACCGCCAGAGGGTGACACCAACCAGGCACTTTCTTCTGGCCAGTTTCCCCCTCCCACCACCCCACAGAGGAAGGCAGGCCAGTCTGGGAACACAGCGATCACAAAACAGAGCTGGGAGAAGTGACCCAGCTCTCCGGTAGGTCTCAATGCATTTTTATTAAATTCTTACAAAACAGAATACAAAATTCTGGCATCAACAATTGTTATAAAGGAAAACTTCAATTCAGCTGTATCAGTTCACCTGGTACATACAGTAAAGTGCTTGTTTTTTGTTTTTTATCCTTTTTAATTTTTTTTGTTTGTTTTCATTTTTATTTTCCAGCCAGCCCCCGAGCAGAGGCTGCCTGTGTACAAACCAACAGTGCGTTAACGTGACTCTTGTCGAACCAGCTTTGGCAGTCTTCATCAATTGTAAAGTGGAGAAAGTTTCTCCTATTCCGATAAAAAAAAAAAAAGTTAGCTTCACAGTAAAAGTTTCTAACCAGTCCTAAGTCGAGTTAGTTGGCTGAAGGGGAGGGGGCGAAGGGAGGAGGGAGAGCCAAAACGCTTAAAGTTTCCAGCTTTAAAAAAAAAAAAAAGTTGGTTTCCATGACAGATGCTCTATGGGGGAGGCTTTGCACGAGCAGGGGGGGGACCAAAGGGCTTTGGGGAACCGGGCAAGGAGCACAGCACAGGGAAGCATCTGCCTGGCACAAGCATCATGCCCAGCACCCATGGGTGCCCCGCTGCTGCCACCGAGCACCCACAGAGCTGGAGGTGCTCCAGAGGCATCCCCCCAGGCCTAGAGGCATCAAACATCCTTACAGACCCAGAGACCCTGCCACATGCTGCAACCATGCCACCAAACCGAACCCCGAGCCAAAACGCGCCGGCAAGCCTTCAGAAGAGTGCATGTACGTAAAAATACAGGTCTTGCACGTGGGAAGAAGGGGAAATGCTGTTTGCTAACAAAAGCACGGGGGGACAAAAATTTCAGAGCCATCCCCCACCATCCCCATCCCACGATTTTTTTTAAAAAAGACTGCAGCGTGCAGCATTAACAATAGCTTTCACAATACCAGCTCAAGGCATCGCGTACTGTACATCATTCAAGTATTTCTTAATATAAGACAACAAGGAATTATCTACAACTGATAAAACAAAATAAGCTATAAAAAGTAATGTACAATCAAGATGGATTTTTTTTTTTCCTTTAAAGGAGGCCTCTCCGGAGGGGTTCCCACCTGAGCGGTGGGACCGGGCAGCCGGGGGAGAGGGCGGATCAGGGGGCACAGTGGTTTTGGAGAAGGGGGCGGGCTGCTGCCCCTGGCCCACTGATGCTGCTCAGCAGAAGGGCCAGGGTGGGTGAGAAAAGCCGGTCCCTGCCCCAAATGCCACCGCCACCTCGATCGTCTCCCAAGATAACTCACACACACCTCCCTGAAACAAAAAACAACACGTATTGCATAGTATTGCTGTCAGCAGTCTTAAAACAAAAAGGATAACTTCCCCCTCACCCCCAGAGACAGCGACTGTCTTCAGCTAAAGACCCGGGAAAATCTCTTCCCTGGCTCAAAGCGAGCTCCCACAACCTTCACTGTGCACACGATGGGTCGAGGTTGCTTTTTTTACAATACAAAGCTGCAAGCATTGAGTTAGAGGGGGGAGACTGCAAACAAACGGGGCACCCTCCCTTCCTGTGCTCAGAGGGGAAGGGATGGGGGGTGGGGGGATACAGGGATGGCCACTGGCTGCAGGAGCTGGCTCTGACCCCGCACGTGGGCTTTTCGATCCAGCATCTCCCAGACCTCCCCCTGCCTGCACCCCTGCCTTCCCACAGCAGGGTCTGAGGGAGGCCCAGACGTGCGCCGTGACCACCACTGCACGCAGCCAGTTCTCTCCAGTTGCCCTGGAGACCCCACACCATTGTCACCCTGACCCCAAACCCTCTGGCAACCCTTTAGTGCTGCCGCCACCCCCAGGGCACCCCCTTCTGCCACCGCAGCCTCAGGGCCAGCCCGAAGCCAGGCTGGGTTGTGCTGCCCTGTAGCAGGTCCCTACATAAGGGGGGTTCCTGTTTGTATCCATGGAGCACCCTGTTATTCCCAAAGGGTTGTTTTCCTTTGGTTTTCCAGCTGCTCTGAAACCAGGGGTGCACAAACCCCCCCGGTGCAGGAGTACCACATCGGGACTGCTCTGAGCATCTCCCCACGCTCTGACCTTACCCCCAGGAGCTGCTTGCTGGAGCGAGGGTGGAAAGGAAGACATTTCTCCGTGCCCTGTAGAGAAGCACAGCTAGCAGTTTAAAACCAACAATAACAATTAAAAATTAAAAATTAAAAGGATAAAGTGAGTGAATAGCTTATTCTGGAAGCTGGCTGCCGGGGGGAGAGGGAGTAGGTTTGCAAGCTGGGGTTTCAGGCAGCAGGACGGGATGGGATGCTGCTCCCACACCAGCACCGTCCCCTCTGGCCACCACAGTTCCCTGCACCATGCCAGCGTGTCCCCGAAAGCGCAGCTGGGACAGGATGGGGCCCCCCTGCGTGCCCCCTCCCCAACATCAGGGGTAACCTGCAGCTCCAGAGGGAGCTGAGGTTAAAGTGCTGCTACTGTTGTTGGAAACGCGACCGAGGGGCTTTTGTTCACAGTATGAAATGAGCTGAAATAGTCAAAGCAGCTGCGGATAAAAAGAGTCCTTTGGTGTTGGGGCGGGGGGGGAGGGGGTGGGAAATGTCAGGGGAGAAACCAAGAGTCGAGAAACAAAAGTCCGTGTGTCTGTCAGATGTCCTTGAGTGTGCCCTGGGTGAAGCAACCTCACGCTTGATTTAATACCTTTAAAAAAAAAAAAAAAAAAAAGATCTTAAACAAACCCTCCCAGCCCCAGCCCTACAAGATCAGCAAAACCTTGGAAACCAGCCAACAGGACGAGTCCTGATCTTGTCACCAGCTAGAAACAGTGTTGGTTTTTGGGGAGGGGGGCTGGAAGGGGGGTGGGGAGAGAAGAAGAGGAGAGGCTGGGAAGGGCATGGACGCGGGGGAATGGCGCAGGGCTCAAGCCTGGTCGGCCACCAGGACCAGCGGGGCCACCAGGTGCTGCCCCGCGGCCACTGCCTTGGCCAGGCTGCTCTTCTGCCGCCGCTTGGCCAGCTTGGACTCGGAGGGGGGCGAGAGCTGCATGGCCCATGAGGTAGCTTTGATGATGATGGGTCGCGCCTCCTCCTCCTCCTCTTCGTCCTCGTCACGCTGTGTCAGCTGGCGGTTGACAGCGATGGCCTCAGCAGCAAAGGAGGTGAGCTCTTTGGCACTGCTGTTCCTAAGGGGCAGAGCGGGGGTTTAGGGGTGCAGGCAGAATGAGCTGAACCCATATTTTGGGGTCTTTCACCCCACATGCACATGGCACTGGGCCGGACAGTGACTCAAACCCAAATCACACATTGCAACCACTGTCCAGGGCACAAGAGCTGTGGCAGAACCCCTCAAAAAGCAGCATGAGCCAGGAGCCTACAATTCTACGGGCATTGGTTTTAAATTAAAAGTTGATTTAAATCCAATATTAGGAATAAATTCTTCCCCCTGAGGGCAGTGAGGCCCTGGCTGAGGCTGCCCCGAGGAGCTGTGGGTGCCCCATCCCTGGCAGTGCCCAAGGCCAGGCTGGATGGGGCTGGGGGCAGCCTGGGCTGCTGGGATCGTGCCTGTGGCAGGTGTGGGACAGGGTGGGCTTCGAGGTCCCTCCCAACCCAAATCATAGTTCTGTGATTCCAGGCCCCCCCCCCAGCACACGCACACCCCCGCTCACCTCTGCAGGATGATGGGGGTCGGCAGGGTGTTATCCGGGGCACACTGCAACGAGATGGAGCCGCTCAGAGCTGGGCATCCTGCAGCCCCCCCCCAGCTTTTGGGGGTGCTGCACTGAGGTGTATGTGTGTGTGTGGGGGGGGAACAGGCAGCACTCACCCCCTGCACCCAAGGGTGCTCCAGGACCTGGGCCGCACTGAGCCGCTTCTTCGCATCCCTCACCAGCAGCTTGGAAATGAGGTCTTTGGCTCCAAAGGAGATGTGCGCCCAGTCCTTGTCGGGAAACTCGTACTTGCCTTCCTGGATGCTCTCAAACAGCATGTTCTGGGGGAAGGGGGCAGAAATAAAGGAAAGAAACATCCAGACAAGCTGGGGGGCGGGGAGGGGGGGAGGGGGCTGTGGAGTGGGTTTGGGGGAGTTTGGGCGCACCTGGCAGGTGTGGCAGGCCTCGCCGCGGTCCCAGCCGCAGTCAGAGCCACAGTGGCCCACGAAGGGGGGGTACCCGCTGAGCATGATGTACAGGATGACCCCCAGGCTCCACAGGTCGCAGCGCTTGTCGTAGATGGACGCCTCCTCGTTAAAGGCTTCCACCACCTCCGGGGCCATGTACTCGGCTGAGCCACACTGCGGGGATAAACACGGGGTCCCCAAATCAGGTCCCCAAATCCCCTGCGCGGGGGAATGCTGCGGAACTGCCCCTCCCTCATGGGGCAGGTTGTCACCAAAGGGTCACCCCAAAAAACAAGCCCCAAGGGACACAGCCCCCCCCCCCAGCACCCCAATCTCTGAGAACAATCCCGCTCCTCCTCCTCCGCCGCGGCAGGAGTTAACAGCTGATGCCAGCAGGGACGCCTCCGAGGCCCCGCATCCCTTTTTGCCGTCCCCTCCCCGGGACTCTGGGGCTTTCCAGCGCACGTGACCGCGCCGGGCCTTGTGACGAGGGCAGAGAAAAGCTGCAGGCAGCAGATAATCGCCCCGGCCGCGCCAGCAGCTGATGCCGCAGCAGAAAAACACTCGCCGCCCTCCCTCCGGCACGCTGCCGCTGTGCAGCCTTAACCCTGCCGGGCCCGGGGCAGCCACACCCGCAGCGTCCCCCCCCCGGGGCTGAGAACGGGCAACTCGTGACACCCAGGAAATTCTGGTGCTGCCCTGGGAAGAGGGATAAGGCAGGAGGGAGAGGGGCTGGGGGAGGTGAGGGGAGCATTTGGGTGCTTTATGCCTGCCCCCCCACACACACACACACTGCTGCTGCATTGCATCAGCTGGGCTCTGCCGTCCCCTGCCCCGTGCCAATAAAACACCGGTGCCAAAAAAACACCGGTGACGCCCTGCGTGGGGCCTCGCTGCTGTGATAAGGGCAGCAGGGCTTCCCTCACCCCAGGGGGGGCACCAGCTTTGGAGGGGGGGGTGTCCTCATAACACACCGCCCCCCTCCAGTTTTTTAGGGTGCCCCCATTGCACCCAAGCAGCCTCCCGCAGCAGGGAGCCCCCAGTATAAGACCTAGATGAGGCGGGGGGAGGATATCACAGCGGCCTCCCCCCAGCCTCCACCCCTCCCCGCCAGCCTCCACGGCCGCCTCCGCCGGGGCTGGCTGTTGCTAAGGCTCGCGGCAGCCCGGGCTGCGTGCCAGCCCCCCCGCGCCGTGCAGGGCCCCCCCCTTGTGAACGCATTACGCAAGCCCGGCCTCGCCTGCCAGCATCAGCCCAGCGAGAAGCGGGGGGGTGGGGGGGGGTTGAGGCCGCGGTTACCCCCCAAGATCGCGCTCCCCACATTCGGTGCGGTGTCGGGGTAATGCTGCTCCCCACAACCCCAACAGAAAGCAAAAGGGGTGGGGAGCACAACAGCTGCTGAGAGCAGCCCCGGACCCATAACGTGGGGGCAAGGGGGGGGGGGGGGGTGTAGAGGGCATGGCGGGGGGGCTCGGGGCACCCAGGGGTGCAGGCTCGTGGCCTTACCGGGGTGAGCAGCTCGGGGGTGGAGATGGGGGAGCAGTCACCGTTCAGCTTGATGCCGCTCCCCAAGTCGAAGTCGCAGATCTTCACCGGGGACACCTGGGGGGGACAGGCAGCTGGTGACCCCTGGGGATGGGGATGAGACACCCCCCCCCGGCCACTACCCCCAGCTGGCTGCTCCCTGCTCACCTGGTCTGGGCTCTCACACAGAATATTTTCGGGTTTTAAATCCCTGTGTGCTATTCCTAGGGGGAGAGGAGACAAAATGGAGTCAACGAGGGGCCAAAATCACCCCAATCCCACTGTGGGGAGGGGCTCAGGTGCAACCACAGAGAGCCCCCCCCTCGTCCCTCCCCACCCCAAATCACCGCCTGTGTCATGGGGAAGGGCAGAAATTGCTGCTGGCCTCCAGTCAGCCTGACTGGAGGAACAGGTTCGGCACCACCAAACACCTCGTGATGGAGCTGGGCCTGACCCCGTGCTGTGACGGGGCGTCTCCAGGGCAGGGGGACATGGGGAGGTGCCCAGGTTCCCCCAACCCCACAAGGGTGAGGGCTGCAGGCCTGAGCTGACCTTTGTTGTGCAGAAAGTGAAGGGCGCTGGCGATATCCTGCACCACCACGCTGGCCTCCAGCTCATTGAAGTGGCGCCTCCGATGGATGTGGGTCAGGATGGAGCCTGCGGTGGGCGAGAGCAGAGTGGGGGCTCGGGGGTTGGCTCCATGCCACCTTTCCTGTGCCCCTCGGGGAGCCCCCAACGCTGTGCTCACCTCCTCTCATTTTCTCAAACACCAAGTAAAACCTCTCCTCCTCCTCAAAGAACTCAATCAGCTCCAGGACGTTCCTGCGGGGACAGCAGGATCAGCCCACAGTGCCACCCCCAAAACAGTTGGGGTCCCCCCCTGCCGCCACGAGCCCACCAACCCACTGCCAGCATCAGTCCCCCCAGGGGGCCACGCAGGACAGGCGCCAGCGGGGAATTGCATTGCAAGTGATTGAATCCAAACAGCCGAGGACCCCCCAGCCACATTCTGGGGATTTGGGATTGGGGGGAGGCTGATTTTGGGCACCGCATTCAGCCCTAATTGCTCGCAGACCTCTCCCGGCCGCACGCCCCTCGGCACGGGTCCAACCTGGCCCCCCGTTGCCATGGTGAAACATTTTTCGTGGCCCTGAGATGCTCGGGGCGAGGCCGAAGGGAGGGAGGGGAGGCCAGCAGAGGCCGAGGGGAGGCCAGCAGAGGCCCGAGGCTGGCCCCGCGGTACCTGTGTCCCTGGCACTGGTAGAGCATCTCCACCTCCCGGAAGACCCTGCTGCGGATGTGGCCCAGGCGCTTCTCGATGATCTGAAATGCAGAGAGGGGGTGGGGGGGGGCTCAGCGAGGGACCCCACGGACAGGGCAGAGGGCTCAGGGGGATCCCCAGGATGGGGGCTGGGGGGTGTGGGGCCGGGCTAACGGAGGCTGGGGGTGCCCGAAGGGGTTAAGGCAGCAGAACAGGCCGTTCCCGCAGCGCTGCCAAGTCGCTCCCTCCCACGGGGCCGCAGCCAAGGGCCCTGCACCGCCGCCAGCCCTGGTGCGGGCAGACAAGGGCTCGCATCCCTGCCACCGGCCAGGCAGAGATCCCGACACCACACACCCTCCGCGCTGCCTCAGTTTCCCCAGTGCATAATTACATGGGGCAGCCAAGTTCCTGCTGCATTTTGACTCTAACCCTCAAAAACTGGCAGCACTTTTTGGCCACGGGGCTACCCCTTGGCTTGGGGCTGCGAACTGCAGCAGCTGCTGCTCCCCCAAAACACGCTCCCCCCGAGGTCACAGCCTCCGGACCCCCCCCACAGGGCCTCCACCTCAGCCCCCATGGCCACAGTCCCGTGGGGAGGACACGCATGGGCCTGGAGCTCAGCAGCCGTGCAGCACCAGGCCCCTCCTCACTGCACGTCGCGGGCCGCGTTGGAAGCGTTAATTTAACCCCCCCCGCCCATGCTGCGAGACATGGCCGCCCTAATTTAGCAGGGAGAGGAGTGCAGCGAAGGGATGGGACCGTGGTCACAGGGCTGGGTGGTGGCAGGAGCTGGGTGGGACAGCAGGGGACACGGGGTGGGAAGGGAAACTGAGGCACGGGCAGAGCCAGGTACGCAGCCACGCGTTACCTTCACTGCATACTCCTTGTTGGTGATGAGGTTGACACAGGACTGGACTCTGGCATGGGCTCCTTCCCCGAGCACCTCCTCCTGCAGCTGGTAAACATCTGGCAGGGGAGAGGTCGCCTCAGCCTCCGGCAGGGAGGACGGAGTCCTCAGACCTCGTGGGACATTGTTGCTGTCCCTTCTCCCAGGCCTGTCGCCAGCCCTGGGAACAGCAGAAGGGACCCGCTCCTGCCCAAGCACGCCGCTCACCTTCGAACCTGCCGGAGAAGCTGTCGGTGGCTCTGCAGCGCTTCTTCTTCTTGTTCCTTTTCTTGGCATCAGGGATGTCGATGGGTTGACTTGAAGGCATGTCTGCACCAGGGCAAAGCCACCCGCGTCAGTCCCGCGGGGACAGCCCTGTCACCCGGCCCTCCCCAAAGCCTTCAGGGTGAGGCAAGGGGACAACGTCCTGGGACGCAGCCACGCACTGCTCACCGGGACGGGACGGGCACTCGAAGTTGAAGACAGGCTCCAGGTGGTTGGACTGGTCGAACTCCAGGTCGAAGGGGTTTTGTCCCTGCGGGCAATAGGAACATGAGCGAGGTCCCGGTACAGATGTGGCCTCCAACACACTCCTGGCTTCAGCACCCGTGCTGCTCACCCATTCCCACGGGACCCCAGCACACGGTGCTGCTGCCCAAGGGAGGAGAAGGAGGGCAGCAGGGTCTGACCATGGCTCCCAATGGAGATGGTGCTAGGGCCACGTGCACCACACCATCCCCAAATCTGGGGCAGCCAGCATTATACCCACAGGCACCTGTAACCCACGGCACAGGACCAGACCACAGCTGACCCCCCAGCCCAAAACCTGGTGCATGGCAGGGGAGAGGCTGCCTCCATGACCCTAAACCTATCACAGCACCCAGCCAAGATATCAGGACCCCAGTTCCCCACTGGGGCAGTGACAGCGGGGTGGCACCCAGCTGGCGAGGCGAAAAGGCAGCGGCCTCAGCGGGGTTACAAAACCTGCTCAGGCAGAGGGGGGCAGACAGCGCCTGGCTCCCAAACCCGCCCTGGTGCCAGCCCCGCGGGGAACACGACCACACTGCCAGAAAGGGCCAGCAGCAGCCTGCTGGCTCCTGCAGTGTCCTCCATGGGGGGGCCATGTGTACCCCCACACTGAAAATCCCAATCTGCAAAACGAAGCATCACCCTGGGCTGCCAGCCCCCCCTCGATGCCTTGTACCATGGCCTCAGCATCAGGGCCTCTGTGTGCACCCCCCCAGCCTTGCCAAGTGGCACCGTGGGCAGGATGAGGCCACCCGTGCCGGCTGCCGCAGCCTCGGCACACAAAGGTCTGGGGGATGGGGAGCGACCGCCGCGCACCAGCTCCATCGCACGGCCGAGGTGTCCCCCCCGCGGCCCTGGCCACGGGGCCGGGGGGGGGTGGTGGTGAGTGAAAACCCAGCCAAAAGCCTTAAAAGCAGGATTAGGTGTCAGCTAAAATAACCCGGGCAGGTTGCAGATGATCTCCCGGCATCCCTCGAAGCGCTCACAGCCAAACTAAACAAAGATCCCATGCAGCCCCAGCCCCGCGCCCAGACAAGAGGCAGCATTGAGAGCGGCGGGGGGGACGCAGGATCCATCCCCTCCTGCACACCCCGACCTTGACAGCGGCCGGGACGGACGCGGGGTCACCGCCGGGATGGGCGCGGGGGTAGGACGGTGCCCGGCCGCAGCCGTGCAAGCAGGGACGTGCGCTCCGTGCTGCCAGGATCCGGCCCTCGTGCAAGACTCTTGCACGACAGGTCCTGCCGCAGGGCCTGGTGGCTGCCACACTCCCACCTGTGTGCCCGGGGTGTCACAGCCCCGTGCCGCAGTTTGACACCCCCACCGGGCTCTGGGGCACAGAGGGGAGCGGGGACGCCAGCCCCACGCCCACCCCAGGAGCTGAGCTGCGCCCCGGCACCCCAGCAGGGCAGGATCCGTCCCCCTGCGGCTTTGGGGCAGTGGGACCGGGGCTTCTGCCTTCCTCCAGGTGCTTTTGGGGGCAGTGTGGGGGCGGCTCGGCCCCCCGGCAGGTGTCGGGGTGTCCCGCAGCGCACTGCAGCGAGCAGGATCCGGCCCTGCCCACCCCGGCCCCAGCATCTCGGCCCGGCCCCCCCCCCCGCGTTACCTTGAAGGAGCGGTGGAACCCCTGGATTTCCGACTTCTTCTGCACCATCTTGCTGCGGGGGGGGGCGGCGGGGGGCGGCGTTGCTGGTACAAAACGAGGGGACGAATAAAAACGGGGGGGGGGGGGGCGGGAAGGGGGAGGACGGGCAGAGCTGGAGAGGAGCCTGGGGGGTGGCTGAGACCTGCGGAGAAAGAAGGCCAAGGGGGGGGGGGGGGGGGCGGAGGGGGAGGAGAAAGGGGTCAGAAGGGTCTCACCCCCCCCTCTGCGTCCCCCCCATCCGACCCCGCAGCCCCCCCCCCCCGCTCACCGGCGCGGCCCCGCAGAGCCGCCGCTGCTGATGGTAGCGCAGCCCGCACCGCCGCCCGCTCCGCTCCGCTCCGCCGCCGGGGGGGGGACGCGGCGCCGCCGCCCCCGGCTCTTTTATAGCCCCGGCCCCGGCCCGCCCCCGGCCCCGCCCCCCCGGCCCGGCCCGCCCCCCCCCGCCGGGACCCCCCCGCGCTGCACCCGCGGAGCAAAATAGCCCCCCCCGGGCACCCCCTGCTGCACCAGGGGCGCCCCGCCGGCACCCCCCCTCCTGGGCACAGGGACTGAGCCCCCCCCCGGGCACCCTGCGCTGCTCCCCAGGGACAGGGAACACCCCCCAGCTGCAGGGCCCCCCCCCCAGGTGCAAGGACACCCCCACAGGGGCAGGAACCCCCCCCCCTGCAGCCCAGGACGGGGGCACTGCCACGGGGGACCCCAGGGATATGGGTGCCTCCTCCCCCACAGGGCCCCCCCCCTCATGCCACGAGTGGGGCCGTGCTCAGCACCAGACCTGCATGGGGGGAGGAACACGCACAGGGTCACGGCCCCCCCCCAGTCCCCACAGGCCACCAAGGCCCTTCAGTGGTGTGGGACGGGGGGGGGGCTCGCTAGCGGGGACCTCCCAACTCCACACTTGGTGGCACTACGGGAGGCCAGGGCTGCGTGTGTGTCCCCATGTATGTGTGCCCCCCCTGTGTCTGTGCCCCCCCCCTCCTTGCATGTGTGGCCCCCCCCCGCTGTGTGACGCCAGCTGGAGCTGAGAACAGACGCGCTCGTTGCGCCGAGCAGCAGCGCAGGGCCCAATGGCTGCGGCACCGCGGTGCATGACTTCACCGCCCGCGCCGCGCATTGGCTGCACGCCCGCCACCGCCGCCATTGCGCACCCAAGGGGCCCCCCCCGGCCCTGCGCTGCTGCCCCCCCAGCCCCGCAGCCCCCCGCCGTCATGCTCGCCCCCCACCCCGTTTCCTTCCTCCTCCTCCCCCTCGTCCCATTGGGGATGTTTTGCTGCAGCCCCAGTGCCACCGGTGCCGGCCCGGCTCGGGGCCACCATGGTGGGGTCACAGGGCCCCCACTACCCTGCCGTGGGCCCAGACCCTGCAAATCAGCAAAATTCCCAGGTTTTGGCAGGCCTGGGCTGCCCTTCCCGTGTCCCACCCTCCAGCAAAGCAGATGGGGTGAAGCAGACACCCTGGATCTCAGACCAGTGCCCTGCTAACAAGGGGTCCCCAATTAACCCAAGCTGGTGCGGGGAACAAGCAGGACTCGGGGGGATATGGGGGATTTGTGGGGTTTTGCCCTCGGAGGCTTGCAGAAGGGACAGGGGATGGAGCCACCAGGTGCGCTGGCTGCTGGCACCCGTCGGGCGGCTCCGGTGCAGGCAGAGGAGCCACATGCCTCCCAAATTGCTCACGCTGCCATGTAGGTCACCCGGCTGGTAATGACAGGGTGGCAGCGCTGGCACCCACAGCCCTAGCAGGGCCACCCGCGGGTGCCTGGTGCGGTGAGGACACCTGGGGACACCCAGGAGCTCGCCCAGCCCATGGGAACCCATTGTCATGGGGGGCAGGAGCAGTGTGTGTGTGCTGCGTGTGCTGCGTGTGCACGGCGTGCATGCTGTGCCCTGTGTGCGCCCTGTGTGCTGCATGTGCACGGTGTGATTAGTGAACATCACTGCATGCTCTTTGCATGCTCACTGCGTGCTCTGTGCATGTTTTGGTGCATGCTCTGTGTGCTTGTCACGTTGTGTGACCTCTGCTTGCTGCATGCTTGGTGCACACTGTGCTTACCATGCACTCACTGCACGCTCACTGCACACACCCGCCATGCTTGCTACACACACTGCATGCTCATTGTGCACTCCCTGCATGTTCCTGGGCTCACGGCGCAGTCACTGCATGCCTGCTGCATGCTTGCTGCACGCTCTGTGTGCTGTCTCCTGGATTCTACCTGACCCACCAAAGGCCCCAACCCACTCTGAGGCCTAGAGCGATTTGGGGCTTTGGCTTGGGGGCATCCCTGCACCCCTGCTCCCATGGCTGCAGCGCTCACAGGGGTCCAGCAGGAGTGGTGGGGGCAACGCCGGTGCCCTTTCAAACTGGAGCTGGGGTGGAAAGAAGCAGCAGAGTGCAAGGGACTGCTTCCTCCAGCTGTGGGCGAGATTTGCAGCCAGGCATGACGAGAGCATCGGGGCTGGGCTGCAGGGGCAGGGAGCAAGCAGCACCCACGGGCACGGGGGGCCAGAGGGGGGCGAGCAGGACCAGGGGTGCTGCCGTGTGCCCGTGCTTCCTGTGCTCCCTGCTGCAGCTTTGGTGCTGTCACCCAAGGGAGATGCACGCATGCTGCAGGCTGGCGTGTGCAAAAGCACAGGCATGTGTGTGCAAGGGCAATGCAGGAGGTGGGCAGAGCATCTCCCTGCCTGGGTACTTGCACACACACACACACACGCGTGTGCAGCTGGCACATACGTGCACGCACACAGGTGTGGCCTCTCCAGGTGCATCCCTGTGAGCTGCATGGCCACCCAAAGGCTCACGTGCACACCAACACATGTACATGCACACTCACACACGTGTAAATGCTGCAGTGGAGAAAACCCAAATTTTGATGCATTGGAGGCCTCGGACAGGGCTTGGTGCTGCTGGGGACTGGGCACACGCAGGCAGCAGAGCCGTGTTCTGCAATCGGCCAAGGGAAAACAGGAAAGCGAGCGGGGCCGTGCCGGAAACCAGCTATTGTTGGGAGTGAGGAGCGAAGGGAGCCTGAGTCACGGGGGAGGGACGCCGCGGCCACCCCAGCCTGCTGGGCCCCATCGGCTCCACTGGGGCCGCACGCTGCCGCCCGGTCCCGGCGTGGGCAGAAGCACCAGGAACCCTGCTCCTTGTGGGGCTTCCTCCTCCCCATGTCCCATTGCTCCGGGTTGGAAGACAAATCCATTTTCCCTGCGTTCTTTCCCTGGCGCAAGGAGGTTAGTCCAGATTTCCTCCCCTGAAAGCAGGAGGATTTCGAGCCTTGGCTGCGTTTCAAAATGAAAAATCTTGCAAAAAAAAAAAAAAAAAAAAAAAAAGGAATTTCCTGCCGGGCAGAAATCTGGAGGTTTGACTCTGCTGTTGCTGGTTCTGCTGTGGGGCAGGCAGGGAGGGGATGGGGACACACGCATGTATCCAGCACACATGCACAGGTACAGCCACAGCCGAGACATTTCCTGGCTGCTTCAGCTACCTGGGGACAAACCCCGCATTGGGCTTCCCGACTCCTGCTTTGCACCCACGCTTTGGGGCTGCCTCCCACGTAGGGACCCCACAGCCAGGGGCTCCCCAGCTATGGCAGAGGTTCTCCTTCCTGAAGACCCCTCACAGACCTGGCTCCGGGCTGGCACTTGGACTTGGGGAGGGGGACGAGGAACGGAGGCCATGCCTCAGTTTTTCCAGCTGGAAGAGGTGCCACGGGGTTGAGGAGAAGCCATAACCCACAGCCAGGCAGCACCACAGAATCACAGAATTTCTAGGTTGGAAGAGACCCCGAGGGAAGGCACAAATACCCACCAGAGAGGTTTCACCCCAAAAAGGTCTTCGAGCAGGGCTGCCAGCCTGTAGGGAGCGTTCCCATCCGGCAGCGTCCCCAGCTCCATCACATTGACCTGGTCAAAACTCATGGGACACGGAGGTGCTGACTGCCGGGCTGGCTCTGGCACAAGCGTCCTGTGGAAGATGGACGATCCCAGCTGGGCTGTGGTCGATCCCCAACCCCTGCGGGGACTGAAGAGGCTGGGCGCAGGCGATGCGGTGCAGTGCAGGAGGCACCGGAGGGAACGATGCTGGGGGGGGGCAGGGGCATTGCGCCTTGCAGGGCTCTGGGCAGCCTTGGGGTTTTCTTACTTCTCAAAGGAGTCCCTTGGGCTCTCTGCAGGGGTGCCCCCCAGCGCCATCCTCAGTATGCAGCAACCTCCGCGATCTGCTTGGGGTGGGGGTCAGCAATGTGCTTGCCTTGCAGCTCTGCCCTGGCAATGCTCCCAGTGCAGCTAAAGCACCACGGAGCAGCAGCAAATATCCCGCATTTCAGCCAGGGCCTGGCCGGTGCCGTGCCTCCCCCTGGGCTTCGCTGCATCGCCAGCAGCTGCTCCCAGAGGGGCTGAAGCGTTTCGGAGCCTGGCAGGACACTCTGCAGCACCTTCCCTTTGTGGAGCTGCTGCTTAGGGAGGCAGCGGTGGCCGGGAATGTTTCCCTGTCCTCATCCAGTGGGGACACGGCCTCCAGCACCCACCTGGGGTTTGTCTGGACCCCGTTTGTCTGGTGTCCCCTGAGCACGGGTTCAGATGCATTTGAGAGAACCCCAGACCCTGCTCCCCAGGAGCTGGTTTCTGAGGGCTTGTGCAATCCCTGTCTCTTATCACCAGCTTTGGAAACCAGGGGCCGATTTGGTTAAAACTGGAGAGGAGCTAGAAAGGAGGCCCTACTGCACTCCTGAGCTGCTGTGGGGACTGGAGGAGCTCTGGCTCAGGAAGGAGAGGGCACAGCAGGGGCACAGGGCAGCGGCCTTGTCCTGCTGCTCCCAGGACATGCCACGATCGTTTCTTCCAGACCAGTAGGTGATCCCATGCTGAGCCAGGGTTGTGAACCATTTCCCTTTGAACACACAACTACCGCAGACCCCTCCGCACTGTGGCCGGGCTGTGCTTGGCAAAGCAGCCCAGGGCCAGGCAGCCGTGCCTGCTGCAGCTCAGGGGCTGCTGCTGTCTGTGTTTATGGGAAGGGTCAGCCCCACTCAACCCACAAAGCCCACCCCTGCCACGGGGGAGAGCTGCAAATCTGCTCTTCTCTGGGCCCTCAAAGCATTCCCAACTCCTCTGCCTGCACCTCACCAGCACCAGGGAGACAAGTGATAAAATTACTGAGCCACCAAGGTCAAATTACTGAGCTCAGCCCTGGGCACACGCAGCCCCCGCGCCTGCAGGCCCAACCTGTTTGCACTGGGGCAGCTCCCGCGCACGAAGGGGTAAACACGAGGCCCCCGCAAGGCGAGATGAAAGCAGGGGAAAAGGCGGAGGCAGCAGCTGAGAAAGGGCTGTGCAGGCTGCCGCAGCTCTGCTGACTTGTCTGGGCAACATCCTGCGCCGCTGCACGCCGACGAGGACGGGCACGGCTGCAGTGGCATCGATGGCCCCAGCCACCAGCGCTGGGGGCTCCCAGTGGGTTTGTGCCACTTGGCTGCGGGACGAGGCCTCGCTTGGGTGCAGGCACTGGGGGGCTCAGCCCCACGCTGGGTCTGGCCACGGCCCCGCTGCCCCCTCTAGTGGCACCCAGCCTGGAGGGGACGAGCACAGCACCCACACTGCTGGAAGCGAGAGCCCCAAGCCTGAACAGACAGCCCTGGGGTACGGTGACACTGCACAGACACAGCAGGACCCCGCAGCCTCCTGGGGTAGCTGTGGCACCCACACACTTGGCCCCACAAATGAGCAGGGCTCGGAGCAGCTGGGATGCAACTGGAGGAATCAAACTTTGCAGCAGAACCAGGAACTGGCACCTGGGATCTTTTAGCAGCTCTGCACTGCACTTCCTGTGGAGTCCCAACACCCCGTGTTTGTTTTGCTGATAGAAAGCCTCTGATGAACATGCAATCATGAGACATTTAGCAATCAGAGCGTGCTATGTAAATACAGCATAATTTATTGGTTTCATGTCAGAGAACTATAGTGGTATTTGTACGCGTGTCCTAACGATAGCACAAGAAACAAGAGTCATGTATATACAGAGATTCCAGGACACAAAAAAAAACTTTCTAATGCAGAAGTGGTTAGTGGTAGTTTGGTCACTGTTCACAGAAACCTTTTCTCTCCCTGTAAACCCTGCTCCCTGCTCTCCCCTTGATCCTAGGTAGCCCAATCTACCTACCTCGGGGGACTGCCAGGCTCTGGCCAGGCAGCAGAGCTCTTGTGCAAGCAGGAGGCAAAGCCCCTGGCTCTGGCTGCCCATCAGACACTTTGGTTAAGAGGAGACATGTGGCAGAGCAAGGAAGCGCTGCTGAGGAAGAGAGAAGGTTTAGTACCCTAATGGAAAGCAGAAAGTGGTCCACATAGAGCCTGTAAGCAAGGCTGGAGAGCAAGCAGCCTGGTTCCTCAGTAGGGTCTGCGTACCGCGAGGAGAAAGGGAAGTGCAGGTGTTTGAGAAGCCAACTTCCCCATGCTGGTCCCAGCGCCTTCCCTCTGCTCATTCCCACCAGGCGCGGGTCCGCTTGTCCCAGTGCTGCCAGTGCTGATCCTGTCCCCACGGGGCGGTGCAGTGGGAGCAGCTCAGCTCAGAGCTGGTGCAAGAGGCAAGAGCAGATTCACAACAGGAGCGCTCCAGCACAGCACAGCTGCAGGATAGATCATCATCAGCAGAAGCAGCTCTGGTCTGGCCATGAAAAAAAACCAAGTCTGACTTCTTTCACAGAGAAAGAAAGGCAGGGCAGGCCTTGGGGACAGGATGCCAAGTGCAGGGTGAGCACAAAAGCAGCTCTGTCCAAAAACTGACCGCACAGCCAGCGGAAGAGGTGCCGGAACCAGACAGCTCCTTGTGGTGCCCCAGTGAATCTGTGTGCACCAGCACTTCTTCCCCAATGCCCACACGTAACCTCCCTTCACATTTAGGAGGTGGAGGTCCAGAGGAATGTACCGCTTCCATCCCAGCGCCAGCTCCATGGCATGGCTCTACCTGGCGCACCTGGCTCGGCTCCTGGTGCCACTGCAGTGAGGGGGCAGAGGAGAGGCAGCACAGGCTGGCTTCTCCCTCCTCAGAGGACGAACATTCCCACCAAGTGGCCAAAAATACTTCTTTTTTTTTTTATAGAAATAACTATAAAAAAAACTAGTTTATCTAGAGCATCTTTAAAAAAATATTCCTGCAATATCACAGTTTTACATTGAAACTCATTAAAAATATATAGATTTCTTTAAGAAAACGTCTCTGTTCTCCCCTTGATTCATGTCTCCAATGCAGGAGTGGGACTCTGCGTCCTCAGAAGAGATGCCGAGGTGAGAGCAGGACGGTCTGATCTCAGTGGCACATCCGGGAGGTCATTTCCTTCTGTCAAAGGGACATGACAAGGAACCGTGAACTAAGATCCAAACTGCCAGGTAAAGGTGTGGATGAAAAAATCTCACCTTTGTTCAGCTGGAAGTACCCTTCTCAGACACACGGTGACACTGTCACCGAGCACTCCAGGTGGGGCAGGGCTGTGCTCCCCCACCACTCCCAATCCCGGGGCAGGAGGGACACCTTCCACTGCCCCACAGCTCTTCAAATTCTACAGCCGTAAGCAGCTGAGCCAAATGTCACAGCTACCTCTTAGGTTTACCATGTCACACCCTCCATCCTGTAGGCTCCTTGTGGTGGTGGTGCCCTTGTTCTTCAGCATGGGCAGTAAGCACAGAGAGGGGACTTTTGCTCTTCCCTCCCCATCCTGGATGGTGAATGGGGCTGAGCTCAAACACCACGTGCAACAAGGCAAGCTGGCTGCCCGAAACACAAGGAGGTTGCTGGAGAACAAGTCATCTTCCCCCAGCTGATGCCCAAACAGCCCTGCTTAGCTCTACCTGCACATCCCGGCTCCCATCTTCCTGACTGCCAAACTGCGAGGCTGACCCATTGCCTCGATTCCAGCAGTGGGATTTGAGAGGGCAACTGTGACACCTCCACCCCCAGCCCACCCCTTCTGCACTCACTCCGAGACTCACCAGTGGTTCCAGCTCCTTGGTGTCTATTAGGTTGAACTCTTTCACAAAGTAGTAAAAGTGCTTGTAGCAGGTGTTCACGTGGGCTTCCGACCCCATCTGGGTGATCCTGTCAAAGTGGTGGATGTAGACATGGACAAAGACTCGGAAGAGCCTGGAGAGAATCTTCTTCACCACCGGGAGGAAGTTCTTGGGGAAGGGAGTACCTGGGAGGGGAGACAAAGCCATGAGAAGCTTCACAGAAGTAGGAATGGGTTCCTCAGGAATAAAATAAGTTCTTCTTGATAGAACAGGTAAATTTTGAGACAAAAGGGAGAGAGTTCTGTCCAAAGTAATTTCCAGTTCCCCTCTCCTTTTTCCTTTCCATTTTGGGTCAGATTTTTCAAAGCATCAATTTGTGACAGTCCTGCACACCATCAATTGCTGTGAGCAGCTGAGAGCTAAAAGCAGGGGATCACCATCAGATTCCCACCACCTGCTTCAGTCCGAGAGTTTTCTTCTACTCCTACTTGGCATGTTTACATAAACAGTGCAAAATATTACTAACTACTGCTTCTGGAGAAGAGTTCAATTTCCCCAAAGAAAGCGTCAGAGATATCCCCTCCAGTTATCTCACAATTTGATAGGTCTTTAGCTCTTCGGTTAAAAATTAAAGACATTTGGGTCCCCTGTAAAGGCACCAGAGGATAAGCCTGGTCTGAGTTCACTGGGATTTGTTTAGCCAGGGCCTGCAGCACAGCAGCCTGGCCAAGTGGCCAACTCACAGTATTAAAGTTCACACAGGTCCTTTCTGGAGGAACAAGGATTAGTGAAACCCTTTCAACACCCTGCAGGAACTGGTATCAGGTAAAAGCAAAGCTGAGGACAACAACTCCACAACCCTCCTGCTGCCGGAAACTTGTCTTGCCTCCCTGAACAAAAACACCCTATTTATAGTCCCCAGAGAGTTTTACAGAACAGTCCTAAATAAAGGCAATGCACCCTCCTGGGTGCCAGGAGGAACGGATGGGGAGGATTTCAGTGCTTCAGCTGCCTGAAGGACCAGCTCTTCACAGCCCTGCTTGCACACGGTTTAAGCAGTGCTTTGGCAGGAGTAGAAGAGCCCCGTGGATGCAGATGCATCCCAAACAGAGGCCAATCGCATCCTGCCAGAGTCCCGATGGCATAAATGTGGTGGCAGGAAGGAGGGAGCTGAGAAACGCCTCCTCCAGCCCTGCCTCTGCAGACACTCCGCCTGCCCCACGGGGGGAACAAGGCTGTGCTGTGACAGGGGCCGCATGCAGGGGCAGGAAGGCAGCTCCTGGAACCCCGCTTGCACCGGGGCTCCAGCATCACCCCAGGTCCCCAACGGCCATGCAGAAGAGCCTGGCAATAGCCCAGGGCTGCTCTGGGAAGGCAAGGAGCTGACCCTGCCGTGAAACACCCCAGGGCTAGCACTGGAGCAGTGACGTCCCCCCTGCCACCGTACACCTCTCTGCTGCATCTGGTCTTTGGCTTTCCAGAAAGTGGGAGTTCTCAGTGTCATCATTCATATTTACCTAATGCTTTGGATACCGAACTCACCACAAAAACAAACAAACAAGCAGCTTTTTTGTCCCAAAGTGAGTACATGAAACTGTATTTGGGATTGCAGATTCAGTTGTCTTTGGTCAAATTCTCCTTTCCATCACCCTGGCAATAGATAAAAACACCGCCCCTCCCTCCACGCACGTGTCAGCATCCCACCCAGCTGCAACAAACAACTGACTGCATGCCAGTAAGCACCGAGCTAGAAAGGGCAGAGTCAGCTAATGCCAGCCTGCAACAACAAAGAGGCTAATTAGGGAAACATGGCCACCATCACCAGGCCAACGCAGAGCACGTGCACTGAACCCACAGCAATCAGCTCAAAAAGAGCTGTCCTTCAGGAGACCACGTCCAGCAGGAACTGCTGACAGTCATGCCAGAGACTGGCTTTTTAAGAGCAGCCTCTTATTTTTGTTCCCTTCGTTTGGTTTGCCTTTGCTTTCCTCGAGGTATCCACAACTTCAAATGAGATCTCTACAGCTCTGGGTATTTTAGCACTCAAGAAGAGGCCTGAAGTTTCTATAAGCTTTGAAGAGCTTTTACACTGCCGGCCTCCAAGCAGCCCAAAAAGCAATAGCTGTACCACAATGGTGACCTGGGCAGCAGTGACCACGAACAGCATCTCCTGGACCAGGACCTGAGGGCTCAAAGGAGAAGGCTCTGCACTGGCCTCCCTCCCCACAGCTGCAAACAGAACCCAACTCACCGACGTTAGTGGGAAAGATGTCCTCGTTGTTGATCTGTACCTCAATCCAGTCCATCAGGAGGTTCATGTACTGGGGAGCAGACAGGGCCGTGGGCTTGCGGTACTTGTGCTCGTCCTGCCATCTGTACTCGTACTTGGGCCCCCCAGACATGACAGGGCAGGACTGCTCTGTGCAATAGTCACTGATGGTGCCGTAGATCAGGTTGATGCGGTTGAAGAAGTCCACCACGTGCACGGCCACCCAGTCGTTCTGCTCCTCTCCTGGTGGCAGCTGGACGGCCACCTTCAAGTCCAGGCCAGCGTTGAGCGAGGCTTGGGCTTTCTTGTGGAGCTCGAACCGCTGAGTCCCCGGCTCAAACTTGCGCTTGGGCCGGAAGGTTTTGTCTTTATTGAACACTTGCTTTAAAGCATGGGACATCTTTCTTCTCTTCTTCTTTTTTTTTCCAGGCCCGTAGCGATGACAGCTGCAGACACAGAGCTGCTGGGCCACTTCCTGGGGCAGGGCAGCGAGGACTCTGATCTTCACAGAAACCTCCTTCTGCTCATCTGGTCCTGATCTGCAATGCAGCACAGAAGGGCAGCGATTAGGAGCAGCTCTCTCAACAGGAAACCTGGTCTAAATCCCATAGGAAGAGATCTGGGATACCATCTGGGCCCTCGCCCCCGATCTGAGCAGAGCAGGGGCAGCCAGCGCCAGCTTTTCTTTTCTTTTCTCTCCTCCCCTCCCAGGAGAGTCCGGAGCAGAGGAACAGTCCGGCCATTGGGGGCGAGCTGGGCTGGGTCAGGAGCCCCCGCAAGCCCCTCTGTGTGCTCAGCATGGGGATAGGGAAGCCAGGAAATCCCCCACGAAAAGGGTGAGATGAGAACAAGACAGCAGAGAGGGACAGGGCCAGCGCAGGAGATCACATCAGCACAGCGAGACCCAAATCCTACCAAAAGGAGGAGAAACTCCAGCACCAGCTATTCAGGTGGAAAGTAGCAAAGGTTTAAGAAGGTTTAACGTTGAGTTAGGCCTCACTTGAATCAGATCCTTCACCTATGCTTTTCTCCCCCCTCTGCACACAAACCTACTCCAAAGGTAACTTGATGACATCCTACACCAGAGCCCAGCTCTGCTGCCAGACATATTCTAACCAAATACCAGTCTGACCAGGAGCTGCGTGCGCTGTCGCAGCACTAAGGACAAGATGAGAACAGGCTGAGAGAAATGAGAAGTTGATGCAGCTCAGGCACCCATACACTCAGTATCCTGAAATAGCACCAGCTTCAAAGACAGCCACAGGCTCTTCTGCAGGTGCAGAGAGCACAACTGTGCTCCTCCTTTCAGCTGAGCTCACTCCATGTTGAAGCCTGGTTGAAAGCTCCAGGACTGGGAAAGCTTGTCTTCCTCTTCCAGTCTATGAAAACGAATCGGCTCTGAGAGGCTGAGACACAAGTTAAGATCTTGAAAGGATGCTGACAAGAAACACAGCTCTGTTTATCTGTAGCTAATTATACCTCCTTTGTTCCCACATCCATTCCTTCACA
The DNA here is from genome assembly GCF_963932015.1 of Anas acuta. Lineage (NCBI taxonomy): Eukaryota > Metazoa > Chordata > Aves > Anseriformes > Anatidae > Anas > Anas acuta. The sequence goes on along the minus strand of NC_089004.1, from coordinate 1,251,337 downwards.
TAATTTGTGTCAAGCGGCTCTTTGATGGAAACTCAAGGCAGAAAATTGTACCAAAAATATTGTTTTGCATGTGTTGGACAGAGAAATAAAGCAACAGAAACTCAAGCTGATGGACTACAGAATGCGGCAAATAACAGTTTCCATAATTTTCTAAGAAAACAAGCAAACAAGTCCCTTCCACCAAGCAGAAAATCTCCTTAGCTGTAGCATTGTTTAAATAGGTAAATAACGCCCCCAAACTCTGACAAGAAAAATTTCAAATTCGAGTCAAAACTACCTTTCTGCAATCCAGCCCATCTTTAACAGATGCTGCATCATGCTTATCAGCATTTCTTCTCTGGAGAGAGATTAAAGGACTTAAACCAAAGCCTCTTGTTCTCTTAATGACAGTAAGGAAAAAAACCCAAACCACCCCAGCTTGCCCCATAAGAACACGCTTGCCTTTCCCTAGCCCTTCTTCTCCTGCAGGAAGGGGCTGAGCCAACTTTTCTGTACAGAGACCAAGCTCTGGCTGTGACACAGGCCGTGACCACAGCCACGACACGCACTGAGACAAACGGAAAATATTTTCTTGTGGTTCAGCAAGATTCACCCTGCGTCGAGTGAGCGTGACGGCGCCCACGCTGACGCCACAGGCTCCTTGCAAGAAGTGCTGCCGGAATGGCTGCTGCTGTGACCCTACCCAGCTATCACACCAGAATCAAAAAAAAAACAAACAAAAAAGAAGAAGAAAACCTCCAGAAAATGCGACCTCGAGAAGCCTCTGATTGCACCGCAGACTCAGTGAGAGGAAGTAGCAAAGGGGATGAAGAGAGATGTCTGAGCAAGGAGCTCCGGTTACCCAGAGCTGTGTCACAGCCTGGCCACATCCTGCAGCTCGGTGCGGAAGCGCCGGGGCTGCACCCACCCCACCATGCCCCAAAGGCGCCGATCAACCCGCACCAGCAATGTGGACAGCAGGTGCTGAGTGTGCAGCTACTTCCAGCAGGAAATCGGTTCCAGAGAAGCACTTGCACGCGATGATATCCTTACACTGGAGGTGGAGAAAGAAATATCCTTTAAACAAGCAGGCAGTAAAGATGGAGGAGCACTGCCTTTCATACAGCTCTCTGGAGGACTGGCAGCATCCTCAGTGTGGTACAACAGCTCTGTTCCTACTTGTTTAGGAACCGTCTTAAGAATTCCAGTGGTTCCCCTGGCATCCGTGCTGCAGCCACAGCCTGACCCGGGCTTGGAAAACCCATCCCTGTCCGGTGAAAGGGAGGGTGGGCTAAAACTGAACAGCAAAGCTGCAGAGGTAAAACAAAACAACAACAAAAAACCCCGCACATGTCAAGAAGCAAACATAGACCATTTTAGTCCATTTTCCAGAAGAAATGATCATTTGCACAGGGTGAAGAGAATTTTAATACGGCTTATGTGGTATCAAGGCAGCGTCTGCCCTACAAATACATGTAACTTCCTCTTCCTAAGAGACATCATTCTTGAGAGCTGTGGAGCTCGACACAGCAGCAATCATCTTGCAGACGATTCAGCATCTGTCTGAAGGCATTAGCAAAACTAGTAGCTAAGACTTCAAGCAGATTCAGCATATTTAATTACGGTTTTTGAGTGCAAATGAACTAAATGAAGCATTTGGCACTAGAAAAAAAGGAAGAAAAGACAGACCAAAAGCATCACTGACATTGCTTGAAGATGATATCACATGTACAACACCTTCCACAGGCAGGAGTCATTGCTCTGGCAGCACTAGAACACTGTCTTTATGAAGAGGAGAAAGGAAACAGTACAAACAATTAGCACATGGGACATGCAAAGCACCTGAGTGGGACTTGCAAGCTTCAAAGACGAGGAAAAAAATCCCAACACACAAACAAGCCTGCAGTACATTTTGTTTCCTCCTCTCTTCCAGCCAGCCAAGATTACGGCGGACGTCACCGGTGCAAGCAGACCTTGGCCATCCCTCCCACGAGATCAGAGCTGCTGCAAAGCCCTGCGCCGTGGCAGGCTGGCAGGAGCAAAACCACCCCGGCTTCCCCAGAGGAGCGGCGCTGCCGCTGCTTGCAGGAACTGCAGGGACGGGGCTGGGCTGCCCTGGCTGCTGCAGCCGCACAGCGTGGGGCCGGAGGCCTGGCCCTCTCCTCCCTTCCCAACCAGCTTTTATCCCCTTACCCTGCTCCTACAGCTCCAGCCCTAACACCCATTTCTGCCGATGGTGACCCAGGGCAGCGCCCTTCCTTCCCTCTGCCATCCCTCCTCCCTGCCGCTAGCAGCGGATCGCGCGGTGCTGCCTCATTGTAAAGGCTCGGGGCAGAGGGAGCCCCGGCTCTCCTCGCTTTCACACACAGCTCAGAGCAGGCACAAAACAAGGAAAAGAGCAGCCTGCGCCGCAGCCCCTGGAGGCGGCCTCCCTCGCACGCTGGCCTCCCAGCCGTGGTGCTGCCCCCGCTGCGGCCCCCCACCCACAAGCAGGGTCCCACGGCGGCTCCATCGCCTCCGAGCGCGCCTCGTGCTCCCCTCCACCACTAACAGCCTGCAGAGGCGCGTCGGGAAGCTCCTACCTTCGTTTTTACCCTCCTGAAATCGCTCTGCTCGTCTCTGCGACTCCTGCGAGCGCTTGCAGGCTCCGAGGCAGAGCTTCCTCCTTTTTGAAAGAGAGAAAAGTTTTGTTTCACGCTGCTGGCGGGGAGGGGCGAGGCTCGTGGCCACTTCCCTCCCAGTGACCCCAGCTCCAGGCAGCTCACATTTTGCTGCTGAGCCCTCGAGTAAATCCCAGTGAGCAACATATTTCTCAGAATAATTAATTCCTCTAATTTCCTTTTACAGAAGCCACGCTGCTGTACCGCAAGATGACACCAAGCAGTACCGATGCTAAACACTTACACGAAATCCTGCCAAAAGTCCCTTCGGGGGCAGCTTATATAACTGCAGCCCTTCAGTGGCGACCCTGTGCCCATCGCCCCCCTCTCTGCAGCCCCCCAGAAGCACGAGGTAAGCAGGGAGCAGGCCCCCCCCCCCCACCATCGCAGCTCACGCAGAGCTTCCAACGCAGGACACCAACTCCTGTGCCAGTTTGACAAAACAGCCACGGCACATCAGACACATCGAACACTTCCAGGCAAGACTGAAGTTACGGGGCGTGCCAGAGCAGCGAAGCTAGCAAGGTGGCCTCAGGGACCTTAAACAAAAAAGTAAAGACGCACACGCACATGGTTTTCATAACTTCCCCCCCACGCTTTCACAAATACCTTCCCACAGCCATTCTGCTCAGTTTCTCAGTAAAAGATGATCCTGGGTTTCTATGATCAAAGGAGAGGTTTTAATACAGAGAGCGAGGATCGGACCAATTACGGCCAGCAGGGCTGGACGGGCACTAATGATGGCAAGTTTCTGTGCCTCTAAAGCAAGTCTGGCAACAAGCAGGACAGCTCATCTTCACCGGATGAGGCTTTCAGCTGCTCTTTCGAACAGTTTTACAACACACGGACCAAAAGGTATGCCCCTGCGCTTACCTTGGTCACGGGCAGGAGAGCGAAGCACGCTGAGGACTATTTGGGGCAGAACACGAGGGTTTAGGCTCACGGCAGGCACGTCCGACCATTCATAACTCCTGTGAGACGGCGCTTCCACGTAGGCCGGCTTCCTGTCTGGCACGGCGGCCTTGTGGCTGGCCGAGGCAGCTGCCAATGTTTTTCCCAACGCTAATCACCCCCCTCCACACGCTCCGTAACACTGCCCCTGACGGCGCGGAGCTGCGCGCTCCCCAGCCGAGGAGACTCGTGCTGTTATTTGGAAAAGCCAAAATGGAAACCACGCTCCGGAGAGCTGAGCAGAGCCAGGACAGAGCAGTGCTTCTCCTCTGCGAGGAAACTAAAGGCTGCTGCATGAGGAGAGCCAAGAAGCTGCCCTGCACGTTTCCTTTTTCTTCCCATTTTCTCTCTGCTCGCTGCTGGCAACAAAGGCCAGGAGCTGCTTGGAAGGAGAGGGAGCACAGGGCAGAGCTGGCGCAGCCGCATCGATAACCCCAGCCTGGGTTGTGCACAAGCAACAAGTTCCCTCTGCTGCTCAGCAGGAAAATATCCAAATTTTCCTTCTGGAAACTGGTTTCATAGCGGCCTTTACAACACATGGGACAGGGCCACCTAGAAACGCACATTTCAGATGTTAGATTCCCAAGGCTTAGAGAAACAAAGAGCCCTCTATGCTTCACAACAAAGTCTGTTTTAAGAAAGTCCTGCTGGTCACCAGCCACCCCTATACCCTGCAGCTTAAAGCTGCTGCACAATTTGGGAACTCTGAGTAAAAACCATACAAACGCCATCTCCCAGGTACTTCCCGGAACCAGGCTTGCTCGGGGGCAGGACGGTCTCCTTGCACAACTTAAAGCCATGCAAACGTGGAGCCGAGCAGCATTTGCAAGTAGGTAAGAAAAGGAAACGGTATAAAAAGCACGAGAAATGTTCTGGGGGGCTTTCATTGGTATCTTCCTTTTCCCCTTAAAGGCTACGCATTCGGTCAATTTTAACCTCCCGTCAGTTGATAAATTAAAGGGGAAATCCCTGCTCAGCCCCACACGGGTTGGAAGACCCAAGCGAAGCAAGCACTCGTGGTGCCGAGCAGCCGGAGGCACGTATCTTCGGCCGCCACACGTGGGATGCAGGAGCAGGAGGCCAGCATCAGCTGCTCAGCTTGGCGTTTGGGATGCTCCAGCCCACAAAGACACAAGGGTGACAACAGGAGGGACGGCGTGGGCTTTGTGTGACAGGCTCACATCACAGGGAAACGCTCACGGAAGGAGCAGGGCCTGGAGGACGGCTTCTGGCAGGGCAGAGGGAAGGCTGCATCGCCCCGAACTTTGCCTGGGAGACGTCAGAGGCTCCAGCACCGCCTGTCCCCACCTGGCCAGCAGCCGCAGGTGGTTACAGAGCCACATGAGAAAGTCAGCTTCTAAGGTCACCACTTCTACTTTCCCTTCCCCAACAGGGTCAGAGAGCAGATTCTGCAATTTAAAATCTTCACTTAAAAGCCTAGGAATGACCACAGCACAACAGGAACGTCTCTTAGAACCTGCATAATTACCGATTTGGGGCCGATTTTCCTGCCTCTTACGTGCCATCTGTATCTCTTGCAATGTCAGAGGCATGGCTGTGTTGGAAGGCTTCCACGGATTGCACTTACACAGCTTCGGACAGATCACGGCTGCGTGTGGAGGCAGAGCTCATCTGCTGCTGGCTCCGCAGATGCTGCCTTGAGCCGACAAGCTGGGTCACGACTCCAGGAGACAGGTTAACTGCACAGACAAATATTTCTAGGATAAACCATACTCCGTGGGTGGCTGACGGCACACTCAGAACAGCTTTTTTCAAGGTCTGCAGGGCTGTATTTTGAAGGAGGCTCGTTCAGGAACACCTTTTGCTGTCTTTCAACCCAGTTCTGCCCCTCAGCAGGGGACTCATACGGGGCAGCGTGGTATTTATTGAGTCCAGGCCGTGAACTACACGTTTCTTCCTGCTTTCACGGGTTCTACATGATCATCCCCACTGAGCAGGGGCATTTTTGAACCAGCAGCGGTTTCCTCTAACTTTAGGATCTGCCCAAGCGGCAGGGGTGGCTGATTTGGAGCATGAATCTTGCCTTTGGGAGGTGTCACCCAGGGAAGGGGCCGGGGCATGAGCTGGCCACACGGCCAGCCTTCCCCGCGGCCAGGCCAGTCCCACGGACGAGCGCCGCTTCTCCCCACGTTAGCATGATGCTTTTATAAGAAAGCCGTATTGTTTCCTGCTGAAAGCGGGTGCCCACGAGGCCTGCTCCTCTCCTCCACGAGGAGATATGGCAGCGGCCCAGCACACTAACGTGTCTCCAGGCAGCAAAGGCAAGGAACAAGCCCACTGATGTGGAGTTAGAGATCACCTCAAGACAAACCACATCATAAGACCTCCTGCATACAGCGAGGAGGAAAAAAAAGAAAAAAAAAGGCCCAGACAGCAACCCCAACGTAAGCCTGCAGTTAAGATCAAGAACAATTACAGTGGCTTTCAGCTTAGTAACGGGTCTTACTCAGCTTCTGCTACCAACTGGAGCACGTATTGAATGGCTCCAGCTCATTTTCTGTTCCCCAGAAGCCAGAGCAGAGGCACACAGCCAGGGCCATCATTCACCCAAATCCAGCCCCTACCTGGGCTGGGGGTCTCCTGCAGCCACTGCATGGGTGCTGGTGGCAGGGAGCTGAGGGCAGGCTCCTGACCAGCCTTACGCTGCCCTGCAAGGAGATCTGCGCTGCCACGGGGTGGGAAGGCAGCCATGCAGTCCCCAAGAGGATGGGGGCAAACACCAAGCACAGTCACTGCAGGAGAGTTGAGCCCAGCAGCACTCAAACTCCAGCTGTGTGGGGCCAGCAGCACAAAGGGACACCCATCAGCACCACCATCCTCACCTCTTCTTGGAGAGACTAAGTAACGACAAAGCGTCTACTGACTCCACCTAGACTTCTACGAGAAGTCAAAGCCACCACAGCTGGACGGATGTGCACACTTACAAAGGTTTTCTTATGGCCTTCATCATCCTCATTCCCCCCCAGGGGGGTTATTGGGCTCCCTCCCCTCTGCTCCCCATGCACTTGGTGTTCTCAGAGCAGCAATTCACCCAGGAGCCCTCCATCATTTCCTCACGAGCTGAGCAGCACTATCAGCGCAGCATCAGCTCCAGAGGGAGCAAGAAGCAGACCAAGAGTCGCAGATAACGCTGCCTCCGAGGGGCATCTGGAGAAGGGCAGACGAATGTGCAGCCTAAGGTGCATTCTTCATTGGAAGCATTAGCTGGATATTACGCATTTCTAAAGATAATCTCCTAAACCTCCAGCAAAGCTGGTTATGGATCCACTTAGAGCTGCATTTATGGCTCAAGTATCACAAAATACCTTCCTGCCTTACAAGAAATTAAAACTCAGAAGTTGAATCTTCTCCCAGATCTGAACTCTTGTGGCCAGGACGGGTTAGGTTTTGCAATCTCTTCTCTGACCCCACATGCTTTCACTGCTGACAAGGGAAACATTCTTCCTTTGTGTACTGCGGCCATAGAGATCTCTGGCCCACGTACAGAGAAGCATTAGTTACAAAACACCGTTACGTCAACCCCCAGTCCAACCTCCACAAACAGAGCTAATCGCGCCACTTCGGTCTGGGTGGCACTTCACATCTCATCAATGGAAGGGCCGTGTTACAGCCAAACGTGGCCACGAAAGCATCTGGCAAGCAGCTCCGTGACAGAGGACAGCTAAGCCACAAAGAAGGACTTTGCTCGAGATGATGAGCATGCTTCAAGCTCGCTGAGCCCCAGCTGAAGGGACAGGAGAGCCCACTGTCCTTTTTGCCTGTGCCACAGTCAACTGTGCAACCTCAACAGGTCCCAAGAGAACCCCAGATCCTAAAAGTGAGCCAGGCACAGGGAAACTGCTCCCTGCTCAGCATCTGGGCCCAGATCCCCTGTGCAAACCAGGAGCATTAGTTTCTGCTTCCCCATCACCAACCTGGCGGGAACTCCCAGCGCTCCTCTCCTCTCTTTCTGGGAATTTAAAGAGGTTCTGAGCCTGCTCGCCCTCCTGGCCAAGTCAGCTTTGCAGGGACGCGACTAAGACAGAAACTGAATCTAAGACACGGAATACAGGATCTAAGAAACAACAAGAGATAAATGCAGAGGTGGACGTGAAGCCAAAGCTCTGTAAAAGAAGCAGAGTGCAAGGACAAAGCACTGAGGACGGCGATAAACAGGTGGCTGGGGAAACCTTGCATCTCCTAGCAAAAAAAAAAAAAAAACAAACAACTGCCCTGCAACTTAGCAGAGCAATTCCAGACTGGAAAGGGTTTTAAACAAAGGGATGGAAATGAGGGATGTGTGGCCACTCTTCGGGTCAGAAGAGCCCCCAAGGGAGAGCCCCCAAGGGAGGTTTCCCAACCACCTGCGACAGGCACCGAACACCTTCACAGCCCCCCTGCCCCCAGGGCTTCCTGCCCTGTCCTTCTCATCCCTCCTGGCGCACACACCAGATTTCTTTTAAACTGCAGACGGGGGGGATTGAGGTCGGAAATTCGGAGGAAGTTTTTCCCTCAGAGGGCGGCACTGGAGCGGGATGCCCTGGGTGGGGGGGGGCTGCGGCTGTCCCAGGCCTGGAGGCGGCTCCGGGCGGCCCTGCCCAGAGCAGGGGGGGGTGGAACCGGCTGAGCCCCGAGCTCCTTTTCAGCTCAGGGCACTGTAGGGACCCGTGACGGGATCCCGCGGCTCTCTGAGGGCAGAGGAGCCCAGGCGGGGCCCGGCTCCTGCGGCCCGCCCGCAGCAGGGGCGGCGGGGCCGGAGCGGGGAGGGCCGGGGGGGGGGGGGGCGGCGGCCCCTCAGCAGCAGCCCCCCGAGGCCCGGGGCCGGCCGGGAGGCCACGAGGCCGCCTTCCACGCGAGAAAATAAACAAATAAAAGAAACTCGGACCCAGCTCAGACCGCCAGCGGAGGCCCCCCCCCTCTCCCCGTGTCCCCCCCCGGCCCCCCCGCACCTGTCCGGCCGCTCTCAGCCCCCCGTGGCCGCCGCTCCCCGCGCTCCTCGGGCCCGCTCCCGGCGGCTGCCGGGACTCCAAGCTCTGAAAGGGGCCGCCCCCCGGCGCGGCGGGGAGGGGCCGGGAGGCCGCGTCCGTTTCGTTTTCTTCCTTTTATTATTTTTTTTCCTTTTCTTTTTCTTTTCTTCTCGTTTTATGGGACGGGAACCCTCAGGCCCCCAGAGGGAGAAGCAGGGGCAAACCACTGCTGCTGTTAATGATCCCTCCAGCTTTTATTATCCTTTTTTTTCCCTTTTTATCCTATTATCCTTTTTTCCATTTTTTTTCCTTTTTTTTTTTTTCTTTTTTAATCTACCTGTTTAAACTTGTGAGCAGAGGAAGCGTTCCCACCTCTGTCACACCTGGAAGCTGGAAAGCGGTAGCAGCCCAGCTGCGGTTCCCAGAGGAAATTCCCAAACCCCCATCGCCCCCAAATCCCCACCGCAGGGGCCGGGCTCTGACTGGGGCCAGCCCGGGCTCCCCAAACCCTTAAACCCCCTCCTGCAGCCCGGGTTTGGCCCTACAAGGTTTTAGGAGCAGCTCCTGAGGGCTGCGAGATGCTCACCTCACCGAGGGCACCTGCCCCCGACCCGCCTCAGCAGCGGTGTTTGTTTGGTACCAGGACAGGGCTGTGGGGTGCTGGGAGGAAGGGTCGCTCCCTGGGGAGCCTGAGGTGCCCACCCTTTGCCCCAGCTGGAGATTAAACGGCAGCCAAAGCTGAAGCAAAGCCCCCCAGTACCTGAGAGAAGGGCTTTGGGACCATAACACCATTGAAGTTCATAGGGGAGCACCAAGCGCCTGGGGCTCAGCCCAATCCCTCACCATGCTGCAGAATTTAAGCAACACTGTTCAGATCTTTTTCTTTATTTATTTTTCCCTCTCCCTAAAATAGGGTTAAGCCATGGCAGGTGGTGGGAATTCCTGCTCTGGCTACGAACACGTCCAAGCCAATACTTCTTTAATGATGCTTAATCGAGCCGTGGGTGCAGCCCCTGCCCTTCCTCCTGCTCCTGGTCACAGGCTGCCACAGCTTCCTAGCGCATGAAATATCCGCACTCCAGGGATTTCCTCTCGCCCCTGTGTGTACCTTGAAAGTTAATTCAAGGAACTCGAGCATCCTGTGAGGAAAACAGGTTGTTGTGGTTCCCTGCGCTGTTCAGAGCCGTTTCTTCCACTTGCCTTCCCTTCGAGTAGGTGTGACAGGAGCCCCGATTCCCTGGCAGCAGGAGGGATTCTCTCTTCACCTGGGCATTCATCCCCTCCGGCCTCGCAGCCCTCCTTGGCCAGCACAGAGCCTCAGAGCATCACCTCAGCTGAGCTTTGCCAGCGCTTATCGGGGACAGCTCTGATGTAATTCATACTTCTTTGTAATTAGCAAAAGCTGGTTATTCTTAGAAACCTTAATGGATTAAATTAGAGATGATATTGATGGAATGAGATGTTGACACAGCAAGCTAATGACATCCTGCTGCTAAACCACCTCTGAGGTGGAGCTGAGTCATGTGCAGAAAGCAGGGCGAAGCAAGCAGCACTCGCTGGCACCTGGCTCAGCCCCAGCCCTGTTTCAGCCCAGGGCCAGATCCGGACCATGAGAAAGCTCCGAGTCCCAGGTGGCTGCAGGCATGTGGTGTCACCCTCACAGCATTTCTCATATTTCTTCCAGCCTTCAGTCCCCTCCAGGGGACTGCAGTCCATGCTAGGCATCCTGCTGAGCACCTCGGTGAAATTACTTATTAAATTATTCATTAAAAAACAAGAAGTCTGGCTGCAGAGCACAGCGCATGACAAAAGCTCACTCACCCTGTTTGGTTCTGCAGTAGAAATGCTGATTCCTGGAGTCCAGGGAAGGTTTTCCTCATTTCTTAACACAGTTATCGTCTGTGTGGTGTGACAGAAAAGCAGCCCGAGGTGCCCTTTAAACACTGGCAAGGCTCAGAAATCAGAAGCAAAATTTTATAGTACCAATATTTAAACCAATGTTCATAATTTCCAGAAGAAAAGCCGTCCATGACCTACAGCTGTCTGCCTGGACAAGATAATGTCATCCCTGAAATAACATTCACCACCTGATTGACCTGATGAATTGAAAACAGGATTCACTGTTACTTTCTCAGCCATGGATAAACTCCCTGGAAGTGCAGTCAAGGTGTAGGAGGTGGATGGGATGTTGCAAGCAAATCCCTGCCCTGCAGGGAAGAGACAACAGTTCAGTTTCTCAGCTCGGTTCAGTTTCTCAGCTCAGCAGTTCGGCCTGCCGTGGCACAGCCTCCTCTTGGATTGGGTTTTCTGCACCCTTGTCACAGCAAAAGGGGAACAGAGAAGTGCAGAGCAAAGGGTTGAGCTCAGAAAATCCCCATGTCTGTCTGGTTTTCACAGAGCAGGTGCTGTGGTAAAAGGTCAGGGGAATGGTTGGGGCTGGTCATGAGCAAAAGGGAGAGAGGAAAGCTTTTCCCCTTGATTTTAGAGGGCAGCAGTGGTGAAAGAGAAACAAGGACAGGACGAGACTTGAGGCCTCAGCCACAGCAGCAAGATGTCGGCACAGATGACAGCACCTGGACAAGATCTCCAGCCCTCCACAGGGCTGGTGCAGGATTGTACTGGAATGGAAAATGTGCAGAAGGCACAGCCGCCCTTGGAGGCTTCCATTCTTCCAGAACAGTCCCACTTTCCCATCTCCCTCACTCCCCTTTTTTTAGGGCCAAAAGTGGAAGAGCTGTTTCTGCACTCTCATGCTTTGCTCTTAGCTCGGTTCAACTCGTGCTTGGTCAGGGACAGGTTGCTAGCAGTGATGTGGTCACAGGGGCAGCACACAGTTGAAGTTTCAAGTAAGAAGGAGAAGTAGCAGAAAACACAGCTGTCAGTTCAAAGGGAAGTTTTTACAAACATTAGAATGAAGGAAGTCAGAGCCAGGCGGTAAGTCCCTGGGAAGCCTAAAACCAAGCTGTGCTAAAAGCACAGCAGTTAGCCACAGCCCAGAGCCTGCAGGTGGATGGTGGGGAGAGCTTGCTCATGCCCTGCACTTAGAGCATTGTTCTACACTTCTGCCATTTTGCAAGCAAAAACAGGGGGATCTCAGTGCTCTCTGAAATAAGGTGCAGTTCCAGATGTCCCCATTTCTGCCCCAAACTGGCAGCCTTGACCTAAAGCTCATTTCCTATCATTGTTCTTGCAGAGATGCACACAGCACCAGGCTGTGAGCAGGGCCTCCTGCAGCTCCCAGCTGGTGCAGGGCAGCTTGGAGGTCGCTACAGAGCCCCTGATCCCACGCTGTGTCCAACAGCCACAGGTACAAGATCGCTGCTCCTCAAGGGAGGAGCCTCTGCAGCTGCAAGCCTGGGGGTTTGGAGCGTGCCACTCTGCTTGCACTGGAAGGATGGTGCTGAGCACCATTTCTTTTACATACTCATCCATAGTATAGTGTGAAAAACCACACTTAAATAGGGACTGATTTTCTGTATCCAGTTGCTCAATGAATGTTGACAGGATGTAAATGCAGAAAGCAGGATACAAGCCTGCCTTGCTGTTTGAAGCCAGAAGTGCACAGCAGCAGGTTCACTGGAAGCTCCAGCACTGGCCAGTTAAGGTCCTGCAGCTCATTAAATACTTGACATTTGTTCCAAGTGGTTCCTGTTGTTTTGTTGTTGTTTTTCTTCATGCAGACCCTCTCATTTGCAAAGAGACTGATGTTAACTGTTGTATTCATCCTGTCAGATTTGTGCAGTCCCACAATGCAGCATAGCAAGCAGGCAGCCTCCCTGCAGGCCAACATGGGAATAAAATACAGCGCTCACAGTGCATGCAGAAAGCAAATGACTTGGTGCTTCCTTCTGCAGCAGGAGCTTATCTCCAGGTAATAGGGCCAACAAGTTAATGCAAGCAATGGATTTTTCTCAGTGCAGAGCTGGAAGCTCCCAACAAAATGTAAAGTGTCAGCTCAGTTTAAAATACAAGAGATAAAGAACATCATCATTCCAGTTTAGCACACCAGAGATCCCTTTTCTGCTAAGGCATGACGTGCACTAGAGCTGTTGCTGCTGGGGGAGCAGGTATGTGACCAGCACCTGATAGGCACATCAGGGAGATGGCTGGCAGGACTCTTCTTCACTGCTGCAAATCCCTCCCCAGCTGATAAAAAAGCAAAAACACAAAACGCACCATCCCATACAATTCTCACATCTTTCACAGCTTTCAGAGATTCCCCTTACCCACCCCAAAGACACAAACCACAAAGACTCAGAGTTGGGGTACATCCAGGTCAAATAACGCTTGCACAACCCTTTCCCTTGATAAACATACAGCACTTGCACGTTATACAACAACTTCACAGTGGATAAATATGAAAAAAATCAATTCCAGAGTTAACTTGTATTACAGTGATGGGCACAACAGCCTTTTGATAAAATGTTTTTGGGTCCATACAAACTGGAAGAGTCTTATAAAATCACTATTTACAAAGCCAAAAATTTAACTTAGTTTTGAAAGTTTATTGGATCATCTTGACACAAAATCATTACAGCAGCTTGTGGTATGTTTTTTCTTTTTTTTTTTTTTTAAAGGGAATGTTGATAGCAAATAAATTTGTGAATGTAACACATCATACAGTTTCAAAATTCTAGAATCACTGCACAGGATTCCATAAGAGAAGATTCTACATGCTAAAGTGACAGCTTCCATCCATGAATTAAAAAAAAAAACACTAATTGAGGAACATTATCCTTTAAGACAATTTTAATATGTTCAGTTTCTAATACACAAACTGGCTAACCAAGGGAGGTTGACCAATACCAAAGACTAACACTTCACCAGCAGTGAAGCCTGCTGCAAATGAATTCCTGCAGCAAACAAGTGCTGTCAGAATACAAAGCTGGTCCTAGCAATAAAACCACAGTAGAGCCTTTTCAAGGATACCCTAATATGGGAAGAGTGTAAAGAGCACAATACACACTTAAAGTACAAGACATTAACCCTAAGGATAAGAGCGACACTTTATCCTGCTCCCTACATAGGGTTTTAGTTCAGTTCCACTGGGCATTGCTGATACCTGTTGGGGTGGTGCTGGGGAAGGGCAGACAAGCCCAACTCCTCCCTGGGGGCCTTTGGGTAATAGCAACCAATACTTTTTGGCTTGTGCCTCAAAGCAAAACCGTTCAAGCACGTTCTCCTTGCTGGGTATGGAACAGCAAGCAAGTAAAAGAACTGAAAAAAACAAAGATTTTGGAGAAGGACATCAATTAAGCGTATCTGCAAAGGACAGAACAACATCCCTTTCCAGTCAGTGATTCCATAAGATTTAGTACAGAATGGGCTTCACTCCATAGAGCCTTCCTTTCTTCCCTCAAGTAACCTCTAACAGACCTGTGCCACTCCTCACCAAGCCCTTCCCTCCTGCCACCCAGGCAGGGACAGTTCTGTTGCAGGAACCCAGCTACACTTGTGCTGCTAGATCTGTTCCCACTGCTGTGAAGGCAGGGCCAGATGATGCTACAGACCAATGAGAGCACAATGGTGCTGATCTCACAGCACAGAGGAAGGGAACAGGGCTGTATCTGCAAACTGGAGTACAAGGGATTAAACATGGGTGTTTCTCTAACCTGATATTGGTCAACCTCACCTGGTGAGCAAAATGGTACAAAAGCAGGAACAGACCCCTATGGATTTCCAGTTTCTTGCTACACCGTAACTTTTCAGGAATGTGAAATTGAAGTGGACTCAAAACGCATCAGCAGAGACTGCTCAGAGGTGAGAGGCATGAGAGACTCCATTTGCAGGGACAGTCAACAGGAGCAGATACCAAACAGTAACACTTCCAGCCTGTTTTATGTACTCACTCTCTACTCTTTCAACTGTCACTAAAAGAAGATTAAGGCTCAAGGCAACTACTATAAACAGAAACTCAAACATCCCAGTTCCAACAGCGCTCATTTGGATTAGCTCTAGGAGACAGGGGATGTTTATATGCTGATCACAATGGATCTTGAAATAATAAAAATAAATCACATTTATGAAAAAAGGCCTTCAGGTCCAGCACCAGCCTCTGCTAGAAATATACATCAACTACAGCAGCCCTGAAGACACTCCATGGCTAAGGATCAAATCAAACTTCCCGGGCAATAAGCACAAACAACAGACTCTGTGCTACTGTCGATACAATTCTGCTTAGTCCACCATCCCATGCAGATGGCAAGGGTTACAGGATCATTGTGAACTGCTGAATAAATAGCGCCCCTCCCTCCCTCCTCCAGTCATGTCACCAGGATCTCTTTGGGCTAGAAAGGGTTAACACCACAGTTTGTAAAAAGTTTTGAAATAAAAAGGTAACATACAGCCTTAAAATGTCTAAACTGCAAACAATGGTGGAGTTAACTGAAAAGCACGTGCCCCAGGATAGTACATGCGTACGAGGGAGAAATTTAACACTTGGGTCTGCTTGTCTTTACACATTAGGTGTGTTTCTTGCAGTTGGAGTATTTTGTAAGGAATATTCAGCACTTGGACAATGTCTCTTTCATTTCATCCAACAAGTTGCTAAGCAGGGTAGAATCACTACATTTCCCATCTATGGATACAGAGTTCTCTCCCTTGGAAAGAAAAAGAAAAAAATCCATTAGCTCCTCTTCTAACCACAGACAATTTTCTTCCCAGCCTAACACACCAGCAACAGCCAGTGGAGCCCGCACAAGAACAAAGCAGGCTTAGATGAGCAGTCAGATCAGGGAAGCCGTGTTAGTGCTGCTGCTACCCACCAGGTACATGCTGGGCAACAGGAAGCCCCCTGGAGGTACAAGTTGGGTAGCAGCACAGGGAAAACTGCTGGATGGGCCAGATCAATTATATTACCCATCATGTCCCTGGACATTTTAGGCAGGAGTATTTCCCTCTTTCCAGTAAGATAGAAAAGGCTAAAATTTATTCTCTTCAGGTCTTGTTTCAAGTGTTAGATGTACTCACCTTTTTTACCAGTAGGCAGACATGATGACCTTGGATAGAACGACTGTACATTGATGCACAAGAATCAACACGTTCCACAACTATAAAGAAAGCAGGAGTTCTCATTTAATGGGACAGCTTTTTAACACAGGATTTGCTTCTCATAAAAAGGAGTTACTGCTCTGTCTAGCTTCAAGGAATACATCTTCTACGAAAGGAAGATGTCAGGGTTAAGATGATGTACGTGCCTGTCTCCTCTTGGCTCCTATCTGGGATGTTTTGCAATAGTGAGGTTAATTACTTGTCTTCCAAACAAGCTGTAAAGGTTTTGTGGCAAAGACATCGATCAGGATGCAGATCTCTTCCCCAGAACGCTCTCAACAAGGTAGTGCCTAATGCACATGCGAGAACATGATGAAACAGCTATTTGGTTTTGCTTCACCCAGTATGTGTTTTAATTAATTTAGAAACTCTTATCAGTCCAAGCTTGAATAGCTCTCTCCCCTCCTTAGTGAAACAAAGCATTAGGGGAAAGAGGTATGATGAAGCACTAAGATCAAATACAACCTCCAGAGAACAGCTACAGCCCTAACTATAAGCAAGCTGCTCCCATGATACCTGCCATGAGCATTGCCAAACTGGAGGAAAGCCACAGGGACCCAAGGAGAGCTCACTTTGAAAAGCACAATATGCTTTGAGGATATTAATGAGTTATAGAACTGGCAGCAACTCCTCTCCCACTTCTATTTAATCTGGATATCAACTGCTTCTGCCATTGAGGCCATGGTGTGTTGCACTCATCAAGCACAACAGGAATTTCTGCATCCAAAAGACTCACCTGAAAAGTGATGATGAAAACAGATCTTTGCCAGTAGATGTTGGAAAGAAATGCTAATTCCATCTACTTTAATAGAACTCATGTGTAGATCTCCAGATTCTAGAAGCTTGGCAAAAGCATCACTGCAAAACAGGAAGGAAAGTAAATACTTGTGCTACAAAGTCAAGTGAGATCTGTTATTTAGCCCCATGCAGACCTCAAGACATCTCAGGATGAAGTAGTTTAAGTACCACAAAGCTCTAGGAAAATGGGTTTAGAACAAACATGGGAACCAGACTGCACTATGGTTGAGGCCATAAGATACTAGAGTTACTTCCACACAATCCGTCAGCCTACATTGCATATAGTTCCTTCTTCAGAATCACTTGAAACAAACCACTTGACCTATTTTAACAGTCAAACATTACAAAAGATAACTGAACTGTAACCAAATCAATCACAAGCAGCCAAAGTCAGAAGCATGCTGTGTATCTCGCAGATATAGCCTGCAGCCAAAGCTCAGCTTCACATGGGCAGCAAAAGCACCGATGTTGTGAGGTGCCCCCTAAATGGCACTTACCTATAGCAAGGCGTCGTGATCAAGTATGAAGCGCAACTGAAGTGCAATTTGAAATCTAGTTTTTCATGGGTTGAACCTTCATCATTCTGCAACAGGTCAAAGGAAAGGAGATGAATGGGAGCCTCAAGGCAGCAAGAGGAGGCACCACCCCCACCTACCAAACAGGCACAGATGAGACTTTTAAGACTCAATTCCCCTCGATATACCCTAGGGTGGGCCTCAAGGATCAGTCTGAGGATGACCATCACACTGCAGTATCAGGCCACTTAGAGACGTGATTTGGGCAGGTGGGTTAATACATATGCCTACAAAAGGTAACAGTCAACTGGACAGATCTGGCTCCATTTCCAGTTGTGCCCTGCTGAATGAAATTAACTGAGCAGACTGAATTTAAGCTAACACTTCAAGATATGGTTTCATTGTTCACAATTTGCCAAAAATAAACTATCATTTTCCAGATTTTTAGGTACTAAAAATAGAACTGGTATACCACTTTTTTTTTTTTTAAGAAATATATAAAATAGAAGTATACTCAGAAATGGCCACAGCTGTCTCCATTCACTTCCTTCAAGCTGTTCACACAGCTACTTCATAAACAATTTTATTGAAGAAAAAATTAGAAACCCAGATGATAACCTGCAGACCAGGCAGATATTTATTAAACAATGCCTTCACGTAACATCACTCTTGCTCTGGGTTTCTATCCTTATTAATCTCATCTAATTCTTCGTATTTTTCCTGCCTTGTGCCAGATAGCACTATCCAACTCATTTTTGGGTAGCTGATACCAGAAGAAACAGACCTGAGTTGTATCTCTCACTAGCTGGTTATCCTCCTCTCCCCTGGCAGATGCATCACTGCAGTGATTTTCTAGCTGACAATGTGGCAAATGTTTCAGGCTGCATTGCTCACACTGCCAGAAATGACAGTTTAGGACATGCTTATGCAGTATTCAGGACATTCTTCGCACAAGATGTCATGTAAAAATACTTCTCATAGAACAGAATGGGCTGGTGCAGCAGAGATGAAATGATGCCTAAGAAAAGCTCTAAAGCAGTGCTTTCCACCCAAGTCAAGCTCCCTTATGCAGTTCCAAAGGAAGCAGAAGCACAGAGTTTAAAAAGCTGCACTTACTTTGACTATAAAGGACAGTGTTCCTTTTAACTTCTGAGCCATAACAATACTCTGCAGTGTAAACACAAACTGGGCTTCATTAGAGATTCCTAGCATGAAGAAAGGAGAGGGAGAAGTCAGGTCAGAAAATGGCTTCCATATCTAAGTAATGTTTAGAATAAACTGATTGGTAGCAGATAAGCTTTATGCACTATTTTTGAACCAAGTCTGAAGTTTCCATGTAGTCAGAAGACTAAGCACAATTCCTTTTGTGAATTAGCAGTGTTACAGCAATTAACTCTTGGGTATCTGAGGAGCAACACTGATGACTGGCTTTTGGTTGAGGTTACAGAGAGTTCCTGGGCAAGATGTGTCACAGTGGCATTCTATTTAAACAATCTGTAACTGGAAGACTTACAGCTTGCCAAGTAGTTTTCAGAAATAACATTTTTGTGTTTTTCTTTTAATATACAAATCTGTCAAGAACTGACATAGAATCAAAAAGAAAAAAAAAAACCTTACTCCCTGCTGCTTTCCACTGGGGCCAGGGGAATCAAAACACATTCTAATGTCACTAAATCCCAGAGAACTTCTGTGAGCTGTTCCAGTACTCAAATTAACTCTTTGGGGAAGGAAGTGAAATTCAAAGAAGTGAGTCATAGTACTATTTATGAAGGTATTATCCCTAATCTCAGCAACTCCTATTTCTTTAGGGCTCAACTCCCTATCCAAAAAACGTAGGTACTTATAAACTTCACAAGCATATGGCCTGTACCATTAAAACAGTGGATCAACAGCTTCAGTATAAAGCCAGCATGGATTCTACTAGTTCAAGAACAAGCAGGAAAGAAAGAGGCCTATAGGGTTCTTTCATTTGAAATCTCATAGTAAATCCCTCATGAAGTTGGGATTCCTGCAGATGGCCATGCTGGCATGTTCAAAGTTGTACCAGCCTGCAGTCACCTGAGAAGAGGAACTTGGACAGCTGGACTCCCAGTCCTACGTTACAGGTTTTGCTCTTGCTGTACAGAAGCACCTGCACTTATAGCCTTACTGTAAGATGGCTTATTCTCTTCAGTGAATTGTGTGAAAGCCCAACAAAAACCCAGACAGAAAGATAAGCCTTTCTGGAAAACAGCAAGTACCAAGAAGTTCAAACAGTACTTTCCACAGGAGGGCAGTACAGGACCAGACATAATCCAAGAGCATTGTACAAAGCTGCACATACCAGGGGGTAGTTGGAAGGGCACAGGTATTCCATCATGTACTGATGATCCTTCTGGTCGGAGCATTTTAGTGTTGAGAGAGTCCAGGACATTTAGTTCCATGCTCTTAAGGAAGCTAGTGCTTTTGTTCTCAAAGATAACAGAGACAGTAACTTGACTATCATTCTGAAGGTTTCCTTGGATATCGTACGTCTGCAAATGAAGAAAACATCACAGGGAAGATTCAGAAGCTTCACACAGCAGAGCACCAGAACAGAACACACTATCAGAATATGGCAAACTTCGAATCAGTACAACTTCGAATTCAGTACAACTGTAGGATAATGAAAAGCATATTGGTGATCAGCTCCACAGAACTGCTAAGTAGTGGGAAAAGATACAACTGAAAAACTTGTCATTGGAGACAACCAAAAGAATGTGGATGGAGCCTTGTTAGCTTTCGACATCCTAGGCTTTAAATGGTTCTTTAATTACAGGTCTACAAAAGCTCACTATATTACCCTCAGAGTATTCCCTTCCCTTAGAAAACACCAAAGTAGTAATTATCTGAATATTAATGCCAAAAACTCACCATTTTAATGTATGGATTTTCAGCAAGAAGGCGGTAACTGGACATAGGCTGAAAAGAAAGAAGTCACAGTTACAATATACAGCAAAACTAATTTCATTGAAGAGAACTGATATTCTTTCCCCCAAGAAACAGTTTAGCTTCTGTCTTCTTCCCAAGGCAAGAGCTGCCAATGCATAGCTACTCACTGGTAGTGGTTCATCATCTAGTGTTCCATTCTGCACTGATTCTGTTGCTTCCTCTTCACTGTGATGCTTCTTTTTGGATTTCTTTTTATCCTTTGATTTCTCTTCTTTCTCTTTCTTGTGCTTTTTCTTCTTATGCTTAGAGGATTTCTACCAAGAATAAGAAGCTATAATAAATCCTTAAAGAAACCTCTGTATGCCCAGACATTACAACGTGACCCCCTACCAACCCTGCAACTCTTAACTTCCCCGTCTATGCAACCTTCCAGACAACTGCATAGTTTCCTACCACTGCAGAAACCTGAAATGGAGCCCTCATTCCTTACACCTCAATAACCATTCTGTGTTGAGTCCCAGTAAACCCTCGCTCCCAGCTTAGATACCAATGCCTTAGCCAAAACCAGCCTGGGATTAGTGGAAGGCCAAATATTTTTTTGGACTGTTTGAAAGCTCAGCTTTAGAACTGCTATCTGACCCTTCCTCAGGGAACAACCAAACCTCTTACTACGAAGTGTGTAGAACTCCTCAAGGGCATTAACATCCCACTGCACACTATTTGCAGATGAATACACTGAATAAAATGCTGTAATTCCTGTGTATTTATTTATGAGAAACAGAAGACACCAGGAGAATATAGTTAAGGGTGTCAGCCACTTAAGATTGTTTACCTTTCCTTCGTCTTCCTCCTGCTGCTCCTCCCTTTCTTCCTTTTTTACCTCTTCAGGTTCAGCCACAACAGCAGCACTCACTTCAGGCCCGCTCTGAGTAGATTATCAGAAGGATTATGACACTAATGGAACACAGTTGAAAGAGCTGAATCCCACAACAAGAGGAACCATAACAGTGACACCCATCCCCTTCCCCTCCAAAAAACTGTTACTTTGACAGTTACATTAGACTAACATGGTATAAAGGCTTTTGCTATGTCGCTGAAACCTAGAAAACATTTGAGGACAAGATACAAAAGAATTCCTCCAGGGAATCCGTCCCTTTATATTTCACATCTCTTCCTGTAAAATCTTCCATCAAAATTCATTAGTTTCTCTTTTAGACAAATGTCTCATCTCTAATAACATTGCTAGTGTCTAGTTTACACCAATAAATAAAACTACATATATTAAATATATTAAATAATATATTAATATATTAAAATCCACAAAGCCTGGCCCGCAGCTGCATCTGTATTTCTATCCATTGATCTGTGCAGAGTGAGCTTTAAACTTCCCATTACAGTGTCCAAAGTGAGGAGAAAAAGTTAAATGGATTCATGGCAGTATGCTGAGGAGATGAAAGGTATCCTTCCCTTCCTTCCTGCAGTATGACAAAATACTAATATCACAGCTAAGATGCAACTGTAAGAAACGTTTTCCTGTGACATGGTATGATGTCTACCTGTGGCTGTGTAGTGGAAACAGGTGGTGGAGCAGTGGAGAGCCAGAAATCCAAGTCTTCCCCCTGAATTTCAGAAAAAACATTATGGTGGTTTTGGTATCATTCTAAAATAAATAAATGTTAATACCTTAAATTTTCATTGAAATGCATCTCTCCATAATGCATGAAATATGTTGCAATATATTTAGAGCAAAGAATTCAAGGAACTTAACTTCACCTTTTAAATACATTTCTAAACCTGGCCATAGCTGATAGTAACCACAAGTTACAGAGAACACTGGCTGCATCTTACAGAAAACCTGCATTTCCGCGGAGTGGTTAGCACAGAGGATACTTCTGCATTCAGAAGAAATTGCAACCTATGTCAGGTTTTATAAATGAAGGATTAAGTATATGGGGACAGGATACAGAACGAAGGTGAGTTATAGATACTCTAAAGAAACTTCCCAATTTTAAGAACAAGGAAAATATCAGGTTTTGGAAAACGGCTTTCAGATTAGATCTGCAAGATCTCCTGCATATGCTACTGATTGCCGAATTCTTACTTAACTGTGTAAATTAAAGTTATTTTTATTAACAGAAGTCTTTAAATACATTCTTGCAAGGTTGTAGAACTTTATGGAGATAAAAGGTAAAAATGTTCAGCTGTTTGAACTGTCAAATGTGCCTGTTCCCAAGCAACAAACAAAACACAGCAGTAGACGTGGCCCATAACAACAGTTTCTGAAAGAATAGAAGTCTCAAAGAATTACCTTTTTCTCCTCTTTTTCCTCTACTACCTTTTTTTCCTTCTCTTTCTTCTTTCCTTTGTCTCTCTCCTTTTCTCTGTGTTTCTTTTCCTTCTTTTTGGGTTTCTTACTCTTCTCTACAGGTGGAGCTTCTGAGTCCGGTGACTTCAGGGTCTCAGCATTTCTATGTCTCTGCACTGGCAGCTTTTCACTGTCTGCTAAGGGCCTTAAAAATACAGAGAATATTATTAGCCTTCTGCAAAGATAATCTGAGTTAAGGAACCCTATCTGCTGAACTTTCAAGAAAAGCTTTATTTTGTTTAAAAAACAGATGGGCCCTGAAATCTAAATCAGCACATACACATATACCTTAAGTAAAGTTTATTTATGTAACTGCAGATACTGCTCTCACAGAATACAAGTTGACAAACACTTTCAAGGTGACTTGAGAGCCAAGCCCTTGCTAACGCCTGATCACTCCAACAGTAACTGTAGTCTCCCAGGCTGAGTAACACCTACAGAAGGATACATACACATAGCATTATGCTGCATTTTTGTGAATTCAGTCTTAAAGGAAGACCAAAGATTTGAAAGCAGGTGGAAAATTGAACATGGCTCAAGCAGCCCTTGAAGGGCATATTTTTTTTTTTGGTGTTATCTAAGAGATCACTCTGACTAGAAGTGACTTTTAAGCAGTAAATTATTTAAATTTGGATGTTTATGCTATGAATTTGTACTCTACCATTACACTCAAAAAAAGTTCCGTTTAACATCAGATATTTGTTTTTAAGAAGTACAGCTAGTAGCTCAGATTTACACTGCATCCAAAATTCATTACTTGGAAAAAAGCAACAGGAATTTGTCCATTCTTGCCAAACATTGTCCATAAATCAATGAAAAAAGAACTAATCAGCCAACTTTTTTTTCCTAGAGCTTTTGCTTAATGTTGTTTAATATTTGAGCAGCAAACACCAGTTCAAAAACATATCCAGTCTTATCTGTCTTAATCTTTTGATTATATGAAGAGCCAGGCCTGATCAATTTAAAACAAAAAAGAACTTTGAAACAGACTGTAGTAGCAAGAAGGACCCCCATTTGTTTGAACTGTAAGCAAATCTCATCTTTAAGCTATTTGACACAACTGTACAGGACCAGGGATCACTGCTGAAAGTCAACAAGGCACAGACCTGCACAAATTTGAGGGTCAAGGATTTCAATAGCTTCATGACCCCTCAAGCATTTATGCTGTCCACTGAATCAACCAACCTGACAAAGAAAGTCAAGCACTTAGCAGTAGTCTTACCTGGAAGGCTTCCCTGAAACCAGACTGCATGTGAGCGTGACACAGACATAGCAGTGCAAGCACAGAAAGAAAGAGAGAGGACAGAGACATGAGAAAACGTGACAGGAGAGCACAGTGACTCACATGAAATGGAGAGAGAATGGATGGAAACAATACAAAAGCCCTAGAATGCCTCCTAGAGCCTAGCATTCAGAAACTGCTCCGCTTAGATTTTTCCTATGCTGTTGAGGCTTCCCAAGCAAACACAAACTAATATCGCAAGTTAATTTTATACATTTGTCCTTTGCAGACTCAAAGGAGAATGTGACCAGGTGGTGAAAGAGTTCCTCATTAACTGCTTTTTCACTTTTTAAAAATGCTACATTCCCCCCTTCCTTTTCTTCCCCAAGAGTGCCATGGTACCAAACTCCTACAGGTTCCTACAGAACTGCAGAGAATGGCCAAGAGCTTCAAGTTGTTTAAGTATCATAAAGACAAAGAGGCAGACAGACTACACATTCACACATGTGTCCACAAAGCCTTCAAAGCATCATAGGAGGCATCCATGGACCTTAAAACAGCAATTATATTTAGCACTGTGATTCTGTAAGACAGCGACTAAAAAAGTCTCCATGTGCAATATTTAACAGACATCTTCTGGCTACCACACAGCCCGCAGGGTATCAGGGCCTGCTGCACTGCTGTTACTGTAAGCAACTCCAGTAGCCGCATAGGAACCAGACTCTGGTCCTAGTGGCATGCAATCCAGTAGTGGCACTACACTGAAGGTCCACAAGGCAACAGAGTTGCTACAAACTGGTTGTTAATGCTTGAATTATCACTACACAGTATACACGCTTATAAGTACATACATACAGCAGATCTGAGATGAACAGATGAATGTGGATCACATTCAATGCAAATGCACATTGAATCAAAGAGCTTGGTACACCCAAAAGCTCTAATTCACTTCTATCTGATTCTAGCGACACTTCCTGTGCTTTCACATTCTATTTGGTCACACAAAATGTTTTTTCACCCTTTTGAAACCTCTTTATTTGAGCATCTGAGGTTTTATCATCTATGCTTCATTGGAAACCCAAACCTGGATGGTCTGAGGTTACATTTAAGACATGGAGAGAAACTGAAGTCTTTCCACATTGCGGACTGTAGACAGTGTCTGTTTAGTGTCGGACTAGTCCTCATGCATTCTGGTTAGTAATTAAGTAAATTCACATACAGAACTGTCACTTACTTATCCAGATCTATATCAAGTGCCTTATATGGATCGTTGGGATCTTTGTCATCCTCATCACTGGGCAATGCATTCTGCAGGAAAGAGAAAGAGATCATCCACTGAAAAAGTGAGTGAACCCCAGGCAACTTCAAAACTACACCCCTTGGAGCAGTTTTTCAGATTGCTAACCATGGAATGGGCCAGCTTGCAGTCAGGCACAGTAAGTTATAAGAACAGTGGGTGTACTTTAATGCAACATGTAGTTATAAGATTAATTTAGAACAGAAAGTCATTCTTCACAAACTACAGGATCTGAATTGCTGCTGTTTGATTTTGATTAACATAAGTTTTAGGAACAAATACAGATTACATCACTAAGCATGTGCAATTAATTACAATCAGCTGCAAACCTGCTGACTAGACAGCAAGTTAATGTCAAAGTGGAGCAGCAGAGAATAATAAATGAAGTGACTATTTGGAGAGTGCTATTTTTATAGCAGAGATGCATCTTGGCTTTTTTAATTGCTTCAGTGGCAATTTTTGTCTTTTGTACACAAAAAGACAGTCATTTCTCCCCCTGGAAAGAACAGCTTACAACCATCTCAGTCATTTCTTAAGCAGCTTTGCAAGAAATCAGAGCTCTAACTGCAGCAACACAGACTGGCTGGCAATTCTTGGGAAAAAATCTCCTCAGAAGAGCACAAAGTTTATCAACTGACCTCTGGCATCTCCTCTGTGATGATATCTACATGGTGAGCTGGAGTGATATCCTCTTCACTCTCTGTGTGCAAAGAGTTATGGCGATGATGCTTTCCTCTCTTCTCCTTTTTCTGCTTTTTCTTCTTCTTGTCTTTCTCCAGTTTCTGCTTATGCCTTCGTTCTTCTTCCAGTTTCACATACTGGTCAGACATAGGCATTCCTGCAGAGGAAGACAAACTGCTTTCAATCCACATGAACACTGATCAGTCCATGAACCTTGCTTCTTAGTGTCTTAGAATTAGGACAATCAGCACTGCCTTATGCTTCGATATCTCATACAGCCCTTCTAGCAGCAACTTTTCTGCTGCACTCCATCTCTCTCCAAGAAATAGTAGAGCAGCATTCTGCTCTGATTCTTGTTTGTCTATGTTCAATGGATTACAAAGGGGGCTAAATATGCACACTTGAACTGGAATGGGTGTTATGGATATGCTAATACTGACAATTTCCCATACTTTCAGAATATGCTTTGCTATGTAAACTTCAAATATTTGCCCTTACAACTTAATGCTTTCAATTCACTGCACTTTAGCAACAGTATATCAAATTAGTTGTTTGAAGCTATTTTTGTTATTTTAAAAAGCACTAAAATTATATCTGTACCATTAGACTCCACTTAATGTCTCCTGATCACCTTCTGTCCTTTAAAGCATTCCCACGCTACAGACTTGGCTGTACAACATACTTAAATCATAGAATTACTTCTAATACTGTCTTAAGAGCAAGTGGACTCAGACCACAAAGTACTCTTTTCTAACAAATGTTAGTTAAGGAGAACCATTTAGGAGTCTAATCAAAGCATGCTCCTTGTACTTAATATTTAAAATCAATTACTTTTTTTTAAGCAAAAGTAACAACAACTTAATTTTTAACTGCACTTACCTGGAACTTTTAAGGGGACAGAGAGGTCAATCTGGACCACAGGTATATGTTCCACACCTGGAGTGTCTTGGTATCGCTGGGAAAATGAAAATTTATGTTCTGAGCATTGCCAGATCTATATAAATAGACATTACATTACAAAACAGCAAGCAGTTTAATCCTTTAAGTGAACATTTTAAGGATAGGAATGGAATAGCTCAGTACTAAATCCCATCTGGCAGGAGGATGCATTTTAGAGCTAACTGGTAACAACTGATTATAAAACATCCTGCTTCTAACTACAGAGCCTTAACCCTGCTACAGCCACAGAAAACGCTTGTTGCAACTCTGATGAAATTTTGGTTTATGCTTTACTGACAATAAGTTGCCACTTTAAAAGAAGTTTAGAGATCTAGGTTGAGGAAAATGGGGCAGTCCTTAGGATAGAGGGAATAAAACAGGCTCTTTCCCTGAAAAAGATGGCAAAAAAGCCACCTTTTGATCCATGAACACGCAGTGTGTTTTAAGGGGAACATGTTTTGGTGTGGATGTTAACTACTAACCTTAAAGTGTTTATTCACTCTCTCCAGCGCTCTTAATGAAGTGCCTGGTAATCTGAACCCTGAATCCATCAACCACAGTTGTGACAAACTACCTGCACAGGAATTTGTGACATAAGGGCAAAGAACAAAAGTTTCTTTGCATCTTTTAGAGTCTTGTTGCTGAAATCCAAACACCGGGCATTCCATGACAAGTTAAAAACTGTTACAAGCTTCTCTGCAATGGAAACTGTGAAAGTCACCATTTTATTTTTAACTTGAGGTCCACTGTAAATCCACAGAAAGCTGGCTGCTCTTGTGGTCTTTAGTCATTTGCAAGTTTTTCAACACAAATAAGGCCTATAAAAATAGATGTATGCAGTCACTCCAGTTGCTACACTAGTAAGCGACCCTAACTGCAGTAGAAATGATCAGAAGTGTCTCAATGGGAAACTGCAGCTCTTAGCATTCAGAGAGACTTCACACACTTATATGAGAGACCAACAGAAGATTTTCATTTGAACTCACTCACCTTCTGTGGGGAAGGAGAGCTTTTAATGTAAAATGGGTTGTTTGCCTGCTCTTGTTTCCGTGCTTCTCGACGCTAAAAGGAAGAGCTTAGTTAGAATGTTTGCTTACAAGCAAAGAGAACTAAGAAGCATCAGAATGCAAAAATGTGATCTCCCTTAATATTTGGAACATTGCTTAACTACTTGCAAAAATACTACAGCATAGTAGCTCGATTATGATAAACCATGAGTTAGGATACAACTTTAAGTACTATTATTACTGTAACTGATACTCCTTTCAAACTGTAACTGAAAACTTTCTTTGCCTTTTGATTCTAGACTAGAAAACTTCCTTAAGACCAGATCTGGGTGGCAATGCAAATATTTCTGTTCTCATTTTCACAGCTTGGAGGAAGAAGTGAAGATTCTTATCAAGAAAAAAGTATTCTCTAAGGAAATAGAAAATGTCCAAAGTAGGAAAGGTTGTATCACTACAGAGAACAGACACATTACAGTAGTTCACAGAAGCTGCTGAAGTCCATGAGCAAAGGCACTGCCTCCTTTTCCAATATAGAGCACACAGTAACACAAGCAACAAGTAATACAAGTACACCAACGAAGGAGATACGTAAGAACAAGTAGTTGCAAAGCTCAGGACAAGTAATCATCTTCAAGACTCTACTTCAAAGTGAACTGCATTACACAGTACAGTTCACAGGTCAGATTTTTACAAGAGCTCAAAATTTCTAACAAGGAATTTTTATATCTTCCTTCCATTTGGACAAAATAAGTAAGCCACACTTCTAGGAGCACCTGATATTGGATGTATTCTACAGTGACTACAGATACTTCTATTCAAACATGTGTTTTGTTCACATCAAATCATCAGATTTCCAGAGCTGTAGAAAGCAGTCTGCTTCTGACTACGAGGATAATCTATAACAGCAGTTACAACTGTTTTATTAACTCTGACAGTATTACTACTGAACTAAGTACCAAAAAAAAAAGCATATTAACATTCACTCACTCTGGCCAGTTCTTCTTCATCTATTTCTGGCTGTCTGTGCCTGGAATGCCTTTGTTCCTCATCATGAAAAATTGTTTTGGGCTTTTCATCTTCTGACTCGCTGTCTGATGGAGGCTCATTGATCCAGGCATCAAGGTCCAAGCTGGTAAGAATTGCAATAAACACAAATAGCTTGACTAAGTAAGTACCCTTAGCATTTCAGTTTTTCTAGTTATATGCTTATCTTTAGTATTTAAGATTTCAGAAGTTCAAATAAAGCACTACAAGCAAGAAAGAATCTTACCCCTCTGGAACTGGGACTTTCTTCTGTGCTTTAGGAGCGACAGGGTTCAGCTCACCAGCAAACAGGGCTATTACTTCCTCAGCTACAGGCACTTCCTTTATTTGTAGCTTCTGAATGTATTTTATTAGTTGCAAAATACAAGAAGCCTAAGAACAAATGCAAAAGTAATTTCAGAACTAATATTTAAAAACTGACCAAAAATAAACTCCAACTGAAGTCAGCTGAAGATAACTGTAGTGACTACTGCAATAAGGGAATTAAAAGAAGCACCATACTACTTCTAGCTATGTCTAATTTATTACCAATTTCAATAGACAAACCAAAATACAGCTGCTTCTCTCCATCATAGCATATAATGCTATTTACCTGGCTTTACAAAACACTTTCCTAGAACAAAGTATGTAACAGACTGGATTTTCAGAAGTGTTTTTTTTTTTTTTTTTTTTAGGTCCCCTTTCCCCTCAGAAAAAGAGCACATCAAAAACAAAGGTTTAGGCTTAAAAGGGAATAAGCAGCGGGGCTGGGTTGAAGAGCCTGCAGTCTTTTTCCCTGCTAAGCCTGTATGATTTATGGTTTAATGAACAAACTTGTGACATAGCACAGAAGCATATATTGCCTGCACAGATCCTCTCTTGCTCTCCATTTAGATCATGCCAGCACACAGCACTTTTTAAATCAATGAAAAAAAATGTGACTGTACTGCTGAATTTACCACATCTTACTATGAAGTAACCATTTGATCACTCTTAACCTTTATCACATGCAAAAATAAAGTTTTCCACGTAAGCAAATCACTGTAAAGCCTCAAATTCTGTAGCATTTTCTAAATACTACAGTTATTGGTCTTCATCTGTCACTTTCCACCTTATGATAGTTTCTGATAAAGGCAGGGGCAAGGTGCTTTAGAACACAACTACCTTGTGAATCCACTAGGAATTAATATGTATGGCAGCTCTTTTTGGTTCAAAGGGTACATCACAAAAATCACTGCAGTCATCTTGCAGCATTGTGAATTGTGATCTTGAACATGTTGTGAAGTGCATTTTCCAAGTCTTAGATCACAATTTTAAAACTAAATTGTTTTGAATTAAGTCCTTGCAAGCAGCCTTTGGAGGTGATTTTGATCTAGAATTAGATCTGGGCTCTGACACAGAATGTCGCCACTCTTACCACTCTTCTAGTTCCAAGGTGCCTTTTCACCGAGTTACAAAAAGTACAGAATACAAACATCACTCCGATAACAGTGGCTTGTATAAAATATGCATGTCCACACAAAATGAGATGTGATCCAATACAAATGAGTCTTTGTATGATAAATTCCAAGATAAGTTTGTTCTCTTACCCTCTCCTGAACTTCTAGATCTGCACTCTGTACAAACTGAGGCAAACGCTCAATCATCAGCTGTGTAATTTCCTGAGCTGCTTCCTTTTCCCCAGCTTGTTCTTTCTGCTGTAGGATGGATGCATAGAGCTTCACCATGTTCTGGACGTAAACTGCCTGGATGTGGCCTGGTAGAGTTGTAACTTTAGGCCTCAGCATTGCTTCTAAAGTTTGGTTCGCTTCCTCAAGGTGTCTAAAAAGACAGAGTAAACATATGAAAGACGGCAATTGAGCAACTTCAACATTTTGTCAGTCTTCATAGAGAGTTTTTCAAAAACCTCTGTTAAAGTACAAAGCGTTGCAGAAAGACAAGTGAGACTACAAATACATAATCATTTGCTCTCTGCATCTTTTCCCTTTTCAAATGACAGCAGTAACATGATACAGAGGCATCTACAACTTCATCATTTTAAAGAAGGGGGAAGGGGAGGGACACCTCAGCTTTCACCTCTACAGCTTCAGTATTTTCTCCATTAACTAAGCATTGCACATTATGTGCAACTGCACTGACAACCTGGGACTAGCAGCCCAGGTACCTTTCTGCCATTCTGTACTTCACCACTGCATCAGTGAGGTGGTTATTTCCAACCAGTTACTGAACAAAAATAAAATATGGATGCCCCATCTCTGGAAGTGCTCAAGGCCAGATTGGGTAGGGCCCAGTTAAGCTGATCAAACGAGTGGCATCCTTACCCATTGCAGGTAGCTGGAACTAGACGTTTAAGGTGCTTTCCAACTTAAGCCATTCTGTGATACAATACCATGGTATGTCCAATTTATCAAAATGAAGGCTAGGTAAAGCACGTGTGCACACACAACCAAGAGACGAATATATCTATTTAAGATAAAAGTTAACGTTGACACAACACTGAAGATTGTCCTACTGCTGGTAGGGACCGGTTTGGGACAGAAATACTTATTCTCGTGAAAAGCAAGCTCTGCAAAAACCTCTCAAAGGCAAAAGAGGAAGAAAAAATAAAAAAAACACATTTCAGTCAAACAGGCTCACTGGATATTTTCCCTATCATGTAAATAGAGTTAGACTTTAATTATTTAAGAGTTCAGTCACTGGTGGCTTAAGGTCTTGACTGCTTACATCCACAATCATGCATTACTGTATGAGTGGGCAGGAATACAGAGAAAAAAACAGATACTCAAAATGAAGCATCTGTTTTGAGTAGAGGAATCTCATGGCGTGAAGAAGGAAAGAAGCAATCCTTATTAGTAATAAGGGTGCACATTCTAAGCCATCCTTCTCTCAAAAAGTAGTTTTTAATGATCTGATTCTGTGTCCGAAAGAAGCTGTTCGAAGTGTCAGACTTCCCAATTGCACTTACTCAGAGAATTCTCCACATATCCACGCAGCAGCATAAAGCACCTCACAGATTCCGTTTCTCTGGGTGTTGCTGGCTATGAGATGTGCGTTGTCCAAAAGCATAGCCATTTGAGAAACTGCAAATTTACGAATAGCTTTAACTCTAATAGCTACATCTAACATCTGAGCTGCTATAAGATGCCCATGGCGTGTGCCTTCCAGTCGGGTCAGTTCCACCAAGATGCTTATGTACCTACAAAAAGGAAAAGGGACACAATTTTATTAATGGACAATCACACATTACCATTGCTGGCAATTTCAAATTTTGACAGAAAACCACTGACCATTCAAAGTTTGTGATATATTGGTAATTGGACTGACTACAAATATCTATGATTTTAGTCAGCAGCTCATCCCGGTACGTTGTCCCTTCTGCTTTATCCACATGAATCATCAATTTCTTCACTATCTCCATCAAGTTCTTCTTTGAAACCTGTTGAAGAGTTATCGAAAAGTTGAACCAAAAATAAGCTATTTCCTGTACTGACAAATTCTTCTAATTCCAGTAAAGCAACTGCTAAACTCTTTGACAGACCTATGTTACTGTGTTAACAAGAAATCAGAACCAAGGGCAAAGACCCCCCCAAATGAAAAGCACTTTATTACAAAACTTGTAAACAGTCGTTTCACCGATCAAGTGTTCTCACCACAAAGTTTCCCCTGTAGCCTATTCACTCTTTATAAACTGCTCTGCACAGCTGCAGAATGTGTGCACAAAGCTGGCAGCACACAAAAACAATCAGAATGAAATTCCATGTGTCATTAAGTCATAACAAAATTGAAAGGGCAAATTTGACAGAGAAGCAGCTTAAAGCTGCCTTTTTCAAGTGCTCCAGACTCTTTCCCATTCTTTGTATAACTTATGTCAACCCCAGCTGTTGTGTGCTGCAACATGGACTGCAATGCAGAAGAGCAATGACTTATCGCAGTATGTCCACAGCCACTTTTCACCTAGAGGAAGGAACAGCGAATTCTTAGGCCTTCTGGGTGACTTCCATAGTGCCTGAACTCAAAGTCTTTCCACAGTTGGAATGCATTTAAAGCCCTCGTATACCGTACCAGATCTTTTATTTGCAAGAAGTGCCAGAAAAAGCATGGCAGTTGTTATTACAATGCTACAGAGGATAGGAAGAGAAAGGTATGTGTTTTGGTTTTTAAACATTAGCCTCATAAACAAGGGGTCACATGGACTAGAAGGGAAAGGAAATAGGTGCGGAAACATACCATGCCATACAACAGATCTAAAGCTCTGAGACGGATAGACTCATCTTTGTCATCCAAACATTGGAGAATGAGATCCTTGTGAGACTGAACTGACTTTGGATGTGTTTTCAGGATTTTGGACATAGCTAACAATCCCAGGTATTTCACTGTGAAAGACAAAATAAAACTTCTTTCCAAATATAGAAATACTGTTGTGTTATGCATGAGAACTTAATATTGACTGCTTTTACTTACACCAACTTTTATATGTTCAAATAACCATCTCTGACGATGAGGACAATTTTTGAGAAAAAGCACATCGCAGATTTTCCTCCATTTTATAATCCCCCCCCAGTTCATGTAGTCATCACAGCCTTCTTGCACTTCAAGCTTTATCATTTTTAAAAATATTTAAAAATATATTTAACACATAGAACCTATGGGTTTTGAGAACAGGCATCCTAAGATGAACACAGCTTAAAAAGCACAAAGAAGATTGGTGTGTTAAGCAGGAGCCCTGTTCTCAATGAAAAAAAGGTCATGAAAAAAAGGTCAAGAAAAGCTTTTGCACAAAGAAGGTTTTTACGATGTTTTTTGTAGTCACTAAAACAGCAACCATTCCTACATTTTACCATTATGCTTTCACTACTGAATAGCCCTCACTACTCTGCGAGCAGGAAGTTTATAAAAAGGGATAGGAAGAGAAGTGTTTGAGATTTTCAAGGCCGCAAGCAGTAATAACTCGTTTTTTCCTTATGGGTCCCTTTCAATTCGGGATATTCTATGATTCTATGATATGTTTTTAAAAAGCTCCTTATAAGACATGCTCAACATCAAAAATTATTTCCACATTACAAAACTAACAGTTGCTTACAACATACCAGGCACTATAATGAGTAAGCTGTTTGGAGAAAACTCATTGCTCTAAGGCTGCTGGATTTTCTCCCCAGTGACTGGTTGCTAAAAGCTTCCATGCAGACAAGCAACATACTTACAGTTCTGGTCAGAATCTTCTATCAATATTCTTAACTTTTGTACACAAAGCTGTGGAAAAAAAAAAAAGACCGCGCTTATTACAAGCCTCAAAAGTCTAGATTAAACTGTTTGTAAAGTTTACTCAATACACAAGGATGGCTAGAGCACACAAGGAAGCATTCTAAGGAAGACTTGCAGCCTCTGGTAAGATAGCCTTGTTGGATTTACAGATTTCAAAACAAAAGGAACAGAGTTCTTATAATTGCATTGATACAAGATGAATAAAACAGAAAACCTTTAAAGGAGGGGAATTTGCATATTAAACAAAAGAAAATAATAGAATTTATATCGGAAATGCTTCAGTTTGTAGGATTCCACCCATGTGAGAGCTCTTCAGTGAGCTATTTATTGCTTTAACAAAGGAACATAATCCAATTTCTCCATAGCATCTGGTATTACACAGTAGAGTAGAACAAGTAACACCCACCAGAACCCAAACATCGTTATACCTGGATGCTAGCGCTGTGATTAGGCATCCCAGAGGATAGGGAGATCAAAACTGAAACAAACAGAGGTTTTGGTTACTACATTCTGAATAAATATAACAGAACAAAGATCAACAGCTAGCTCAGCTCACAAGGAAAGATAAGTTTTTATTGTTTATCTTTTCCGTGAGCTAGAGAGGAAAGAAGGTTGTAGTTCTTATACTTTATGAAAAGGAATAAATATCAGGGCAGGAAAAAATGTAAAGGCATGAACTGTTGAAACAGCCGGGTCAAAGCTGCTTTATATTAAACGTTAACGAAAGCAAAGTGTATTTTACTGATATCACACAGCAGTCACGGCTGTAAATATGTCACCAGCTACGGCACAGATGAATTTATATGTACACTTCCCTAATGTAATGAAATGCAGCAATGGATCCTAGAGTTTAATATATTTAAACTGGGGTTTTTCATCAAGCCAGCACGAGACTCAAGGCTAAATCAGCTCCTGCTGTTGATTACATCAGACATTTGTAAAGCACCGACATGTAACTCATGGCAGGAAAGGCAGTGGTATCTTGTTAACTACTGTTGTCACCTAGCACATCCATGCCAGCACAAGTGCAGTGGCATTTTACTCTCCATAATCCTGCAGAACTACATTTATGGGAAGGAGTGTGGACAGTAGCTTTTCAGGCCATGCAGGGAACTGGCAGGTGCAAGGTGCTGCTCTGATGCAGATACTCAGCTTCACATTCTCCAAATCCAGGTTTTACACTATGGTCCCTTAGCAGGCCCCCCGAGGTGATCTTAGTGAATGAATTTCTCTTTGAACCAGATTCAGGACAAAAGGGAATGGCCTCAAGTTGCACTATGAGAGGTTCAGGTTGGAAATTAGGAGACATTTCTATTCAGAAAAGGCAGTCAGGCATTGGAACGGTTTGCCCACATAGGTGGTGGAATCACCATTCCTGGAGATGTTTTAGGAAAGGTTGGACCTGATTCCACCTGGTTCACTCAAACCATATGGACCATGCACCATGGTTTAGTGGGTGATATTGGTGGTAGAGAGACGGTTGGACCAGATGATCTTGGAGGTTTTTTCTAACCTTAATGGTTCTGATTTACCCTAGTTTCTCTCAGGAAGACACCCTCTTATCCACAATGGAATTAGCCTCAGTGTTATTTTTTCCTCACCATTATAACTTCATCTTTCATTTCCCTGAATCAGTGAACATGAAGCAAGCGACAGGTCACCATTTCCTTGAACTGATCCAATACAGTACATTCCTGCATCATTATCCCTTGGAGAATCCCAAACTACATGAGACAGACTTACAGCCGAATGGTGGATATCAACAACCCTCTGCTTCCACGAGGGCAGGAATGTGCCAGGTCTCAGCTCCAATACCATGTTACCCCATTTTGCCAGTTTTTCTCCATCCCCAGTAGTGAGTTCACATCCCTTCCCCACTCAAAAATGAATGTAAACTACAGATTATTTCAGTGACTTCATTCAAGGAATCGCACCAAGTCTTCTTTATTTCTCCAATTCCACAGTTTAAGAAAAAAGCCTACTATTTTTCCTCACATAAGAAAATGTCGTCAAAGTTTCTATGAGGCATTAACCATGTTCTTCATTTTATTGCTGCTGGCATATTTCAGTTCTAACAACACTTTGGAGCTTGAATATAAATAACATAAATGATATAAAATATAATTACTCATTGTTAGTGCTTTGTTTTAGCCTTTAGCAAATAAAACAGCTGTAGTAACTTAGCCTCATCTACTGACAACAAAAGATTTGGGTTACAGTTACACAGTGAAAGAAATCACTGAAAGTTTGCCGAGTGATTTAATTTGGTTATAGAAATACATTAAGTTAAAAAACAGTCACAATTAATTGATGACAAAGTTCATCATGTTCCTTCTAGGTCACAAATTTCAGTTCTCACCTGCTATTACTGTGTTCACACATTCATATAAGAGAGACATGGCTGAGGTGCTGAAACAGAAATCAAGTATTTTAAATAGGGAATAAAACCATCACATTTTGAAGAGTTGTCAGCAATATCTTGGAGCTAGTTAACACCTTTAATTACACAGGAAACTGCCAGTATTCTGTTCCATATACCTCCAAACTAGAAGAAGTGATTCTCACTTAAAAATGGGAGGGAGGTGGTACAGCTAGCTTCTGAAAGTAAGGGGGGAAGCTGATGCTGCAGTCCTCTCCTTGACTTCCAAAACAGAAGGTAGTAGAGATGGATTAAGTCACTTCTTCTCTAAGAAGAGGCAAATAACAGTACTGTAACAGGAGGGATAAGGAAGGAAGTGGTTACTCAAAATCTCAGTCCCAGTTTCAGAGCACCGAACCAGTCTTGTCCAAGGATCGAATCAAGTCCTCTGCCCAAGATCAAAAATTTACGATAAGAAAAGCAGATGGACAACCTCCAGGTCTCTCTCTCCAGAGAGAATGAATCACACATTCCTACAAGCCAGCAATGTATTTTCATATGTCCTATTCCACTCCAAACATAACTTCAAGAAAATTGTCGGTTGAGCACTCGGTAAATACAGTGCGATTCGGAGGATTTCACTTAGAAAAACTGATTTACACAATGGAAACAAAGTGTCCCCCAGCCACACAGCAAAACTCACAAGTAACAAAGGACTGCTTCTGGAAAAGCAGGTCTGCAAAGGTCATGAGCAAACAGCTCTGGAGGCAGCAGTAACGAACTGCTCCTGTGAAGGTCACCTAGCACATGGTATCCATGACTCTGACATGCTCAGAACTGGGACAATCACTTTTGCTCTCTATGCATTTTGTGGTAGGTGGCAGGCTGGCATTATGCGTGTGTGATATGAGACCCAAGCTGACTGACAAAGGAAGCCAATCAGAACAGGGTTATGTCCTCGGAAATAATGAAACGCTGGGGAAGCTGGAGAGGACAGACAGGACTGAAGACATTCTGTCCATCTTGCTGCTTTTTCTAGTGAAGTACTGCTTCTCGTGAGTTAGTATGTATGCATCACTGTTGTAAAACTCTCCTTAACTGTTTGGATGCAAGCCTTCTGGCTGGTCTGCTCAGAGCCAGCCTTACAAGCAGCACTCTGAGGATGAAGAGAAATTGTTTGTCTGGAGCTCCCTCTCACTGCTACATATCTGTTTTAAACTCTCATTCATCCTCATGCTTTGCCACATTAAGAAAAACTGATCTTAACATTTGGTAACTCCAACATAGTATGACACTCTTTCTATAACTGGGAGTATTTATTTTATTCCTTCCTCCTTTCTGAGTTTAGTTCAGAATTAGATCCAAAACAATAACACAAACCAGCTTTAACAAGGCACAAGGATATCTTCATATTTCTTTACCTAACTGCACTTCCAAAAAAGTCAAGAGTCAAACGTGCAGAAGAACAGAAGAGGCAAATACACAGCTTTTTTTTTTTTTTAAAGCATAGGGTTTTTTTTTTGTATTTGTTTAAATATATGCACCAAAGCAATCCCTGGCTTAAAAATGAGCGAAATCAAAGCATGCAAGCTTCTGAGAAATTCAAGACAGCCGACACCCAAATGTTCTCATTAGGCTATTTTATCTCAGTCAAGTTTACTACTTTGATACTGAAACCAACACATTCAAGCTCAGGAAGAAGTTCAGAAATGCATCACTAGACTTGGCTACTGACCTACCTAACACACACTTCACTAATCCTGAATAAACAAAGTAGTATTTGTTATACATACCTGTGTATGAGGTTGGTCAGCGGCTCGATTAATTTCTTTCCCAGCCTAGGTTCTAATGGAGTAAGAGCACCAAACTATTTTCAGAAGTACAAACAAGAAACTGAATTAATAGCTGGTTTTAAGCAACATAAAAACATTATTTAAACTACATTTCATTACATTTAACTAAGCTTTATTAAAATATTTTTTACTCTAAGTTCACAAACACTAGGAGACTTCTGGTTCTTTTTTTAATTAGAATTAAAGGTAACTATAACTACAAGCAAGAAACCTATTTTCATACTTAACACAGTTTAATGAGGGTCCCAATCCTGTAAGTATAGGTAGAGAATACTTGCCAGTTTTATAATTTTAATGAGAACCCAATTATTGGTTGACGATGTCATCAACTTGAAAAAGAGTGGAGCAAGAGAAAGGTAGTTCTTGGGATTGCGTCGAGCCAGCTCACAAATAACATTTACTGCAGCAGACTGCACACCTGGGAAACAGAAGTGAGAAAAGCAGAATTCTCATAAATACTTTAATTGTAATTGAAGTTTCTGGTGCAGAACACCCAGAACAAAGGCAGTTAAACATTCGACTTGTACATTCCAAGAGGAACGGTTCAGCCTCATTACCAGTGATGGAAGTAGTGAACTAAACATAGGAATGCAAGACAAACTCAGAAAGGATATTATTTAATTTTGGCTGCTTTCTAATACATCAAACTATGTATCTGCTTTGTGTCCACTATCAGACAACAGGACACTGCCATTCTCCTCCCCTCCTTACTGTAGATAGCTTGTTTGAGGGACAGACAAAAATTAAAATCATTAACCTCATCTACCATAAAGTTTCCAAACACTGCTTCTTTAAAATGTATTTAGACATTTTTAATTAAACCAGAAAAAGAAAATCTTAAACAAGATGACTGAACAAGTTAATTCTAATTGCTCAGTCTCAAATTGATCTCAATTTGGAGTCTTCTAGTCTAGGTTTTATAGCATATAGTAGTTTTTTCCATAAAGCATCATAAATAGTTTCTTCCTTTGTAGGTGGTTTTGCAAGTGGCTTGTTTCTTTGTTTTTAAGAAATATTGTCCCTGAAAGATGCATCTTACATGCCCGTAACAAATCAGTCAAGCAAACATATCTACGTTTTCCTTCTACACACAGAAATCAACTGGAGTTTGTGAAACTACAATGCACACAGTCCTTGGAAAAGATATACAGCATTTTGGCATTGTGAAGGAAGACTAGTACCTTCCAGTAACACCAATTAGAAGAAAAAAGTCTACTGAATGTGACTATTTTAAGTGCATCTATTGCCAACAGACAATAGCTGCAGCTTTACAGAAGTGCACAAGAAACAAAAAGCTTGAAATCAACCAAAATATTTTCAACAGTCAAGTTAAGCAACAAGCCACAAATCACTATGCAGCTTTGTCCCATTAAAGTTTAATCCACCGATACAGTTTTAGTAACTTTAGCCTTGAAGAACGACAGAGAATGCGTTTTTAATACGGTAACATCTGTCAAAACTCTCATATGGCCATCTACCTGTTCAAACACTGTTTGTGCTCAGATATTTTTTCATTTTTCACTCCTCTCTACAAGCTCGAAAAGCATTTATACCTAGATGTTTTGGAGCAGAAGCAATTTACTAAAATCCACTCACCAGGATCTGGATCTTCAAGTTTTTCTTTAAGGCGAGGAAACGCAGGACGGAGGGACTCTGGGTATTTCAAGAAAACTTTGTACATGATTAACACTGCCTTCTTCCTGATATAAGGCTTCGTATGGGACATCTGTTAACGAAATAATTGGGATCAGGCTCTTAGCAAATTTACACTTCCAAAATTCTTCTCAAGGCCCCTGTGTCCA
The DNA here is from genome assembly GCF_963932015.1 of Anas acuta. Taxonomy (NCBI): domain Eukaryota; kingdom Metazoa; phylum Chordata; class Aves; order Anseriformes; family Anatidae; genus Anas; species Anas acuta. Next base: position 1,211,697 of record NC_089004.1, on the reverse strand, counting down.
CACCAGTCTCTCTCAAAAGTGTTTCATAAGAGACTTGACTACTTCAGGTTCCAAAAACTCAGCTTCTGACAGGTGAGCAAAATACCATCATTTATCACCCCAACTAACAGAAATAACCAACGCAATCCTACTGAGCCACAAAGGCTGTAAGAGGTCCCCAAAAGACTCAAAAGGAAAAAGTGTCAATTTTCATATGTAACAGTTCTAAATGTAACAGATATTTACTAGATTTGAACAATTTAACATTCTTTAATTATAGGAAAAAAACATTACTGAGTCTTATCAACTCACCAGTGTCATGATGTCATTTGCCAAGTCCCTGGCAAGATCTGGAGTAACAAAACAGGACAAGCCAGTCAGTGCAACTCCAGTATCATACTGGTTAGGGCTACTCAGATCCTAAAAAAGGAAAAAGAAGCTCAAAAATTTAAGATCACAAAGGATGTTGAGAAACTACTTTTTCAGACCAATTTCATTCACTCAACAGATATGAAGCAAAGCTTCTGTTCCATGGGAACGTTTATACCGGCTATTAAGAGGAATGTCCTCCAACACCTGCTAAAATACGGCTACCATGGGGATTAATAATTGGCACGAGGAATTTAAATTATAGATGGGTGACTGCAACATCAAAGCAACTAGAAACATCATACCCTAGTGGTATTTCAGAAGTGGCAAAAAATTAAAAAACTCAGACATGATCACAAATATATTTAAAACCCTAAAAAAAAAAAGGAATTAAATACTAACACTGTTAAATCAAAGTCAAGTTGTTATCAGCCTCACTGGGAACATGTACTCTTGATGAGTGCATAACAGTGTCCTAGCTTAATATATTAGAGAAATGAGACTGCTTTCCTTCCAAGCTGCTGGCAGCACCATGACTTTCAGTGCATAAAGACAGAACACAGGCTATGGTGTAGAACAAATATCATTTGTCAAGTTTCTTTGTACTTATTTGTAGTCAATGTAGTATAGTCTGAGATGTTTTTACTATTCTGACTCCTAAAAAATTAATACTATCTGAGCATGTTCACTTGCAGACTACAAAACCAGACCTCATGGAATACGGAGCATTACAGGATGAATCCTTAATTGCAGTTATTGGGAAACAAATTTGAAGTGAACTGCACAGAGCATCTGCAAACAAACTGAGAATTAACAGTCTGGATTCATTCGTACAAGACCACAATAGGAGAGCTAAACACAGGCCTTCAGGATTCTGTGTCATCTGCATCTCATTTTGATACCTCTTGTAGGTGGGACAAAATTAGATTCTACTTTGAGAATAGCTAAATTACTTCTTAAGGAGCAACAAAACTTTGCAACACATTCTGGCTTTAACGTATCTGCAGTCTTTAGGAAAGATACTGGATAACATCCCACTGATCTTTTTTAAGCAAGTAAATACAGACAGCTGGCATGAGACAGCACAAGGGAAGCCTATGGACAACTAAGCATTCCATTAATCCTTCAGATTGTATAATCAAAGCAGACGGTAAACCAAGTAAATAGAATTCTACAACTTCATATTCTTTAAAAGAAGTCGATCCTTAAAAAAGTTGTACAGTTTTCAAAACACAAATAGGGAGACAGGGCACAAAAATATTAAGAAATGAAATCAAGAGTTTACCTTTCGGATTTGATTAGTAGTCAACATAATTACATCAGTCCCTTCATGAAAGCACTGAGAGGCAGCTAGGTAACCAATTCTCTGTGAAAAGGCAAGGAGAATAAAAGCCACTTTTAAAAAGTAAGTTTAGACAATGTTTAGATGAACAACAACTGGTGGTTCTACTGCAATTTTGGTAGAACAAAAGCTACCAGCTTTTGCTTTCAGCAAAAGCAGAACAATTAGACAAGAGGTTTGCATAACAGGGTTCTCTATTTTTTCCTGACATAAACCCTTTTTAATTATCTCAGACAAGTAATCTTTAGATGTAATACATCTACCTTACGGGTATTAAAATTATCTTTATCTCCCTGTACTTTGTTAGAATGTACAGGTTCAGTGGCCAAGATGATGTAGAAAATAGGAGAGTCAGTAGGAGAAATGGGGAATATTTATTTTGTCCTTGTTGTACCTAAACCAAAACTCCTTAACTCCTGACTTTCAGGTATGAAAGACCAATCTGGAAGCCATTCTTTACAAAGTAATGTTCCATCCTATTTATCTGGTGAAAAAGAATAAGCACGAACAAAACCTTACAGAGGAAAAAAACACATCCACCCACACAGAACCGTGCACTTTTTTCCACAGAAGATTTAACAGCTGTTGTCAAATACCCAATAGAAGAAGCCTATAGTAGCAGGTCAAGTATTATATACTAGAAAATAAACAGTCTACTTCCTTTCCATACTGAAGAAATCAAACGATTATGTGCCAATATATTAAATACAATAATGAAACAGCTTGGTTAGTACAGCAGTAATTACACAGAAAACTCACTTTAAATGTAAACTTCGATGCACTCATGACTTCAATAATATTGAAAGCAGCCCAACTGATGTCGTAGCCCAGCATCTGTAACTGTAAGCAGAGAAGGCTAGATTACAAACTTCTGAAATACAAGACTCAAAAAATAAGTCAGAAAATTAAAGATAGAACAGGAGTCCAAAAATAATACTACAAGACACCTCAAGATTATGACCCACTGTTATGTTCTATGCCACCTGGAATAAGCTAAAGACATCCAGAAGTTCCACTAGAATCAAGTTTTAAACTCTGCATTGATTCCAGGTACTACATAGCAGTTTTATGTGCATCACTGTGGACAGTTTTTTTCCCTCTTAAAAAAATAAATCACTCTTTAACAGTGTTTTCCTGTTCTCTGCAAAGGACTGCACAAAGAAAAACTGCTCATGCAACTACCTAAGAAACAATCCAGATGAGAACTACTTTTTTTAATTGGATTAGTTTTAAACCAGATTAGCTTCCTGATCTAGCTCAATAAAATTGCACAAATACTAGTGCCAGCACAACGAATGGAATGGGAACATGCAGATTCTGATGTCAGAGATACGTGCGGGAGCATTTTTACCCGCAGCCTGCACTGCAAACAGTTAAAGCTAGCTGTGAAACCAGTCTAAGAAGAATAAGCAGGCTAGATCCTAGTCAACAAGGATGAAAAAATTAAAAGATGCAATCGTATTGTATCCCCACAAGGCACTTACATATGTAAGTTTGCAGACTGCATTTGATTTCACTGCAATGTTATCCTGCTTTAGCTCCTGCTTGATCTCATCGATGCACTGGGAGATGTATTTTGCCTGAGGGAAACAAAAAACATGCACACTCATTTACCATGGAACATTCACTTCTGTAGATTTCCAACACATTAATGGGAAGAAGGCAGCAGAACTCATCATTTGCAAGAACCAAATGCATCTTGCATGAAACGTTTAGGTGAGCACTTTACTCTGAAGGAACTGCTCATTAACAAGAAATATCATGCTTTATTACAAAACTGAAAGTACACTAAGTTGTTTCTTCACTTTATTTCCTGTCTTCTGCCTCCAACCCCACTGTTCAGCCTAGAGCTTTAGGATCAAAGACTTGCAGCCAAAAGCTGGTCAATGGAGATCGTGTGCCTAGTGGTAAGAACAAACACTTGAGTTTGTTCCTCTCCTAGAACATGTATTAGACCCTTACCTCAATGGAAAGCCAGAGATTACTGAGTCATTATGCCTAGAAATAACCACATAAAAGACTAAGTAGCCCACAAACTTAAGTTGTTTGATGAAAAGATGAGTCCTCTCTTCTTTTGGGCGTGCTGGATGCATACAGCACTGCGGATGTGCACTCAGAACAGTCCTCACACCTGAAGGAGCAGAGCACAAGTCTTTCACTAGGTAAAAGTACTTCTGGCTGGCACTTGCCATTCACTCCAGAATTGGCAAAGATGCCTACCCTCCCCAGCACAGGAATTAGCTAATTGATTTTGCTATTTACACATTTTGAAAAGCAACACCTAGTTATTTGTATGATTTTCTCAGCAGTACAGAGCCAAACGTCACAATGTTTACATTTAAATATTTGGCCCTTAGCTTCTTTCCAAACAATCACATCTGTGCTGGTGGGAGGGATATGGCAAATGCATGATCTAAAAATATCTGTGCAGATTTTACTTCATAAGTAGGCTTAACTCTGGGATTCTTTCAGTTCACAATTAATTATGATTTAAGTACTGAAGGCATCTGCTACAGAAGTCATGAAAACTTAAAAGCAGGGATGTAATCCCTCCTTAAAAAGCCACACATGCAGCAGTGCATTTATCATTCAATATAAATAAGTCAATTTCCGGAAGAACCGGGTCAGAAAACAATTACCTAGTTTCAAAGCAAAACTCCGCCTCCATACCATTACATTCCACCAAAAAGATATTTTCCACACAGAAGTCTATTGGTCTGCCTTTAACTAACACTTCTCTTTACACTAAATTTTATTATCCCAACTGTTCTTTTGCATTCTGCAATGTCCTAGAGCAATACGCATGCTTAATGTCATGAAATTTAGAAGCAGAGAATGTTATTTTTAATCAACAGGGGGTGGCAACAAAAGAACCATACAAGACCTGTAGGGCAATGAGATGCTGCAAGGATCCAGGTGAGGAAAAGTAGCAACTGAATTTTTACACTAGGACTTCAAGCTCCACGCAGCAGCCATCTAATGGCAATCCACACTGCTCTAATTTAGAGTGTAGTGATACCAAAGTTAGAATCCACCATCAGGATGCACAGTGCGCACACAGTTCAGTGCAGGAACAGTTCCATTGGGTTAACAGCCTTAACATAAACAGAGTAATTTGTCTGGCCTCTCTCTCAAATCTTGCACTTACGCAAGGATAAAAGGCAATGCCTTTGTAGCAATGCTAAGCTCTGATGGAAATGTGCTATTCCGAGAGATTTCTACTCGAAGTCTTTGTTGACCTTCCTGGAGTTCTCGTTTGTCCCACTCCTGCAGCCTATGGAGGTCCCTCAAACAGCAGCCCTGCCCTCCACACAACCCCACAGGCCTGATTAAACAAAGTAAGCAAGCAAATGAATTTACATAGGAATAACTTAAATTCATTGAAGTGCCTGTATTTGGGATAGAAATAATATCTTTGTATCAGAAGTCTTCATTTGAAGGGAAGGCAGGCCAAACAGCCCTTTCCTCTACAGACATTCCTCTGTCCTCCTGAATAGGAGTGGATCTCACCTGCCACGAAAGGATAGCACTGCCTGCAAATACTTGACTATATGGAGTCCAGGAGACTTCTCCTAGAAAATAGAAGATTTGGGATTCTAAACAGTCATGACGGTGATCTGAGTCCAGACAATTCCCATGGAAGAGTTTAAATTCACGTTTAAACTGAAAAACTTCTGATGGTAGGTAGGAAACATGTACTTGACCTGAGATGCTGAAAGAACGACTCACACAACATGCAACAAATCTACAAACACATTGTGCTGCTAGGGGAGCATAAAATATTCAAGGCTCAGTGCACCAGAGCGGTGTCACAGAGCCCTGTGCATGTATCTCGTTGCCATGGCCTGGGCAGGATCCAGCCCCTGCTGTCATGCAGAGTACTGCACTGCCCACACCCAGAAAGCATCACTCATTTCTCACAGCTCCTACCCAAACCTGCTTAAACATTAGCCTCGGTTTCCTAAAATCCTCTCAGGAGTTGAACCCAAACCACTGCATGACCAGAAGGGGGACAAAATAGCACAGAAGTTAAATACTGTCCAACTCCAGCACAGCCAAATGCAGACTCCTGAGCCTCCAGGCACACCCAGCAGCTTCAGCAACCTGCAGGCACACCCTTGCCAGTAACCTAGTCTAACAGAATGAGCAAATTCCTTAAAGGAGGACAGAAAAGCGTATTGGAGAACTCAATCATATTGGAAACTAAAACAAGGCCTTCTGAAGAGCAGAAAAGTCCTTCCAAACTAAACGTACACCAAATCCTAAAAGGCTACAAGGAATGAAAGCCTATATATAGAACGCTTTAAAGGCTCAGGGGTATTAACTTTTTGTTAATCTCTCTCGAGTAGCACTGCAGTAATGAGCAATATGAAGAAAACCACTCCGTTTAGGCTCCCGTTTAAATCTGAAACCCAACAAACAGCTCCCATCCCAAATTCCCTGCCCCATCTAACTAAACACAAAGCAAACAAGCACGTGTGTGTGTGTGTGTGTGTCTGTGTGTTGTGTGCAGCTCTTTAGAGCTCCTCCTGGCCCTGTGGCCAGCAGCACCCTGACCTTGCAAAGCGCCAGCCCAGCGTTGCTCCACCAAAGCAGCACCACGCCGCACAAGGTCCCCTGGCCCCACACAGCCTTTGAGCTGTGCAATTCAGCCAAAGCAGACAGTGAAAGGGGAGGAGGACCACGCGATGAAATGAAAAAAGTGTTTGGACATCTGTAGGCGTCGTGGACACCAAGCAAGGCCTAAATTTTTTTTTTTCTTGCAAATATTTAAGTACTGAAATAGACCAAAACTGGGTTAGTTTTCCCAGCACTGACTCACTGATAGTTTTTTGCATAAAGCTCTCGAGTATAGCAGTTCTCTAGTGTGGTAAAACAAATATTTCCCAAGGATGTAATTGGTTCAGTTTTTCCTTAAACACTTTTCAGATTCCATGAAGAAAGGAAAGCAAAAGGAAACACTTCAGAGTTCGTTTCTGCTCACAGCACTGAATCAATACGCAGTGATTCAATACCCAGTATCAGTACACATCTTAACTACTGACCCTGTCAGTCATACATGAAGCCTTCCTGGGATGCTACTCAATCGCTCGTACGTTTTGGCTGCTTGGCTGAGGAGCGCTTTTAAGTCCCAGTATTTATAGACCTTGAGCCATTCCCAGCCAGACTGCATTGAGCAAACAAGGCGATCACAAGGAAGCCTCTCACTCCGGCTGGAGGTAGGAACAAGCAGAGCCAGTGAGTGAAAGAACATCAGCAGGGCGATGGCAGCCCTGCCAAGGCCGCGACTCCACAGTCAAAAGCTGAAGAGCATACGGTAACATGGGGAAAATGCCAGAGCAGCCACTCAGGGCTTGCTTTTTCTTGTATCCTTCAGGAGGAGGAAGGTTACAGAATCACTCGGAGCAGCACAGCTAAAACCCAGGAAAAGCCTGCGGATATAAGAGCAATCCCTCAACAAAGCTGTGTGCACAGCATGAAATCGTAATGCCTTACTGTATTCCTCCAAACTGATGGGGCAAGCACTTCATACCCACTGACAAAATATGCAACATCATTTAATATAAGCCCAAATTCTTTAACGAATCCTTGACCTCAATCAGAAAACACATGTATTTAAGCCAGTGTGAGTGGCTACAGCAAGAATGAAGGTACCAAAAATCAAAAACAATCCCTCAGACAGAGGGAGGGAAGGAAGGAAAAGTGGGTCATGGTAAGAAGCCAGAACACCAGTTTATAGGATTCTTTTTATTTCCCAAGCCATGTTTTTTGAATTAAGTTTGAAAAATGTTCAAACTTTGTTCCAAGCTCTGCTCAAGACAAAACTTGGTCTTTGCTGATGATTTCAGAGATGTTTGCAAAAGATTAATTTTTCTTTTCTAGCAATACACAAACAAGGCTGGGAAATCGCTCCTCCAATGGAGCGATCACATTCCTAGGAAGCGTGATGCTCTGTGCTGCACTTCCATCAGCATTCAAACTTAGTATTTTACAGGAGATGAGAAGACAGTAGTGGTTAGACGTCACTGTAATAACTTCACATTAAAACCAATTGTGAATTATATGCGTTTCCAATAGTCTTGAAGAAGACGGACTCTTATCTGAACCAATGCATCAATCTCTGAAATCAAAAGAAAGCAAACTGCTTCTCACCCCTTAGGGTTACAGCCCAGCGAACAGAAGGCAGTGAATCCTTCAAGTCCTTAACAGGACCAGTCTCAACCCACTAGATCTGCTGCAGCTGATTTGGGACTCGTGCCTGCCGCTTATTGCAACAGCAACAGGCTTTCCACCCAGATGAACAGCAGGTATTGAAGACCAGCAGTCCCTGTTTGTACCACATCTTCAGGGTTAAATACAGTGTTTGAGAAAGGGATGATTAACAGTCTACACCAGAGGCACTGAGATACGAAATGAACGCATTACTACCATCGTAAAACAACGTTTGGAATAAGGCAATATTAAAGAAGTACAGAGCATGACACTTGTGTTGAGCACAGTAGCGCTTATCAGTTCTTTGTAACACTGAGACATGCTTGACATTAAGCCCCATGAAATTACACCGAGCACAAGCACGTGATGATCTCACATGAGCTGTGCTATGGCCACCGCACCAACTTCCAGGGAACCAGTAACAGCTGCCTGCCCCCACCTCTTGGTGGTTGTTTTGTAGAAGACCTTAATAAAGTACTACCTGCAGGATGCAAGCACATGACCGTGGTGCTCCACATACAAGGCAGTTACACCACAGACACCTCATGGAGGCAAAGCAACTTTCTAATTTGTTTATGCTTCAAGCAGAAGAGCCTGTTATGAGCACAGCACAGATCATCTGCCACCTCCTAACTTTGGAAGAAGGCTGAAAGAAACATATTGTTTGCCATCAAAACCCCCAAAAGCCCTTCATGGCAACAAACCCAAGTAACTGACTACAGTACCTGAAACACCAGCATCATACCTCAACAGCTCAACATAAATCAACTGAAGTAACAGCTGGTTTTTTTAAGCTCTTAGCTAGTTTTGCCTTCACTTGAACACAACATTAGAGATAAGCATAATAGTTGTTAACTTCTATCATAGATAAATAAAATTACTATAATATTTAAATACAGTAGAAGTAATAGGATCCCTCCTAAAGACTGCTTCATGGATGGCAAGGAGCAATTCCCAGTCACATGCTCCCACACATTATCTTACAACTAACTTCCCTAAAGCCGAATCCCAGGTAAAGTAGGCAAGAATACAAGCTACAACTGGGAAGTTGCACAGCATTCATTTAAGCAGGTTTGCAGCAGCCAAAATAAAATGATGTAAAAGGTGTTCAGATGCAATACGGAGTTCAGAAAACACGGAAAGGCATTGCAAAAGCCAAGCTTATCTTTCGCTGAACTGTTACAAGATGTTGCCACGTGTTTGAACACGACTTACTTCGCTCGCCTTTCCTACTCAGCTCTCCAGGGATTTATTCACTCATCCTGTAGGTGGTCTCAGGATCCTAGACCAGGGTATGGTCCCCATCAATGATAAATACAGTTGACTTGATGGCCAACCTTTGACATTTCATTTTGCAGTCATCTTCTCCTACGTTATTTGTTGGAAACGTGGTGCATTATCCACTATTCCTTTGTCTGTTACAACTGCTAGCAAGACAGCAAGGCTCCTTGGCCAGAAGACACTTATGGAGGAATGCAAAAATCAATTTACATACCCATACATGTATATGGTTGGTTGAAATCATACACACCAACTGAAATTTGGCATGGTGCATCCATCTACCCTGATCTGATTTACAAGTCAGTAAAAAAACACTGAAATATTGTTACAAAAATTCAGCTAGTTTTAAAAATCAGCAAGTATACCACTTGCTCAGCATGTCTACCTGTTGGAGTTGCTCAGTATTTGCTCTCCAAAGAGCAGCCCTGCAGTGCCACAGGGTGCTGTACGAACACACACCATCTTCCAAACAGGTCAGCAGAGGCCAGGGATGAGACGTGGCAGAAGAATCAGCTGGGGAGCTGCAGCCGAGCACCCAATGCGCCCCCCAGCCAGACGCAGGCCTAGGCTGGTGCAGGCACCCCAGGGCGACGCTGCCAGGGTCACGGAGCACTGCAGATCGGTCGGGTTTGTTCTTGACCAGCCCCTTTTTGGCAGTTTGGCCACAGATAATTGCAGTGTTTTATACAAAGAAACACCTACCTGGGGAGCTGCAGCACAGACATTAACCATCCTGGAGCATGTCCCCACCTGGGCTGTGCCAACAATTAAGTCAGTATTAGATAGCGAGACCTAAACAGTCCAACATATATCAGTAAGTAATGCACCTTCAGTAAGACTTCAGAGATGTCCCTTAATATAAAGGTCTCCAGTCTGATCACGGTATTTGTTAATTTAACTGCATAGCAATTAAAAAACCCTCAGGGGACATATCTGAGCAGACAGCTTTGAAGACCACAGAGAGGTGACAGCCAGAAATGCTTATTCCTGAGAACACAATAGGTACTTGACCTTTTATTTCCACATTACAATGCCAAGAGCTAGGCAAGTACCTTTACAGTATATTTTCCAACTTCTTAGTCAGTCCCAGGCATTTTCTGTGCAGAATTTCAGGCTTTGGTGAAGGTAAGCTCTATTACAAGGATGTATTGTTGTACGCATACGAAAAAGTCACTTAATAAGGAACTCAAGTATCTATTGTTTTCAAGAGTCGGCTGACTGGAATTAGTCTAGGGGGGAACATCAAGAGAAAGACGCTTAATAATACATTAACATAATATAAAAATGCAACACCAAAAATATTTCAAAGAGGTAACATTGATTTGTGGCATGAGAAGTTCTCAGGTATGGAAGAATAAGAAGGACAATGAAGAAAAAGATGGTCTGTAGCCATTACTCATTTCTTAAGTTCATAACAAACATTTGGTTAATTCAAGAAAACTTTTTCACATGCTTCTTGTTGTATAATCATACCACTTGCTCAAAATGAGCTTATATTCCTCAAGGCAGTGAAGCTCAGTCACACACTGCAATAGGTGGAAGCCCAAATTTGCTATGAAAACCCAGCCCACCTGAAGAAAGGTTCATCATACCCACATCTGTGCCTAATTCCCATTGCAAACATTTTCACAGATGAACCTCTCAGTAAAAGCTCACAGGTTGGACCATCTAGGCTATACAATCAATTATAAAAAGGAACAGCTAATACAAAATGCAACACTCAACTACACAGCCTACAAATTCAGTTCAATCAGTGCATGAGGACATAAGTCAGTGTGTCCCCAACATCCTTCCATAACCAGTGACACCTTCAAGGGGGCTTGTAAATATTGGCAGCTATTTTGAATGTATGCTTCTTGTTAAAAAAAACACTCAACTGCCTATACTACTACTAACCATGCTATTTGCAGAATCTTTTAGCTTAATCAAAAATCTTTTTACTTCCTGCCACCTGGATTTAAGCAGACTCCCTTTTCAATTATGAAACATATTTTTCAGGATCAGTTGTTTTATTTTAAGCAAGCTAAGGAACACAAATGCTTCTTTATAACTAGTCCCATGACTTGGTCTTTCTGATGCGCATTGTTTAAAGCTTCCCTTGCTGCTCTTTATATCCCACCAGAAATGGGACACGTCATCAAACAGCACTTCTAGATGAAAAATCTAAAGTTACTCTTTGCACCAAAACTATTCACTAACCACACTGCAGAGGAAGAGGTTTTTCACTAACTTCTCTTATTTCCTCTAACATGGTCAATGTCTGTAGAAGGACCCATTTTCTGCATTCAACACCTGGACAAAGATGGCTGCATCAGAAAGCATCAAACAAACAGCCCTGTGAAGACAACCACAGCACAGAAATACAGTTAGCTTGTAATTTTGTTTTTCTAGATGTTTTTCCCCTGGCCCTACAAGGGGTACAGTATGTCCCCAGGTACCAGGAAACCTTTTTTTTTTTCCCCCCCCTTGCACCTGCCTAGGCAGAACTTTTATTTACACGTGTGAGAAAGCAATTTGTCCAGAGCACTTCAAACCCTCAGAAGAGAGCCAGCTACAAAAGAATCCAGACAGGCAACAACGCTCTTAGCCCCACTCATGCCACAGACAATTAAATCATATTTAACACCCGAGAAAGCATGAAGCTAATGAAAGGCAGCACTAATGCAAAGCCTAAACTGCTCTCTGCTTGTAATCACCCAGGACAAAGCCCACATCTTGGCTATTGCTCCGAGGCTCCACGCCGGACCCCTCACTGTCCCCGATGCAGAAGGTCCAGCAGGACACTTACCCTGCTCCTTGCCACCTCTGGAGGCCACCACCAGCCTGCTTCCTTACTGCTTGGTGTGAGGCCCTTATCCAGTCTTCCGTGTATTGCTCCTATTTCTGATTGTCGTTTCCCAGCAATTCACACACGCCGCTGAGAATTAACAATGGCAACACTAGATCCACTCAAAAGTGGGTGGAATAATGAGCTCCCTTCGAAGATACAAACACACATATGATGAGCAGTAAGCGATCAAGCATCAGCGACTGAAAGAGCCGCCTGTCATCAATGAGCTGCACGCTGCCTATTATTTGCTATGAAAACCCAGCCCACCCGAAGAAAGTTTCAGCATACCTACATTTGTGCCTACTTCCCGCTATAAAGCTTCCCTGTATTTTCAGTCTTGGGCACCAACAAAATTTTCAGCATTCCTCAAAATTCCTGCCATGATCCACCCCCCCCTCCTTTACTATTAGGTATCAATAAAGGGACCAGATGCCAAGCTGCCAGAAGACCACTGCATTAGATGATCTTCAGCTTTGCTGGTGACACGGTATGCCCAGAAGTCTTGGGATTTTACAGGATTCCTCAAAACCCCTTACACCATGATTTCATGTGAAAGCATGTCAGAGAAGTAACTGGAATTGTGCAGTCAACCACAGCAGCACTTGATTTTAACAGAAAAGGTTTTTTTAAGCAACTCAAGCCTGTTTTCCTTAGGTAACAGTCCCTAGGAAGTGAGAACACAGCGGCAGCTCTGTAAGGCTAGTATTTGATCCGTTAGACACGTATTTCACAGCACATCACACAGAACACTCAATGTGTCCCTCATTTATCATTACAGATCAACCAGAATTAAGTTTTAGTTTTTCCAGCCAGAAATACTGGTCACCCTGTCTCTCCCCAGGCTGCTTCTGCGACATCATGTATGACAGTACTTGCATGCGAACCAGCGATGTGACACTTAGCACCAAGCATTACTCAGGGAAGAGCACAAGGTTTTTAATGTGCTTTTTCCTTAACTATCAACTACCAAAAATTTAAAGTGCTAATCCTTCACACAAGCAGCAGCTTCACTGACAGAAATGACAGTGACTTTCTTTAGTTAGGAGAGAAGTGCACAGAAATTTTGTGCAAGACTTTAAGCCCTTTCCCCTCCTTAAGTGTCCTCCAGTAAATCAAACGCACTCGAAACACAAAGGGCTATGGTCTGAACAGGACAAGGCGCCACTCATTTAACAGCCCCATTTCAGCTATTTTATCATCTCAGTTTTATAAAGGAGCCTCTCGCTATAGCATCTGACGGTACTTTCCTTGTTTGGGAACAAAGACGTTCTTCACCCCTAATACAAAACACTGTGCATGATCCAAAGAGCATCTAAGGATTATCTCTGCCTTGTATTTCAGGTTCAGGACAACATCCCTAAACAGAAGTCATTTCCTAGTTTGGAACATCTAGAAAAAAATCTATGATACTTTTAACATCCTGTGGCACAAGCCACTCCCCGTTAGCCTGCTGTGTAGCACATACATAAAAAGTAGGCACAAAGTAGAACTTATTCCACAGGGGACAAAACCCTGTCAGAACAGATCAAAGATTCACTGCTTTCACTATCAGGATTCATTTTCCAAACGAAAGAGAAAGGTATTAGAAGCAAAGGCCAGGGAAGAATGGCACAGGACATCACGTCTTCCTTGCAGACTTAGCACTAGGGAAGAGCACATGGATTAAAGCATTTGTGTCCAGCGTTGAAAAGTAAACACGACACGCTGAACTAGGAGGAGATCTAAAGCAGTTACACTGCCTCTTCACACTGTGTGTACTACCCAGTAGGATGATGCAACTCCAAATTTCCCCAAGACTGGAAAATGAACAGAACATCTGCACTAAGAAGTGCCTGCATGAACTGAAGGGCATCCTCCCCCTTACCTCCCATCCTCACAGAACACCACCACTTCAGTTCCAGTGTTTTAAACTCAAAATAAATGGGTCAGCTTTAGATAAAGATTGGAAACTAAAATTAAAATGGCCTCTCACAGGTAATTAAGCACTTTGCAGCAAAGATGTGAGCTGAAGTGCCAGTCAGCCTCCACTGCTCTCTCAATTCCTCTGCTGTGCTGAAGGGAACACTTAAAAATTATTGTCGAGGAGTTTGTGGCACTCCATCAACTTCACAACTAGGCTTGGGGTACAGCCCTAACACCCAGCAAGACAGGAGGCCATGCAACCATCAGGCAAGAATGCAGCACGCTGGGTGAAAAGCTGCGTTTGCAAAACCCACAGCTCCCACAGCCAGCCCTGGGTGACAACCACTCGGCACGCCCTGCGCTACAAACACATCCCTGAGGCGGCAGCAAAACGCTAGATCCAACAGCTTGGGACGGCACCTGCAGAGGAATTGGAATCTGTCATATTTAAGAACACTTTTGCTTCTGCAAAAAGCTTAATTAAATCAGAAGTCAATGCAATACTCATACCTCCAGTTCTTTAGCGTCACTTTATTTAACAACCTCTGTGCACCCTTTTCGGAGATCTCTTTCATAGATTAATCCTGCTGAGCTGAGATCCATCAGCTACTGGGCTGTCTGTTTGAAACACTTGGTCCTATTCAGGAATTTGTGTCTCTTGAGCTTAGACAGTTATCTGGAGACACACACAAGTCATTCAAACAACTACATTCAATATTTGAGCAATACTCAGTAGATAAAATCAACAATAGAAGCATTGTGGGAAAGGAAGATCTTTTTGCAACTACTTCCTCTAAAATATTGTACTGATCTTGCAACGTCACCTGAAAATCAGAAGACCATTCCCTGAGAAGCACTGAATCAGTGCCCAGCATTTTAGTTACGGTTCACAGTCCTCTTCAAGAGCTAAAAAAATAATAAAAAAAATGAACAACCCTGTGCAGTTTGCAGCCACCTTATGTAATTAAGCAAGATCTCTGAAGGATTCCAAAGCAGATCGTGTTACAGAAGACTCACACTTCATCAGGGAAATGGCTACTGTTCAGCTGAACACATCCTGAAGATCCGTTTTTCATTTCTGCTGTGCACATGAGGAATAAAAGAGGAACTATCCCTACAGATACCTATTTCACAATGTCAATAAATATTTCCAACTGAAAAGCTTCCATTGTTTAAAATACTACCATGCTACGATCCAACCCCTGCAACTGGCACCAGCCTCTTAGGGAAGGTAGTGCATTTGCTTTGACCTCGGTGAATCCTAGAGAGAGCGCACAAGACTGTAACAACAAACACACAGAGCCCTATGAAATTGTCCAAGTATTTTTTCCTAACTTCAAAGAACAGAGGAAATCAAAGCCAATACACTATTTTTTGTCATAGGCTAAGCAGGAACTCAGTCTGGCTTGTGACACACAGTAACTTGTTAGTTCTGACCGCAGAACAGTGGTTGTGCTCTTTACCCTCTGAATACATACAGAATCCTGGAAAAGGAGCTATTTGTCATGAAATTATCTTAGAAATTAAACAGTACATTTAATCTTCCTCAAAAAGGGCTGGAGCCACAAAGACCTGGACCTGCATCAGGGGAAACCTCAGAGCTCTGGCAGTTGAAGAAATTTTCTGGCCTATGCACAAAAGAATAAAGTATGCTTACTAAAAGCAAGACATCGTACAAACTGGGCTTAAGCATGCTGAGGTGAAGTTCTCTATGCATTCAGTTCACCTGTTCCAGCTTTAAGCATAACACTTTAAGTGTCCACATAAACATTTCTGTTCCCCTTCCTCCACAGCTTGCCACATTTGCAGGGCACCACACGCTTCTTAGCGCCCAGAAATCAAATCTAGAGTAAAATAAAAATGTAAGCTTCCCACACATCACTAGTGAACAAGGCCTTGTCCTGCACGCAATGACCTGCTTAAAAGCCATCAGCAAATGGTTCAGGAAGTGGTATTTCACATTTCAGTCCAACAATGTCTGTAATTAAGAAATTACTAGGAATCCCGATTAAATTAGCTTAAACATTTGATCTAGTAATACCAGTACAATTCTTTTTCAGATACCTTTCATAGCTGATACCATTCGGATATCCTACTTTAAGGAAGAGATATGGTAACATACGAATACTTTAATGTGTCACTAACTCTGCAGCAAATCACTTATATTCCAAAATATAATTGTTAGGCTGTAAGAAAGCTAAAGCCGTGACTACTTAGTTAAAGATTAACATAAATGCCACCCTTAGTGTCCGTTACATCCCAATTAACATGCAACACTTCAAATTCAATGTGGGAAGCCTCCTATAATGCGTTCTTGATGACTAATTATGCCACCTATACTAATTTCCTGATCACGTGCCTCTAATACAAGAGGGAATAACAGGCCAACACATCCAGCTGCTTTCTGCCTACGACAGCTTTGGAACGAGGAACTGGCATTTCAGCTGTAAGGTGTGCAGCATCGGGAACCTGACAGCTGAGCTGTGACCGTGCTCGGCCTCCCTGCCCATGGTGACAAACACCACACAGACACAGACACCGCTGCCCCGTGTGCAGGAGCCGCTCAGCCACGCACAGCGCTCACCTCCCCGCCGCAATCACTCGGGACGTGGAAGAGCAGCGCCCCGCAGGCCTCCGCCTCGCCCTCCTGCACATCGCCTCCCTTTCGCTTCCCTCTCCCCCCGCCTCCCCGCTCTGCCCCCACCCAGCGCCACCCTTCCTAGTTTTGATTCCTGCTCGCTCCTTCCCCACAGCAGCGGCTCCTTCCCGGGGCGCCGCAGGCCTCTGGGCCTCAGGGAGCCCGGGCTGCGGGCAGCGGGCAGGAGGCAGCGGGCTGGGGGCCGGGGGCCGCCTCCTGCCCCCCTCACCCCGCGGCGGAGCGGACCCCACCGGGAGGCGCGGCACAGGCGGGGGCGGCGCGGGGGACGAGGCGGTGCCACCCCGCGGGGCAGCCGGCGGCCCCTCGCTCACCTCGTCCTCCTTGTGGTTGCGGATGCCCCGCACCAGGTCCTGCAGGTTCTTGTCGAACATGCGGTCGATGCTGCCCTTCACCATCTTCAGCGCCATGGTGGCGGCGGCGGGGCCTGCGCTCGGGGCTGAGGGACCGGGCCCAGCCGGGGGCGCCGCCGCGGCTCCTGCACAAGCCGGGTGAGAGCAGCGGGCCCGAGCCGCTCACATGCCAGGCAGGGAGGCCGGAGGGGGGGAGCGGAGAGCGAGCGGCGCTGGCCCCGTGCGGGGCGGGCGGCGGGGGCGGCCCCAGCAGCCGCGAGCCCCCAGCTCCGGGCTGCGCTCGGCCTCCGAGCGCCTGACAAAATGGCGGCCGGTCAGCTGAGGGCTCGGCCCCGCCCCCGCTAGGCCCCGCCCATCCTGGGCAGACCACGCCCCCCACACGCCCCGGCCACGCCCCCCGCGCCTGCCCGCGCGTCCTCGAGCCGCAGCCGCGGCGCTGCTGCCGCTGACCCCGCCCCTTCCCCGCGTGGCCACGCCCCCAGGTCCCACGTGGCGGGGGGGGGCGGGGGGAGCGGCAGCAGCGCCGCGGTCGGGGCTCGAGGACGCGCGGGGCTGCGGCGCCTCCCGGCCCGGCCCGGCGGGCGCACAGCCCATAATGGCCCATTTCGGCCCTGTCCCCCGCGAGGAAGGAGCTCCACGGCCTGGTGCCACCACCACCGCCCTGCCCTGGGTGGCAGCGTGCTGTCACTAACGCTCGTGGCTCCTTCTGCAGCCTCTGCTCCACGGGTGATTCGTGCCAGTGCGGGCAGAGGCACCGTGTCCAGGTGGCGAGAGCGCCCAGCCAGGGGGATGTGGTGCCCGGTGGGGCACCCGCCCGTGTGTGCCGTGGCACCCTTCCCACGGGCAGCCCAGGCCCAGCTTGCCTTGTGCCCACGTGCCAGGCACCTGCCTGGTCGCTGTATGTGTGGCTTCCCAGACAGTGACATTTCTTGCCGAGGGTGGGTCGTGCTGTGGGGATGGAGAGAGAAAAGAAAACATGGAGCGCTTCCAGCCCACCAGCACCTCCAGAAGGGGTTCCGGCATTTGTGGAGGGAGAGCGAACGGGAAGGAGACCTGCTCAGCCCTCCAAGCCGCATTATGCCTGGGGAGGGACAGCGGTTTCTGTTTGCTTTTCTCCTTTGTTGTCTGCCTTCCGGTTCTGACTTACAGCTGTCTTGTTGGCCCCAGCAGAACGGAGCCCATGGGTTTGGTCTTGTTTTATTCAGAAATAGCTACAGGCGTGAGCCCCTACCTTTGGGTCTCCCAGCCTAAGGAACGAAGACCTCGGGGCATGGCCGGGACACAGGGAGCTGGCAGAACGTGGGGATGGGGAAGGGGCTGTGTACCGCGTGTTCCCAGTGCTGAGAGGGGACCTTGGGGCCTGCTTTTAACACGCTTTTCAGAAATAAGCCAAAAGGACACAACCTCCTCTGCTTTCTCCTGCTTAAGCAGGATGCTGGGGACAAGCTTGGGGGGAAAGCCCAGCACAGAGAGACCTGGGCACAGAGCACCATCTCCCCACGCTGACGCCCTAAGGGGTTTTCTGCCTGCTCCAGATGCTGCCAAGCAGCCTAAGTCAGTTCACCCTTAAAAATTTGGGGCAGTAATAAATTTTCCACACTCCAAACCACGAAGGGCTTGCAATTACAAGCAGCCTTAACGCGTGTCTCTAACCCTAAGCGTGGCTATCGGTAATATTTAAAGCCTTTAAAATTCCCAGCTCGTCGCCACCGCTGGCATCTGCAGCTCCGAGCTCCCTCCTCGAACACACACCGCCACCTCCTGGCTTTGGCTGTAATTTCGCAGCGGCTTTGCCGGTGAGGGAACCTCCCGGCCGCGGGCAGACGCCGCACCAAGGGGAAAGAGCCGAGGCCGGTGTCGCACCGCTGAGGGGGACAGGGCCCTGAGGGCGGTCCCGAAGCCCCCAAGCAGCGGCCCGGGGCCAGCGGTGCCGCTCTGCCCGCCTTGGGGCCGCCGCCGGCCCCGCTCCCCTCAGCCCCGAGGCTCGCCCGGCGCCGCCTCCATTTTGGCCCCGCTCCCGCCCGCGCAGCCGCCCGCAAGATGGCGCCGGCGGCGCGGGAGAGCGGCGGGGCTGAGGGGGGCGGCCGGAGCTGGGAGCCCCGGGCCGGGCGAGGCGGGCGGCAGGGCCCGGCCGGGGCCAGCGCCGCTCCCAGCCGCTGCAGGTCCCAGGCTGGGCAGCGAGAATCGTGCGGTCGCCTCAGGGCTCGCCAGGAGCCCCGCGTACAGCGGGTCGGTGCGGCCGTGCTTCGTCCTCCCTGTCCTCTTGCACGAGTCCCAGGGGTGGCGTGGACGCCGCGGCGCCGGATTCAAACTCCAGTAGCGCCTAAAAAAATGAGGAAATTGGAGCTGTTTTGCCCTGGCAGAGCTCTGATGGAAAACCCCTGAGTGGGGCTGGGGATCTGGGGCCGTGCCGCTCAGTGTCCCCACTGCCGGGGGCGTCGGGGCTGTGCGTGCCGTAGCGCCCCAAAACAGTGGCAGCCCCCAGCTTGTGGCTGCCTGCTGCCCTCCGGAGCACGGAAATCCCTCTGGGGCTTCAAACCGAGCCCAGCCACCTTTGGGCTTTCCCCAGCCGGCCGCTCTCCGCCTTGCTGCTGGGTGCTGCCGTGCGGTGACTCACTGGCACGTGGGCGGCCAGCGCCCTTTGCCCCTCGGCCCTCTCCCAGCGTGGAGGCGCAGCGCCCACGGGGGTTTGTAGGTGCCGGGGTGAGGTTTCCGTTCTCCCCCTCCTCCCGGCCCCCAGCCCAAGCTGGCAGCGAGCCCGTGATGGAGCAGGATTGCGGAGCTGCTGGGCAGCCGCCAAGGCCTTCCTCCCGGGAGCAGCAGAAAGGGAAAAGCTTGACGTGGTTGCTGCTGCTTGAGGGAACAGGGAAGGGGGAGCCTTTGGGGGGAACACATTTGGAGATGGGGTCGCTGCAGGGAAGGGCAGCTGGGAGGGATGGGCTTGGCGAAGCTGCCCCAGTGCCCTCATGGGACTTGGTGTTTGCTGTGTGGAGAGCTGGAAAGGGATCGTGTCCCATTAGCCACAGTGTCACCCCCCTGTGCTGGCTCCCCCCGGACACCCATGTAAGCCCTGCACACACCGAGCACCTCCTTGGGCCAAGAAGGGCAGAGACAGACCGGATTTTGAGGGGAAGGGGATGAGAGTACCCGCATTTCAGCTGGCCCAGGGAATAGAGTGGTGGAAGTGAAAGTCCTGGGGATGCTCATGACTGCAAAAGGCATCATCCCACCTGGATGTGCCGCCAGCACCAGCGCGACTGTGGCACCTTTTGCCTGCCCTGGTCCCCATTGTGCCCACAAGGCATTGATGCTGCTTGTGCATCCACCGGGGAAACTGTTGCCTCGTTTTGTTGTTGTGGCAACTGCAGCCGGAGCATCCCCAGTGCGGCTTTGCCCAGGGAGCTGCTGGGACAGATGGAAAGGACAGATGCTGCTCCTTCATGTGGAAGGGAAGTCCTCAGAGCAATGCAGGGTTGACCCTTGGTGATTAAAACAGGGCTTGGAAAATTGCACATGGCCCATTTTGCAAGGAAGGGAAGGGAAGCTTGGCACAGCAGGGTTTGTGTTCACGTTGTCTAGCGTCCTGCCTGTTTCACAAGGCTGTTGAAAGGCCAACAGGGGACTGGGATGTGCGATTGCAGCTAGAGTTAAAGAGCTTGACTGCTCTGTGACGCACGCCGTGCAACGGGAGCCATTTGCAGAGCCAGGGTTTTATTGGTCCTACTATGAAACGGTGAACAGAGCTCGGCCACGCTCCAGATTTCAGGGGAGAGAAGGAAAACCAGAAGCACTGCAAGCAGCACCAGGGACTGCATCAGGGGGAGCTGGAGTTACAGATGTGGGTATCTGCAGCACGGGGATGCTCTCGCAGGGTTGGCTTCACAGCAAAGAATCAAGGCCAGCCCCCAGGGCTGCACCCACCAGCATCCAGCCTGTGGGTAAACCACACAGGAATATTTAATCCGATGGGAACAGAGTAGCCTGCATTAGCCTGTTGTGTGATCTAACTTGTTATTGTCGACTAAATTGGGTCAATACTCTAGATGAGATGCTGCTGAAAAGCCAAGTTTCTGGATGAGCTGATGTGTGGCGATAGTGGTGAACATCTCCAGCCTTCCTGAACCCCTGCGCCCACCAGCTCCCACCTGCTGTGCACACACGCATGGATCTGGGACTCCAGGACCTGATCCCACAGTCCTGAGCCAAGGAACAGTGACAGCATGGGAATTAAGTCAGGAAAAGAGGCTTTGCATGTGGCTCATGCAGGGCATGCTCTGTGCATTGCTTGTGCAACACGTCCTTGGAGCATTGATGCCCTCCCTGTGCGCCCAGTGGCTGCATGGAAACCTCCCTTCCCCACGCCCCAGAAGCGCGGGCACATGCATGCAAGGAGCTGCAGTGTGCTTCCTGGTTCCTCCCCAAGTCCAACCTGTTCTACCTATTCACAGTAAAAAAAAACAAAACAAATCAAAACAAACAAACAAACAAAAAAAAAACAGGCACGTCTGGATTGCTCTAGCATGGAGCAAAGAGATGATCTCCAGTGGGAGATGCAGCAGAGCCAGCAAAGTCAGGGAGGAGGGAGACCAGCTCCTCTTCCCTGGCACATCTCCTTTTGCAGCAGCAAAATCCAGCAGCTTCCCATTTCAGGGCTGAGCCTGCAGGGCTGGAGCAGGCAATGCTGCAGGTCGGCACCTGATACCCCTGAAGGTCCGTAGCTAGCGCCAGCCTTGCAGAAGTTCCCCGCTCCTCTCCACCTGCCAGAGGGATGGGCCCATGCCAGCCCCCCCGCAGCACCCCTTACCTTGGAGCCTGCTTGGGCCACACAAGGACTTTGGCTGCAAACTGATTAAAGACCGACCTAACGAACTCAAAGAGAATTCTTTAAATGAAGCCTGCTGTGCCTTGGAGAACTCCTGCCATGTCTATTTATTTAAATTTAATGGAATTTTTGTGGTAAGCTAATTAGATATGAATTGATTATTTAAGAAGCAGTCAGAGCAGTTTAAGCACTGCTGACTTGATGATTTTAATGTTTTCTTTAGAAAAACGTTCCTAGTTATGTAGCTTTGCGCACGTACGGACATTTAAGGGGAAGAAGCGGGTGCAAAGAGCGAAGCTTGGAGCCATCCATGGTGGTTTCTGGCTGAGGCAGCCACTGCCACATGGGGAGCGGAGCGAGTCCTGTCCCCGCTGCACACCAGACTCCAGAAATGCCCACGGGCTTCAGCAAAAAGGCAGCGACCTGCCGAGAAACACGGGTGTCAAACGCCGCACCACAGAGCCTGGTGGGCAATGCCCAGCTGAAGCATGCATGGTGGCAGCCCCTGCCTGCCCCACGCTGGACACACTGGGGCCGTGGTGATGCCAGTTGTTCACCCAAATCGCTGACGGCTCTGTGTCCCGATGGGGGAGTGGGACCCCGGGTGCCTTTGCAGGAGTCCCAGCCAGAGGAGAGCTCAGGTCGGGGTATGGGAACAGCTCCGCCAGGAAAGGATCAGCTTCAGGAGCAGCTTCTCCTGGTTTCCTCTGGACCTTGTGCGTTTTTCTCCATTTTTTCACCCATTTTGTGAATGAAGCTTGCCTGCCCAGTGCGAGTGGCCCTGCCCAGTGCGCTGCACCAAGCAGGGGTGCACAAAGCGGCTCCACATCCAGCACCCCGAGACTCCCTGTTTGCCCGTTGGGATGCACTGGAGATGAACCGGCGGGGGGATGCAGCCAGGAGATGGACAGCAAAAGCCTCCTGCCACCGGGTGTTTCCCACCCTCTGGAAGCCTCGGGTGGCCCCAGCGAGGTGCCCTCTGCAGCATTTTGGCAACCCAGCAGCTCCGTCAGAGCAGACATCGCCTGTCCCCTGCCCCAGCGGACACTGGCAGCCCTGGCACCCTCACCCATGTGCATCGCGAAGCCCCGTACAATGTCACCCGTGTGTGAAGCCTTGCACGGTGCCCTCCTGGTGCCACGCAGAGCTCACGCTGTCACCTACCTGCAGCCTTTACTCCAGCAGCCATATGGCACTCGGGCTGTGCCATCACGCCCGGTGTGCCAGCCCTGCACGGCCACCCCGCCACACACCTTCCCGTCAGTGTGACACGCTGGCCTTGCAGTGTCACCTCCGTGTGACGAGCGGGCCTTGCACCCACACAGCTGAGCCTTGTGCTGCCCCCCCTGCATTGCCACCACGGCCTGGCAGTGTCACGCCGTGCCAGCCTCGCAGTGTCCCCCCGCAGTGTGCCACCGCGTGACAGCTCTGCACTGTCACCCTGCGTGCCACTGCAGCTCCTCGGTGTCACCCCGTGCCAGCCTGGCACCGGAACCCCCCTTCCCTTCCCTCCCCCAGTGCCACCGCAGCCCGGCTGTGCCGCCCCGTGCCAGCCCGGCACCGTCCCCAGGTGCCACCGCAGCCCGTGCCGTGCCGCCCCGCCACCGTGCCCCCCGTGCGTGTCCCCCGGTGCCCCCCTTGGCCCTGTCCCCCCCCGCTCGTGCACGCCGCGCGCACTCGCGAAGCCGGGAGGGGACGGGAGGGGAGGGGGGCGAGCGGCGCGGGGGCGCGCACGGCGGGGCGGAGCGGGCGGGGGCGCGCGGCGGGGAGGGCAGCTGAGGACAGGGGGAGGGAGCGCGGCCGCCCCCGCCCCCGAGCCTGGCGCGTCGGTGGGGCCCGGCCCGGCCCGGCCCCGGCGCCTCATTGTGCTCCGCTTCACGCCGGCCCAAGATGGCGGCGGCGCCGGAGAGCCCCGCGAGCCGCCGCCGACAATAGAGGGAGGCGAGGGGAGCGGCGCCCCCCCCGCCCTCCTGCGCCCCCCCCCCCCCCCCCCCCTTTCCCCGGCCGCCGCCGCCGCCGCCGCCCCTCGCTCCCGCCCCCGGCCGGGCCCGGCCGCCACACCCCGGCCGGCCCCCCTAGCATGGTGCGGGGCCGCCGCCCGCTCCTCCGGCTGCCGACATGGGCGAGAGGCTGGAGCTGCGGCTCAAGTCGCCGGTGGGAGCCGAGCCCGCCGTCTACCCCTGGCCGCTGCCCGTCTACGTGAGTACGGCCCGGCCGCGCACCTGCCCGCGCCCTGTCAGCGCCCGCCGCCCCTCGCCCCTTTCCCCCGTTTCCCCCCCCGGGTCCCCCCCCGGCCCGCGGCGGCCCCGGCCCGGCCCCGGCCCCCGGCTCGGGCGCAGCGCCCCGGGCGGCGGGCGAGGGGCGGCCCGGGGGCTGCCGCGGCTCCCCGGGCAGTCAAATTCCCCGTTTGTGCCTATAATTGGCTGCCCGGACTGCAGGGCGGGGAGGAGGAGGGCTGCTTAATGAAAACTTTTCGGCTTTTGCCCCAGCTCGGCTCGTGGAAGCGGGTAACAGCGGGAGCCGCTCCGAGCGGGGCCAAACGGCCGCGGTTCGGCGGTTTCGGTGGGGCCGGGGGGCCCGGGAGGAGCCCGGCGGGGGGCTTCGTGCCCGGCTGCCCTCACGCCAGCACCTGTCCTCGCAGCCCGGCTCCCGCCCGGGCTCCCGGTGCGGTTTGTCGGTTGCTGGCAGCTGCGACCCGCAGCTTTCAAATAAAATGTCACTCGGCCCCGCGTGGCTACGGGAGCCGCGGGCTGCACAACTTGCCCGGCTCTTTCCTGCCCCTTCCGAGTCCCTTCCGAGATGCGTGACCTTGATAGCAATGTCCGTGCCCGGTCTGAGCACCTCACGAGAGGCGAAAGGCTGGGGACGGTGTTTTTCTTCTGTCCCTGGCGCTTGTGTCGATCCTTGAACAATATTTCACCCCAAGCGTTTGTCTCGGCAGTGAGGACAGTTTTGTAAAAGGAGAAACCCCTGTGCGTGTAGATAGCTCTTGTGCTTGGCCTGCGTGCTGTTGATTATTCCTTGTGTTTCAGGGCTTGCTCTTGTGTGTGTGCTGCTTCGCAGGGAGAACGTGCTGGGACGCAGAGGCTGGGGCAGTTGATGCCGCCGATACCGCTCGCCTGGCAATCGCAACGTGCTTGTGTGTGAATGATTAGAAATGTATGGCTTGTGGCAGGGGAGATGGCTGTGCCTTCCTATCTGCCGCTGCCTTTCGGTGCTGTTGCTGTATCTGTGGTTTCCAAAACATCCTCCATGTATGCTGGCGTGCTATTTTCATCGGCTGCTCCCGGAGCTGGAGCCTCCAGCACACGCTGGTTAATGCAGCCTTTCCTGTTTGGGCAGCTCTGTCATTCGTGTGT
This sequence comes from Anas acuta, assembly GCF_963932015.1. Lineage (NCBI taxonomy): Eukaryota > Metazoa > Chordata > Aves > Anseriformes > Anatidae > Anas > Anas acuta. The sequence continues at coordinate 1,186,591 of NC_089004.1, read as the reverse complement.
GTGCGCGGGCGCGCGCTCTGCTTAAATTGTCAGAAACTGAAAGCATAATGCTGACCGGTTCGGTCTTCGTGCTGCCAAATATTAACTTGCGGTTCTAGGCTGTCTGATTGAAGTGTAGGTTAAAGATTACATAGGTTAGGGATTAATCTGGAAGGAAGGAGCGGTTTTGTGTGTATTTGCAGAACTTGCTAGGTTTTTCTTAAAAACAAAAATCCTCCAAACCTGCTCCCCCCACCGTGTGAATTTCAGTGCTGTTTTCTGCATGGGAAACAAGGGTTTAGTTAATTTAGGAAAACTTGAGCAGCAGGTTCTGAGGATGGCAGCGTGCATAGATTTTCTTTCCCAGTTAATCAGAAATGTGGTGGGCAGGGTGCTTATCCCCATGTGCTATCTGCGTATGTTAAGAAATGCCGCAAAACCCGAACATCCTGCCGTTAAACCGGCCTCTTGGCACTGCAGATTTTTCCACGGTAATTCAGAAGTGGATGGTTCATCTGGAGCCAATCAATGTTCTGTCCTGCAGTTTTGTTGAAAAGATCGTGCTGCATATTATGGGAGTGTACGCTTGTGTGCGTGGGTACGCATGCATACACACACGCACGCCGCTCACGGCTCTGGCCCTTGCGGCAGCAGATGAACTCTGGAGCTTTGGAAATAAATCCCGGTCTTTGTGCATGGCAGCGTTTGGCCTGCTAACATTGTACTCTGCTGAACTGCAGACTTTCTTTCCCTCGCTGGCTCAGCCTTCAGTTGGCAGCAGGGTATATGTACCGTTGTGGTTTTAGAGCTCGGCTCCGTTTGACGTAAGCAGAACATTTCTTAGTTTCACCGCTCTTTCTGCTGCAGGCTTCCTAGGAAGCAAGGTGGGATACCTGGGGAGGAACAGAAATGCCTCCAGTTGTGCTGGTTAGCAGCTTTCTTGCTGCTTCCTGATGTCAGATGTGTTTCCCAAAGAGAGTTGGGGAAAAAGGGGAAGGGGAAGCTCGTGGCCCCCGCTGATTACTTGGGGTGAAGGCACAGGGGTGGCAGGGATCGTCCTCCCCAAGATCGGGTTTTGGGAGATGGCTGAGACCTGCAGCCCGACGAGCACCGCAGTGTGATGTAACCCCCCCCATTAAGTCACTTGGCTATTTTTGTGTGCTTACCACGTCTGAAAGGAGCGGCGTTAGTATTGCTCTGTGTGCAGGGCTAAGGGTCCAGTCCCTTGTATCAATGGGTGCCTGGATTGATAAATGCCTGTTTATTTAAGGACTGCTGCTTATTTTGTGCCCATTAGGAAAAGTGGGGTCTCTTCAGACTGCTGAGCTTGCACAATAGCTCAGCTGACAAACTGAGGCTTGTTGGGATGCTAAAAGAGCCGAGGAGGGTGATGTGAAACACGTATTTCCCTACAAGTCTAATTAGGGCCGTGGGAGGAGAGAGCACTGGCGTTGCAGATACAGCCTCCCACTGGCTTACATACAAAACTGAAAGTATGACTCTTTCCCCCGCCTTCTGCTTTTCTCAAAGGAAAGGCCACGGTTTCCTAATGAATACATGGTGAGCAGTTCTGTCCATAGCACACTGTGATGAGTAAGTTGAATAGTGCATGGTGAGTAATCTCTCCTCATGACTCACAAAATATTTTCTGATGTTGACCTCTGTTTTTATGAGTGCCCTGCTTAATCAGAGCTGAAGTGAGTTTATTCTTTTGTATGCGGTTTAACTCCTTGACTCCCACATACCTGCCCCATTTGTTGCTTGCTTTAGCTTGTCAAAGACCAGTGATGCTGTGTTTAAAAACAAACAAAACAACAACAACAAAAACCAATAGTTTTGGTAGCATAAGAGGTACAGGCCTGGGTAAAGGAAGTTCCTTATTTGCCCAGCTGGGTGATTGAGTGGAATTAATGGATCTAGGTGGTCTTAAATAGGCTAATGCTGGCTGAGGGTGGCATTTGTAGGCAGCTTCCAGCATGGATATGCACAACGTGCTACTTGCTGCCTAGGGGTAGATCTGATGGATACAAGGGGTGAAATCCCCTTGTCATTCAAAGACTTGCAGATGGTTAGGTTTATTCCAGAGAACTGTCCTTAAACTCATTCATTCTCCTGTATTTGTCTCTGATTTCTACTCTAGTTACATCCAAGCATTCCTTAGGTTTGAATGGGGAGATTTCCCATACCGTGGTGGCTCTGCCTGATCTGTGAGGAGTCTGCAGTTGTCATCTCCCCTGCACAAGCGGCCCTGCCCTAGAGTTCAGCCTGTTGTGCATAGGGGAGAAAAAAAAGCATGTTTTTAGAAAAAATCTGTCTCAGTGCCACCATCTGATCTGGCACAGTCCTGCTCATACTATCCATGGCACCAGCGAGGGGTTACTTGCACGTGGAGCTGAGCAACAGGAGGCTTGGGAGCTGCTGAAGCTGTTTTTTGTCACCCAAATTGTCGTTAAACTGCACCCTAACACAGCATACAGGTTTGTGGGTATGAGCAAGCGCTTGTACCGGTAAGAGGGCAGTGTCTTATTGATCTCCTCTCCTCCATGCTGGCACTGGGCTGGTTTGTGACGTGGTGCAGGAAGCCGTGGTGGGGCGCAGCTGGGTGACATGGGGGGAGTTGGTTCCCTGGTGGCACGGAGACTTCGTCCTGATGGCTGCAGATGTCTTGTGCCCTGTCCTGCTAAAAAAAAACAACAAACAAAAACAAACAAAAAACCAGCCTACAAATCCTTGTCTATCTTGGGAGTCACATCTGCCTGTCTTGCCTGGATCTTTTCATCTCCAGGCCTTCCCATTGTTCTGCTGAATAGCGTTCCCCAAAAGCTCGCGGGGGGCCAGGGGGCCGTGCTGTGATGCCTGGGTGCCCCCCTGGTGGCCCCGGCCCCCTCTGTATGCTGGTGTTGCACCCAGGGTGTCTCTGACTGCTTTGGTTCCCATCTCCCAGCCTGGAAGTCTTGGGGCCTCGGCTCTGTCCCAGGAGGGGATGGTCCCACCTGTGCCACCATCAAAGGCTTATGAGGGTTTGGTGCCTCCGCTGTCAGCCCCTGAAGCTTGTGCCTTCACATCCGCAACTGTGAGGACAAGCCTGGCTTGAACAATTCATTGGTTAGTCTGCGTTCCTCCTCTTTGCTGCTGACTTTTGGCTGTAAAGGCACAAAAAATTACTGCTGGCTGCTTTGGTGTTGTGGGAGAGGCGTGCGTGTGCCTGATGCTGCGGAGTAACGGGATAGCAGCGTGGTGGTGATGGGTGGTGTTTGCACAGGTGGCAGGGCACATGGTGCTTTTCCTGTGTGGATTTTATCCTTGCTTTACCACCCTCCCCGCAGCCCCCCAAACCTGGCCGGGGAGACAGCTGCTGTCATCCTGTCACCGAAGTGCTGTGCGTTAAAAGCCCAAGGGCAGCCTGTGACAATGGAAATCACTGCCCGGCTGGGAGTGCACCTTTAAAATTAAAGATCAACCGTAGAGACGAACAACAAACCTTGCTTACAAATACTTGAATTTAATGCCTTCCTTCTTTTTTTTCCCCTCATTGTGTCGCTCAGCTTGAGTGGCAGTCGTTTTTCTGACAGCTGGCTTTGACTTCTCAGGAGCTGAAGCAGGCATGGGAGAGGCTGAAGCCGGGAGTGGGAATGGTGCTTGGGCTGGGGGGACCACGGAAGGGTCCTGGGGGTCCACTGTCCCCAGCACTGTCCCCCTGTCGCCATCCCTGTCCACGGCCCTATCCTCTTGCTGCTTCCCTGCCCAGTCCTCCTGTACTCCATTGGGACGAGCTGATGGTGAGCAGTTTCCCTTTGCATCACTTGGTGCTGGAGGCAGGGGGGGCACAACGGGGCCGTGTCTCGGCACGGTGCCAGGTCTCCGGTGCGGTGCGGGGCGGTGCTGTGAGCTGGAGGGCTGAAAATAGCTGGGCTGGAAAAAAAAAAATATATAAAAAGTTCCAGCGTTTTCCTGGCAGCCCCCTCCACCCTTGCTCCGTGCTGTGAGTCACGCTGCCTCTCGGCTGGGCTGGGGGCGGCCGTCGGGCTGCCTCTGCCCACGGAGCCTCCCCGCGCCCTGAGTAATCACCCAGAAATTCGGTGGCGGCGGCAGCAGGGGTTAGGGGATTTTCTCTGATTTCACAGATGCTGTTGATGCAGCTTGTTGGGAAGTGTTTGTGGGGATGACTCATTAATTAAAGAAACTTCTCTAGTGAAGAAAAGGTTTGAAAACTTTAGCAGACTTCCTATTTCTCAAACCCTCGCGCCCTCCCCGGTCCTCAAAGAATTTGGAGTGGCGGGAGTGAGCGGTAGAAAGCTGGCAAATAATTGACTCAGTCATTTCAAAAGCGCTTGGGTTTCTCAGCTACCCAGTGAATAAGCAGAAGCAAATGACAGAGCTGGCACAGCTATTTCATTTTTCGGTACTTTGCTCTTGAGAGCCCAGCAGCATGCCGCGAGGTGGCCTCGCTGATGGGAGGACCTCAGGCACGTGGGTGTTGCTGAACAGCAGCCGCCTTCTGGGCTCTGCCCCGCCAAGTCCAAGTTGCCAGGAGTGACGCCCGGTGCTCGTTTGGTTTTCCCTCTGGCTTTTGTTCAAGGCTCTGACCCGTTGGGTGCAATACAAAATCAGGAGTTGGGTTAACAAATGCTTTTCTCCTAATGTTGCTGTATATAAAGTAAAAATCATTCCCTTGCATCTCATCTTGAAACCGTGGTACTCCTTATGTCTCGTATAACTCAGTTATCTGAAAGGTAACTGGTGAAAGATGGAGTAGCTGTTCAGGGTGGTGCTTTTCTTTGCAGCAGATGAGTGAGGATTCATGTCCCTGTCCTGGCCAGGGCTCCAGCTCTGGTGATTCAAATTTATCTGCCTAAAACGCACCCATCAGTTATGGTCAGATGTGGTACTGAAAGCTTTCAGTGTGCCAAGGGAAATCCATGCCACCACATGCAACTTCAACTCTTGTCCTTCATGGCAGCCTAAATATATATGGAGATGATTATCCTTTCAAGCCTCAGCTATGTGAGTGAATTGTGTTTCTCTTGGGAGCTTAGGCAAAATATCTTACCTCTTGGTATGCAAGATTTATGGGAAATTTAATCACCCTTCTCCCCAGACATCCATATGTCTACTTTTGTACTCTTCTTTCTTTCTATTTTAGCTCTTTCTTACTGCCTCTCTCTCTTTTATTTTTGTGGCTGCTTTGAGTTAACCTTTGACTGGCTAATTAAAGCTTTTCACTGTAACGATCGAGGCAAGGACCCCCCCTGCACCCAGTGTATTATCACGGATTGATAATCCAGAAGTATCTCAATGTCTTTAAAATACTGTTGCTTAATTTATTTTCTGCTTCTAACAGAAGGATCCACAGAAGCAAAAGAAGTTCATATTAGGTGTCTGAACGCATTAGGACCGTGATATATTTTCTCTTGTAGTGATTATTAAAGATAAGACAAAACTTCCTCTGAAGAGGGGATCAAGTAATAAAATTGAATGTGCGATGCTTGCCACATGCTTCTATAGATACCGCATTCAGTAGGTACTATTTTTAGAGCATAGGAAGAAGGTGAGTATGTTTTACAGCAGGAAATGATGGCTTCACAGATATGAACGGATCTATGAATGACGAAAAAGTTTCTGTGCTGAGTATTTTGGTTTGTTTATCTAACGAGTGAATGAGAATTTCCGAAAAGTCTTCACTGAAAGATTTGCTTGGTGCCCTGTGAAAAATCTAAGGATTTTTATACTGAGGAGCTAAATGAAGCGTTGGAAAGTTTATCAGGAAAGAAAAATCAAGAAAACCTTCAGAAAATTCTGAATAAGTTTGTGTATAAAGATAAAAGGAGAGGGGGCTAATACTGTTACTTTCATTGAAAACTTTTCGGATACTTTTGGTGTGAAGGGCAGCTCCCTGAGTTTTTGGCATTACTGTGTCATTTACTTTTTAAACCTCAACAGTGGTAGTAGCTACTTCTAGAATCCTGAAAGATTTGGGCGTTAAAACCAGTTTTTTCATTTCTCTTTTGCCGCAGCTGGCTTGCTGTGGTGGTGCAGGTGATCCCTTCTGGCCTGCGGGTCCGCGGGCAGCCCCTGGAGTTGGGGCTGGAGCCACCGCTTGTCCTTTCTGCTTATGTGAAGAAACAGAAATCTGCAACATAAGATGAAAATACTGCAAAATTGCGGGGTTTAAACTATTTACAAGTCTTTAAAATTGAAGCTTTAAAGAATCGTTGGCACTTGGAAATTCATGTGCTGTTCCAAATCTGTACTGGGTGTAGCTTGTGTCATTGCTCCACAAGTTGAAGCTTACTGGGGAGAAACCGTAACTATTTGTATTCTTCCTTTGTACCTCCCAGTACATCTTTAGGAACTCAGTGGGCTTCAGAAGGAGCGCAAGGCTTTATCACTAACTTACGTTGTAGTATTCAAGCCTGGTAAGTAGGGGTAGAATTCCTGAGCTGTCCCAGATTGGAATATCTTTATGGGATATGACGTGGTTGTTCAAGGCATCCTTGTCCTGCCAGTGGCCTGAAAGATGCTTCTTTTTGGCCTGCCACTTTTCCTTGCAGGAGACGGGGATCAGCAAAACATCCCGTTGCTGGCCCAGCGAGGCTGTGCTCTGAGCTTCCTCCCAGCCTTGCCTGCCTCCACTGCAGAGGTTGGAAGTCAGCGGGATCGAGGAAGATGATAGCAGCTTTTCTGCTCTTCCTCCTTGCTCATCCAAGGAGGGGGATTGCCTTTGTCACGGCTTGGGGGTCTCCTTCGGTGCCTCGGCTGCCAGTCCTTCCAGGGGGGTATGTCAGAAGGGATGGTTGCTGGTGGGGAGAAGCAGGAAGGTCCCAAAGCTTTGATCCCTCTCTTGGGGCTTCTGTGCTATCTTAATTAAAGGTGATTAATGGGAAAAAATGGGTAGGGAAGCTGTAGTTTTTAAAGATAGTATTCAAAACAGGGGAAGAGAGTCTGCTTGGAGCTGGAAAAGTTCAGGCACTTAATGCAGCTCTGGGGCTGGGTATTAATTTCTACCAGCAATAACTCTGCTTAGATTTTACGTGCAGGTTTAAGTTCCTGGCAGTGTGGATGTGTATGGCTGTTTTCCTTTCCGCTCCCCCCACCTCTCCGGTTACTGCTGGATAGGATTGTTATTTCTTCATTAACGAGGGCTCTGGCCACAGGGCAGCTCAGCACTGGTGCTTCTGCGAGTTGCAGCAGCTGTTGCCAGCTCTGTCCGCTTGCTGGTGTGACCAGGCTGCCCTCGCCCTTACAGCGGTGTGTTTGCACGCTGGTGCGGTGAACTGGCCTGGTTGGAAGGGAGCTCAGCCAAAACACTAAAAAGGTTCATTTTCAGCTTTGCCCTTCCCTGACTTTGAGGCGTGCGTGTGCTGGCAGTGCTGCCCAAGAGCAGGAGCTGGCTTTTGGAGAGGTAATGGTGAGGTGCGTGGGCTTAAGGTGTTTGTGAAATGTTGGCGGGGCCTTCTTTGTTGTTGACTTGAGTGGAAGCCCAGCAGCCTGCTCTCTCCCAGAATAAGCAAACAGAGTCCTCTGCACGTACACGTGGTGCTGTTCTGCTGCTGGAAGAGCTGAGGCTTCAGCATGCTCCCTCCAGCTGTCGTATTGTGGGAACAGGCTATGACTGCAGTTACCAAAAGAGCAGCAGCATGTGCCAGTGCAAGGTGCTGCTTTACCAAAATAGTTGCATTCCCTTGTGTGCTCCGATATAAACGTCTTGGAATTTTTAACTAATTTATATTCTTTTGTAATAGAGCTGCTATTGGCAATGTCTGGCTTGTGACGCCTGAAGCCAGCGGGTCATCCTGGTGTAACAGTCCCACGTGGATGTTGCCACAGACGCTTCTGCAGAGAGATTGCATGTTAATGTATTTATACAGCCCCTCCTACACACTTTCATGGGAAGGATTCCCTCTTGCATTTGTGCAGTGTCCGTAGCAACAGTTGTAATTGCTATGTTGAAAGGCAAAACGGTTTTATTGTGGTTTAGGTAGCTGCAGTGAAAGTCAAGTGTGAGTGCCTGGTAGCATCCAGACCCACAGCTGTAAATACTGGATCGCTGGTACTCATGGTCTGTAATGATCACCCAGATGAGTTTGGATTTTCTTATCTAATCCCTTTTTCCTTCATTAACTTGGTCGTTTCGATATATACTGGAGCTTGACCCTTAAGGAGGCCATAATGCACTCCATGGTTTCCGTGGTGTTTTCTGTTTAGTTTTGTCAGACAATAAACTTACTAACTGCTGAAGCTGCAGCAAACTTGGCTGCTCTCTTGCTGTGTGGGAGATGGGTTTCAAAATGCAGTTGTGGTTGCTCTTGCTTCCCTTGCTGCTTCTCTGAGGCTGGGAGGAGAACAGATACAACCTGTTAGCAGCAGGAGGTGTCTTTCTGTACATACTGATGTGTGTGTATTTTTGTGAATGTCCTTAAATTTCCTTGATATAAGGGAACAACAATAATTGGATGCTTCAGAAAAGACTTCTGATCCTCATATCCCTTGGCAAGAAGATTTGTACTTCGGATTTTGCTGTGGAAACTGGATGACAGTATCTTGCTTTGGGATAAAATCTGATAATATAAAAAAAATAGTCTACGTATACAATGTGGAATATTGCATTGACCATACTTGCCCTTTTCGTTACTCCAAGTTTAACTGGTGTTTTAGCATGAAGCAAGACCTAAAAATGCAAAGTGGTTCAAGGCACTGACTGGATTTCAGAGCTTGCTGTTCATAGCAGCTGGAAGCGCTTAGGTTTTGCCTTTTCACAGACCCTTGTAGTTGCTGTTGGCTGTGGGTGTGCTGTGGACGTTGAAACTGTGCTGGTGAGCCTCCGTAGAGGGCGTAAATAAAGGTAAGCCCTGGAGGAGAAGCACCTTCTGCTGAAGGCACGGCCCTTTTGAGAGGGTGTCCAGGTGCCACGCAGAGCAGCACCACAGCAGCTTGCTTGGCCTTCCTCAGCCATTGTTGGCACCTAAACCCATCCTCTGCAGATGGAGGGAACCCAGCGCCATTAGAGGCGCTTGTCCTGCTAGTATTCTGCAAGATTGATTGGCTTTTCCTAATCTGTCTTTTTGATCTCTGCTAACCATCTTGTCTCCAGCTGTAACATCCTCTCCTTCAGATTTATGGACCACTGCTGCTACAGGCACCCAAGCTGTGTTTTAAACCCTGAGGCTAGCGAGACTGACCTCCCACGTCATGCAGGTTAAATAAGACCGTCTTCGGTGGTAGGTTAGAATTCGGTGATCCAAGTGACTTCTGCTGAAAACATGAGCGGATTCAGCATTTGGTAACTGGCAGTCAGTGTGATGTGGTTGAAGTGTGGGAAGTAGGACAGGATCTAATCATTAAAAAGTACACGAATCTTGCTCTTAATGCATTTTTAACTCCTTGTGTCAGGTTTTGGTGTTTGAGTTGTTTGGATTCATCTGGTGGGCGGTGAAAAGCTCATAGGAGATCTCTTTCCCCTGCTTTGTGAGTGCTTGACCACAACTTGCTTGCACGCTTCTGAAGAGCTACTTTGGCCACCCAGCCTGTTTTAGGAGGAGGAAATGTGGTCTAGTGAGTCAGACACTGAACCAGTTCTGCAAAGGTGAGAATTGCTTTTGCTGCAGGACAGTTCAGTCTTGGGCAGTCACTATGCACAGAATGTTCCTATCTGTGAAACGCAGATAAGGAATCTTCAAACCCTTTGTATGGTGCTTGGAGATCTACTGATAGAAAGGCACAGGCTTTTTTTTTTTTTTTTTAATTTCCCCAACACCACACCCAGGATTTCAAACCATTTGTTCTTCCAGGTTTGGGCTGTTTGCTGCATTTAGTGTGCAGTGCTGTGTAGGCTGATCAGATCTCGCTAGGCTCATGTTTCACATGTGGGGAAAATGAAGTGCAGAATAACAGTGCTTACCCACCAGGCCCCAGCAGGATAAGCATAGTTTCATATGCAGGACCTAAATATAGAAAAATGTGAATTTGGAAGGGCACTAGGATATTGTTCCTTGCTTCAGGCAATGTCAGCTGTCTGATGTAATTGAACATGTTCTGTGTGTTTGAGAAATAAATGTGTAGTCTTTAAATCTGTTGCTTTAGGTTAGGGATTCAGGTTAGAGCTGGAGTTGTTGCACTGTGAGATAACCAGTCCTCTACAAATGCACCTGAGAGACTAGGTTACAGAATTACATCAAAATAATGTCTGCGATCTCCTAAGGGATGAAGTTCACTTGACAAAATAATGTGACCAAAACAGCCACACCTTGTGCAAGAGTGGGTAGTGCTTTGTGTTCCTTGTGACCTTCCTTCACAGCAGTGAGCTTGCGTTCTGGCAAAAATAAATGGTTATGTTCACTCCCGTTTGCTCTCGTGGTGTTTAGCAAAAACTACTTTTTTTTATGAAAGAGTTGGTGCTTTGCAGAACAAAGTTATCTATAACTGAAATGTGTCTGGCACTGCTCGTATGATGCATAGTGTGATTGTTCTCTTTGTAGATGTTACATTAATAGTTGTGATAATTACTGAAAACTTAAAAGCTGTAGTCATACTGATGAGGTTTTTTAACTAGGGTTAAAAGTGTGTGATGATAGAAAATAGTGGTTACATGAAAATACGTACTTGGCAAGAGCTTTTGGACACTCCTATTTGTCCTTTTAAAAACACCTGCAGTGCTTCTCATCTGCAAGATACAAAATGTCTTTAGTAGCAAGAGGGCTGGCTGACTTCTGCACTGAAGCCTGCAGCAGCTTTCCTATGTTGTTTTTTTTCCTGTGATCAAGAGAGCTGAGCTGAAGCTACAGGAAAGAGTCCTCACTAGGAAAAATCAGGATGAGTAACTCTTAGGGAAGAGGTAAACAGAAAGATCAAGCTCTTCAATAATAACACTAGTAATAAATATATATAATTAAAAAATTGCTCCATGGCCTTATCTCTGTATGCCAAAGGGCAGACTGGCTTGTGCAGGAGCAGGAACGTGTGCTGGCAGGGCATCAGGACACTGATGTGCTCCAAGTCACAGTAGTGGATGTGGTTCTGGCCTTGGCCCTCAGACTCCTGACGTTAGAGTTGTAGGAACGTGGATGGGGAAATCTGGCCCAGTTGTGCTCCCTGAAACTTTCCTCTGCCGTTTTCCATACAAAACTGTGTTCTTGCAAGTGATTTTTGAAAAAGCGTCTGCTTTCTTTCCATCATTTTTCCTGTGAAACGTCTTGGCAAAAACTTGAATTTTATCTGGGAGATCATATTTCAGTTTTAGATCAAACGTTTAACTTGAAGACAAGAACCCTGTATTATAAATTTCAGTTAGAGAGAGTTGGCTGTAAATAACTACCAGTGTGTGTTTGTTTTTGTTTTTCACTTGTTATGAGTAGCTTCGAGTATTCTCAGTTCCTGTAGTCTGCAACTTTTTTAATGTGCCCAGGCCACATTAAAGTGTGGAAGTCTCCTGTCGTGAAACAGCTTCTGCTCGCGTGGCTCAGGAGGTTCTGGGGGCCTCTCGATCTGCACGAGGAGGCCGGGGGAGGGCTTGGGGCCGAGGCGCAGGATGACCGGGCCTCCTCTTGGCCTCAGCACCGAGGCGTCCTCCTGTGACCGCCCACAGAGCAGGTAGGCTTGTTTCTTGAGGCTTCTGCACAGTGTTTTCTGTGATTGATGGCCAGTCTGTCTGTAGGAGGCTCTTTACCAGCAAGTTTCGCTGATAAAGCATTGGGAGAGCAGATAGGGTGTGAGGCTGTGCTCTTACAGGCAGTGTTGTACGAGCGTGGCAATGTTGTACAGTTCTGGGTTACTGCTGCCTGAAAAGGGAAGGGGATTGAAAAAATTGAATTGGTGTCCGAGTTGCGCAGGCTTCTGTCTGCCTCCAAATGTGTGGTGCTGGCCGCTGCCTGTCCCTCCTGGTGCTGGCTTCATGGTCCTCTCAATGGGGTTGTGGAAAGAGCAGCTTAAAACTGCTGCACCAAGCACAGTTGTGTGTCCAGCCAAAAGCAGCCCATCTGCTTGTAAGGGGCTAGGCAGCTGCCAGAGCTGAGCCCAGGGAGGCTGCAGCTTTGCTTTGGTGAGTTTTCCATTCAGAAGCTCCACGAGCCGCTGAAGGCTCTCTCAGTGTCACGAACGCAGTTGGGATGAGTGGGGCTGGCTAACGTCTGTTCTTGTTAAATTTAACAACTGTAGCATTGAAACAGAGCTACAAGTGGTCCCTAAAGAAAGGGAAGCTGATTGGTATTTCCTTTAGATCTATTTTTTTCCCTCCTTTGCTCCTCTCTTTTCCGTGGCCTTTTATGCTTTGAAGAAATGCTAGATCATCTTTGATTTCATCTGCAAGGCTTGCAAGAGACCTTAGGAGCTTGTCTACCTGTACAAAGCATATTGGAGAGAATAGTAAACGTGGTGAGTGTTGCAACACAAGAAGTTTAGCTGCAGTAAACGTGGAGCTTTTTTGAACTCGGTTGCTGATAGATAAAGAGACAAACTGAGCTCTGAAAGGCCCCTTCTGGCAGGAGTTTCCAAATGGAGGCATGGGGTTGCATGAGCAAAACCACTTGCTTGAATTGAGTGGTCTGTAGCTGTCGACACGCATTGTGGTATTTATATATTTTTCACTTTTAACCCAAGACAAAGGAATCTGTTAAATAAGCAGTTTTGGATATTTGTAGGGGCATTGTCATGAAGACCTATAGGACAAAGGGTTTCTAATTGTGCTCTGCTAGCACTGAAAGTGTGAAGAATGTAACTTCTTCAGAGAAAAAGGTTATGCCCCTCTAAGTGTGAATTCACTTTTCCGGTATAATGTGCTTATGTTGATAAACCGTATTCTTACTATCCAGGAACACAGCTTACTGGAAGAGCCAGATCAGCCCAGGGGGTTTACAGCATGATAATTCTGCGTGTAGTGAAAGGTGAAAATTTACAGGGGATGTTTATGGATGAGCTGGCTGTCTTGGGTTATTTTCGTACTTCGCAGATAACAAATAAAAAGACAGGCGAGCCCTCCTCCTGTGTATGCCTTTTCTTCTTCATGCCTTTTCTTTCTTCATGTGCAATGAGAGTCAGGAGCGGATTCTTGTTCAACCACCTCCCTGTTTCCTAAGCCAAGGCTTACCAGTAGAATTATTTCCTGATGCTCCAAGCTGGTTCCTTGTTTATTGGTGCCGCTGGTTTGGGCTAAATGTCCTGACTGCTCTTGTGTTGGCAGCCTCTCCTTTCTGATAGCGCAACAGGAGCATTTCATTTTTCTCATGTGACTCCTTGATGAATGGAGTTAATTTTTGCTGTTCTGAAAATCAAAGCTTTTCCTTGTAAAATATTACTTTGTACCTTTACCATAACACACTTAAGAAATGCTTGCCTTGATTTCTGCCCCTCTCGGTCATGAGATTCTTTTTATCTGGATATTTATAGGGATGTGTGTGAGTTTCTGGAAAGAGAACTCTTACAGGTCTGATTGGTCCTGAGCATATGAACTGCTTACATAAGGGGGAATTCTGTTCCCTCATGCATATTTGAAAGCTGCAATGCTGATGGGAAAAGCTTCTATGTGACTTACAGCATGTGACTTGAAGAAGTAGAAATAATCCCCAGCCTTCAGGTCATCTGTCCATTAGTGTTTCTCTTCTTCCACTGCCTCCCTCCCCTGCCTCAGTCTTTTGCTTTCTGTTACCTGGCCCTGCACTTTGCTATAGCATTTCCCATGGTAACTCTATAGAAATTACACTTCTGCAGCAGAAGATGAGGGACAAGGGATTTATTTGAGAGCGCTAGCCTATATGCTTTTAACTCTGAAATGTCCTTAGATACTGGGCTCCTAATTAAAAGATCAAAGCCACTTTAAGAAACAAATGTCTAAATATAACCCAAACTGTGCAGATGGACTCTGCTAACCACGTCTTCACACGATGGATACAACAATATATATAGGAACACCTGTAACTTCCCCCAAATAGACTTTTTTTTTTTTTTGTAGCATGGTGCATATAGATGCAGCTACAAGGGCTTTATGGGTGTGTGCTTGGAATGGCTTGTTAAACACGCTTGTGCTCCTGAGTAAACTCTCAAATTAATGTCAACAAACATCTGTGTCTCACAGTCTAGTGTATACTTGTAGTGCGCTACTTTTAATGTGTTGTGTGGGTGGTTTTTGTTTTTCAGTTGATAAAGAGGTCTGTGTGTTCAGGTCTCTCTTCTTTTGTGCTGTGAGATTTTTACACTGATACCGCTCCTACTGCTCATTTGATGCTTTATTTTAGAAAGCCATTCTCTTTGCATTCATCTGACTGTCCACCTGGAGATGTGAGGGTGTACTGGCTACTAGGTCGATGAAAACAGCTGTTTGTTGTGCAGCTTGCAGTCATGTACCTTCTGCATACCAATAAAATTGTCAATGGTATCAGATACGCAGTTCCTGATTTCAGGCAATGACAAAGAAGGAAGTAGAATGATAGATCCTTCATATAAAGTGTATGCTAGTTCATAGAGGCTTGAAAAAAATATTTTCTTAAGCCTTATTTTTTTCTTAGAGGTCTAATTTTGATTAGTTTAATGGTGTGGGTGTCAATCAAAGACTCCTTCCTTAGTACACGTATCTTCTGTGTACTGAAAAAGACTGATTCCTGTAATCTTCTGAAGAACAGCATGTTTAATGTCTTTTTAAAAACATCTGTTTTTCCTCTTATTTCAGGACAAACACCATGATGCTGCTCATGAAATTATTGAGACAATTCGGTAAGTGTTCAATGCAGACATTGCTGGAACCCTTTCTTGTGCATTTCTGTGTCTTGGTGGATGGACATCTTGGGATATGAAGGAGGGCAGCAGTCAGAACTGCCTCTTAGCTTTAAATTACTTTTTGAGCTGAATTGATGTTTCTGCAACAAAAATCTTTAGCTTTTTCCTGTCAAACTTTAACTTTGTTTTAACTTGCTACATTCCATGTTCTTTTGAACAGGATTAAAAATAAATAGCGATGCTTAACGTTTGGTGCTGCTTATAGCAAAGGTTGCAATGCTTTGAGGAAACTCTGCTTCAGTAACCAGTGAAGGCAGTTTGTGTTCAACCTTTAGACGAGAAAAGTTAAACAAACAAAAAAACATCTTTGGCATGTGTTGAAAGTTGTGGTCCTGTTGAAAAATCAACAGCACATCCTTTTCCTCACCCTCTCCCTTTTCTCCTTGTTGTTGGAATGGTGCAGCATCCCTTTGGGATTGATGTCCCTGCTAGCATTCCTCTTGACCGCTGGTAGAGTTGGACCAATATTGGGGAAAAATTGGAGGCTAAAGGTGAAAGTCAAAGAAGTGTAAGAAGTCCGAGTGTTTCCAAACAGTATTAGGGTCAATACAACCTGTGGCTATGATATGGCTTGCTGTTGTTTCAGCAGGATTAGGAAGTGACTTGCTGTAGAGCTACCTTTATGATACTGACACAAACACCCCAAACATCTGAGGTCAGTATTATCCACTTTAGATTGTTTAAAAACTGTTTGTGTTAACTGTTTTAGAGCTTCACAGCACAGACTATCTGGGTTGGAGGGCTGTTTCCTGCAGTAGGTTCTCATGGCTGGATAGTGCAGGTAGAGACACAATGCAAAGAGCAGCGTCTCGGAGCCACCTGAGCTTGGAATCTGCTCAGTCCCAGATGGCCCAGGAAGCTGCTCCCAGTGTGAGTGGGAGAGCTAAGTAGCAGTGTTGATAATACCACTTACATAGATGAAATCAAAATATTTTACCATGGGCTGTGGTAGGAGGGAATGTGTAGTGGCTGTGCTGGAGGCTAGAGCTGAGACTTTGTTATTTTAAAAGAAATCTTCTTTTTCTGACTGTAAAAGCTTGGCATGAGATGCCCTGCCACTGCTGCTCCCAGTTCACTTGTGCTGGTGCTGAGAAGCTGCTGCTGAAAATGGTTACCAATCATCTGTGCTGGTGTTTTCAGTGCTATGCTACCTGAAAGCAAGAGGAAGGTTGCATTAGAAAGCAGTTTGGTCAAAGAAATGTTTCACAACTTCGTTTCAAACCTGATTGCAGTGAAAGCAGGCTTTCATACTGCCTTTGTCTGCCTTGTGCAAAGTAACCACAATGTGGTTATGTAAGTCTGATGTAGAAGAAGTCAAGAAGTATTTCTGTCTTCAAGATATAGAGGTGAGCAGCTGTTGGCTGCCCATTTGCCTAATTTAAGTGGAAAAAAAACACAAAGATCAAAGTTATAAAATGTTCAGGGGGATAATAGGTATTCACCAGAAGAGAGTCAGCCACGGTTGTGAAACTTTTATTTTTAATTGCATATATCTATTTATATAATAAGAGTGAATCAGCCAGAAGGAACCAGACCACTTCGATCTCTTGTCATTTTTCACCATTTCAAAATTGAAGCATGCATCAAGGTACATAAAGAAGAAACTGCCACTCCTGTTGGAATTCATCCTGTGCCTTTCTTGGAGGTTTCTTGATGGGGATGATAGTGCTTTCCTGTTTTGGTGTTTTTGGAAGAAAGTGTGCCCAAAGCCTATGTGGCTTTGAAGTTGTCTTTGAAAAGAATTAATCTTACTATTTTTCGAGAGTGAAGATCTCCTGTGAGATACCATTGTCAGATGCGCTGTAAGAGGGTGCAAGCTTTCCATTACCAATGACAACAACATATGGGGCTTTAATTCAGCATGAAAAAGGGGTCTTTTATTAAAATTGCTCTTGAAAATCGGTTTCAGGTTGGGTCATCTGAAGTGTAAAAGCAGATTAGAGCTCTACACAGAGGAGAATATCCTTGCAATGAATGACTGGCAGTGCTGTTCTGGGGTGCTGTAGGAAATGTCTTATCCACATTCAGCTTTGTCAAGCTTGTTATAGTATCGGTTTTGTTAAAAATCCTTTCAAAATCCTGCACTTCTGCATTACATTTTATGTTAGATTAGCATCATGTATGGCTTTGAATATTTTTAGATAAATTGAATATGTTTATCACCTGATTTTGAAGCCATTTCAAGAGCTTCATACTGCTGCCAATGTCTATGGGCACCTTACTGTTTATTAAACACAAAGATGAACTACTGCAGCTTTCCAATTAGCATTTTATGATTTCTGCCTTACTCCTGGTAATACTGTGAGCTTTCATGTCTGCTGCAGCATTCTCTTGTAATACATAGCAATGCCTGTTTAGAATTGAGACAGAGACTGCCTTGCTATACGTAATTGTATATGTTGTTTTTATTCTATTTCTTTTCTTCTTCCAGGTGGGTCTGTGAAGAAATCCCAGATCTCAAGCTTGCTATGGAAAACTATGTTTTAATTGACTATGACACAAAAAGGTGAGAGGAATACTTTTTCCCACCAGGAGGACAGGCCAGCATGGTTCATAGTGAATCAGTTTGTAACTAGTTATTCTTAGACACTACGAACCAAAGTTTTCTTTTAGAACTGGCTTCAGATTCTGCAGAGTTATTTTTGGTAGGAAATGTGTAACAGAAATATTGGCAAAGGCTGTTGGATTAAGGACATAATTGGAAACTCCACACAGCAGAAAGTTGAGCTCTGGTGTGTACGTTGGAATTACTCACTCTGAAACAATGATCGGTATCTGTGTGGTTGGACTGCATCCAGCGCGTTAGGAATCTGAATGGCACTGAGGTTTTTACTTTTGTAGTAACTAAGAATTCCTGTTTAGAAAGTTGCATGCCAGAACTGTCTGTCAGCACTGTGTCCTTCGCCTGCCATGCCTGTGGGAGGTTAACCTTCCCGTTCCTCCTTTGCTTAGCATGCGGTGCAAGTAGGACCCTGTTTGGGTGGAGGGATAAATTAAAAGGCAAAGAATTCATACTGCTCTTTTAGGCAGCTAGAAGTAATTTTAGGATGGTTGTGGCTACATGTGAAGGCCTATTCCACACACAGCTGAAAATGAATGTATAGTACGTGGCATTCACCTTGAGGCTGGGGGAGGCAGACCCTGGCCCTGCGTTGTCTCTGGAGAAGTCTGAGGTTCTGTGCAGTGACTTTTTTGTTCTGAGACTGGACAAAAAGATGACCCTCAAGCTGTAGCTTGCAAAAACAACCTTAATTGCTGTCATGGGAAAGACTGAATTTGTTCAAGTCCACAGCATGGCTAAACTTAGAATGAGAATTACAGATGAAAATCCATCCTTTTCTAAGTTATCACTGGCTATTGTCCTGAGCCCCATGCAGATACTTTTATCGCGATCTGCTTAAGGTATTGTTTCCTCCTCTCGGCATTTCATTTTAACTCTTTCACTGCAAGATGTTTTAGTCCCTCTCTTCTTCCTGGTGAATTCAGAAGGAGAAATCAGGATCCAGCATCCCTTGTCATTAAATCCATTATTTATGCACAGAGATTGCAGTGCTGTAACTTAAAATCGTAGAATCACGGAATCATTGAGGTTGGAGAATACCTCTTAAGATCATCCAGTCCAACCCTTAACCTAGTACTGCCAAGTCCACCACTAAACCACGCTGCTAAGTTCTACATCTCCACGTTTCTTGAAGACCTCTGGGGATGGTGGCTCAACCAGTTTCCTGGGCAGCCTGTTCCAGTGCTGCACAACCCTTTCAGTAAAGACATTTCCCCTAATATCCAACCTAAGCCTTCCTTGGCACAACTTGAGGCCATTTCTCCTTGTCTTATCATTTTATGCTTGGGAGAAGAGCCCAATCCACACCTTGCTAACTTCTGTGATTCTGGTGGCCTGGCTGGGCATGTCTAACTGGGTGGTGTCCGTGTTGCCAGCAGTGATACTGAATAAAAGAAACAACCCATCTATTCCCACAAGTCACACCTCGCTTATCTTTCTGCAACTTTTCAAGGAAGTCATAAACTTGTAATTTCAGTAATGATTTTAATTTATTTTGTTTTCTTGAAAAAAATGTCAGGAAAAATTACTTTTAGCAGATGGACTGACAGATGGATGTGAACAGAAAGTGGTGGATGATAGGAATGCAGGTACCGTGTGGACAGAAACTCATTTCATACTCCTGCCTTGCCTTAAGACTGAATTAAAGGTGTGCAGCTGAAAGCTTGAAGTGCAAGTCAGCAGTGCTCCTCAGTGGGGTGTCTTAGTCAGCACAGCAATAACATGGGGCTCATGAGAGGCCGAAGGGCCACCTTCTTTTCCTGTCCCCTGGTTTTCCATCTTCTTGATTTGGGGATGGCTGTGATTTAAATACCTTGCACTGTAACTCCTTGTATTTTTTCCCCTGTTGCTTTGTGGGATCTGCTTATGTAATGGCTGATGTTCCTAGCAATATCTTTTTTTCCCTGAAATGATTTTTTTAATCCTCTCAGCTTCTGTTATTAATGCATCTGGCTGAACCGACTGTAATCCTGACCAACCCACAAAGCAATCACTGTGCTTTTCTGATGGGTGTGCTGGTTCTGTCTGTTTTCAGGCACAAAGTTAGTTTCTGCTTGCCCTAGGACTAATTATCAAGGAGAGCTGGTGGAGCAAAGGAGAACAATTTACAAACGTCTTACATTTCTGTGCATCTGAGGACATGAAAAGAAAGTAATGGACTATGAGATTAGAAAACTTTCTAATAAATCATAGTTTAAGTTAAATTATTTTCCTGTTCACTAAGGGAACTAATATTATATTAATGTTCAGTTTCCAAAATTTAAGTGCCTTTTTTTCTTCCACTACACAAATAGGTTGTATTGTATTGCAGAACTTGTTGCTTATACATGTATATCATGTACTGCTAGTCAACTGGGATTTTTTTTGAAGGAAACTATGCAATGACCTAAAGCTGTGTAAGTAATTATATGCACTGCAAGAAACAAACCGTAATATGCACTGCAAGAAACAAACCGTAAATAGCCACCTACTTAGTTTCTATAAGGACAGAAAGGCTAAAGGTTGTACCTTCAAACCTGCCTTTTAAAGTTTCCTATCTAACTGACCCCACATTCTTTCTCCCCTGTAGCTTTGAAAGCATGCAGAGGCTTTGTGACAAGTACAACCGAGCCATTGACAGCATTCATCAGTTGGTATGTATTTACCTTTGTTATGCCACGATGTTTATCTCGCTGGTTTGAATTCACATACAGTAAATATCTGAAAGGTGTGACCGATTTAGGGCTGGATCATGTCTCAGTCTATTTGCATCACTTGTACTTCATTACTTCCATTTTTTGGGGGAGTTAATAAATCTTACATTAAACCTTGCTTTCTTGATCACACTAGGGCAGTCAAAGAGCTAGTATTTGAGGGCATTTCTTATTGGAAGAAAAACATAGTAACATTTTCCCCCAAACTGTAGATTTGTAAACTATCATGTTTTGTGCACACATTTAGCTCGATTGTTTTGGCACTTTGAAATAGCTGAGTTACCTTTGGTGGTGGGCTGTGTGGGGGGAAGGTTTCTGGTGTATTTAGCTTGTAATTGTTTCACAAGGATTTATCATATAGATTTACTTGTGCTTCTGGAAATCTGTGGCTTATGGGTACTTAAGTAATCCATATGAACCCTCCTGTGTATTGTGGCAGTGATCCATGGCTTAGGAATTTCCTTGCTTGCCATTCAGTTCAGCTGCTCTGTTCTTCAGGATCACTCCGATGGGGAAAGCTAGAATGTATTCTGTGTTCAGACAAATTTAACAAGGTGGTTTTTTTCCTTATTCCTTTAAAAGGCTGAATTGGAGGAAGTAAAACATGAGTAATGAGTTGATGTTAGTATTATATTTAATTTTGAAAGTAAGGCTGTTTTTTTCCCTCTCAAATGTGTTTGTATGAATTACTTGAAAAACACAAGGCAGTAAGACTTTTTCTGCCAGGTGTTTCTTCACTTTATGGGCATTCAGCTCCCTAAAATCTGCTCGTTTGGATTTAGGCTTCTTTCTTATGTTGTTTAATTGCTAAAAATTAATTTTCTTCTTTCCATCTGAATTTCAAATACAGGAATATATAGGCAGGATTCTGGAGTTGTCCTTTTTGTTTATTTTCCCTTATCAAAATGAAAGGTAAACATTTTTTAAACTAAAAACTTTGTTTAGGAGGGAGTGTTTTCTTTTTGAAGAAAAAAGAAAGCTTGATTGCCATCTCTTTCCTGCCACTCCCTGTTTGTGTACATATGATCCCTCCCATCCTACAATTCCTGATAAAAAACAAAACTGCTCTTACGTTGACAGTATGGTTAACATCAGCGACTGTACTATTCAGTGGTGATCAGTAAATAAAAAAGGGGTGAACAAACTTGCACTCCTACTCCGTATATGTTCAGAATTAAGCTTTCCATTGTCTGTTGATTTTTACATCTCTTTAATTTTCTTTTTACCACATATTTCTATCAGGCATATTTTAAATTACCTGTTAGTTGAGGTGAGACAAATAACCAATCACGATTGTGTATTTTTTTAGTGTCATTCACTGTTTTTGTATTTACAGAGCATCTTGGACCCAAGTGAGAGAGGGGATGGGAGGGAATTTCTCTCACTTCTGTGTTACACAAACGCAGCCTTGTTCTGGTGATGTTCTGTTGTGCTCACGTTGGGTTCATGTCTTCTTGCTTTCTATGTGTAGTGGAAGGGAACCACCCAACCGATGAAGCTGAACACACGTCCCTCCAACGGACTCCTCCGTCACATCCTGCAGCAAGTGTATAACCACTCGGTGACTGATCCTGAGAAACTCAACAACTATGAGCCCTTTTCCCCAGAGGTTTATGGAGAAACTTCCTTCGACTTAGTGGCCCAAATGATAGATGAAATTAAAATGACTGAGGATGATTTGTTTGTTGACCTGGGCAGTGGTGAGTGACCAGTAACTTAAGTTTTTTTTCCTTCTTTTTGCTCACTGTTGTTTCCTTTCTTATGAGCAGAGGAAAAAAAAGGCAAAACCTCACATTTGGAAAGTAAACCAGGACTAAGGATTGCATTATAGAATAAGCACCTTTGCTAGTTAATCCCCAGTGATGCTTCTGCTTTTCATGACAGGATTAAGTAGACCAAGCAGACATCCCAGACGTTCTTCCCTGTGGTGAAATGTCAGCCTACAAATGCAATAAACCCTTATTACAGAAAACTCTTGGTGTCTGTTGCTGTTGGTGAATACACTTACAAAGAAGAAACAATATTAAAAATGATGCTTTAAAAGATAATAACAGCAGTTTCATTTTTAAGGATTCATCCATTTTCTGTGAATTCAGTTTATGCCATTCATATATGAAAACATGATTTCCTGACTTCTCCCATGACAGCATGAAACACTTGGCATGTAATATGAAAATTAACCATATTTTTCCCCTCTGGTTTACTTTTCAGTGTATCAATAAAGGCTTTATGGTTAGCTTTAACTGCTGCATTGTGAGACCCCCACAAAATCTGTCAAGTAACCTGCAACTGCATTTTGTTGTTTAGGTTAGAGTTTTAAAGGGAGATGTTTTTATCTGGTAAAGAAACCAGATAGAACTCAAATGCATGTGGAACAGATATTATGAGCAAGGAGATGATGTTCTTATTGTTGCTAAAATCTGTTTAGAGCAGGAAAGTAGTAATAAGAATTTCCCCTTTCACTGGATTGGTTGTGAAGTTTTAAATGAAGTTACGTTTTGGTTTTGTTTTTGGTATGATGCAGGGCTTCTGGGGAAAATATTTAAAAAATATATTTAATCTGTTAAAAACCAAATCTAATTTAGATTTAAACACAAGCACGACTACCATCCTCCTCCCCACAACTTAGTATGTCTCCAGTCAGGGCTATCAGGGAAGGGTTGCCCCAACCCCTTCCTCCCTCTTTGGAATTTATATATTAGATTTCCTGGTTCGATGGCTTATGTTCAAACGAGACATTTAGAAAGGTATCAGATCTGATAAACTATTTTCCATCTGGAAGAAAAAAAATGTTGCCTTAGATACTTGCAATTGTTTGTTCAGGAAGGTTAAAGAAGATGATATCTGAAACCTTACAGTTCTGCTGATCATGTAACAAGATGAAGTGTGTGATCAAGGTCAAATGCTGGATATTTGTACCTAGTACCATCAGAATTGAAGTCAGGTATTTATTGCTAACCTTCTCCCCACTTTAATCTTGGAGGCTGATCAACAGTGTAAAAATTCAAGGTATAGGGAGTCACGTATTAGATATGGTTTAAATTCAGAAGTCTTTGACTTCCAATGTTTGGAGCACTGAACAATTGAAAACAGCATCGTTCCTGAGGTTATACTGAAGGGAGTAAACTTTTGTAAATTCTAAACAATGAAGTATTGAGTGTAGTGTAAATATGAACATTGTCATAGCATATTATTACTATTAATAATGTTAATGTCCTTCCAGTAGTTATGTGCATACAGCAGTGGCTAAACAGCAGGGCTAGACCCCAGGATGCTGTGGCCATTTTTGTTGTCTTTGTGATGCCAGAAACTTGTGGAAGTGGGAGGAATTTATGCAGGTATGCATCATCGTTAGGCAAATGGAGGTCACAATACAGTTAAATTCTGGTTTAAAAAAAAAAAAAGTTAAACAAAAACAAAACAAAAAAGGTTAGTAACTTGTTATGCTGTATTGTGATTTCTGTCAGTACAGTGTGTTCTTGATCTTCCCTTTAGTCTTTGTCCTCCTTGCTCTTTGGAAATAAGAAACAGGGAAATGTTTATTCTTCCGATCATGTTCTGCCCATACCCTGCAGAAATTTGTACATCTGTATTTGCATGTGTATAAAATCTGCATGTGTATGCAAAATGGGAATTAGGAAGGGAAAAAAAAAGTGAAACAACAAAAAACCCTGTCAGCACTAGAGTTCTCATTGTGCCAGACAGCATTATAGTGGTAATGGTTTAAAGGCAGGAGTTCCACCCCTTCAATTACCAGTGCCGCTTCCTGCCGGCAGCCAATGAAATGGAAAACAGCAATATGTTTTCTGTGTAAATGGGCTATCCTCTTAGATTCACTCTTGTTTCCCATGTGGTCATCCATGGAATGATTAAGTGCACTGGTGAGACAAGAACGCATTTTGTGTTAGTCATAGACAAAACGTGATGCATCAATGTACTATTGATGAATGTTGGATGTTTTCAGAATATTTTAAGTGAGCACTTTAACAAATGGAATGGTGTTGCTCTAGTGTGTGCAAAACGTGGATCTCACTTGTACAGGCAGAAATCTAACTGATTTTTTTCCCTTTTTCCTTTTTAACCTAAGCTGGGGTAGAGGAGGGGGAATGCATTCAACCAAGGTGTAGAAATGGCAGCTAATTACTGCTGGTAGCGTGCCTGATGCAAATAGATTTTGGGAAGGAAGTTCATGCATTTTTAAGTATTACGGAGTTGTGCCAGTGTAGTGTGGTCGCTTCTGAAATTTTGAGTGTTGAACCCTATCATGTTTTATGAAGTAGTATTCTAAACTAGTCCATATACTAATAAGCTCTATGTGTTCTCAGAATTTGTGTTGCGTTTCACAGTGAAAGCTAATAACGGTATTGCTAAACAAACATTTTAGTTAGTCTTCAAATTAATAGCTTAGGTATGTGACCAACAAGTATTTGTTTTGGGATGAGGTAGGGTTTGTCTAACCGTTCAATTAATTAAATAGTGAAATACAATTAAAAAATCTGTAGATTCAATTATAAAGTTTGTGGACAAAAATTGTAAATCCAGCTATTCATAAGCCTGTGTGAAATTCTAGAAGTGAGCCTCTATATTTAATAAAAGAAGCCATCAATGTTTATCAGTATAAGCAAGACTGTAAATGTTGTCTTACACTATTATAAAAGTGCTAAAGGTACTGAAGAATGTAAATGTCAAAACTGTAATGCCAATTTTTCTTTTTTTTTTTCCTATAAGTTCTAAAAGTTAAATTGCAGCACACACTTCCTAGCCAAGATGTAAATTCCTTTTACTGAAAAGTGGGTTCTCAGTACATAACATGTCTTGTAGGAAAATGGGACTTAATTTCAGTAATGCACATTGGTTTGAGTCTGCTTTAAATTTGAGGAATAGATGCTGGGAGCTGAGGCTGTACTCTGAAGCCTTGTCCCATACAATACCTGCATTTTTCGACTTGTCCTTTGCTCTAAAAGCTCTTATTGTCTCCCTTTGCAGTGGTTTTCTACGGAAACATATTCTCAGGTTTGTTTTTTCTCTTCTGCAGGTGTGGGTCAGGTGGTGCTTCAAGTAGCTGCAGCCACAAACTGCAAACATCACTATGGTGTGGAGAAAGCTGATATTCCAGCCAAATATGCTGAGGTGAGTTGCTTGAAGTGAGTTGCACGTATGTGTCTTTGTGAAGGCTACCTCACTAGTTCAGAATTACTGCTAACTGCTGGGAGTTCACAGGAAGAAAAAGCAGAGCGTCAGTCCTAGATGCTCTTGCTTCTCAGGTCATGAAGACCTGGAGCACAGTGTGCTTGGGGAAAGAGGAGTGGGCATAGTCATTTCCTAGCAGTGCTTGCTAAGTGCACAGGAGGAGTATTAGCATGTTCTTGAAGTGATTTCAGGACCAGGAGATGAAGCCGTTTAATAGTAATGGCGCAGGACCAATTCACAAGGAAATGTGGTGTAGGCTTCACCGAAGCACCTGCAGCCCTCTGTCAGAAATGGCTTTAACACAAGGCTTTCAGAAACGATATCACTAAACAAATCTGGGAATGAATTGAGTGAACAAATGATCCTTAAAGTTTTTAAAAGCTATCTTTCTGCTTATGTCAGTGCTGTCCCTTTCTGGTATCGCACAGCTGAAGTTCAGCTTGGTTATTGAACTGTTGTAGGCTAACTGATGAGGCTTGTGTTGGGTGTCTGGATAATAACCGCTTTGTAGGCACCCAGATGAAGTCTTACAAGAAGATGGTAATATTTAGTCAGGCAGGCAGTTTTCTTTACGCTTCTTTAATTCTGTGCCAATGGGGATGCACAAAGGTAATCAATTCCAAGGCAGACCTGGAAGCCAAATGAGCTACAAGCAAACAATAAAGTTTAGTCATGCCTTACCATAAGAAGTTTATTTTCTTCAGTAGACTCAACAGCAACTTAAGCCCTCCATGTTGTTAAAAATAAGCTGGCTGAGTCTGTACAAGCTAGAAAATTATACCTTATGAAGGGAAAAAAAAATCCTTGATCTGTGTTTTCACTGGTGAGCGCAAAAACGTATAAACAGCGGTGAAGAGAATCAAACAATGATCTAAAAATCCGTTTTGCTTCCCCTGCTATGACCCAGTGGAAGTTTCCAACTGGAGTACTCCTTACAGTTCTTCTGCACAAGCCTCTGGTTACTTACAGAAAGTAACTTGCAAGGCCTGAAGTCCTATCTGTGTTTAATAGTAAGCTTAGTTTAAAGGTGAGTGTTACAGAGGGAAAGTCAAATTCTCATTTGCACTTATACCCCTTCATATCGCTGTGCAAACATAAGGCCTTAGTGACAGTGGTTAGTGCACACAAAAAAAACAACACAAATTAAATATTAGTATTAACTAGTGGCTTACCTTCTCTTTCAGAAGTGCACCAGTATTTCATATTTTGCTGGATGAACAAAATGTACAGCATTAATCTTCTGGTTACAGGTGATGACCTGTCAGATTTAGCAACTAAAGAACTGCTGCCTGCGTGCAGCTAATCTGCCTTGTGCTGTGTCTAGTGGACCAGTCTTTCCAGCTCTGACAAACACTTGTGAAAGAGATTGAATTAAGTTTCTAGTTAAGATTGGCTGTGGCAACACATCTCTGGCTGCTATGATAATGACTGCAGATGGCTTTGAAAAGCTTCAGCGAAAGAGGAAGTGTCTTATGGGTTTGCTTTAGTGAAGTTTTAATTGAAAAGAAAGTTCTTAATAAGTTCATACAGCGTATGAAAAATTATTGTGAGTTGCCCTATTAAGCTTTGGGGTGCTTTTGAAGCAAAGAATTTTAAAATGTGTCTGTTACACACACTGGACATTGACCCGCTGATGGAGGTCTCCACAGCTCTGAGAACTCCTGCTCACTCCTCCTTATCTCCTTTCGATGCTACCTCCAAATTTGGGCCTTTCATTTGTGGAGTTAAATTCCTAAAAGTACATGAGATTTGCTGAGTCTTGCAAGACACTGGAATGTCATTTTAAAATGTGTTGTCTAGGTTTAGCTGGATCCTCACTGCCACTATAAAGAAGTCACCTGTGCTGCTTTTTGTCAGCTTACACGGTGGGGACAAGATTTTGTACACATGGAGGTGTTTATTTGTAAGGCACCATGCCATCTTGATGGTGCCAATGGAAAACCAGCGCCAGCTCTCCGGCTGGGCAGTGTAGCCTTCCATCCTCTGCAACTCTGATCAGTTTACATGTAGCTGGAAGCACTCCTTGTTGTTCTGGCAAGTGCAGCTCTCCTCCTATTTGCTGGTGCAGTTGCCCTGCGTGCCACTTTCTGCTTCCTCATTCACCCCAGCAGGCCTATCTTTATCCCGTTTGCTCCCTTGCTATCTGTTCTTAGACGGATGTGCATTCACTGCCTCCTCTGTGTGGGATTACGTGCCACAACACAGTAGCTACTTAAAGTTGTGCCATTTTTGGTGGTGAGCAGTGTCAACTCAGATTGCCTTGCTTAAAATGTGTAATGCTGCTGAAAAGGGTGAGGAAAAGAAGAAAATGGCAGCTTGGACTTGACACTGTTGCGAATGTTTTTTCTTATGGAAAAGAAACTGTAATAAATATCTATCTGTCTATCCTTTGAGTATTAATGGAAAAAAAAAAAGGCGAAAGGGTTAGTGAGCACTGTCGGAGCTGCATCTCTGTTTGCTGCAATGAAACATAATGAGATGTCCTAATTGTTGGCTTTGTTTTTCCTCCCTCTTCTAGACGATGGACAGAGAGTTCAGAAAGTGGATGAAATGGTATGGGAAAAAACATGCAGAATACACAGTGAGTGAAATTCAACTGAAAAACTTTGTGCTTCATGCTGATGTACGGAATTTACAAAGTCCTCTGCAGCCCTTCATCAGCCAAGCAGCAGTATGAGTCATGTCTGCTCCCTGGCTTTTGTCTTGGTCCTGAGGACAGTGTTCTCTGAGACATCCTCCCAGGACCCTCTCTCTGTCTCACTTGTCATTTGGTATGGTGTTACCGGGAGTACTTTCAGGGCTTTCCATAAGTTCTTGGAAGATTTACTCTTTCATAACCTGGTTGTTCATGATGCAAGGCTGCCATGTGTCTTCTCTGTATTAAAACCTTTTACTTTTTTTTCCTCCTTTTTTTTTTCTCCCTAATGGTGTGGGTCTTCTTCTGGGTAGACTGTTGGAAATGGCATCCCCCTGCTTGGGTTTCTGGAATCTTCTGCAAGGAACAAAAGCTGAAGCTTTGGTTCACAGGCAGGTGAAGGTGTGGTCAGCCGGGACAGGAGATGGAGGGGGTGGCAGGAGGTTAAAATTCTGGATATCAGCAGAAAACTCCATGCCCAACTAATAGGGCAGATGATTTGTAGCTGGAGATAGGGGGTGAGTTTGTGGTCTTAGGAATGATGGCAAGCGGTCAGCTCTGACTTGGAAAGGAGGTGCTTTGAGGGTGGAAATAGAGCAGGAGTAAACTGGTCATCACATCTGTCTATCTTGGGCTGGGGACAAATGCTGGAACAACTTTCCACTTCCTCTGAATAATACTTAATCATTGTGGATGTGTTTTTCACTCTGGAATTACACTTCTAAGCGTGTGTAGAACCATACACTGTTCTGTGCTGTTCCTTCCCTTTTTCCTTTTCTCTCTCTTCCTGTCATTAAAAAATTGCTCTCTAGCCAATCACTTGCCTGTGAGGACATGTACATAGTCATAGTGCAATAGTGACCCGCTAGGAGTTCTGAAAATACTTGTGTATATGCTTCTCCTGCTGCTTCCCTATGTTCAGGAAAAAGGTTGGATGGATCAGGGCTGTTCCCTCATCACTCAGAGACATTGGGGCACTCCTTCCTGCTCAGAAGTTGCTGCTAGCAATGTGTACTGCAGCTGAGGTGCATTCCTGCATTTGAGAAACAACTTCTCCATTTTCCTTTGTGCAGAGCCATTATTGCTGTGTATTCCGGTAATGGAATGGTTTCAACCACACGACTTTCAGAGCTCCAGCAGTGTGTGATCAAGTGGCAGGTTGTTGATGAGCGAGCCTTTATTTCACAGTCTTCTGTGGCTCTGCTGGGATCGTGAGCCCTTTTTAAAGGGCTTGTCGTGTGATGAAGGATGCTGCAACCCTCCCCTTGGGAAAGAGGCTGGTGAAGGTGACAGTGCCATCTGCCTCAGTGAGCTTTCTTCCAGAAATGCCTTCACTGTGTAGCATGAGCTTCTTCAGAAGGATGCTGGGCTTGCTGTGGGACTAGTTTGTAGCAGGATTGATATCAGGCTGCTAACTCTTTCCTGCTGTGGAAACACAGTGAATGCTTTACTTTTCATGAAGTGGCCATATGGCATTTTTCCATTGTGTCACCCAGCTGGCATTACATGAAAGGAACTGTTACTGAAGACACTCTGCTTATGAGCTGTGCAATTTAAAGAATAGGAGAACTTGGACTAAAATATTGAAAGCATATTGATTGCCTTAGGCAGCAAGCATTTCCATATTGTGCATTCCAAGTGACAGAATCTGGTACTATATGGAAACAAAGCTATTTATTTTTTGCTAGGTTCTTTGACTCTTATAACTCTTTTCTGAAAAATGTTTAGAATAAAATTTCTCTTTCCAGAAAAGCAGACTGCATACTCAAAGTGTTGGATTCTTGCAGCACTTTCTGACTTAATGAAGTTTGGTTTCCTATCACTTTGTCATAGTGATGCTTAAAGACAGATTTTGTCAAACATCTCAGGTTTACGTTTGTGTTTTCTTGCCAAACAGTATGTTTTTTTAATCAGTTCTTAGGCAGCATCTTCTTTAGGAGACTATTATTAAACAAAGAACAAACTTGTGTCATAATGCAGATAAAAGATAATAGGAGGTGTGGAATTAGAAGCCGGGTATCTTGATTTTTCCAGAAAGCAACTTCATCAGCTAAATGTTTAGTGGCGTCCCAAAATTCCAAATGTAGGAGACAGAATAAACACAGATTGAAATAGTCTGTGATCAGCAACATTTAACTCATTTAACTTGTGGATTCTACTCTAGTGTTTTAGGTAGTCATAAACATATATATATATATATATAAAAAAGAGAGAGAGGAATAAAGCTTGGAGGAGGAAAGCTTGGCAGAAGTTCAATGGGAAGAAGCCTCAGATCCCACCTGCTGCTTTGTCTGAATAATGTGGATGGTGATTTTGACTTCATGCATGTAACAGCTGTCTTGCTGTAAAAGTAAAAATTGTGGTACATAAGGCAGCAATAAATCCTGGACTTGGGCCTGTAGCTTTTTTTTTTTTAACAGCCAAAAGTCTAGATTATTTTAGGTTTCTAATGCAAATAGATTTTTTATTTATCTCTGAAAAGTGATCTGTTGATTGTCTTCAACAAGAAGACAACAAGTGTTGTCTTCTAACTAACATTGTTTTGGTGAGGTTATGGTTTGTTGCCCTTTATCAGATCTACAACCATTGCGTTCGCTTCCTTGTTTTCCCTCCTGGAATATGCTTGTTTGGATTTTGAGCTTGGACACATGAAGTCTGATGTGCAAGATCCAGTGATGATATTTAAAATAAACCCTGATTGTCAGTCTATATCTCCATTGTGTTTTGTCCACAATGGTAAATGTATGGTAGAAAAAAGTCTCTTTTGAGTCTTTCTACGTGCAATATGCAGAGTCATATATATGCAGATCTGTTGAGTTAAATAAATAAATAAATCCGTTTTGCATCATCACTTTCAGATGATAATTGCATGTTAAACTTGGCTACTGCCAAAGTGTCCTGAGGCGCGTTGGCTCCTGCTGAGCTACAGCTGCTATTAATAGGTTATCACTGCAGCTTTAGAGTGTGAATATCCATTCTGGGCAGGAGGCGTGGGGGAAAGATTGCTCATCATACATTGACTTGGGAAGTCTCCTGATCTCCAGCTAGTGTAGGTAATCATAGCTCATAATCCTGTTAGTAAATGGACTGAATTTCATTTTAAATGACAGGCTGTTCAGTCTCATTAACTAACTGGGGAAAAAAATAATTGGAGTAACTTTCTGCTAGGATTGTTTCTTTTTTCATTCAGTGTAAATGTTTCAACTTGCTATAAATATTTGCATCCTTGTGCTATTGTTTAGTTTCAGTTGCTCCTCTGCTTTCCTGATGTCTGATTCCTGATCAGTTAGAAATAATATTCTTTGCTGGTCTCTTCTGTCATATTTGGAGGGAATTTGTACTTTTGTGCATTATGCTGGTGTCCCACTTCAACACATTTCACTGTGTTTCAACTCCCCTTATCTTCTCATTTCTTTTCCCATGGTACTGAGAAGTTTCCAAGATTAGCTTCACCCCATTCTTTTCAAGAAAACTGTTGTGTGAAGGAAACCGGAGGTTTTTCGAAGGTCATTAGGCCTAGATAATTAGAGAGTCTGTCTTGGGGAATTTTTGCACATGTGCAGTCATCAAATTAAAAAGCGGTAGTGCAATTAAGAGACAGATGGGTTTTCATGGTTTCTAACTGTAAATATCCTCACGTGGATCCAAAATCAGAGCCATCTCCAGGTATCTGGGGCACAATGCTGATTGCTGCATAGCCAAGAGTGTTCTTCCCAGGGTACCCTTGAAGTAAGTCTTCAGTCTGTGTCCCTTAGTGCCCGCTGCACTGCTTTGCTGGTTATCAGAGCAGCTCAGGGCAAGCAAAGCTGGTGGTAGCTGCAGTCACACAGTGGACTCATCCTTCTGCTGAAGACAAGGACTTGTTTTGGTTTTGTTTACTGTGGGTTGTTACAACAGATTGCCTTCCCTTGTTTCACAAGAGTTTCTGTTAGTAGAAGATCATCTACTACTCTTCAAAATAAGCATAGGAAAACCTGGGTCAGCATTGCTAAAGCCTAGGATTTGGTTAGACTAGTACCTCTGAGACCATCTGAGGGAAAACCCCAGAAGCTCCTAATGCTGAAGATTCTCTGTGATTCAGCCCTGTGGTAAGAGGTAACGTTTGCTGTATGAAAGTGAGTAGAAGCTTGGCATCAGCAGACCTGCAGACTTCTCTCTGGTAGAGTTCAGGGTGCCCCGTCCTGCTTGGAAGTCTCTGTTCTGAGCAAAAGCAGAGGGATTTGTGCAAGAGTAGCATTGTCTCTTGTTGCCTGATACCAGCTGCTGGTTTCTGGGGATAAGTCACATCACCTGGACTTAAAAAATTCTGCTGCTTAGCAATGAGTTGCAGCTAAGGAGAAGGCAAGATAACTGATTGTCCCAGATGCTTCTGAATGCCCTATTTCAGTGGGAAACTTGATGTTTTGGTATTTGAAAAGCCCTCCAAACGTCCCCTGTGGCTTTGAAATGATGCCACATTTTGGAGGTTTGGATTCATGCCTCCAGTTATTTTTGAAAAGAACAGGAACCTAAAAATAACCATGTGTACTTTTCCAGGCAGAATTGACTGCTTTTTGTGAGCCAAGTGTTTGCACGGAGGCTGCTGGAATGAGGCGTTCTGTGTGTGAATTTATGGCTTTGTGTAGCCAGTCGGAGCGTTACCAGAGAGACTCCTGGCCTGGTGCTGGGTGAGAACGAAGCCCTCCTCCGTGGAAGAAGGGCTTGACCTCCATAAACTGCTGCTCTGCTACACGGGGAACACGAGCCCGCTGGAGCGTGCCTCCCGGCGCGCTGCCCTGCCGGTCATCTTTGAGTTACGGGAATCAGACACCGTTGAACGTCTTTCTGCAGTCTCTAGAGCAAATTTACCCATTTGAAAAACCTGAATATAAACCTGTTTCGGCTTCTAAATTTAGAAAGAATGCAGGCTGGCAGCTCTCTGAAGCGGATTTCAGTGAGCTAATTATCCTTTTAGATAAAGCACGTCTCCTGCATTGTCTAATCAGATGAAAATATCTGCATTACAGATGGTCTCTTCCATTCATTATTCACTAAGGAGATTAAGTTTCTCAGAGAGAGGAGGAACATGATGGGGGTGGGGACATTGGTGGGAAGAGATTGAGTGCATCCCCGTTGCTGCCTGTGCTGTGCCACATGGACGTGCCAGCCAGCCCCTACAGGCCCGTAATGGACCTGGCCATTCTTCTACCAGCGTAGTGAGTGCTGCGCTTGGTCAGGAGTGAGTTAGCTGAAATTTCCTTACCAGTTCCTGTTTCACTCTTAAAATTTTTGTAAGCCGCAGAGTTGAAAGGGATTTTGGGGGGAATTTTTGTTGGATTTCCTATACCAGTTTATACCAAGGGGCTTGGTTTCTTCCTTTTAGGCCATCATTTGTTGATCATTGCCCCCCAAGGACAGTAGGTAAAGAAACTGGTTGTCAGGAGTACTGAGTCAGAAAGCTCTTGTACTCTGTTTTGAATATAGTAGACCACTGACCCAGGAATCACTGTCTTGCTTCCAGAGGGGAAAAATAACCAATTTTCTCCCAACCACAATTGACCATCTGGTTATTTCTGTACTCCAGTATTTTTTCCTGGTGAGGTTTTTCCCTCAACTATTGGCTAAGTGTGAGCTAGGGTAGCATTACAATACAAAAATAGATTGGTTTAAACAGGGCTGTGGTTCATTTGAATTTTAACATCTCTGTATTTTGCAAAAGTGGAGGGGCAAAGCAGCTTCCAGATGTGTTCTATCAAGGTGAAGTGTGGAGATTTTGGTTACAACTGTTCCCTTCCAAACCACGTAGGTAAGAGAAATGTATAGTGTAATTGGATCCAAATAAAGTATTGCAACCACCTAGGTTAGATTTCAAGACCTTTATATGAAGCTTAGTATTTCAAAATAGTTTCGTGTTACTCTGGTTCTTTGTTCCCTTGCTAGCCTGTGGCTTTATAATCGCACCTCATTATTTCAGAAGTGATTTTCTTTCTCCTCTTAGTGTGTGAAAATCTTGTGTAGACATTAGAAACTGACTGTTTCATGGAAGACAGCAATGTAGAAGCTGGCTTGTAAAAAAAAAAAAAAAAATTGTTAAAAAATATAGTTACCTTGCATGTGGGTTTGCTACTGTCTTGGTTGCTCAACAAGGAAGTTATTTACTACAGGAACAGATAAGATTCTAAGACAATTATCCATTAAAAACAATCTAGAGATGGTGTTAATTTACAAGTAGGGCATACGGAGCCCCAGTAGTAATGTTTCGGTATATTAGGTGAGAAAAATAATACTCTTTAGAACTGTTCTGAGGTTGCAGTGAGTTTTTGCCTGAGATTTTGAAAATGTCTAGAAGCACCTTACTTTTACTGCTTGTAGTAGGTTGGATCTCTGAGTTAAGTCTCCAGCATGTGTTTTGCTTTCACTGTAGTGGGGATAGTAGAAAGTGCGTTTCCCCCTCAAGCAGATGTGATGATGCAGGTAGCCAGGTGGCAGGGAGCTCAGGCTCTTTGCAGAGTTCTCGATCTCTTCCCCAGAACCCTTGACGTGCACTTCTGTTGGCCCTCTGGTACAGTGTGTAGCAGCAGGGCACTGGGGCTTTTTTCCCCTCCTCTTTCCCTCTTGAGAAGCAGACCCAGTTCTGTTGGCAGTGATGGCTTTCTCCTTCACAGTGGGTCTGACAGGTTTGCCTCCATTTGTCATTGTTTCTGTGGCTCTGAGTCAGATTGCTTTGCTGGGGAGGGAAAGCAGCGGCAGAAGACAGCAGGCTCTGGCGCTTCATTCACCTGGGTCCCCTGGCTTAGCTGGCAAGGCTTGGAAGCAGCTTGAGTGAGCCTGCATTGCAGTGCAGGCACTTCTGTGTCAGATGCCAGATTTTATTCCAGTTTAGTGATAAGCAAAATGTTCACTTCTTTCCATACAAAGGAGTATGTGCAGAGAAATGATGCTAAGCAGTCACTGTCGTTGCTTTGATGTTCGTGAGGTTGAAATACAAGCCATCGTCTTACTTGCCCCTTCAAAGTATGTCCCAGTCATTAATTATGTAGCTGCATATTACTTTCTCTGTCCCTCTTATCTTCCTCCCCCAACCTCCACTCTGCCTTACTCGTGGCACAGCAGAGCAGCTTGTCCCATCAGATTCCTCTCTTGTTTCAAAAGTATAACCGCAAAAACGTTAACATGCAGAAAACCCGCGTAGCTGTGGGTATTAACCTGGGACTTGATGTGGTTCCATCAGCGAGGTGTTGTGTACGTCACTGAAGTGATAACGACAGTTCTTTTCAAATACTGCCTTTGCATTATCTGACTTCCAACTTGAATGTGTCAGAAGCATTCGAGGTGTGTGCTGAGCACCCCTGATGAGCCAGGTGCTCACATGCCAGTTGCAGCAAGAGCCTGACGCTGCTGTCAGTGTTCCCGGCCTCAGCTTCGGGTCCACCTTGCTCCTGATCTGTGGGGATCGGAGATGGTGTTGGCTGGCCATTGCTAGCACGGGGCTTTGCTGCCTTCTCCACATGGAGCATGGCGCTCGTGAGGCATCGCTGGTGCCTGGGGACCCTTCCCCAGTGGAGGGTGGGAGCGGAGAGCAGGCCATGGGAACTGTGTCCCCCGGCGCCTCCGCTGGGCTTCCTGAGGCCTTGCTTGCAGCAGTGCTGCTGGGCTAACGCAGTGTGCGTGCTTGGCCAAAAAGGGACGTGTAGCAGAAAGGAACAATGTTAACTCTCGTGTGTGTGGTTTTTGTGTTTCTGTCTTTTTTTTTTTAAGCTGGAAAGAGGTGACTTCCTCTCAGAAGAATGGAGAGAGAGAATTGCAAACACAAGGTACAGTACAGCAATTGAATGCCGCTTTATGAACTGAATATTTGGGAGTCTGGATAATGGAAATTGGGAGGCTGGCCAGCTTTTTATATAGAATTTCCATAGCAAATACCAAAAGCCTATCTGCCAACTCCTATACTGGCCTCTTTGGATACTGTTTTCTGACTTGAAGAATGGATTTAAATGTATGTCCCATGATATTACATACATGGGTGTATCCAAGATAAATTCCGGTTGTACAGAGAAGAATAGACCCCTGCTTGTTTTGCGTACCCTTCAAGTTTGATTTTAGAGTTCTGGCAAAATACTAGTTATTTTGGCTGTTGGTACACACAGCTAGGTTCACTTTCCATAAAAAAAAACAACAAAAGCCATGTGTGTCTGTTCCAGCTTAAACTGGGAATTCATTGAAGCTGATTGTCTTGAATATTTATTTCTGTGAAGATACATGTATGTATGGAGGGTTACACTCATTTTTGCTGGTAAAGAAAAGGGAATTTTTAAAGGCTTTATATTCTTTTCCACCTTATGGACAGAAAGAAGTCTTGTTTTAACGTGACCTTCCAGGCCATCCTATTATGTGGGGGTATGGAAGGCAGTTGTCAGCTCTCTGAAAGTCTTCAGGGTTGTGGCAATCTAGGGATTGCTTCCAAGACACTGCTTTAAGAGTGCTCCATCAAGAAGGCGTCTGCCAGACTGACTTCTGCATTATTATGTACCTCCATTAAACTTCTGGAGCTGCCTTTTAATTTGTGGACAGACTTTGTCCCAGCCTTGCAGCACAGTGTGGTTTTCCTTTGTTGTTCACTACTCCAAATGCATGCTCCTCTGGTCTCTGTGCAACTTTCCCTGGAAAAAAAATAAAATATTTTTTCCTTTATGTTTAGCTGAAGTGTAGGGAACTGCTGGTAGATGTTTATTTTGTCTGGTATGCGGCTAAATGTATGCATATTGATCCTCAGCCACGTTGCTGTCTGATACAGAAATTCAAGAAGTAGCTTTTTGCTCACAAACGTTAGGTGTTTGCGTTTGTCCCGAGAGTGCCAACTGTTCGGCATCTGCTCTCTAGCGAGGCTGCAGACTGATGCATTCAGACTGGAGCCATCCCATCTTGGTGAGCTGAGGACTGCCCTTCCCGTGAGCCAGTGGCTGGGCTCTGGAGGAAAGGATGCCCAGCTCCTCACTGCTGTGAGTGTTCAGTATTCCAGAAAATAACTGGGACTCAGCACTGTGTGCTGAAAAGAGGGCTGAAATCAAGGTGGACTGGGGCCTCCTGTGGTTCTGTCATGTGAGCACACAACATCGTGCCAGAATGAACATTAAGAAATATATCTGGAAAACTTTTTCCCTTCCTTTCCTGGATATTTTCTAGTCACATTAATATGCTTGGCTGTTCTGCAAGGCCTCTTTTTTGGCATGTGGTGGGAAGGAGGAGGAAGAAACCCCTGTGAGCCTTGACTTGCCAGGCAGGGTTTCCCAAGTTTCCAGGAGCAAGGAGTAGCAAGAGATTATATATATATTGGACATACATATATTTGAGTATATTTTTTTTTATCTGCAGTTTTTAGTAACTTTGGCTGCTGCTCTTAAACTCATTGTCCTTGGTGAGCATGTTTCATGTGTAGAGGCACTAAGAGGGGAGGGTTTCA
The DNA here is from genome assembly GCF_963932015.1 of Anas acuta. Lineage (NCBI taxonomy): Eukaryota > Metazoa > Chordata > Aves > Anseriformes > Anatidae > Anas > Anas acuta. The sequence goes on along the minus strand of NC_089004.1, from coordinate 1,149,335 downwards.
AGCAGATCTCTGGCAAATAAATCGATTCTTCATGCTGGAACAACATGGCAGCACAGCCTTCACAGCGTATGCATGCAGGGTGCTCATGGCTTCTGGGGGATGTTGAGGACCCTTACCGCAGGCTGGTAGGGAGCAGGTATCAGGGACGTTTAGATCAAAGCCAGACTATGTGGCTCTCAAAAATAAGGTGTTTTTTTTTTTTAATTTTTCTTTTTTCTTTTTGAATCTGTGATGTGTTCTGCTTCTTTCCCAAATGCTGTTTGTATGATTCTACCTACGTGCAGGTGTCTGTGTTTCCATGTGAGTGATGTTTTCAGGAACACACACACACACACACGCACATTGGATTTCTTAACCCAGACACAAAAGTGCAACTCTTCTGTTGGGGCTTAGGGTGAAGTGCTGGGTTTAGGGCAGGGAAATTTGTGCTGGGAAATGTAAACCTCCCCTTTGCTTTATGGGAGAATTTAGAGCTAGAAGAGAAGCTGTGATGTTTTAGTGTGATATTTTAAATGCATATGAGTAAGTAATAAGATGAAATGTCTATTTGTTGTGCTGGAGGATTGTTTTCTATGTGTGGTGAATGTGTTGGTAGTTGTTGTGTTGATGTTTGCTCTCACCATGGGAGAGGAGTGAAAATATTTTGCACATTGTTTCTGTGTTGAAACTTGCTGATGTAATTAATAAGCTTGTGGTGCAAAAGCCAGCTGTATGCTGAGAGGAACTGTCAGAGCAGGCTGCCTTTACATTTTTTTTTAATGTAATTATTTGGTCAGTATTTGTGGGTGTTGAGGTTTAGGTACTGTTTTGTGTAATGATGCCAGGAGAAAACACTTCATTAGATGAAAGTAGCTGTATAGTCAGGAACATGCAGTGTGTTTTGGTTTCACAAGTGCCTGTAAATGCTGTAAGTGCCAGTGGCTAGCAGGCGGTGAGAGATAGTTGTGCATGTATGTTTGGATGCCATGTGCCTGTTCCTGTTTATTAACTACACCATTGTCTTGCAGTGTTATTTTTGTGAATAATTTTGCCTTTGGTCCTGAGGTGGATCACCAACTGAAGGAGCGATTTGCGAACATGAAGGAAGGTAACAAATCGAACTTCAAAACTTTTTCCCTTGGTTTCCTGCTGCTGTGGGAGCTGGTGGCAGTAACAGCTTAGTTATGGCCATCGGGAGCCAGGTTGGTGGTTTCGTTCTGTGCCGTATGGATGAACGTCTGCACTGTGATGGTGATTTTTTGGGCTTTTTATGTCCTATCTTCATATGAATCACCAATCTATGTGACTCCCTGAAGGTGGCTCTGCACATGAAGACCTTTTCCAGTGCTCTGTGTGGCAGGAGGAGCGACTGGTCCTTGCTCATCTGTTGTGGGGACCAACAAAGTTCCTGGCTGTGGGGCTCCTGTGTTCAGACACTTGGCACCAGTGGTGGGTAGAGGACACCCAGCCATGGAGACTGCAAAGCCACACAGGCTTGGCTTTGTGCATCCAGTTTCCATAATTGCATACTGAATTCAATTACTGGATTCTCCTATTTAAAATTGTCACACTTAGTACTGGGTATTAACTAATTAGCATTAAAATGGGGACAGTGTCACTGGTGATGTCTTGTGTGCTTCTTGAGAAGTTGCCTTGCAGGCACCAGTGACCGGGGATGTCCAGTAATGCCACTGCAGCCCTTAATGCCTGAGGTAGTTTAGAGTCTTTTTCTTTTCTCTTAACCACTTGGATGAGTAACAAATGTATTTGGTTATGGCAGAAGTTAGAAAAATAAATATTTCTTAAAAAAAAAAAAAGCGTGGAATGAACGAAGAAGCTGTGGCTTCCCATAGGACAGCTTTGTGCGGAAGTAAATAATGTGACTTTTGGGCTCCGATGAAAACCATAAAACCCCGAAACCTAATGTCTTATTTAACTTTAGTGACTTTTAAATTTTTGTTAAGCAGTAGTGGCTTGGGAAAAGTGGCAAGGTGGGGAACGTTCAAGATCTCTTCACAAAACTTAGAAACCCGAATCTTCTTCCTGGTTCTGTTTCAGCACATGCTCAGTCTGGTGCATTTGAATGAAAAAACAAACAATAAAAGTGTTCAGTCTTAGGTTTTACAGACTGTAACTGGAGTAAGATAACATTGTTCCTAACTGAATATTCTGTAGATTGCCACTGAGAAATAATGTGTTCCTTTTTTAAAGTGTTTTTAAGATCTATCACTTCTAAGTGACATGGCTACCTAACAGGACTATCATACTGACTTCTCTGGATGCTGTTAGTATGAGCTTTAAGTAACATTTTTTTCGGTAATGATACAGTAGTGATAGTTTCAGTAGAGCTGGTCTTTTGGACTCTATATTAATTTATATTTAAAAACTGGTCATTTTTAAAAAACAGTAGAAACTGACTTTGCTTTTTTTTTTTTTTCTTTTTCTAGGTGGGAGAATTGTGTCCTCAAAACCTTTTGCACCTCTAAATTTTAGAATTAACAGTCGAAACTTGAGCGGTAGGAATGCCCTTTTTATTATTGTTCACTACAATTATGCCATATTTGTTACCTGCACACGTGGGTTTTTGTTGCTTTTTAAAGAGTTAAGTAAGTAGAAAAATGCTGTATATTATCATAGCACATGTGCCAAAGCGAAATGTCTTTTAAGAAGAGCTCTATTTTATGAGGTTCATCCTGATAGCTTTAGGTGTCTCTCACATTGGTGTTTCCCCTCTTCCTGGGCTTTTGTAGCTGTCTTTTATAGCTGAAGAGAAATAAGGTGTTTCAAGGGTGTGATTCATTTCTTCATTAACTACAAAGAGCTACAGTGCCTAGCTTGCATGCAAGTTCCTTGTATCATATCTGTCTAAATTTGGACAGGTAAATCCCACCAGTTGTGATTTAAAAGTCTTAGATGCTGAACTGCTCAACTTTGGAATGCCTCATCCTCTGCTCTGTGAACTGGTCAAACAGACCCATCCCATAAAAGCCCAGTTGCTGTGTCTGTTTTACTGCCAACAGAGTTTGTTTTTTCTTTCCTTCTGATCATAGTAGACTTGATATTTGCCAATGCTATCCTCTGCAAGTATGTGAACTGCAATTTAATGAGGTTCTGAGATTACTAACACTCTGTATTGTTGGTTTTGCGTCTGACTTTTTTCAGTTTTTACTGTTGAAAGCTTTGCAAGCAGTAGAATGATCCAAGTCAGGTTTTACGTGCATTTACTGTGTCCAGAGCACAACATTTTCTAGATTTCAAAAACAATTTATTCCCCTCCTTGTACAAACACGGCCAGTAACGTACAGAGTTACAACTCTCAAGTTCTCTTTTCTGGTTTTGGCCTGACGCTTATGGTAAACTGCTTTTCAAGAACAGTAATTTGAAGACTGTCATTAAGACATTTAACTGAAATAGTGCCATTGTGAGTTATTTTTACTGAGCTTGAGTTGTTGTGAACGTCCTGAGCATTGGGCACCCAAAAGTGCCATTTTATTCCTCTTTGATAATCTTTTCTGTGGCATCTGGTTGTTTGGAACCTGACTAACCATTTGATCCTTGGTTGCCAATCTTTTGTAGATATGTACATGAAAATAAAACACAGCTGATGTGTGCTGCTGGAGGTCCTCAAACCTCCAGAGAGCTGAGATCCACCTGCCATTTTGCTAATAAGGCAAAGAGCACCTAAGCGAAGTCTGCTTCCTCTTTTATAGCACACTAGAACTAGGTGAAATAGGGGAAGGTACTTTGGTGGTTTCCCTTAGGAGATCTGCCCATGTAAATAATTTTTTTTTTCTTTGGCTTATCAAGCCTTTTCTTTTCTGGCTTCTGACCGTCTTATCTCCCTCTTTCATAGGTTTGGCAGACTGCAGTTATTAAAAGAGTAGTGAGGAGACTAAGTGGCCAATATACACCCCCCCCCCCCCCCGATAAACAGCCTAATTATGACTGTCAGTTGGGCCAGCTCCTTACTCTGTTTCAACCTTCATGATTGCTGAAGTTTTATATACTGTTACTTAATGCTTGATGTGAACATTGATACCAAAATTATATAGAAAGAGCTAATTAAGGTTTGTGTGTGTCAGATTGCTTAGCAAAAGAATAGGTAATAGCTTCTGCTAATAGGAAGCTCTGACAAGGATTCAAGAAAAAAAAATCTGAAAAGAAATTACCGATGTCTGTCCCAAACAATGGGGGAAAATAATGGAAATCAGTTTTAGATCCTAATCCCATTCTGTGGCTATACTTTATCTGGGAAATACCAATATCAAATGAATTTGCGTGGGCTGCTCTAGGCCTGGGGCTTGTTTCAGTCTTAATGGATTGTTGTAAATGATGCTTCCAGGGAAATGTCATCCACTTAGAGCTTGTGGCATAAAATGTGCATGTCCCTCACATGCAGAGAAGGTGATTCACTCTGCTGTGCTACCTTCATGCTGCTGCCTTAGAAGGCTTTCTGTAATACTTTAATTCAGCTTGTCTTTTTTTTTTTTGTGCCTGAGTGTGTCTCATGTTTTCATCTGATATATGAATAATTAAATAAATTTAAATATATAGTGGAAATGATAACCCTTGAGAAAGGAGTCAACCTTTTTTTATCAATATACCAATTTTGTCTTAGTTGTATCACCTGGAAAAAGAAATAGAAATGTGGGAAGAGTTGGACAAACAAAAGCAAGTATTAAAATGTGGTTAAAATAGCAACTGAAGTTGCTGAATCCTAAACCTTGCTTTTTGACTCCTCTGGGTAATTATTTTCCCTTTAATTAGAAATGTGCCATAATTTCTTGTAGTCATGCCACTTTAGTGTTCAGTGGTTATGGAAATACTTAGGCACATCCCATACCTATTAATTTTAGGGAACAAAACAAATACAGGCAAGAAAGCAAATTTAAAACATATTTGTCTTCAATCCAAATTTAGTGCAGTTACAGTTTACATGGGTTGGATCTAACAAGATTCTGAACTGGTCCTATCTAATTAAATCCTGCCTGTTATAACAGATGAAAATAGACACGGGAATGTCGCGTTGTTTAAAAAGTTGCACTAGCACATCATTTTACTCTAGAATGGCTATTCCTGAGCAAATAAAAACTAGATCAACAAGAGAACAAGGAACTGCTTTTTAAACTCACTGCAGCACTTTCTTTTAGGCCATTGCTTTCTGTATGTGAAGCTTAGAGTTTTGTTGTGAGCATGCTTTTACCATTGCAGGGCTACTTTCAGCTGGATAGAACTAAGTGGCAAACAGAGCAAGCTCAGGCTCCCTAACTTGACTTTCTTCCTCTAGATATTGGCACTATAATGAGAGTTGTGGAGCTATCACCACTGAAAGGGTCTGTGTCATGGACCGGGAAACCAGTTTCTTACTACCTGCATACTATTGACCGAACCATAGTGAGTATAACTACTGACCAGTTGATCTCTGGCTGCTTCGCCTGCTCTGGAATCAGCAAGGAAATTTCAGGCAGTACTATGGCAGTCTGTTAATTACTTGAGGGTGTATAAATTTACAGGTATAATTCTTTCTCGAGTTCCAGGATAGCATCTGTGCGTAGTGGTGGTCTTGCACTATAGCTTACACATTAAGTGAAGACTCTGGGGGTCTTTAACTCATCATTTTCCTTTGTGGTGTACAGACTGCCATAGTAATAATGCTCAGTTTTAATTGATCTTTCAGTTGATGTAGAACCAACCAAAGCTCAGTAACAATGCTGATGCGTTCACTGTTTATCTTTTCAGTTATAGAAAGCAAAACCAACCCTGTAGAAACAAACTTTTGTGGAAAAATACTTTATTCCTATGTAGAGTTTTTTGTGTGCAATATGATACAGTATTTTTTCTCAGTCTGCTTTAGTTCAACAGTGCTTTTGTTAAAGAATATACTAGAGTGCTGATAAATATTTTAGTGGAGTACAGGAGTGAAGTAGCTTCATTGAAAATAGCCTTCTGCTGAGTGGAGATATATTACACAAAGCTTTAAACCAAGGGTAGGCTGTGGTGGAGATGATAAAACCTTGTTGAGGCTTGGATTATGTCCTGTCACACAATGTGTTTGTCTCTAAAAAGAATGAATATAAATGGCTTCTTGATGTAGTTTAGCAGAAGAAAAACAGTTAATTTCTGCATTTGTCTTAAATTATTTTATTCTTATGTATTTTTCTGTCGTGACTTACAGAATGACTGTCTTTGTATTTGCAGCTTGAAAACTATTTTTCTAGTCTCAAAAATCCAAAACTCAGGGTAAGTTTCAGATATTTTTTGTACAAAATTCAAAATAATGGGGCAGCCAGTCTGAGGACCTTAGTCACTTGTTAAATGTACGGAATTGATAGCAAATTGAGTTTTCTTGATACATAAGGAACATGTGCATGGAGCTAATTGAAGCAAAGCATCATATGCCATCAAGCACTAATACAATAATGTTTAAGAGCTTTATAATAGGTAATTAACGGGCCAACCTCATGGTGTTTTTCCCTTGCCTTGGAGACCTTTAAAGAGCTATTTGTTCATTGAAGAAATGAAGCTTAAGAGGGAAAGGGTAATTTGAATCTGTCCCAGTGTTCAGCTGCATGAAAATGAAGCTGAAGTGCACTCTGAGCTTCAACTTTTGGGACTTGCTATTTGAGATGTGAAATGTGTTGTCAGTTGCTGCAGTCTGTACTATCACGTGTGGAATTAAAATGCCAGAGGATTTTTAAGACTGGGCTTTATCCATGTGAAATAACTGGTGCTGGTATTCTAAGTAATGGAAAGAAGCAAGGACATGCAATTCAAAACTTTAGGAGAAGATTAGTCTTAAAACTGACCAGTGGTACCTTAGGTACAGAATGGCATCCGTGTACTTTTGAACTACCCTGCTTTAAATGGTGAAGCTGTTTAAATCTGCCATTCATGCAATCTGGTTGATAAATTTCTCAAACTGAAGAGGTGTTGGAGTTGTCTGAATTTTTGTGGAAGTTTAACCTCACGTAGAAGGTACAAGACGCGCTTTTAGTGAGGTGTTTGAAATGTCCTGGCCTTAGTGGCTAGTAGAAAATTAAGCTTCAAAATTGCTTTTATGCTGTATTCTATGGACTTGGTTAAAGTTGAATTAGATGATGATTAATGGCTTTGCCATTAAAAAACTTATATGACTTGAAAAGTGATACATGAAATATTGGGGGTATAGGTAAAGATATTGTAATATTTAAAACTTGTGTTATTAAAAAAAACGTGAAATACTAGTGTATGATCTTGGGGGTAGACTTGGGAGGTGGGGCAGAATAAGGGAAGATGTTGGGGCTTAATATCCTTTCCTTTGTGGCCGCATGTTTGAAACCCATTATAGTAGGTAATGCAACGCAAAAGGATGACTTGCACTTAACTTCCTTTTCTGACTGACTGTAGCCTGGAGCAGGGTGAGTGTTTTTCCCCAGCTGGTAACAAAGTTGTTTTACTTTTTTTTTTTTTTTTAAATTTGGCTTTGTATGATATGAATACTTACACCTAGCTCTCTTAGAAGACTAAGTCAGGAAATGCAGGGATCTGTATTAGTGCAAAATCTAAGAACAAATTTTTAAATTGTGTAAAATATTTGTTCAGGAGGAACAAGAGGCAGCTAGACGTCGTCAACAACGAGAAAATAAGAGCAACACAACTACTCCAACGAAGGTTCAAGAAAATAAGGTGACTGTCCAGCATTTTTTGTAGAGTAAATACGTTTCTCTTGAGCTTTAAATGAATTCATAATCTGTCAGGAAAAGCCTGATTCTGTGGGAAGACTGTTTGTTCCGAGGATATAAACTGGTATTGCTGTTGCTGTGGACAAAAATATGATTGAGTGACACTTGGGAATTGCACCAATAATTCTGGAAAAAAAGTATTGCAAGATGAACAGAAGAGTTGGTTGACCACCCTCGCATTGGCTTGCAGAGCTTTCCCTGAGTCATAAGCCCTTGAATGGAATTCAGAGTGTGCTGAGTCTCTTGCAAAGGGTTCCTTTCTCCTTCAGTTGCATGGCACTGTTAGAGATGCAGCAACTGCTCATGCACAAAAACATAAAGCGTTGAATGTACTTTGACTTTTTAATTAAATTTAATTGAAGAATATAGTCAATAGAGAAGATATAATCAGCTTTTCTTAGACAACAGTTAGACTTCTTTCTCTGCAATGAGTAGGTCCAGAAAGGAATTAGCACAACTTGGGTGCTGGGGACAGCTCTAATCCCAAGCCAGTCTATTTCATTGGCAAGTTATTTAACTGCAATGCATTGGTTTACTTTAATAACTTTGTTTAATAGTTTTATAAGTGCATGCTTAAAGTAAAGGCTGCGTATGTAGGTAGAAAAGACTGAAGTGCTTTTGGCTTTTAAAAAATCTCTTAGGATTCTGGTGCTGAAGAAGAAAAAGCTGGGGCAAATTCTGTTAAAAAGCCATCTCCCTCGAAAGCAAGGAAGAAAAAGCTAAGTAAAAAAGGAAGGAAAATGGCAGGCAGGAAACGAGGACGTCCCAAGAAAATGAACACTGCAAATACAGAGCGCAAGACTAAGAAGAACCAAACTGCACTAGAACTTCTGCATGCTCAAACTGTTTCACAGACATCTTCATCCTCTCCTCAGGGTGAGTTCAAAGCAGGCGTTAGGAGAAGCCCTTCCCTGCCATGTGAGCACAGATAAGGATCTGAGGCTCTGAATGAATGCAGGGAGGTCATTCTTGCTTTAGTGCTGGGTTTAGTTTGGTTTTGTGCCATAACTTCTTCCTTACCACCAAAGCAAAATGCTCCTAGAGGGGGGTGGTGTGCCTCTGTGAGGTGATGGTGATTGAAACTGTCTGTAGGTATTTAACCAGGAGCTGGAGCTGTGCTGTGGTTGACAGCTTGTCTTTGTGACTCCTCTTCTAAAGATAAGCTGTAGATGCCCGTCCAAACATTTTAAATAACATGCCTTTGAATAATAAAGCCTTCTGTGCCCTTGCCAGAAACAATGAAAGGTTATCTTTTTGTCTCTCTTCAGATGCATACAAGTCACCTCATAGTCCGTATTACCAACTACCTCCTAAAGTGCAACGGCATTCATCTAACCAGCTACTGGTGACACCTACCCCCCCTGCACTACAAAAGCTGCTAGGTATGGCTGTAATATTGTCACAGTGTTCGTGATGGGGATTTTTCCTTTGACGTTTCTAAGCATACGCTAAATTGAATGGCTGTTAATAGACAGCCACTGTGGAAAGCTGCATATTGGGGGCCAACTTGCTGCTGAAGTTGATGTCTTGGTCTGTGTTTTTGACGTTATTTAGCTCTCATTTGGCACAAATGGGAAGAAATGGATTTAACAGGAATCCAAAATAACTTTAAATGGAAATGGCTAGTCCAGAAATAACTTCATTTTAAATGAAACCATTCTTTTATTCTTAAGCGATACAGTCTTGGACAACAGCACTCCATTTTCCCTGTGAAACTTACAGCAAAGTCAAACAGTAATGAGATTGTCAGAGTGGTTTTTTTTTTTTGGGGGGTGGGGAGGGCACAAAGGTGGTGTGATTGGAAAATATTTTCTATATACAAGAGTTGATTTAAAGAAAACCTTGGGTGTTGTTCCCCCTTGATCCTTTCTACTGTAATGTTTCCTTCTGTTGTACAGACCTAAGGCATCTGCGATGTCCTTAACTTCTGCTCTCTTCCTGCACTGTGTTATGGTTGTGAGTGACTTATTGTAGAGAAAGAGAGAAAAGGAGTGAGTTGGGTGTTTCCTGGGGAGCGGTGAGGGGAATTACACTTGTCTGGAGGAAACCTTGCTGCAACAGTCTGTATAATGTCTGTTGCATGTTCTGGTTGCCTGTGATTGCAGCAGACTGGACTTAGTCATGTGGTTGGCTTCATGATGAAAGGACCCCAGGAGGGCTGGGGAGAAAGAAGGTGTTGCACAATAGGAGTAAAAGGAGTGTGAGGGTGAGGAGCAAGTAATCCCTGGAGAGAGAATGAACGTGGGCATGGAGCTTGTCATCTCTGTGGGGGCAGGAGGAACACAGCAAACCCCGTCTTAGGATGCTGGGAGAATGAGTGCTGTGAGCTCAGTGCCCTTTTTGGCTGTTACAGCTAGTCTTGTATTGCTTTTACTGACAGTGCATTAAAAACTGTTCAACTCCTCTTTCCTTGTGCAAGCGCAGCATTAGCACCCGTCATCTTCCTCATTTTAGAATGCAGCGTCATGACTTTCACTGGATTACCTATTAAAGGTAGCTAATGGATTCAAGAGTTCAGCTTGCACCAGAAGACTTTTCCAGCATGCTTTAAATTGATCCTTAATGGCTTAGTTTGCCTGAGAATCCAAACAAAAAGGAAGTGAGAGCAAGGTTGGGAGGTCAAGGGAGCAAGCAGTCTTTTGGAGCATTGCACTTTCTCTCACTTGAAATATATCATCTCCTTGTTTCTTTTGCAGACTCTTTTAAGATCCAGTACATGCAGTTCATGGCATACATGAAAACTCCTCAGTATAAAGCAAGTCTGCAACAGTTACTGGAGCAGGAAAAGGTAGGTGTCTTTTGTCGTTTCTAAACAAAATTGCCAGCCAACCAGATACCTTAGCTGTGGGGGAAAAAAGGTGGAGATTGGAATTGTGTGCACTTGAACACCAGTACTGCACCAGGCCAATTATAGAGACTCTACCAAAGTAATAATTAGACTGAATGATTGTATGTAGAGATCTTATTGCTAACTTGGTCAGTCTTTACATGCTTGAATTTCCTATCTGCAGACTGGGAAAATGTATCATCTCTCTTCCCTATGGTGGCCCCCAACCTGAGAGGGCTCACTTCAGTGTTTCCATTTCTTCTATTTTGATGTGAAGCTGTGTGCATAAATGCAGGAAGCTGGTGTCTTGAACCCTCTCCTTTTCTCCTACTTGGGATTGGCAGCTGCTTTTCTTCTCTAAATGTCTCATGGGTCACAGGAGAAAGAGGTGGTGGTCAACTTTTCCAGCAGTATGCACTGCCTGAATACTCCTGCCCTCCCCTTAGATGAGCTTCCCTGCGTAGATGCATCCTGTGATTTGCCAGTAGAACTGCCCCGAGATAATTAAATTGTGCTTAATCTAGCTGAAGGTTGTAGCAGCTCTGTGTAAGGGCTGTTTTTTTTTTTTAAAAAAAAAAGGGGGGGGGGGAGGGCGGATGAGGGGGAGAAGAACCACAAACTAATTCTCTGAAGTTAAATTTTCTTGTTTTTGACAGCTTTGTCTTTTCCCACTGTAGGAAAGCCTAAAACAAAATCTGAATACTCTAGCATCAAGATGGTTCATTAGACTTGCAACAGATTGAAGTATGGGATTAAAAAATCTGTTGTATAAATGACTTAAGGATGCTTCAGTCCATTTATCAGTGTTGATAGTCTTAATACGCTAAGATTACATGGGTGGACAAAGTGTAAATGTACAAAAATGTGAGTTGAAGTACACGGAAAGGCAAAGGAAATACTGCAGCTGGGAAGTGTGTGGTGTTTTTCTTTGCTGTGGAGCCATCTCTCCAGCAGAGGGAGGAGATTTACTGCCTAAACACCTTTTCTTCTTGTATTGCCTTACCTCAGTTTTAATTGCTTTATAAATTAGTCCCAATGAAAGAGCCTATGCTTGCTACTTATGTGGAGGAACATTTCCCCATAGAGCTCAACTATAACCTTTAATATCTGGCCAATTCCTGCTTTTGGTAGCTCCCATGGAGGATTTCCTTGCCTGTGAGGGCTTTCTGAAAGTGCCAGCATAAAGCTGATTTGTTTTGTGGGATTTCCCGTAACGGGAACTCTTTTTCCAGATGAGAGAGCTTAACTTGTGCTACCTCATTCGTTACTAAGTATGGGCTGATGCTGGTGTGCTGTTCATGCAGCCTTTTTTTTCTTATGGTTGTTCCCATTTGTTTTCATAGTCAAACAGCACTTTGAATTTCCTTTTTTTTTTTTTCCTGAAATAACATTTTTTTTTTTACTACTGTGTTTGTTGTTGGAAAAGTCGGCATAAATTTGACTTAGCTTCTTGCACAGAAAATAGAATGAAGAATGATGGTGCACAAATATTGTGCTGTATGCTGGAAGCATAACTTGAGGGTGGAAAAGCAATCACCTCATAGTGGTGTCTGACAGCTGTTTCATACCTTGACATTGAAATGAGAAATTCAGTGTGAAAAGATTTTTTTAATGGAGTGTTATACTGAGCAAGGCTAGTTAAACTGCACAAAAGCAGAAGCAGAACTCTTCTGGATGAGGTGCTGTTGTATATGCTATTTAGTAACTCCCTCTAATGTGAGGTGTTTTTTAAGTACAATAAAAACGTTTAGATAATACAGTTTTAAAATAAACAAGATGCTGTGAGCTGCTAGTTCACTTGGAGTACCCTTAGATGGAGCTGTCAGCTCTTCCACTGCTTGTAAAGGATGAATGAAATGGCTGATGTTGAAAGCATAAACCACTTTTTCAGCATCACCTGTGACAGGCAGTTTAGCTTTGCAGTGACTCAGCTGTTTTCCCAAGTCATTGGCGTGAATAGCAATATGAGCTGTGTGGCAGGGCCACGGTGTTTTTCACATGTACTGGACCTGCCAGCACTGCAGCTTCACTTCATTAACTGACTGCTTGGAAGATCAAGGCATTTTTTTTTGCTCTTGTTATCAACTTTTTCTGGGGTGACAGCTCAGTTTTTTCATGGTTCCTGTTTGATTTCAGCAGCAAAAGTTGGAGAAAAATGTCATCTCCAGAACTTTTTATTCTCCCTTCACTCATCTTCCAGTTTGGAACTGAAAAAAATGACAGCCCAGTTCTTGCACTTTGCTGCCTGCATGGTGCGTGACCATGAAACGAGTAAGCAAGTATCTAGTTAAGGAATGTAATGGGCAGGAAATGTTCTGCCATTGGAAGGGCTGGGTGGCCTGCCGAAGTAATTTTGGCATTGGAAGAAGTACAAGTGGTTTGGTTTATTTATGACTTTCCTCCCACGTCCCTCACAGTGTATTTTCATTTACTGAGTGCCTTCCATGAGACATGGGTATTGTGTAAGAAAATCCTCAGTCGGGGCTCTGGAGATTCAGGTTCTGTTCCCATTTTAGTAACAGGTATCATACAGATAATCTTTTCCAGTTCCATTTCTGCTCTGTAGGATGTAATTATTACTATTTCTTTACAAGGATGTAATTATTACTACTGCTTTACAGTGTACTAGGAGGATAAAAATGAATTTAAGACTGTCCAGATTATATCTTACCATATAGCAAAATAAACTACCCAAAATCTCTTTTCAACCTACTAAGCTTCACCGAAGTGTTCAATACTAATAAAAACAGTGTCATAGAAGTCTGAGAGCTGGATTTTTTCATAGGTTTCTACTCTGAGCTCAGTCACACCCAACTTGCTGTACAAACTAGATGTAAACATCTTAACAAGAGGGATTGTGCTGCAGTTGATGCTAAATATATATTGTCTCTTCCCTCTTCCAGGAGAAGAATGCACAGCTACTGGGGACAGCACAGCAGTTATTCACCCACTGCCAGGCACAGAAAGAGGAAATTAAACGTCTTTTTCAACAGAAACTTGATGAGGTAGCAACCCTGGTTTGCTGGAAGTGTGTGCTTGTTCATCATCTGCAAGCAAATGCTTTTGATTAAAAATGAGCATGTCTAGAGTAGTCTCAAAGTAGTCTCCTTTTTGCAGTAGATCATGTTAAATCACACGGAATCTTTCAATATTTGATTAGGTTTCATTTTCATTGTTGAAATTGTTGTGTGATACTGTATCCAAGAGAAGGGGGTGACAGATCACAGCACTGTGGTATTTTATTAAAGGATGCACCCACAGCTAGTTGAACAAACTGTGTTACAAATACAAGTTTGAACTCATAGAAGGAAACATGGTAGCTCTACAAAAATACAGTTGTTCTGGCTGGCAAGAGCAACTTCTGTATCTCCTAGTGATGACGAAGTGCTTTGGAGAATGTTGGGGGGCGTTCTGGAAGCTGCAGAAGTTCTGCAGTCTTTCTTTTGAATGTGACAGTTGTCTGGAATTAGTGTGTCAAGACCTTACTGAATGATCTCTTTCCCTTTTACCCTCCATTTTGTAGTTGGGAGTTAAGGCGCTGACATACAATGACCTGATTCAGGCTCAGAAGGAAATCTCTGCTCACAATCAGCAACTGAAAGAACAGACGAAACAGCTGGAGAAGGATAACAGCGAACTCAGGAACCAGAGCTTACAGCTGGTGCGTACAGTGCTTGTATTTGAGTAGCATAGTGATGCTCTCATCCTTGTAAGGAGGACAGATCATGAGCTGAGGGCTGCCCCCCTCTCTAGGTATCTTAATGAATAATAATAATTAAAAAAAAAAAAAAAAAAAACACTCCAGCTGCTATAGCTTCTCTGTAACTGAGAAGAATTTCTGGAAAAGAATGCAGGTGGTACTTCTTCTTGGAAACCTTTTTTTAATCATAACCAGATGCTGAGGTAGCAGTTTGCTGGCCTCATCTGTGTCTCTTAAACAGCTGCACAGCTGTATGTGGGCTTGTCACTTTATCTGGATCTCTGGCAAAAAAAAAAGTGTGTACAGCACTTGCTTTGTAGTACCCATAACTTCTGTTTTTAATCTCAGTAACTCAAACTGTTAAGTTAGGCAAGGGAATGGAAGTTGTTAGTGAGGCTGGGTGCTAACAGTATATTAAGAAGGAACCAGGCCACCTCCTCCCCCATTAGACAGGGACTACAGGACCCTTTTGTGGTGGTATTTTGCTTAAGCTGAGAGGATAAGAAGTTGCTTGCAGATATCCAGCTGAAAGGTGCATGCCTTTCACCGTGTACCTTGAGTGGTGTGAAAAGTTGAAAGTTGTCTTTTGATCTGTTTATCTCATGTCTTTGCAGCTTAAAGCACGCTGTGAAGAACTGAAGCTGGATTGGTCAACATTGTCACTGGAGAACTTGCTGAAAGAGAAGCAGGCGCTGAAGAATCAGATTTCTGAGAAACAAAAGCACTGTTTGGAACTGCAGGTACAGAGCAAGAAACAACTCTAGAGTCACCAACACAGGGTAGCTCCTGGACAAGGGGCCATTTCAGAGTACTTGACTAAATAGGATACTAAGGGATAAGCTAGGTGGTTTTTTTTTTTTCTGGAGATCAATCCGTTTGTTGGGGGAGGGGAGTGTCTGTTAGTAAGCTTGAAGAATATGAACGTAGATGACTTTTAAGGAAAGCATATTCTATGACCTGATTCCCTGGTAATGCTGTGGAAGAAGGAATCATGATTTATCATTACACATTTAAAAAGCATGACTGGCTTTAAAAAAAAAAGTCTTGCTCATTAGCATAATATGTGGCTTCATGGTAATGTCACCTTTGTGCTCTGAATTCTCAGTTCAGGAATCAGATCCCACAGAATGACACCACAATGAAAAAGAAATGAAACTTCTGTGACTGAAGAACTTTTCCTTCCTTGTGAAGTTAGTTCTAAAGCTAATCCAGCCTTTTTACTGGATGCCTAGGCAGGGATTGACCTTTTCCATCAATGACTGACAATATTGAGTTACTCCATATTCTGTATAGACATTGAGGATATTTTACATTTGATTCCAAAATGAAAAAGGTGTTTTCTAAGCATGTGAGCCATTCCCCTTGCCTTCACGTTGTGGTCTTAAACTTGTAATAGCACATTGAAATTTGTTCCTCAAATTGTGGGTCACTTGTTTTTTATTCCCAGAAATGGGGTCAGTTGTTCTGATAAGCATATCAAGGCAAAACTCCATAATGTAATAGAATTGTTAAGTGTGGTCTTTAATCATTGTCCTTCTCTTTGTTTAAAGATCAGCATTGTGGAACTTGAGAAAAGTCAAAGACAGCAGGAGCTAATGCAGCTGAAATCGTACACGCCGTCTGATGAGTCATTGTCAGTACAGCTACGCAATAAAAACCATTTGAGCCGTGATCCTGAGGCTGATCACAACAGGTTCCAACTGGAGCTTGAATGCTCTAAATTTCCTATGCCCCCGATCAATGGCATGAGCCCTGAACTGTCCATGAATGGCCATGCTACTCCCTATGAAATCCATAACACTTTTAGCCGGCCGTCCTCCAAGCAGAACACCCCTCAGTACACGACTTCTCACCTGGACCAAGAAATAGTACCTTGTACCCCAAACCACAGCAGCAGACAGAAAGCAGACAAGATGACGAGCTTGTCCTTACCTGATTATACCAGGTTTTCCCCAGCTAAAATAGCACTAAGGAGACACTTGAATCAAGACCATGCAGTCAACGGAAAAGCAACAACTAATGAGATACAGAGGTGAGCACGATCATTTCCTAGGTTGGGAATGGAGGGGTTTGTTTATTTTAATAAGTGTTTTATTTGTATTGTGGAAAAATGTTTTTAAAAGTCGAGTTTTAAGTACTTAAAAGTTTTGTCTCAGCAAAACCTGCAGTGCTAGCTGATCAGGTAAATAAGGTGGTATGGTACCTGGAGTTTGGTATGGGAATTCCTGGCAAAACAAAAGTAGTTAGATTTGTATTCTAATGATCCTACATCTCTGTTCACAGAGCTGACCACGTCAAAGAGAATGGCCTTACGTATCCAAGCCCTGGTATTTCAAATGGCATAAAGCTGAGTCCTCAGGAAACTCGGCCCTCTTCCCCAGCGGCCTTACCAATTGCAGGCGAGAAGGTAAAAGATTTGCTTTTGCTTGAATTCAGAGACTTTACACCTTGTAGAACAAAAAGTTGGCCAGACTAGGAGAAGCAGATGTGCTTGGTCAACTTGGCATGGAAAATAATATAAATTACAGTAGGTGTGGTGCAATAAAAAAGAGGAACTGGCTAGAGGAAGAGAGAATACGGTGCTCGTGAAAGGCATGCTTACCTTTGAGTCACTGGTTTGCATGTGAACTGTGCAGTAATGCAGTAGGACTTCTTTTTGACCTGGTGTGAGTGTACTTTGACTTGAAAACTAAACTGTCTTTTGTATTAATAAATAAATAAATAAATAAATTGTCCACATTGGTTCTGCCCTGAATCCTATTGGTGCTCATTTCAGAGCAAGCAGGTGCCCTCCCACAGGAGGTTACCATGGAAAAATTTCTGGCTACTCCATCTTCTGTGTACAGAGGACCTCAAGATACAAACTCTGTTAGATGAGTGTTTTTCACAGAGCTGTAACAAAGACACTAGGAAATGAGCTCACCTCAGATATCTTTTTTCTTATGCTTAGGGGCAGTAGTAGCTTTAATTTATGTATTTCTGTGCCGTTGGATGTTGCTGTCCCAGTAGACTGATGTTGGTAACAAAGCTGCTCCATGCATGCCCTGTTTTTGCTATATAGTTGTCACTCTGAATCATGTAATTCTCAACATGAGGAAAAAAAAAGACAAAATCTAAATGAGCAAGTTACCATTAGTTTAGGATGTCTTTTCAGTAATAGTTTGCAGTTGAGAACATTACTTTCTCTTTTGCATTTACAGGGTTTAAGAGAGAGAACCTCTGTGAGTAATGGAGAAACTATCACCAGCCTACCTATCAGTATTCCTCTCAGCACAGTGCAGCCCAATAAACTCCCTGTTAGTATCCCTCTGGCCAGCGTAGTCCTACCTAGCCGTGTTGAGAAGGTGGTGAGTAAGGGATCATCAACACTTTCCATGCCTAACTAAAATCACATTGAGCAGTAATGGGGTGCTGTGCACCAGAATCCATAGTGGGCTGCTAACCTTGAATGTCTAGTGCTTCGGGGGAGGCTGCTGTTGGGATGCATCCTCTTGTGTCTTAGTCGTGCTCTAGATTTTTGCTCCTGTGTCTGTGGTGGTGTTTCAGCCAGGAAGGAAAATAAAGTGCATGCCTCTAGAGGTCATAGGCTGAATGTTTGGCTTGGTGGAAAAGGTGCAGCATCTGAGAGTTTATGGCGCCGGGAGCCAAGGATCCCATATGTCAACTTGTTCTTAGCCCTTGCCTTGTTGCATTACACTGGGAACCAAATTCTGCCTCAGCTTGGTCATTGATAAATTGTTGATCTTTTTGTGCTAACTGTGTGGGATGAACCTGAACAGTACCTTTATGTTGTAATTGCTACTGAGTGACTGCTCTGTAGCTGACTTCTCAGGTATTCAGTAGAGAACCTTTGGGGCCATCTCTCTGAAATCCTGATAAGCTCTACTTTCAGTGGCAGAGAAGTTTCAAAATGACTGGTCTGGTTTCTCACAAACGTTTGTCATTGTTTATTCAGCCTATCATTTCACAAACGTTGTGCCTGCTTTCAGGAAAACACCACCCTCAGACATTGTACCAAAGAACATAGTCTAATGTGTTTCATGTTCAGTTTGGGGTAGTTTGGAGCTTTGTGTGTATAGGCTTGGGGACGTGATACAAACATTTGTTTTCTTTCTGCCTGTAAACAGTGGGCTAAAGGCATTTGCTCTCTGATCACAGTGCAGTTGTGCATCTAAACCTTCTGGAACAATGAGTCTGTTCTCTAACTGGATGGTATCAGGCGTGTGCTAGATAACTATCACAGTGTAATCACTACTCAGTTTTGTCCCCTATGCTGATCTATGTTTTTTTGAAAACGAGATAAATCTAAGACATTTAGGAAGTAGAACCTCTAATCTCTAATCTATTAATGCGTGTGATTTTTTTTTTGTTCTAACTAGTGACTTTTGAGTATACTTGTACTAATATGCCTCTTTCTGTCCCCACAGAGAAGCACACCTAGCCCAGTTCATCAGAACAGAGACTCATCGACACTTGAAAAGCAGATTGGTGCTAGTTCTCATAATGGTGTAAGCAGTGCTGCTGGAAACAAGCCACTGGCTTTGGCTACCTCAGGTAACGGCCTCATCTATGTGAAGGTGTGCTGTCTCATCTTGACAGCATCCACAAATGCATGTGTCTGAGTTTTTTCTGAGCACTTCTCAGGTCATTCAGAACAGTAGAGTGCTACGTAAATGTGTGTTTTGTAATGAGAGCAAAGAATCAGAGGTGGTGATGTTCTGAGACCGTCAAAACTGTGCCTACAGCCTGGATACATTTTGGTACAGAGTATTAGTTTGACGTGTTTTTATCTGAACTGCAGCACCTTGCAGTTTAAGTAGGTAGTTGTTTTTGTAAACTCTTCTAAGTGGATTAAGAGATTCCTATCTCTACAGTGTTGCAAACCAGCAAAGTGCTTACCATACTATGAACTGATCTGGCTTTAAAAATTATATTTTGAAGGATGGTGGAGTTGTTTTTTTTTAATAGCAGAATTAATTTCTTTAAGCAAGTCACAATGGTGTCTCATGAGCATTTGTAAAGGCACGAGTATCTGGGTAGGAAGAAATGTCAATAAGGGAGAGAATAGGGGTACCTATAAGTACAAACATTGCTTCTGAACTCATTCATCTGTTGAAATTGTGGCTTTTAGCTGTTCAGAATATGGGAATGTTGTGGACTGGGAAAAGTAGGTTCTGGTATACAGAAGCTGTTCTACAGCTGATCCCTCATCAGAGTGCATTTGTTCTTAATGTTTCTCACCTTGAGGGTCTTCTGTTGTTTCTAGCATCTGTTTTGCAAAGAAGGGCTTGGCTGCAATTTTCTATAAAACAAAAGAAATGTTTAAAAAATAATACTTTTTAAAAAAAGTAAAATAGTACTGTATTCCCTTCCACCCCTTTCATTTAGGCAGCCCAGAGGCAAGGCCTTACTAGAGCACTAAACCCATTTATGATATGCCATGACAAATACCTTAATCCCCTTTCCAAGCTTCTTCCCATGTGGCATTCTTCTGCCACAATTTCTTTGAAGATCCCCTGTCGCTTCCTAAGCCACAGCCTTTTGTCTAATTTTGAGTAGGAGATGGGCTGTATAGATGACAATCCCTTCTTTTTTTGAGGAAGAAATGGACTGAAATTGCTGATCTTATTTCCTTGATGACAGGAAGGAGTTGAGAGTAGAGGAGCCCTGATTTCAGAAGGTGTAGAAATTCAAAAGAGACTTTGACATGAGTTCCGTTTAAATACCATATAACACATGAATTTTCCTGAATTGGGAAAAAAGAGTAGTGAAAATAATTAACACCTAACTGGAACCATCAGCACACAGAGCCATCTCAACTGCACAATGTAAAAAGCAGCTGCGCAGTTTCCCATGTAGTACACGGCTGCTGGCTGATCGAACACGGGTAGAGCTGAATCTACTCCCAGCCATCCCAGAAATCTAGCACTGTGAACTATCACTCAGCAGAAGCAATGATGTATACTTTCCCTTTCAACAGGTTTTTCTTACTCTTCTGGCTCCGTGGCAGTCAATGGAAATCTTACAAACAGCCCAGCCCATCTTAACCATAGTGTTGATCAGGCAGCTCTGGACGACTCTGGGAGTCTGTTTAACTCAGTAGGGTCTCGGAGTTCCACTCCACAACATCCTTTGCTAATGATGCAGTCAAGGAACTCTGGGCAAAACTCCCCTGCTCACCAGCACTCAACAAGCCCCAGGTTAAATGGCACCTCCCAGAGCCTGGTAGGGGTATTGCAATATGCAGATGCTCAGAAGATGTTTGCCGAAGGAACAAAGGGGGATCTTCAGTCTGATGCAGCGTTTTCAGATCCTGAGAACGAGGCCAAGAGAAGAATCATCTTTACAATCTCTCCTAATACAGGACATGTAAAACAATCCCCTTCCAACAAGCACAGTCCTCTGCCCGCGAGCGCTCGGCTGGACTGCGGCCAAGCACACGCGCAGGATGGGAAGAAGCGAGGCCGGCGGAAGAGATCCTCTACTGGGAATCTCAGCGGGAACTCCGGGGTCTCCCCTAAACGTAAATCCTTACCCACTATGTCTGGACTCTTTACTCAACCATCAGGTTCACCGCTGAATATCAACTCCATGGTAAGGAAAAAAGCGAAGAGCTTAAGCAAAAGAGAAGGGCCTGGGAAATCTCTTTGAATTAGAAATAAGCTTCCACTGCTTTATTATTTGGCATACCCTCAGGTTGTCACAGTGCTAGTAGCTAGAACTGGAGTGTAGACCCTTTGTGGAAATGGCCCATCTGGGAGGCAAGAGAATTGCTGAAAGCTGGTGAAGAATAGGTAGAACATCTCAGAGTTCTTTCTGTCAGAGCATTAAAAAATAGAAATAATTTATTCTCTTATGACAAAGTTTGTTTTCTCAATTAAGTTGATTTTTTTTTAGTCTGTAGATTAAATATTTTGAATATAGTTTAAGGTAAGATTGACTAAATAGTTTGAGTGCCAGAAGCGTATGGCATTCTCACGTTAGTAAGCCAGCTATACAAGTTGTGTTCATGTGATCCTGCAGTGGTAGTTTGAAAAGAAATGTGATTGTCCCATGTCTTCATTTCTGTGTTAAAACATAAAATCAAATAATGAGAGTATTTTTCCAAGTTACATTAAAGCTTTCATCCAGGGCGCTTTAGTGCAAGATGCTGGAGTATAACA
Source organism: Anas acuta (assembly GCF_963932015.1). Classification (NCBI taxonomy): domain Eukaryota; kingdom Metazoa; phylum Chordata; class Aves; order Anseriformes; family Anatidae; genus Anas; species Anas acuta. The sequence goes on along the minus strand of NC_089004.1, from coordinate 1,127,945 downwards.
ATGGCAGCGCTAAACAAGCAGCTGTTGGCCTATCCTAAAGCTGAGCAAGTTAAGCCCACTCTTGATACCCTTAACAAGATGCCTTGTTTCTAAAGGGATGCTCTCATCCATAACTGCTTTCTTTCCTTCTTGCCCAGGTCAATAACATTAACCAGCCTTTAGAAATAACAGCCATTTCCTCTCCTGAAAACTCCCTGAAGAACTCTCCTGTTCCTTACCAGGACAATGACCAGCCCCCGGTATTGAAAAAGGAAAAGCCCCTCATTCAGACCAACGGCGTTCATTACTCTCCCCTAACATCAGATGAAGAGCAGGGATCTGAAGATGAGCACAATAGCACCAGGTGAATATGCAGGCACTGGTTTCAGGATGAGATTTCTTGGGAAGCCAGTAAAGGTGCAATAAACAGGAGAGGTGTGTTAAGCTGTCTTTGTTCCCTTTGCTTGGAGACTGATTCCATTATGCCAAGCCTCTTGTCAGACTGAAATTGTGAATAGGGAAGGTTTTTTGGCAGCAGTACTTGAATGTGGGAATCTATTCTTCTTGCTGTGTTTGCAAGGCTGACAGAGTCTGGCCTCTGAAAGAGTTATTGTAGAAACTTTCTTTTTACTGTGTTGCTTGCAGGAGTATTGAGGCCAAGTGTGTAATTTTAAACTAAGAATCCATCTCCCTCTCGCTCCCAGTTTCAGCTTGATTCAAAATTTTTTGCTCCCTACCCCAGACTGATAAGGCGTTACTCTGAAAGTGGAGTACTTGCCATTCTTTGCTGACCTGTGAGGTGCAATAATTTTGTTCTTGCTCGAGGTGCTGGAAAAACAACCGCTATACAAATGGGAGCAACAGCCAACGTCTTGTTGTGAAGGAGCAATAATGAAGTTCTCTGAACATGCACTAATCTTGGCAAAGAGCACAAATTCTGTAATAGCTTCTAGTTAGTTCTTGGTGGATTATTCTAGTGCTTTCAAGTCCCTTTAGTAACATGCAGTTTTCTAGGTGACTTGGCTTTATATACTTTAGTCCACTGTTAAGAAATGAACCTGAAGGAGATATTTAAGGGTAAACGTGCAACAAAAAGATTGCAGTGAGTGCTATAACCTTTTTATTTTCCCCACTAGAATCGAGAGGAAAATTGCAACAATATCATTGGAAAGCAAATCTCCACAGAAGACTGTTGAAAATGGTAAGTGTAGGGAATGTTAATTAGTTGTTTTAATGGTTGGGCTTGGGAATGGGTGTCTGCCGCTGACTGACATTGTTATCAATAGCAGGCCTTTCTGTGCTGTTGAGTAGAGTGCAGTTCTGCCAGGGCTTTGCATTGTAGTAATTAAGACAGGTGGCTGATAATTACAGATCTTGGGTCAGTCCTTTTTGGTTGTCGTAGGTCAGGAAAGATTTGACCAGTTTTTTTTTTTTTTTTTTTTTTTTTTTTTCACTAAATCAGGGATCTGTAGTGCAAAGGCGGAGGAAGGAGTAAATCTGCATTCTCAAACTTTTTCAGAGCATTAAGCTAAATTTGAAGGATTTTTAGGTGATTTGTCAAGTATTTCTGCCTTTGGATCAGAAAGAGAATTAAAGACTGAAAAATATGGGTGTTGAAGGAAAAACAAAACTGTTCTTACTGAGCAGATTCAGTGAAAGCTGCTTTTTGATATTTTAAACCTTTCTTTCTAGGTGGCAGCTTACCTGGGAGGAAACAAGCACAAACCAACGAGAACATGAACAGCAGTAAATGGAAATCTACTTTTTCACCAATATCTGACATCAACCTAACCAAAACTACAGACAGTCCCTTGCAGTCGGTTTCATCCCTGAGCCAGAATTCGTTGTTTGCCTTCAGGCCGTCCTCTGAGGACAGCCTCGCCATTGACGCCAAGATCACAGCACACGCGAGGAAAAGCATTGCCATGCCCTCGTCTGGGGCAGACGGGCTCAGCCCTAGTACAAACTCCACCAATGGATTCACATACAACGGTGGACTGTCAACTGACATTGGTTTACACAGCTTTATCGATGGTGCTTCTCTTCCGCACAAGGCTTCAGATGTGACGACTTCCAACTGCTCCCTGGGTTTTCAGTCGCAGCGAAGCAAAGATGTGGGGATATCGGAAACAAATCCGTTTTTGAACAAGAGGCAACTTGAAGGCCTCAGTGGCACGAAAGGAGAAGACTTAAATCGGTCAGGGGTCAAAAGCAAAGAGATAAGCGAAATAAGCATTCGTACTGGGGGTTCTTCAGAAAAAAACTCTTTGCAGCATAACGGAAAGGTCAGCAAAGGAAGGGACCGAGATGTGGAGTTTAAAAACGGCCACAACCTTTTCATTTCTGCTGCTGTTTCGTCTGGTGGCCTTCTGAATGGTAAAAGCCTTTCTACTGCTGTTTCTTCAGCAGGCAACCCAGCATCTTCTGTGCAGACGCACCATCCTTTCCTAAACACTTTGACCACTGGATCACAGTTTCCCCTTGGCCCCATGGCCTTGCAAGCAAACCTCAACTCGGTGACAAATTCCTCAGTATTGCAGTCCTTATTTAATTCGATGCCAGCTGCTGCCAGTCTGGTCCACGTGTCATCAGCTGCAACCAGACTGACTAATTCTCACACTATGGGGAACTTCTCTCCTGGGGTTACAGGTGGAACAGTTGGAGGTAGGCAGAACTCTTTCTCTGGTATAAGACAGGGCCTAAAGGAAAGTCTGACACTGCCTCTCCAGGGGTGAGACCCTTTCACTTCTGCAGGATGTGGAGCAAATCTCTCCCACATAACCCATCTCTCTTCTCTCTCGGAAATGCTAGGATGAGTTCATTTCCCCACAGTGAAATCCTATGAGCTTTGTCTACTAGATGATCTTGTTGTATCACCTTAATGAAAGAATACACCCAGACTTTGTGATTTCATAATGTATGCTTGTTCAGATGTTGCTGTGTTGGAACCAACTTAGGGTCCACCTGCAGGTAAAAGATTTAACTTGTTGTGTTACCAAGCTAAGGATCTCTAACTTGTCAACTTGAGAAAAGGTTGAGATTAGGCCTTGAATGGATTTAGTATGGTCCAGGAAGAGCAAAACATCACTGTCTCTTCAGAGGAAACGGTGTTGGGAATTGCGTAGCATTCTGGCTCTTGAACGGACACGAAGAGCATTTCTTTGCCTGGAAGGGCAATGCCATATGCAGCTTGCACTTCTGGGATTCTGCACAGGCTTGGCTTCTGTGGTCCAAACTGGAGACAAGCTGGCAGGACTAGAAGGTAGTCTGAACCTGCCATTACTAAATGTCAAAGGCAGTTTTTCTTACCTGTCCATAATCATTCAGGCACCATGTCGGGAAATCCTAACTCTCACATCTCTCAGCATGTAGATTTGCTGGAAATGCAGTCTCCCCTCTGCTGCCCTGTAAGTGGGAAAGCAGGAGGGCGGGGAGGGAAGAGCAGCAGTTTGAGTCTTCAGATAAACAACTCTAGAGACCACGTAATCTCATCAAAATCTGCCTGTGTGATATAGAACTGACAGTTCTTGGGTCTGACTGTTTGTCCTCGTGGCATTTAGAGGTTGGCAGTAGGAAAGGTAAGTGAAACCTTTTGTACCTCCTGGCCTGCACCATTATCTCTCATTGCTTGCTGCCTTCTCATGCTGCATATTTTTGTATGGGGCCATAACTACTATAATTTTGCTTTTTTTTGGTTTTTGTTTCTCTTGTCACTTGCGACTGTACAAAGCCCATCTGTTGAAGCTGAGTTTTTCTCTCCTGTTTGCAGGTATTTTTAACCATGCGGTGCCTTCTGCCTCCTCTCCTCATCAATTTGGAGCCAGTTTCAGCAGCAGTGCTGTCTCTAGCAGCACAGTGCTAAGCTTAAACCCTCTGCAGGCTGTTGCCAGCACGTCATCCTCATCCTTCCCACCCCCCTCCTCTAATTTAGTAACATCTAGTGAGAATAGATCTGCTCAGCACCTCAACAGAGCGCCAGTGCAATCTGTTTTCCATTCCCCCCCACCCCCTCCTAATGTTTCCTTGCCCCCACCTCCTCCATTACTTGCTTCTAACCCTGAGCCTGCGCTTCTGCAGAACCTGCCATCTCTCCCACCTGGCGATGCTTTTTTGCCTTCCTCTTCTGCTGCTTCTGTCCAATCTGCTAATGCTTCTTTGTCTATTAAGCTAGCCTCTCTCCAGCACAAAACCTCCCGCCCCTCCTTTACAGTCCATCACCCGCCTCTGCCCCGCTTGGCGCTGGCACAGTCCGCGCCCATGATCACGCAGTCCAACGCAGCTGGCACGTCCGCTATGTGGGTTACACTTGGCATGCAGTCTCCTTATGCTTCGCACCTTTCTGGGGTTAAGCCACGATAAAGAGCTTGCTTAGCTAACAGTTCTTATTTTGTAAGGTAAGGCTAGAGGGAAAAAAACAAACAAACAAAAAAAACAATCAGGAGTTTTGTGCAAGATGCTGAATGATGTTTCTTCCTTTTCAGAGACAGGGTGGGGATGGGCTCTGTGAAACAAACCTCTAAAATGTAGGAAGTAATTAATGTGATGTCAGAGGGTGAAGAGTCTCAATGCTCTCTGCTCTGGGAGTCAGGATTTCTCGACAAGGAGTGCTCACGGTGGTAACTCTGGTCTGTCTCATCTGACGTTAGGATTATGTTCAGGTTGGGATCACTTCTTGAAAATGTTTACTTCTAAAGATCAGTTGTCAGGAGGAAGTTCTATTTTTAAGTAAGGTTTTTATACAGTTATTGGCAGTGGTTGTTGCCGACTTTGATTCCCCCTTTTCCTCTTCTTGCCTTCCAACACAGACTGTTGCTTCTTCTACGAGTCCGTGTTCACATAGCGTTAGGTTGTGTGCTGCTGCTGCTTTGTGACTCTGGCAACGTGGTGGTCTTGTTTTCATTGTCAGTCAATAACAGCTGCTCTCAGTCATAAAGTTAAAAAATCTCCAGGTTACAAGCTGCAGCTTTGTCTTGGAGTGCAAATGCACTGGTCTTGCACTGCAATGTGCCCCCTGCATCACTGGAAAACACAATCACAGGTAGCAAAGCGTTATAATCTGAATTAGAATTAACCAAGAAGGCCTTGTTATCCGCACACTGCAGCATTATTGGACTTGACTGCTAGGGCTAAAAGTAACAGTCTCCATCAGATGCTGTATTTATGCTCACGTGGCAGTCACTTACTTTCTGGGTAGATGTGAATGAGGCGATAGGGAATATGCAGGGTTCACTGCAGTCTGTGCTTCATAAGGGCTGGGGCTGCAGAAGAGAGGAGGGTTTCTGGAGACTGTGCGTTTTTACCGAAGCAGTATTTAAATGCCTTTAGAGCAACTCCAGAATAAAGTGTACCACCACAGAGTTGGGTACTGTTGTTATGAAAATACTCTGTGGCATCGTGATGTAACAAGCTCGTGACCGCAAAGTTAAATCAGTATGTTAGGGCCCAGAGCTCGCTCCATGCTTTTCTTGTAGGTCTTTGATGTTGTTGCTGTTCACTGATACCAAAGCTACGTAAAATCTATGGTTGGATACTCTTTGCTGCTTATAAAACATATGCCTCAATTACAATATACCTGAGAGATTCTTTTGACTGTGCATTGTTTATAGTGTCTTCATCATGTAATTGCTTCACAGAAATGAATTTAGTCTCATTAGGCTTTTGTGAGGCAGGTAAGTATCCCCTCCGTCCTTCTATATGATGAGTGAGGGTGAGGAGGAGTTCAGTGATGTCCCTGTGTGCCTGCAGGGTGACAGGATGATGGGGTCACAGGGTGGGCTTGGAAGACCCTGGTTAGAAACAAGTTCGGGGCCAAGGCTAAGGATTAGGTGCGGGGCTTTGTACCCCTGAATGACTTGGGAGAGCGGTGTGGAAGTCTGCTGAAGCAAATGCCTTACCTGGAGTGGTGGTCATGCTGGGATGGACTCCTTGCCATCATACGTGGTGGGTCCTGCCACAGCAAGTCTGCTAGCAAAATAGGCAAGGCACAAAAGTGAAGTTCAGTGCAAGGCAGCTGGATGTCTAAAGCTGGACTGTGGAGCAGAGGGGCAGAAGTAATGCTCCTAGGAGATGGTTTGTGAGACAAATGTGTAATAGTTGGGGTCCTGTTCCGTGTGAAATATTTGAGCATTTTCATTGACCTTAATCTGAACATGTGTGCTCGAAGTCCTTCCAGAACTGAGGCTGAAATCTGGAACGGGACTAAAATAATCTGCTTTGTTTCTCCTAACATTTCTCCCCCAAGGTAGTAACAAATGCAAAGCGGATTAGTGTGTGCTAAAAAAGGTGAAGTCCTGAGTGGGACAACAAACGCTTTTTTTCCTCACTTGTTGAGGTCAGTCGCACAAGGACAGAGTTCAACATGTTTGAATGTTGGAAGCCTCCTGTCTGTCTGGTTGTGGTTGGGTCAAGACAAGAACTGTGCCTTCTTCACTGGCTGACGAGGTCTTGGAGCAGTGTAGAAATGATTGACGCATCTAACACACTGTAGATTTTGTCACTTATTTAGATGAGTCTCTTCCTCTCCTCCTGTTGTGCAGGTAACTAGGATTTCTACCTCAACCCAATGTGACCTATGCAAGGACAACGTGGACCAACTTCACTCGGCTTCCACTGAAAGGTGCTCACCTGGCCTGTGCAGGGGTTTCTACTCACTTACTACTGGACAAAACAAAAACCTAAAAAGACCTAAACAACAGAGAAAATATTTACTGTGAATCTGAGTAAAAAAGAAAAAAAGGAAGAAAAAAAAAAAGGCAAAATAAATGCCTAAGGCTCCAGTTTATATTGTTGATAGTTTAGGTAAAGTATTTATCTTTTTTTAAAGCAAAAACAGTTTTGATTTATTTTATTCCACCTAGAGTCATAAATACAATTTAGGATTAAATTCTCTAAATAATTAAGGACTGGCACACCAGCAGAGATGTAAAGAGCCTCCTCTCGGTGCTATTTCATCCGTCAGAACTGTGCCTCTAGTTTGAATCCTTGGTGCTGAATTTGGAGGGTTGACCAATGCCAAACCCAGTTCTCAGAAAGGTCTGCATTTTATTTATTCAACTTATTCTGTTCATATACCAAAATCCACTTGGTTTACAGCAGTGTGAGCTACAGAGAAACGGCAGTCTTTGATCTGGTGTTTTGCTCTAATGTGAACTGAGCCAGGCGCTCTGTTAACTGGGTGGTTTTTAATTGTGTTCATTACAAACGAGAACTCACTACTCCCCTCTGGAGTGGCAGCTAGATCACCTGGGGCAGCCCAGGTGAGCTCAGCCAAGGCAGGCACAGTTTGAACAGAAGAAATTCAAGTCCTGCCCCATTCAAACTACTTCACTGGGCCATTTGCAGTTGCTGGTGGCACTCAAGTCACTGTGAATTTTGGTAGCTAGTCTGGTAACTTGTTTTGGGATGTCATTGGCATATGAACAGGGTGCATAATCACTGGTATTGGTCAGGCCCTTTTTAATAACATTGGGAAGACTGAACATAGTGCTTCTGTACTGGTGCAGGTAGCAGATTATCTCAGCTTGTTTTTGTTCCAAGTACAATGTATTTTGTTAGTAGAGTTTTGATACTTGATTCAGAAATGGCTTAGATGTGTACATTTACTGACTAAGTGCATTTTGCTTTTGTATATCTTTGCTTTAAGTAGATCTAAATGGTAGTTCACAAAAACACCACAATCTAGCTTACCGTGCTGCCACACTATCAAACTGGTGCATTTAATTGTATTGTGACTTGGTGTTCTGTGTACAGAAAGTGCCGCTCTGAGCAGCGGCTGTATTTTATAGAGATGTGATGAAAATTTATAAATTTCATATACTTTATTTCATTTATTTTTAGACTGTACAGTGCACAGTGAACTTGTAAAAACTTATTTATTCAAGTGCACAAAATGAGGAGAAATACAATCCATTATATAGACATCACCCTGGTCTGTAGTTCAGACTGGACCAAGCACCAATAAAGGAAACTACAGTAACAGAAGGGGAATTGCAACAGCAAAATGACTAGAAGAAAAACACGTTTAGGCATTGGGAAACACCTGCCCAAGTGCTCTGGGGGCAGCATTGATGGCTCTGCCTGAAAGGCATTTGCTACCCTTAAATCCCTTCTAGGTCCCTGGTGCTCCTTAATGAGTCTCCAGCCTCCAGCAACTGGGCATTTGCCTTAGACTTGAGCCTGCCTCAGCAGGCAGCTGATGGAGGGTCCCGGGGTCACAAAAAGCTGGGCTGGGTGCATTGCCTTCCAACTTGTGCCTCTGCATGTGAAGGAGGTGAGGTAGCTCGGCCCTTGCGTGCTCTCCTGCTGTCTGATCTGTGAATGCCGTGCTGGCCATGCTTAAGGGAGCAGTGGGAAGAGGAGATAGAGCAGCTCCTGCCCTCTGCAAATTTCAGTTAGACCCTTTTCTCTGTACCTCGTCCCTGGCAATCTTAGTAGAAATTTAGTTCAAGCGTGGTTCTTTTGTTGTTTCTTATGTGTGTCTTCCCTAGGCAGCCTTTGTGCACAGAAACTATTGAGCTGATTTTGTTGCCTTACTCATTGGAAAGGGAAGGGATCGGTAGCCCTGGAAATGAGGGGCGTTTTGGAACTGTTTTCTGCTTTGCATGTGGAAGAGGACTTGACAGTGGTGCGCCCTGCTGTGTTATTAGCTGCAAGATGAGAACCTGGAAAAGGGCAAGAAAGCTCAGAAGGTGATGGCTGAGAAACATCCAGTAGCTTCTAGTAGAAGCTGTATAGAGTTAATGTCCTGGAATCCAGGAAGACAGTGTAACCCAGATGTTTTGCAGCTGGGAGTTTGGCAGCTCTAGCTTCATCCAGATCCTTGGCTAATTGAAAGCTGCAGAGCTGCCTTAGCATCCTCCCAGCAAATAGCAAGGTGCTCCGGTCTCGGAAGGTGGGTTGTGCATGAGCAACTGCTGGAGGGGCAGTAGCCTCAATTACCCCTCCTCCATTTTTATCCCAGATGTGAGAGATGAGGAAATACAAGAAGAAGCTTTAAACCCATCTGCTTTTTGTCAGATCCTTTTCCAAAAATGGACCAACCTGGTGTTCCTTAGACCTCTTATCCCTCCCCTTATCCTTTCATCTCAATCCAGCGAAGACATCCAGCAAGAGAACTCATTCTGTACAGGGAGGCTTCACATCAGTTCATACCTGAGATGCTCGCAGGATGCTGGCAGAGATGCCTGCTTGGAGGAGGAGCTGGCTCATGGTGGTCTGCCCACCTGGTGTGCTTCCTAACCCTGGACAGCTGCTTGGTGCACGCATCGCCCAGCTGGCTCCTGACACTCTCCTGCAGCTGAAGAGGGTTGGCCAGGTGCTTGCTGCAGGAACGATGTGCTTTGCATTCACAGTGTTTCAGAAATTAGTGTCTGGGAGCAAACAGAGCAAAGGCTAAGAGCAGAGTTTGTCATCTGCTTTCCTGTGCATGTTGGGGAAAAGCGAAATCCCCCTTTCCATCAGTGTCACTCCCCATAGTGGGTTGCCCTTTGGTCTGTGTTAGATGTGCTGGGTGCTCTGGCTCTAGATGGCCCGCTGTGCTCTGTGGCAGGGCTTGTTCGCAAGCACTCATTGGAAATCAGCAGCGTGAGCCTGCTCACTCCCATCACCTGGGAAGGATGAAACCAGAGGGGCACAGCCCACCCTGGACAGACCCAGGCACAAAGGCTGGATGGCCGAGCATCTGCTGCAGCCTCCAGGGGCCTGTGGAGGCCAGGCCTTCTGCCTCTGGGTCGCCTTGGTGCTGGCTTTCTCCATGACCTGACACTTCCATCTCAGCAGCCCGTGCTGCAGGAGCTCAGAGCTGCCCTGGCTTTGCCAGCATCTTCCACCCGCGCCTGGTGCCGCTGGCACCGTCACCTCATCATGCGCTGCATGGCTGTAGTGAGTTTCCCTCGTGTCCCAGTCTGGTCTAAGTCTTCATCATAATCCTTGCTAGGGTGTGCTTCCAGGAGAGTGTTGGATAAGCTACAGCGTGTTTGGAGAAGTGCGAGACAATGGAGGTTTTGGGCTGATGCCTTAATGCTGCTTTATTTGGGAGAAGTCACAGAGGTTGCTATGGGATTTGTTGTCTTCTCCACTCCCTGATCTCTTGCTGCTTGGCCATAACCTTGAGCAAGTTCAAATTGTTTCTCTTCTGTCTGCAAAATGGGGAGAGCATTTACCTGCTTGCAGGACTGCTGGAGGAATAGCTCTTTGAGATGCTGGGATCTGATCCATATGGCTACGAGAATGAGACCCTTGTGACCCTGATGTGTGAGTGCTGTGCCAGAGACTTGAAACCTGTTTTCAATAATTGGATATACTTCTGAGTCATCAAAGCCAAGCAGCCAGTTCCAGAAAGGAATTCCTTCTGTGTTACCACTTCCTGCCCAGGTCCAGCCGTTTTATGGCCGTCACAAATGTTCCTTCTCCTCCACACCGCTGCTGCCAGTGAGGGACTCAATCAGGAAGTCAAAATACTCTCGCAGCACATAATGTTGCCAAAAAAAAATAAAAAAAAATATCCTGAGCTTTGTGCTGAGCGAAATATGTGCCCCACTGCTAAATGTCAGGCTTGGAGAACGACCCTCATGTGTTCTTCCTACGGTGATTTGTTACCTCTGGCTCCTGCTTGCTGGTTCCAGCCCACTGAGACCCACCGTGCTGTGAGGCTGGGGGGGCTCCAAGAGCATTAAACCTAAACTCAAGTCTTTGCTGCACGTTTAGTCACTGAGCAACAATTCTTCCATTAGCCAGGGGTGTGTGAGGCACCTGCTGTCAGATTTCTCAGCTTTTCCTGTGGCTGAGGGAAAAGGTGGGAAAACATTGCTGGAGGATGTGGAGCCTTGGGTTGCTGGAACCAAGCTTGTGGGCAGGATCACGGGGGAGTTGAGCTGTCCCTGCATCGCCTCTTGTTTGGGTGCAGACAGGGCCATTCCCGTTAGCAGGGTGTGGATCGGTCTGGTCAAACTGATGGGATTGAGCTCCTCTTAGTTCAGGTTGCAAATGCAGTGGGAGAGAGGTGAAGGGAAACGTGCTTTTAGGGGAAGCTGCCAACACCAGGGAGCACATCGTGTCCTTGATGCTCATTACACTCGGAGGCAGATGTTAGAGCAGTGTCTCCAGCTGGTTTCTTTGATAGCAGGAACTCAGGGCTCCTTGGCCAGACAAACTCAGAAATCTCTTGTGCTTCCATCTCGTATCCTTCTTCCTAGTGGCCAGAGCTGTCTTGCCTTGTAGCACGCAGTTTGTGCTCACCACTGTTGGCTGGGCTTGGATGAGCTCTGAGCATGGGCTTGGCCTGGGTCCTGCCTGTGGCTGGAGGGGGGCAGGCGTGGTGGGGAGGAAGGCGAGTGTGTGAGGTCTGCGATCGCAGCTCTGGGTGCTGAAGTGCTGCGGGCAGCTTGCGGTGCCTGCTTGTGAGGGTCTCGGTGAGGCGCTGCTGTGAATCGGGAGGCTGCAGACCCCCAGGACTTGTCACTGCTTGGCCTGAACGTCACCCAACTCAAAGTATTGAGTAGCTTTTCTTTGTTATTATTCCCTAATCAAGCTTGAGCGAGTGACTTTCATTTGAAATCTGCTGCACAGATGGCGTTCAGGCTCTTCCCTTGCATCTCTGGCTCAAATGCTTCAAACCGGAGCGTTGTTTTGGGGCTGCGTGGGGTGGCCGCATGGCTGGGCCCGTGCTCAGCCCCTGCCTGCGTTTGCCCTGCCGGGGGGCAAGCTTCTCCTTCAGGGGGGAGTTTGCTGCTGTAACTGCAGACATCTGACCAGAGGCCTGTGGGGTGGTTGCTTTGCTGCGGAAAGCAAATGGGAGGGGAGCGAGCTGGGTGGGAGCCAGATCTGCCTCGCCGGCTGTTAACTGCAGTGCTGATAAAAACCAGAAGCAGCGGGGTTGCACCAGCGTTTGTGAGATGCTGCTGTGCTCAGCGGTGGCTTTGCTCCTGGTGGGGGTCAGGGCCCGTCTCGTCCCAACCTTTCCTAGCACCCTTCCTGCAGAGGAAGCTGGGATCTGGGCTTCCCCCTTTGGGGAGGTCTCGTACTCCAGAGTAACGAGGCCATGGCAGGGCCGTGGGGCTGCCTCTGGGGGCCTGAGTGGTTTGATTCTTCTGGGATTGTGTATTGAGAAGGCAGCATCTGCTCCCCAACACGTTATATTCCTACTTGGAAGAGTGCCCTTGTGTGACAACAGGGCAGGGAGAGCGTCAGTGGATGTGGGGCTGGCATCCACCCCTGGACAGGCGTAGCTTCATCCACGTGTTGTTTGTTTGTTTTGTGGGATGTGGAGTTGCTGTGGTCAGTTTGAGGGCCAGCACGAGCTTTGATCTTGTCTAGTTGGTGCAGGGGGCCCACCTCTTTGTGACTCCCATGGCTACATCCACAGGCCTGGCCCGGCAGTGCTGGGACCCTTGAGAAGCTCCTGCAGCAGGGGCTTGCTGCCCCGAGTCCTTCCCAAATGCACCGTAGCTGTGGAATGGGCTCCTCATGTCTCAGAGGCCTTGCACCCTAGAGTTCCCATAGTCAAGGTTTTGCCACGTTGCTGGAGGAGGAGGCTGCCAGCCCTGCAGCTTGGCCCTGAGCTGCCCGTCTGCTTGGGGCTCCCCTATGGCCCGCGTTGGTCCCGATCCCCTCCGAGCACCAGTGGGGACGTGCCAGGGCCGCTGGTGCTGATAGTTAGGGCTTGGTAGTTTGTCCCAGTACTGATGCAAGGTTGATTGAGTGTGACCCGTTTGCTTTTTGTGTTGAAACCGGTCTTTTTAATACAGGGTATGGAAACCTAAAGATTCTTGACAAATATTTTTTCTCAGAAGGAGTTGTCCCAATTCACCAGGTGGTTTTATTGAGAAGTTCTGCTTTTATTGTTTTGCCTGAGCCAAAAGCATTAGGAGGACTAAGCTTTGGGAGCTCCCAATGATGATTTCTTCAGTTAAGAAGTGGACATTGTACAGTGGACTGCAAACCAACAATAATGTGTTTCAAAATCATGATGTTTGGGGAGAAGAAACTAGACAGTGTTTTTGTGAACTATCTTTGCAGCACTGAGGAAAAATCACAAGAATTGGATTTTTTTGAAGCACAGATGTCTAGTAAGTGTACAAAAGTATTTGAAGTTTTATGGCTGTTAAGGTTTTTCCTCTGTTTGCTCCAACATTTCCATAGCGTGCATATGAGGTTTTCATTGAAAGATGAATTACCAGTTTTTAAAATTTTATTGTGCCATATTTTATTTATCCTTATGCATTATAAATATATAAATACCTATTTAGACTGAATATCACAGTAAAAGATGCTATTATTGTGAACTTCAGGGTTTAAACCCAAAGTAAAAAAAAATTGGAAATACTCCTCCACTGTATTTGCTGTTTGTGATCATCTTTCTGCAGATGTTTCTTAAGTTCTTAGAGTTCAAAAATGAAATAACTTCCTAAAATTCAAGGTTTTACAGTACTAACCCTGAAGTTCTCAAGTTTGTGATTTATTATTTTTAAGGTACATCTGGTTGCTTTTTCTGGTGCAGTCAAATCGTTCTTTAGAAAGGTCTTGTTTCTGGAGTTAATGAGGGAAAAAGGTGGAATGGGTTGATCCATCCTGCTTGGCTTTTTTAACCTATTAATCTTTTAAGTGATCAATCTCAAATTAAAAAATGATTTCTTAGGTCTCTGTTCTACTTAAACTTTTTAGGAGTGGGAGCCTGCCCTCGCTGAGTGGGACTTTGATGGGGAAAGCAGTAGATTATGAGGTTGCTGTTGCTCAGGAATTGATTAGTAAACTTTTAACTACTAATAAAAATCCATTTTTCAATGGATTTTTTAAAAAAACCCATTTTCTTAGAACAGTGATATGGGATGTTTCCTAGTGAATAGGAACTAGTTTATATAATTTAGCCTATTAAACTGAATTATTTAAAATTCAAACTTCCCCTAATTTATCTTTTTTTTTATACCAGTAAGTTGTCCTGTCATTCCTTTCATTCTTCCATAGAACTAGTGTGAATTCTTCTGGTGTGTATATATGTATGTATAATATATATATTTCCATCCTGCCTTTCTAATTTTCCACAATGTAAGAGTTAGTTTTTTCTCCCCTCCCTTCACTTAATTAATTTCTTGTGTCTTTACCTTGATTTGTAATTGAAACAATGCTTTGAAGTTTTGTCTTTATATTAAAGTGTATGTATTTTAATACACCGTTACTGTTGTGGAGTTTCACTGCTTCAGCAGGAGATGGCAGTTGGTGCTTGTCAGTGGAAGCAAAGCGCCGTGTCCTGGGCTGTGGCTCTGGGCAGGGGTCAGGGCAGTCAGACCCCTGCTCCTCCCGAACTGAGCAACACACTCAGCTCTGTTGAAGTCGAGGACAGTTAAGCTCACAGGATTTAACATACCAGTAATGTTCCTAGTAGCAAAACCATCCTAGTGAAATTCCCTTTTCATCCTTTCATCTGGTTATTTCACCAATGTAACGGAACTGAAATTAGGTTGGCAATGGATTTTTTTCACTTTGGAAGTGATGGCCATAAAACTGGCTGAGCTAATTTTCTGTAGGATTTTTAACATGAGATGAAGACCTTGATTCCCCTAACACAGTCTGTGCAATATGGATGCTGCTTAAATGTAATGGTCTAGATGAGTTTTTAGATGTCGAAAACAGGTTGCAGCAATGGTCTGAGAAAGCTCATCCTTTTTGTATGTTTGTCTCTGAAGCTACTGCAGAGGGGCTGGCTCTGTTAGCAGAAGGCACGTAAAAACCCTGTTGTTGGAGACATCAGCAGCTGGCCTGGGATCAGGCACCCTCGCTGCCAACCAGCAATACCGCACCGTTCCTTGGGATGGGCCTGCAGGCAGTCATCCTGCTATCTTTCATCCAGGATTGCTGCTGCTTCTGCCTCCTGCATCTCAGCAGTGATGGTGCCAGGGTTTTGAGCCCCTGCTCCTGGGAGAGAGCCCTGCGCCTGCAGCCAGGCTGTGCAGAAAGCCCAGGATCTTGCTGTAGTCACCTGCCCTAGCATGGGCTCGGGTTCCTTGCTGCAGCTCTGACTGCCATAATGATTAAAACAAGTTTTTATTGGAAATGTTCATTGTACAACAGATAAACAGCTTCAGTACACTGTCAAGGAGCCTGTACCCAATGAACAGTGGAGCAGGCCCCTGGAATACAAAAAGCATAGTGAACAGATTATGAAAAATGAACAGTTGTCTATAAATCAAGAGCAGCGGATGCGGATCTCTAAAGTGTCTGGAAGTACCATCTTCCCTTACTCCTGACATCTATCCCAGTGTCCTAGCACTACTCTAACCATTGATCTAGCTAATTAAGTTACAGGGCCTGCACAGGCCCATGCAGCTCTTCACAGCATTTGTCTTACATTCACTTAGGAAATGTCATTGTTGCCTCTTAAATAAGTGTTGGGATTATCACTTGTGCACCCAACTGTTCCCCAGAACATCTAAATAAAATGCCCATTTTTATGTACAGTGAAGATGGTGGGTGTCACATCTACCTTCTGCAAGGTGCGTGGAGAAACTAGTGATAGTCTGGGAAGGCACACGGTAGAGAAGTGTTAGCTACTGAGGGTGGCAGGCAGGAACAGTGAACCTCACAATAGCACTGGAATTGTTTGCTGTAAATGACTGAATGTTGGCAGAATTCCCAGCTTTTGTTTATACGACTGCTGACTTTGCATATCGAAGCATTCACTAATGCCGAACCTGGGGGGAAAATGAGCTCGGAAACCTCTCTTGCCTGCAGCCTGGGTCACTCCTGGTGACCTGAGGCTGAATCTGGAGAGCTGTGATACCTCCTCTGCTCTGCTCAGCCAGAGCTGCAGAGGGGACTCCAGGCTGCAGTGCAGCTCCAGCGTGTACATTGGCCTGTAGCAAGCGACCAGATGGACGAGGCTTTGCTATCACAGTAAGTAAGGCTGCTGTGTACCCCACCAGTGTGCCCCTGCGCTGAGGTAAAGCAAAGTAGGCTCATGAGGATGAAAATGCACTTCAAAGTCATCTGAGGACACTAATTCCCTAAAGCACAAGCTTGTTCCTGCTCTTAATCCCTTGCTGCTGCTTCCATGAGAGTTGCCATCTGTCTTCAAACCTGCCCTATTTTCTGCTTCTACCCTGTATGCCCTCAGCTTACTGAACAAGACAGCTGCCCACTGCATATTTTTGGTAATTGCTGGAGTTAGCACCTGGAACCAGTGCAGGGAAAGGGGATATCTGGGAAGGGAAAGGAAAACCTTGGGCTTGAGGTTAAAAATAAAGCATCAGTGACATCTGCCGCTCTCCTGGTACCCAGCAGCTTGAGGTAAAGAGGGAAGGCCAGGCTACTAAAGCTTTTAGTATTGGCTTTTGTGTCTGCATTAATTCCCAAAGAGACCCAAAACTTCCTACCAAACCTCACTCAGAGCACAGGCTGCTCTCTCCCTACCTCATTTACCATGTACTGTTTAATTGCAGAGAACTTTCCTGCTAGCCAGGTGGAAAAAAACGCCAAAACCTGCACACCCCTTGCGCTGTGCTACTGGAAACCTCTTACTGCATTTACCTGCCCCAGGGGTGAGTAAAGTTCCTTCTGTCATCAGCCATCTGAAAATGCTTGAGGGGACTTTCCATAGGGCCTTTCGTTGTGGGACTGTCCAGTGGAGCTGCTGCAGGAGCCACCTCGTAGAGTGGAGTGTGACGAAAGAGGGGTCTTGAAGCTCTGGGCACATGTGGCAAGCACCTTCTGGCCTCCACCTCTGGCTGCAGTTTTCATTTTTGCAGTCACGGTGCTGGCTGCAAGTGCAGAGCCTTGAGGAGAGATGTTCCTTACTGCTAAAGGGATCTTCATTACAGGAGTCCCTGCAGCAGCAGCCCTTGCTCCCTGGCAGCTTGCTGTGACCCTGGCAGGTGCAGTTGTTTGGATCTTTCCCTGTAGCAGCTCACAAAGGGGTGAAAAGCTGCAGCAGAGTGTCAGGGAATGGAGTGCTAATGTACAGCTGTCCTACACTCTCTGGGCTTACCTTCTGCATACCCTGAAGCTCAAACATGCAGCCAAAGTGCACGTAGCAGTTCTTGTCTTTACAAGTCTCTCCAGCTGCCTTTCCTCTTTGGGAAGCTGAGAAATGGCACAGCTTAGCCCAGCCCCCAGTACTGCAGAGGGAGACAGGATCATAACAGATATTTCTCAGCCCTGTTTTTGCTCCCTTGTGCTTTACAGCTTTGTTCTCCACCTCATTTGTGAGAGCACTGTAATTGTCTGTGCCATGGGCTTCATCAATCCTCTAGAAATTAGTACCACCTGGCTAGAGAAAGGACAAAAAGAACACAACCCCAAAAGGCAGGTGTTAGTGCCTGCAAACACTGCTGCCTTGACACAGGGGGTGGGTGCCCCTTCCCCATTAGCTGTTGCTGTTCCTGGGCTGCTCCCTGTGTAACTAGAAGGCTTCCCCCTCCCTGCTGAACTGAAATGGCTTTGCAGTGAGCAGAAGGAGGATAGCAGGGTTAACCCTGCAAGCACAGAAATGCAATCAGCTGGAGCATCCTGTTATGGTAAAATGATGAACAACTCCTGGTGGCTCCTTTGGAGACTGCGGGAAGATCCTGAGCCAGAAAAGCTGAGTAGCTCCCTGCAGGAGAGGGACAGGGAGGAGGCTAGAGAGGGCTCAGAGCCTGCTCCAGAAGCTCCTGGTGAGAGAGACGTGAGCCCTTGCTGGAGGAAGGCAAGTGCTCAAGCTCTCTGTTCAGTCCCTGCCCCCTCTGCTCCTGCTTGGAGCCATGGTGGTTTTACTCCCACCGCTGCAGCAGCAGCCAGCCCAAGGTCACAGTCTGCACTGAGAAGTTAGACTCTGCCTGCCTGTATGGCTTGGGCAGAGCAGGAGAGGTGGGATTGTGCAATGAATTATCTTAAAAAAAAAAAAATCATAAAAAAATATTTGGCTAATAAATTAAAAAGTCAGTTGGTCACCACCGAATGGAAGGGTTGATCTTCCTCCTGGGGGAGCTCGGGTTTGACTCTGCAGGGAGAGCCTGTGGCCAGAGCCAGTTCAGCCCAAGCGTGGGGTTTATTGCTTGCGTGTTGCCAGCTGGAAGCGGGCTTCCTCAGAGATCCCGTACTGCTCCAGGGGGTCCTGCAGCAAGAGCACAGGAAGGCAGCAGTCAGACACAGACAAGACGGGAGGTGAGCAGGACCCTCCTTTTGCCAGGCTGCAGTCTGGCAGGCAGCAGGGCTAGGTGCCAATTCCAGCTACATGCTGGATTTACCCCGGTCTGCTGTCTGTAAGCAGTCACAGTCCATGGAGAGGATGCAGCGGATAACCAAGGTTCATGGACTGTATTCAGTCTGCTCTGGCACAGGAGCATACGGGTGAGTCACAGCTACCTGTTACCTCCAGAAGGGATGGTCCAGGTATCCTGGCAGAGGTGCGAGCAGTGTCTCAACTGATGGACACTCTTGATTTTGCCAGGTCTGCTCCTCCAGAACCGGAGGAGTCAGGGTTAGCCCAGGCCCAGCCTGTCTGGCTGCACACCCCAGGCTGCTCTGTGCTGCTTGTAACACACCGCGCTCAGGAACAGTCTCACGCACACACCCCAGCTGGACGCAGGCTGCTTGGCAGAGGAAGATTCTCGGGTGGCTGGGCCTGACTGCCTGCTGAGCCCACGGCTTCAAGATCTGACTTAATATGGCTCTGTCATACACGCTGCAGCCACCAGCCTTGTGTAGGACAGCTGGCACCAAGGCCAGGGATCACCAAACCCTGCTCCTTGGACTGGAGAGGGTTACCACCTGAAAAGCCAACCTCAAAGGACTCACCTTCCCTGTCATTTTCTGGATCTCATTCCGGTAGAAAATCAAGCTTCTCCTCATGAACTCATAGCTGTAAGAAAGGAACAGACCATGCAATGGGTTGGACAGAAAAGGATGTGGGGAAGTTTCGGGTGCTATTTAGAGCTGAAAGGAAGCTTGCCTGGGAGGAGAGAATTGCTTTCCGCCCTGGGTTCACCACAAACTAGTCCCAGAAAACAGCACAGGGCTGCAGCGTACATACAGCACAGTGCAGACCTTGCTCTATTGGCTCAGCCTACCTGGCTCGCTTGAGTGCCTCAATCCACTCCTGACACTGCTCTTCGCTGTCACATTCAAAGCAGTACTTCCTCTCTGGCTCCTCAATGAAACCTGCCACGGATAAGGAAAAGACATAAGGAAGGTCCTGGCAGAGCTGCCTGCACTCCAATGTCTCCCTCCCCAGCAACCACCAGACTCTGCCAGGCTGCAGTTAGTACCTTTGTTCAACAAAGATGATCTGTGAACAAGCTAGTGAGACAGGCATCTGTTCCCTCTTATCTTACCCTGGATGGTTTGGGATCACGTTCTTTCCCTGTTTGCAAAGAACAATGGCCCAGCCAAGCTTGCCTCTACACACTTGAAATCCAGTCTGCTGTTAGAAAGGCACTGGGAAAAGCACACAAGGTGCTAAACCCACCCCTCAACTGCCCCAGTCCCTCCACTGCTGGGCTCCTTATACCTAAACACCTTTCCCCATATGATTATGGTAAGGCAGCATGGGAGCGATGGTGGCCAGAGGTGCCTCATACAGCTCAGAAGCCCTTCACACTGCTCTTGACTGGAAGAGGTGCTTCCAAAAGTAACACCAGTTCTGGAGGCACTTCTCTGCTGCGCTTCCCAGGTGGCCCCGAACAGCTGCCTACAGCAAATGTAAGCTTAGAGCAGCCAAAAACTTCAGAGAGGAAAAAGCAGCTTCTCAGAGTGACAGCTCAGACCGGACAAATACGACCAGACTCAGGACTAAAACACCCTGAGTCCTTGCAAGCAGTCACCGGAGATGCAGTAATTGAAGTAGAAAATGGCCTGGAGGAAGTGATTTTGATATACGTAGAGGGCAGCCATCTGAGGAATCAAATCACACTCAGAGAAGGTAGTGACCTGTCTTTGCTTGAGGCTTTTGGGAATTTGGTGCTGTGCACAGTGGAAAGCAGTTCCCTGTGCAATTCCAATTCTTCACCAAGACAGAATCAGGACATCTAATTAATTACATTGTCCCCAGAGCTCTGCTCTTTAGTACACAGTTCACAGAGATCTAGGCTGCTGCTGAGAAATAACTGGGTCAGGCTGCACCAAACCCCTCAGGGCTGCCGTGCAGGGAAACAACCTGATACCAAGGGCGATCAGTTTCAACACCTTTCTCAGGAATCATCAGTCACCGGGGTTCCTGACAAACTTAAAGCCCCAGAAATTCAGAGCGGGACACTCACTGGTATGCTCAGGCTGCTTCGGTGCCAGAACACCATCTCTCCCAGCTGAAAGAGGAGGCGAGACTCTGCACAGAAAAGCAGCTGTGCCTGACAGCCAGGCCAAAAGATATGGGGATGGCCTTGGAGAAACATCCTGTTATTTTTGCCACATACCTCTTTCACAATGATTAGTTGTTGGATGAAAGGCTGCTTATAAAGGATGACACACCACAAGCCAGCTGGAGCCGCAGCTATCGCCACAAGGACAAACAGCGTGGCGGGAGGACTGGTGCTAGATTAGCCCAACAGATGGTTTATCTAAGGCTCACTTTTTTGATAAAATGCAATAGCACAGAAGCAGCAATCTGTCAATACCAAGCCTTCCTAGAGAGGGATTTCTACAAGCACTAAGCCATGGTCAGTCTGTTTTTACTGCTTCCCTCCTCACAAGCAGCTGTGCAAATCACAGACCATTTCAGCCAGCACTGAAATGCCACGGTCCTGGAGCACGGCAGCTCCACGGAAACAACTGGCAACTGAGGAGGAGGGGGCTGAGGAACACTAACCCTGCTGTCACCAGAGAAAGAGGCAAAAGCAGGAACAAAGCAGCCAAGCACCTCCTTTTTCAAAGCACGGCTTGCCATAAGGGGGACACGAAGGGAGCGCGAGCATAGAACTCACTGATCGAGAAGACGTTCTCCTCTTCTTTAGTGATCCTGCAGTGCTCCAGCAGCAGAGCTCCAATGGGCTGGAAAAGACCCAGAAAGGGGGTTCAACACATGCTGCCTATCAGCACCATAGGAACCCTATCAGCAGTGTTCTGAATCCAGAGTTCTCCCAGTGTTTTTTAAATGAGCTTTATAAGCTGACGGTACTTTGAAGGTAATTCAGGCTAACTGAATGAACGTTCAGTGTTCTTTTGGTCTGCTGATACGCTTTGCTGTACCAGTCTTCCCCATAGCACTCTGTGCACGTTAGATAGAGGTTACAGACTTGCTAAGCTTCACTCTGGGCTCAAACATTCATTTCTGTTTTTCATTTAGCATCCGAAGACACTGATTAAGTTTACTTCCTTGCACAATAAATCAAGCAAAGATGAACTATTTGCAATGACACACAGAAAGGCTAACATTTCACTTTGTAAGGGCAGGCTCGAAGCTTTGCAGGAGGTTAAGAACAGTGTGTCGATGAACTAGAACAGCTCGGGGTAAACAGACAAATGAGAAGTACGGTTTGCTAGCTAGTGCACACTGGGCAAGGACACAAGAACCAACGGGTGATACAAGCCATAAACAAAAGCAATCCACAAGTGAATTCTCTTGTCCAAACTAAACAAAATACGAGAGGCAAATAAGGCAGCAACCAAGATACTCAAAAATCTGTTTTAGTATGTATTTCTGTCACAACAGCTTTATATTCGCACTCACCACAGACCTGTGGAACTATTTTTGATGTGTTTGGTAACATCTCCCTTGCACTAAGACACGAGTGCTTATAAGCAACAACCCTCAGGACAGCAAGCAGCCGAGTGCTGCGGGGCAGCACCCCTGGGGTCTCGCACCACGTGAACAGGGAGTTGCAGCTGAATCTCTGCAGGACAGCAACTGCTCAGCTTTTGACCCTACCCGGAGAATTACGATTGCAGCTCCAGTGAAGTAACGAAGAGCAACTGCAGTTCAGTAGAAAAGAGTGTTTCTTAAAGGAGGAGTTTTTCAGGCTGAAATATTCATTGTGGCCTAAGTCTAAAAATGCCACTAAAAGCTTTCCACTTCCTTGTGTCAGCAGGCACACGGCACCTTTCTTCACACCCATTCTAATGATTACTTTCAGATTGATTTTCCAATGAGAGAATCTTTAGCAACACTTACTGAGGAATGCACTAAAAATGAATGGATCTCAGTAGTGGCAAAGCCAGAAACAGAACCTAAGCCCATCCCTCTCGTTCTCTTTTTTTTGACCTAACCAAGGCCTCTGCATGTCAGAAGTAATGACACCAACAGAGTATAGCCATGACAATTTCCCATTAAAAGCGAGCACCCCTTGCAAGAAAAAGTCCTGGTGTCGCAAATAAATAATGCCAGTTCTTTTCCCAGGAGAGCAATATAAGCTCTCCTCACAGTTTCACATGATAAAGCACAGGCCTACAAATAAACGTTACAGAGTCCATCTTTGGCAGTCAAGGGGTAATGGTTACATTTGAAAGCCTCATTCCAAGCTCCCATATGAGCCATCTGGGCGTGGTGTAGCTGGCAGCGCTCCTCACCCCTACGAGCTTTCACTGTGTCGCTGGGATAGGAAGCGAGGGTGCCACATCCCAGTGCTGGCAGCCTGCTGTCGTACCGTTTCACAAAGCACATGCCATCAGTTCACAGAAAAAGAAAGTGTGTGTGAAGAAAAGAGGCTCCGTACCTCCGCTTCATCTGTCCGAAAGTAGAAGAGAAAGTTGACAACGAGCTTCACGAGGCGTTTCTTTAGCACTGCAAAGGGAAACAAGAGCGTTGAGGCGGCAAGCCCGCAGCACAAGGCAGAGGGAAGCACCTGTGACCTCTGCAATGTGCCGGTTCCCCACACTGAAGGGGAAGCTCCCTTGGGGTTTGGACTCCTGCTGTGTTTTACCAGGCACGCTTGGGGTGTCAGAAGAAGGGGGGCATTCATCCCCCTGCTGCCCTCACAGCTACCCACCCCCCGCCCCCAAACCCTCCCTCTGCTCCTGCCTGCAGCCAGCATCCTTCTCCCATCTCCTCCTCTTGTCCCTGTCCCCAGCTTCACCGCAGCCCCAGCACCTCCCCTCCTGCTTCCCACTCCTCCCAGTCTGCTCCCAGTGCTGCCCCCCAGTCCCCCCAGCTCCCAAATCCTGCTCCTGCCGTACTACCAGCACCCCCAGCTCTGCCTGTCCAGATTTCCCAGTGCCCCACTTCTCATCCCCAGTACCACCCAGTCCTGCCCGAGCCCTACCCCAGGACCCTCCCTCAGCCTCCCCAGCCCTCCCCACGCAGTCCCAACTCCCCCATTCTGTTGCCCCCGACTCCTACCCCAGGCCCCCCCATCCAGCCCCCCCAACCCTACCCCAACACCCCCAGCGCCACTCCCCACTCTCATCCCAGCCCCATCCCAGCACCCCCAACCCCCCCCAGCCCTACCAACGCCCCCCCAGCCCCACCCCAGTGCCCCCCTCAGCCC
The DNA here is from genome assembly GCF_963932015.1 of Anas acuta. Classification (NCBI taxonomy): domain Eukaryota; kingdom Metazoa; phylum Chordata; class Aves; order Anseriformes; family Anatidae; genus Anas; species Anas acuta. The sequence goes on along the minus strand of NC_089004.1, from coordinate 1,104,582 downwards.
CATCCCAGCATCTCCAGTGCCCCCCCCAGTCCCCCCCCAGCCCCCCCAGCGCCCCCGGCCCCGCCTCATTCCCCCCCCTCCAGCCGCGCCGCAGCCCCTCACCGCTGCCCTTCTTGGGCACCCGCATCAGGACCTCGGCCGCCTTCTCCGCGGGCTGCCGGGCCAGGCTCAGCAGCTCCCGCTCGTTGTAGCGCATGGCGAGGGCCCCGCGGCCCCCGGCCCCCGGCCGCGCCCGGACCCGCACCCGGACCCGGAAGCGCCGCGCCGGAAGCCGGAAGTCGTGTGGCGGGGGGAGGGAGGGAGCAGCGCGCGTGCGCGGCGCGGGAGCGGGGGGCGCGCGCCGGTACGGGGGGGGGCGGGGGGGGAGGGGGGGGTCTGAGCCTCGCTGAGGGGATGGGGGGGGGGGGTGAGCCTCTGAGGGGGGCGCTGAGCCTCGGTGGGCCCAGCGGGACGTTTTGGGGAGGAATTCATCGATCCTCCCAGAGCCGGGGGGGGGCTGGGCGGGGGGGGGGGTGTCCCTGGGGGCTTGTCCGGGTCCTGGGGGGGGGGTTGCGGCTGCTCAGGGGCTCGGCGGCTCGAGGCCTGCGCGGCCCGGGGCTGTGGCACCCTGAGTGTGTCCTGAGGCCTTGCCTGGGGCTGGGGATGGAGCCCGGCTGAGGGGAAGCTCGGGTTGTGGCTCACTTGGCTTTCTTGCATTTTTCCAGGCCCTTTCTTTCTCCTGAAGTAGCTAAAGCAAAGAAGTCCCCATCATGGATTTCCAGCACCGTCCCGGAGGTAAAACTGGAAGCGGAGGCGTCGCCTCTGCCTCAGAAAGCAACAGAGACCGCAGGGAGAGGCTTCGGCAGCTGGCTTTGGAAACCATTGACATCAACAAGGTGAGCCTGGGCCTCTGCGTGCTCGGCAAGGGGAGGGCATGCGGTGCCAGCCCCACAAGCTACGTGTGGGTCAGTTCAGGGCTTCACATCAGTGAAGTGGCTTGGAGGGCAAGAGGTTCGGTGGGGAGCTGTGGATTGGAGCAAATACTTCTGTTTCTGTTAATGTGGGATTTAAACAAGAAACATTTGTGGAAGGGCTAACCAGAGAGAAGCCAGCACTCACGTATTCAGGTAGCTGTTGTCATGTTATTTCAGTCTGCTCAGGACTGGTTTGTGTTTTGTTGTTCCTTGACTGCAGTTGGGTGTGCTGTTACCAATAAAAAAACTGCTATTGTCTCTATGTTTTCATAGTCCTAAAGCAGTGGTGTGCTAATAATTTAAACCTGTGAACTCAGTTCTTCCAGTGCGGGAGAAGTTCTGTTTTACATATTTTATTATTCTGTTGTTCTGGCATGTATCTTGCTTGTAACTTTTTAATAATTCTCTTCCTAGGACCCCTATTTTATGAAAAATCACTTGGGTTCTTATGAATGCAAGCTTTGTCTGACTCTACATAACAATGAGGTGAGTTGAACAGCTGCCTGTCTTGATCTCCACTGCAACAGATATTTTAGAATAATACTGGCTTCAAGTGCTAGAACCTGGGATGTGCTTGATGACTGATTGCTGAAGAGTTGATGGGTGGGTAGTGGCTTGTGTGTGTTCAGCATGACAGTTTCTGACAGTTCAGCAGTTGTGAGCAATCTGCAATTTTTGAGTAAGATTTCTCTATGCTAGGGACTAAAATATCCTTGTCAACGTGAAATGTAGCTTCTCATCCATGTCAAGTATCCTGTCTTTATTTAACTTTCTTCTGTCTTTTTTTTAGGGAAGCTACTTAGCACATACCCAGGGGAAGAAGCATCAGACCAATTTGTAAGTTAATCCCCGTTGTAGCTTTGTTCTCCATTACCTAGGCACATTGAAATCATGATTGTGAACACTTGTAAATCTTGAACTTGGTAGCATGTTGGGCTTGAATATTCTTTGACTGTTTGTTTCCTAGTGAAGAGTTTTGGTTTAGATGACTAGTTTGTGGAGTTCTTTCCGTTTTTTACTTCAAGAAGTTGTCTCAGCTCCATCTGGAGATTGGCACAAAGGTCATCCTAGGGGTGGATAAGATAATTGAGATGACAGCTTTTGGTCAGGGGAAGGCGTAGATAAAACTGACCTGCAGTGATGCACATGGAAGAGGAACAGTTTCACCAATATGCTTTCTGTAAAGTACTAAAATATTCCGTGGCATGGGATTCACACTGCTTTCTAGCCTATCCTTCAGAAATAAGTGCTACTAACCTTTTAATTTTGTGAATTTCAAATGAATTCAGGGCCCGTCGAGCTGCCAAGGAAGCTAAGGAAGCTCCTGCCCAGCCTGCACCAGAAAAAGTCAAAGTGGAAGTGAAGAAATTTGTGAAAATTGGACGACCGGGTTATAAAGGTACATCAGTAATGCCTGTCACAGCAGATACCTAATGCCTGCTGGAGCTTACTTGAAGTGCAGTGCTATGGATATGAATTATTAACTACTCTTTTTAGTAGATCTGTCCATAAATAAGATATGGGCTTATCTCATGATGTCCTTTATTGTTTAAATTACCCATGGAACATCTCTTTATTGCTGACAGTCGAGTGAGAACCATTTTAATAATAGATTGGTATGTCTAAGTCTTCAGCTATTATAATACTTGTGCAGGAAATGAAGGCACTGCTTCAGACTCTGTTCTCCATTTGTTGTGCTGTACCATCTTTCACTAATACTCACGAGTCACTTATTGGATGTATAGCTCAGGTCTTTTTTCTGAACTCCCCATTGTTTTGTTTTGGCCTTCAGTATGAAACTCGGCTGCTTTATCTCCCAGCTTTGTCTGCAGTGCACAGTGTGTCAGTGTCTTTGCCCCACAGCAACTGAATCTCAGTAGAGACCCACAGTAACTTTGGTTAAAGACAGTGTGGCGATTTATTTGATAAATGGGAAACAAAATCTCATAATATTTGTTGGTTGGAGCCTTGTGTCTTTCCTAGGGCAGAAGTAATATTGTTCTGACCCTTTTCTGTTACATGCTGAGCTTTCTTATTTTCTTTACAGTCACCAAACAGAGAGATCCAGAAACAGGCCAGCAAAGCCTGCTCTTCCAGGTAAGGTCACTGCTAAATTTTTTTTCTCTGGGTTACCCAAGTAAAACACTGGTAAATGATCAGTTCTTCTCAGGACAATAAATAATAAAATAAAATAAAATAAAATAAAATAAAATAAAATAAAATAAAATAAAATAAAATAAAATAAAATCTTTACCTAGCTAGTTTTCTGCTGATGATTGTGTCAAGTAAATGGAAGAATCCATGATTGCCGTTGTCCAGATGTTTTCTTTTGGTAGCGCTAAGTTGGGTGTGTGGTTTTTTGTTTGTATGTTTTTTGTTTGTTTGTTTTGGAGCTTCTCTCTAGACTTCTTTCATAGTTGAGGATTTTGTTCTGTATGATGGGGTGGTGAAAAGGGAATATTCTCCTAAATGCTGCAATAACATCCCAACAGATTGATTATCCAGAGATTGCAGAAAGCATCATGCCTCGCCATCGGTTCATGTCCGCATATGAACAAAGGATTGAGCCTCCTGATAGACGCTGGCAGTACCTTCTGATGGCAGCCGAGCCCTACGAAACCATAGCTTTCAAGGTAAGGTTTGGGATTGACTGATTATAGAGTTCCCTTCCCACATTTTCCAAGACATTAATTCCCTGTGATTGTCGTTATAGACTTGTACTGTTCTGGCCTTTGGGGGGGTTAATGGAGTGGAAAGGAGGGTCAAGAAGACGTGGCTGGAAGTTGTTAAACTCTGCTGAGAATTAGTGGAGGACTCTGGCATGAAAACTCGGTTCTGTGTTGAGCTCTGGGGAGCCGTTGAATTCTTGGTGTCTGGCACAGGAAGGAGCCTTCTGGGCTTTGCTTCTCATCCTTTGTGCAGATGTTAAGGGAGGTTTTTTTGCCAGCATACTTATCCTTGACCGATAGGGAAGTAACTTAATTCTTTCCTGCCCCCATCTCTATCTAATAACATCCGAGATGAGCACATCTCACAAGGCCTGGAATAGCTGTGCTTATCTTGCAGGCTCTAAAGCTAAAAAGGACCACTGAGCTAATCTGGTGGTGCTAATAATAGCTCCTTATTCTTTTTTGTTGCAGGTGCCAAGCAGAGAAATCGACAAAGCAGAAGGAAAGTTTTGGACGCACTGGAACAGGGAAACCAAACAGGTAGCTGGAGCATTGCAGCATCTTTCTTGAGGGTTGAAGAGGGAAAGGAGGGCTGAGCAGCCTGTGGGGACAGGCAGTGCAGGGAGAGCACACATCAGTTATGTCCATTTTGGCTTTGATGCTAAAGTCTTCACTTGTTCAGTGCAACTATGTAGTGATTCCTCCTGACAGAAGGATCTTCCTGTGTTCTTTGTGAAAATTTGATCAGAGAGGCAGAATCTTCTGAGTGAAACTTGCTGTCAGCAGCAGCAGAACAGTGCATAAATACACAACACTGCGTCCTCCATGTGGGCTGCTCGGTGCAGGCTTCCCGCGCAGTTGTCTGTGATGGTGTGGACATGCTCACCAGCTGTTGTGTGGGAGGACAGGGGATGAGTGCACGCTGGGGGATCCTGACCCCATCACATAAAGCTGAGCACTTGGAACAAGTTTTGTAGGAGTGCAGGTACTGGGCAGGTTTGGTGCAAGTCCATGAACATTAAGTAGAAAGCCAGCCGTGATCGGTGACACAGTTCAGGAGAGAACTGCACTTTGCTCCTGGAGGCCATGAGTGTGGACAGAGCAGCTGTTGTGTGATGGCGCAGTGTTGTCTTGAGCGTTAATTGTTCCCTTCTCTTTGTTTTTCTCCCTTCCCCTCCCCAGTTCTTCCTTCAATTCCACTTCAAAATGGAGAAGCCCCCAGCTCCTCCGAACCTCCCTCCAGGCCCTCCGACCGTGAAGCGGCCTCCTCCGCCTCCGCTGATGAACGGCTTGCCCCCACGGCCACCTCTGCCGGACTCCATGCCACCTCCTCCTCCGGGAGGCATGACTCTGCCTCCTATGCCTCCCTCTGGACCGGTGCCACCACCTCCAGTGCCACCTCAGTTGCCACCAGCACCTGGTGTACCTCCCCCTGCTCCTCTGCCCCCCATGATGAGACCTCCTCTCCCCACGGAGGGGCCAGGCACTATCCCTCCTCCACCTCCCTCCAACTGAAGCCCCTCTGGGACTTGGTCCCACTGGACTCCTCTGCCTCATACCTTTTTATATGCAGGTTACAATTGAGTCAGATAAACTTTTGTTTTGTATGCCTGTGATTTTGAGTAAATCCTGTAGGTTCATTAAAAGATTTTCAATTTTCCGTTCTCTATGTCTTCCTGTGTATTAGTTAAAAATGTTGCTGTGTGTTCAGTTTCTTTAGCCCTTAAACGTATAAAATGTTCCCAGTCTGGTTATATTTTGGAAGTTATCCAAGAGGAGACAAAGGGCTGGAAATCTCTAGGCACCTCGCCTTCAGTCAGCTACTTCTGATTGAAATAGTTGCATCGACCTCAGCTCAGCTGTGCTAGCTTAACACATTTCCCCACCATAGACTGCTTGATGTGTATCATAAATTACTGCCAGTTAATCAGTTGCTATTCAACTGAAGTCCTTTATGAAGCAGTTCATCTGGTGATTGGGAGACTTGTCATAGACACACTTAAAGGGTTTTATTACTGCGTTGCCAGTAATCCCGTTGGTGGGCAGAATGGAGGGCCAGCAAAATTTTCTACATGCAATTTTTCATCTTCCTGCCGAATTGCAGTTACAAGCAGAAGAGCGTTGCTCATGCTGAATCCAGAAACATTTCTCCTCCAGGCACTGGAGCACTGTACAGGAGCTCAAGTGTTGCCAGCTAGAACCATAGAAATATGTCTCCTAAGGAAATCAGTTTGGACTGCTTGTCAGGGGTCCTTGAGAAGCCCTAGACAAGGTTCGTTGATGATTTTAAAAAAGACAATCCTTCCCCAAAGTGCAGCTGTCTAGCTCCTGCTTGTTAGACTGTTTATGCCAAATGGGGGTTCACAAACAAAGCATTGGTGCTCTCGTGTTTGACAATGGTAAAGGATTTCTGGGAATGTTTAGTCGGAAGAAATTACCAAAACTGCGGTTACATTAAGTCCAGGTTTGTTATTGTATTTCACTAAATGCTGTTTGTATCATTGTGAAGCACCTGCTGTCATTAAATATTTTTTTATTGTGCATGTCCTCCCACTAGCAGATTAGTTTTGGCAAGCTTTTATTTCCTCTGTGGTTTTATTTATACTACATGTTTCCTTCAAGCAATCACTCGGTTCAGATTAAAAACAGAAAATGCTCTAAGCTTTCTCCTCTCTGTCCTTTGCAGGATTCCCTTCCCCAGACGGGCGTTCCAGCAGGCGGGTGATAGCAGGGCCTCGGCAGGTGCAGGGTGAGAGCACCAGGCTTGTGTTGGCTCTGTCGGTGCCCGTCTCTTTCCACAGGCTGCCCGGGGAGGCTGAGCTCGTGTCCTGCACCGGCTGTGTGCCTGATGGGTGGAAGGAGGCCGGGTCTTCGCCTCTTCTGCTGGCCGGATGCAGATCCTACTGTGTGCCCGGCAGACGTGAGAGCCAGGCAGAGCGTGTCCAGCTCCCACCTGCTTTATTGCAGCGCCGGGAGCACTTTTTCTCAATCTGAGCTGGCCCAGTGCCTGGGACGACTCGTGTGAGTCTTCTCTCTGCCAGGTTCCTGTCCTTTGTCTCTGCTCCCATAGAAGAGAGGTCTGTGCTCACAAGGCCTTTGGTCTGTTGCCCTTTGTCCCTGTCTGGCTCGGGCGTGCAGTCAGTCAGGGTCAGCCCACTAATGATGTGCTGGAGCGATATCCCGAGCTTCAAACTGCAGCAGTCCTGAGAGCCCAGAGAAAGGTCTGACTGTGTTGGGAATGTTTTGCAGGTACATTGAGGCTGAGGAGATAACCTCTGGGAGGGCAGAGGTTTATTTGGAGTGTGTTAGGTGGTATTAGTAATTCCAAGTGAGCACTGGTATCAAACAGAAGTCTTTATAACACAGGCATTATGAGACTTTCCAAGACCTGATCTATTAAAGCCTGCAGTATTAAAATTCATTGGGCTGCTGCTGCACCCTGTGAGATTCTCCCTCACACGTCCTGGGAGCTTTGAGATGCAACCCAGAGCTCAGATGTGTTAAGAGCCTCTGCAAGGCGGCTCCTACACCACGGTACAGGAGGTACCAGCCAAGGGGGAGGCTTTCCAGCAAAGAGGGAGCTTTCTATACGTTTACTTAGTTTCTTCCCATTATCTGTCTTTATCCCCCTCCTCCAAGTCTAGCCAATTCTTGCCTCCTGGTGTTTCACTGCCAACAGGAGTAGTATGTGCCAGTCCCCATGCAGATTCGAGTCTAGACTTCTACCCTCCTTTAAAAAACATCTGAAGTCAAGGACGTGCATCCCTACAAGTAGGAGAAACAGCTTTAATTTATTTTTTTTTTTTTTACAATTTCAATACTGGATGCAAATCTAAAAATAGAACAGAAAAGTTTCTTTGAAATATCCCTCCCTCCTTTCCAGCGTGACAGTATTCGAGTTTCTCAAGGGAGGTGTGTTGTGCATTGTCAACTCAAGGCCATCAGCTTTTAAAAGGGAGATGCCGTCCTCCCCTTCCGCACAAATGTTTTGGGAGATGCGTTTGAGCGGCTCAAACAACTGCGTTTGGCATAGCTGAAGCAGGAACATGAAGCCTGCTCTTGGGGTACTTCTGCCGTGCCTGGCGCTGTTGCTCCCCTCTGCAGCGCTGCCAAGAAAAGGGAGCCCAGGGGAAAGGGTCTCCCCTGCTGGCACACAGGAGCTGAGCCTCTCAGAGGAGCTGGGACTTGAAGCAGAAGAGAGAAAAAGAGAAAATGCAAGCGTGCAGGCCAGAGTGGGACCCAGCTTGTTGGTGAGATCGAAGAGGGCCACTGCTACTCGCCTCTTCTCCAAGACAGAGCCAGGAGCAGGGTGCCTGCAGGCGATGCCTGTGGATGGGGGCATCGGCTGGGCTGGCTCCAGCCTCCACCCCTGGCCTCTGGGGGGGCTGGAGGGCCCGGTGTGCAGGATGAAGATGGACCAGGACCAGGACGGGGTCCCACCAAGCCACCTGGAAGTCATGGGTGTTCTCACCCACTATGAAAGCGGCTTCATCAAGCAGCTGAGGCAGCGCACTGGCTGGGACCGGAGCGACCTCACAACCTTCGGGCTGTGCCCGTCAGAGGACACGGGTGCTGCGCTCCGGCCCCTGCAGCGTATCCAGGAGCACCTGGCGGAGCCGGGGCAGGACCGGTTCCTCGTCCTGCGCCTGGAGGAAGGTGAGTGCCAAACCCGGGCTGGGACAGTGCTCAGGTAGGCAAATGCTACTTCTGGGCCTAAGTCAGAGATGCCGATGAAGAATTAAATTTGCAGGGCTGGATATGCCTTAAAATTAGTTAAGCAGTAAAATAGGATGTCTTCCCATATTCAATTTAAGAAGCTGTGTCTTTCATAGAGATCACAGCTTGTATGCAACAATGAGTCCTCGCTTGTGACTGATGCCCCAGTGCCACAGCATTGGTGGCTTCTGTACTGCTCGTGATCATTCTGGTTATAGGAGTGTTCCTCTCTTTCTGTCTCGATCACTGGGATTCAGACCCAGTACCAATTCTGTCTGACAGGGAAAAGAGAAGAGACAGACAAGTAGACCTGAGTGGTCCTCGGAGGGTCCACAGCAAGGGGGCCTTGCTGCTTTCAGTCATCTAAAGCACAAGCAATTTGCAGCATCCTTCCACCCTCCAGCTCCTGTTCCTGGTGCTCCGAGTGCCTTGCAGGAGCAGTGCCCGGCCCCAAAGCCCCTTCCTCGCCTGCTCCCGACCCAGTGCACTGCGTGCCCACAGGTTGTTTCACCCCCTTTTTGTTTTCCTTTGCAGTGAAGTGGGAAGCCCAGGCAAGGCTGTGGTTTAAGCTGGCTTTCCAGGCGGAGGTGGGACGGTCACTGGGTGAGCTGCAGTTTGCCCTGCTGCTCTTCTACCCGGGCAGCCGAGCAGGGAGAGGTGCTGGGAGCCACGAGGAGCTGCTGGCCGCGGGCACAGGGCTGGCACAGGAGCAGGTGGGTGGCCGTGCCGAGCCCCGCGGGGCCTGGTGCCAGCAGGAAAGGTGGGAGAGGGGGTGTCTTGCTCTGCTGGCCCAGCGCCTTCCCCATCCCTTCCCTGCACTTTCTCCATCCCCTCCCAGCGTTTCCCCATTCCTTCCCAGCACATTTTCCATCCCATCTCACCATCTGTCAAACCCTTCCCTTCCCTTCCCTTCCCTTCCCTTCCCTTCCCTTCCCTTCCCTTCCCTTCCCTTCCCTTCCCTTCCCTTCCCTTCCCTTCCCTTCCCTTCCCTTCCCTTCCCTTCCCTTCCCTTCCCTTCCCTTCCCTTCCCTTCCCTTCCCTTCCCTTCCCTTCCCTTCCCTTCCCTTCCCTTCCCTTCCCTTCCCTTCCCTTCCCTTCCCTTCCCTTCCCTTCCCTTCCCCTGGGGCTGGCGGGGCCGAGCCGTGCCTGAAGATGGTGCTGTTACCCTGTCCCCAAGCTGCTGGCGGGGACAAAGGGACGGCACCTTGGGGTGCACAGCGGCCCCCCATGCACGGCTCCCTCCCCTCCCAGCACTCTCCATCCTGGCTGGTTTTAGGGCCAGCAAATCCTCCAGTGTGAGGTGAGCCCACCCAGTGCTGCTCCCCTGGCTGCTCTCTGGGCTGCCTTAAGTGTCCATACCTTGGCCCTGGGCATCCAGAAAGCAGGGATCATAACGGGGTCTGGTGTTAGTGCTGCCCCCCCGTCATGCCTCCCCCAGGTTCTCAGGGGCTCCTGTGACTTCTGCCTCCCTGCAGAGCCTCTGCCTCACTAGGGACACCCAGTACCTGGTCCTTGGAGCCTCGGTAGCATCCGTGACCCACACCAGTGAGGAGCTCAGCTTCCAGGTGACCCTGGCCATCAGACATCGCGGTGATGGAGGTGGGGACTGTGGCAGCAGGGGACAGAGGTGCTGATGGCCCCTGTGCCCTGGCCGGGCACTGGGGACCTGGCTGCTGCACTGTCCCCACCTACAGGTGCCCTGCTGCCCCCCACGGAGACCCAGCAGCTCCTCTTCGGCTCGGATGACAAATGCTTCACCAGGATGACACCCGTGCTGCTCCTGCTGGCGAAGTCCTGGCGGGGGCACGATGCTTTGGCCTCTTCCTCCTACCTCTCCGCTGATGGAGTGGTGGACGTGGCTCCATACCCACAGCTCAGGTCTGTGCCTTTCATCACAGCCACAGAAAAACACGGGGTGGGAGGGGGGGGATAGGGGAAAAGCCCCTCTGTCCCACCCATGGGGATCAAGGCTGGGAAAATGCGGGGCACACCTGGGTGGGGCAGAGGTGCTGTGGCCCAGCCCATCACCCCCAAGGGTGCAAGGGGCCCCTGTGACCCTCTCTGTGCTCTCTTTGCAGCCCACCCCAGCATGAGACCATGGAACTGCTACCCTCCACTGCCCCCAGCCAGGCCAACACCTCATCCCTGGCCCCCGGGGATAGCGGGCAGTTCCTGGGCATGCTGACCCGCTTCATCCGCCGGGTGCTGAGCCCCTCCAGTGAGCCGCCCACCCAGCCCAGCTCCCACCACTGGCTGGACTTCCAGATGATGGAGACGCTCCCTCACCAGCTGCTCAACCTGTCTGAGACGGCAGCGCTGGAGCGGCTGGTGCAGTCGGAGGAGCCCTCGGTGCTGCTTTTCCCCCAGGAGGGCAGCGCCGGGCTGGAGCAGCATTTCGGGGACTGGCAGCCAGAGGGGACCGTGCTGCAGCTGCTGCTGGGCAAGCTGCAGGCAGTGATCCAGGAGCTGAGGGACATCCCGGCGTTCCAAGCCAACATGGGGCTTTTCCAGCACCTCCTGAGCTTCTGCTACTACCCACCAGGGCCAGGCACGGGCAGCGCGGGTGAGCGGCCGCCTGGCTCTGGGAAGCTGCACGCGCTGCTGCTGCTGAAGGCGCTGCAGACGGTGCGGGTGCACTGGCAGGAGAGGAGGAAAGTCCTGCGACAAAACCGCAGCGCCCGGCACCAGGCCCACTGCCGGCTGCAGGAGCTGACCATCGACCTGCACGACCGCAAGTTCATCGTCATGCCCACCGTGTACGCCGCCAACAACTGCGAGGGTCCCTGCAAGCTGCCCCTCTCCACACGTGTCCCCAGCTACTACTCGCACACGGTGCTGCTGCTGGGCATGCAGGAGCGGGGCTCGCCCCTGCAGCGCGCTCCCTGCTGCGTGCCCGTCCGCTACTCCGACCAGCTCATCATCAGCGTGTCCAGCCAGGGGCTGGAGGTGCGCAAGTTCCCCAACATGGTGGCAGAGGAGTGCGGCTGTCGGTAGAGGCTCCTGCCCATAGCCCTGGAGCGCCGCTGCAGCTTCGCTTCTCGCTGAGACGTGAGCACTCCTCCGCACGTCTTTTCCCATTGGTTTGCCTTGCTAGCGTTGTTCTGGTTCTGGGTTTGCAGCCGTGCTGCTCCCTGGAGGGCTGCCGGCCTCCTGGTGCTTCCCTGCTCCATCTGCAGAGGCTGGGGATGTCCGAGGTGCCCGGAGGCTCAGGCTGCGGTCTGGTTCTGACCCTCAGCAGGGTTTGGGCTGGGTACGGGACGTGCAGGGCATCAGAGACAGGGCAAGCCTGCTCTAGTTGGGGCCACATCTATTTATCCACTGCTGCTGTGGCTACTGCCCCTCAGCCTCCCTGCAGCCCCCCCTGGCTGTTCTGAGCCAGCCCATGCCCACCACTGACCCGCATCCCTCTCTGTGCTCTCAGGGGTAAAACAAGCAGCAACCCCCCTGTTCCCACCAGCTTCAGCTCTGCCTTTCCCCGGGGACCCATCTCCAGACTTGGCAAAAGCCACGGTGTGGGAGTCCCTGCTGGGTGACCCCGGCATCGTGCCCCTGCTGTCACCGCTGCCTGGGGCATGGCAGAGGGAGGGGAAAGCTCTGGGGTGGGGACGATCCCATTACATGTCCTGCCCTTAGCGGGTGCAAACCGCAGCTGCCCATTGGCAGCACGTCCCCTTCCCGGCGGCTGCCCAAGCACCTGCTGCATGTCCCCGCTGGTGGCAGCGCACAGGGCCTGGCCCCCCTGGGTCATCTTGCAGCTGAGCCTGGTGCTCTGTGGGATGCACTGGGGTGCTGCTGTGGGGCCCGAGCCCCCCAAAAAGCAGTGCTTGGGCTCACCCCCAGCACAGGGGATGGCTCTGGTTTGCAGTGTCCCCGCACCAACCAGGGGCTGGTGGGTGCCTCCTGACACCAGTGGGGACCTCAGTGAGCCCCTGACAGCTGGGACGGGGAGGCCCAGCCCCAGTGCTGTTTTTTCTCCCTTTCCTTTTGAAAAAACACAAGCATATCCAGGGCTGTGATTTTTTTCTCTCTCTCTCTCTTCTTTTTTTTTTTTTAACATTCAATTTAATACCTTATTAAAAATGAAAATAGTTTATTTTAACCTCTATTGGTTTAGCAAATACTCAAACCCACTGTGGTTTGGGGCTGTGAACGTCTCTTGTAGTTGCTACAGCGCTGCATGATATTGCACTTGTGCTTTGTTCCTAAAAGCGACTCTGGGAAGGCAGGTTCAAGGGGAGCCCCAGCGATGGCGCTGCCAGTGGGGTTTTGCTCTGGGCAAGCTTCGTGTCTCCATGCGGTGGCGGTGGGGCCGGGTTCTGTTCCTTGTTGTCCCTTCAAGGCTGGCAGCAGCCTGGCTTCTTTAACCCAGAACACACTTCTCTCTTTGATTTGCTTTCAATAAAACCAGTAACTGAATTCAAGAGCTACGCGGTCTGGAGACACCCTCTGTTCGCTGGGCTGCGCTGTGCCCACGCCGCAGTTGCAGCGCAGAGCACGGGTGAGCTGCAGGAGCGCTGTCTGTTGGGGATGGAGCGAGGCACGAAGCCCAGGTGGAGAGGAGCTCGTTTCCCTGCTCCCTTTCGGGTTGCCTTTGTGCAGCTCATCCAAGGGGGCCCAAAGTCCTCACAAAGGCTCATGCTTGGCCAGGTGGCATGGGCGGGTGGCACAGCAGGACCCTGATGTCCCCAAACCGTGCTCTGACCACACCAGCCCCTGGCTCCTCTCCAGCCACAGCAGGGCTGTGGCCGCAGGGGCTCAGCAGACAGAGAGTCCATGCATCCACAGCCCTTGCCGGGGGTGGTGGCAAGATTGGGCCCTCCCGAGGCAGCGCCGCCGAGCCCCTCTTGTCCCAGCCTCAGTCGCGCCGCCTGCCCTCCCGGGGCCTGGCTGTGCCGTCCTTCCCTGCCTGCTCCCAGGGCTTCTTGCTCCTCTGCTCGCCCCGCAGCTGCCGCCAGTCTCGCCGGGTGCTTTCCTGGTGCTCAGCCCTGCCGGGGCGGCTCTTGCCTCCGTCCCTCCGCGGCTCGTCCCGCTCCCGCCGGCTCTCCTTCCCCTCCCGGCCCCGCTTCTTGTGTGGCTGCTGCTCCTGCTCCTTGGGCGCCCTGGGGGCTCTGATGGGCTTGTCCTCAGAGGTCCTCTCCTTGGGGCGTGGATCCTGCCGGCCGCTCCTCTCTGCCGGGGCTGCGCGGCTGTCCTTTGCCTTCTCCTCCTTCTTCTCTGGGGCTCGGGGCTTTTCCCGTCCCTTCCTCACCTCCACCTTGGCTGGCGGCTCCTCAGGTTCCTCTGCGGGCTCTTCCTCCTCATCCTTCGGCTCTGAGCGGCCAAACCACTTCTTGAAGATCCAGGGCTCAGCCTGGGGGACGGAGGTGTCACACAGCCCAGCCCTTGTGCCTGGGACCCCTCCTCAGCCCTCCCACAAGTGCTCCTCCACACTGGAGGAGCATCCCACCCTGGGATGCTGTTGCCCCCGCCTCAGCCCCATACCAGGTTGCTGTCAGCCTCGTTGCTGTTGTCATCATCACCGTCATCATCGCTGTTGTCATCCTCCATGCTGCTTTCAGGCTGGATGGGCGGGGGAGCCTCCACTTCTGGGGCCTCCTCCTTGGTGATGGTGACCTCTGGGGATGGAGAGGGATGAGCTGGTGTGCGAGGCCCCCGGCACCCACCCCACCGTGCCCGCCCAGCTCTGAACCCACCAGGGATGGGAGGTGCTGGAGGTTCCTGCCTGCTGCTGCTGACACCGTCCCTGGAGCATGGCGGTGCTGGAGGAGAGGAGGGAAGAGAGGGCAGAAGGATGGAGGTGATGAAGGTAGGTTTTGGCCACCCTGGCACCGGGGGACCCTGTGCCTGGGACCAGTCCCCATCTCACCTTGGAGCACCTGGAAGCTGACGCTGAGCAGGGCGACGATGGAGGCCACCAGGATGCACTTGTTGAGGGTGAGCCCTTCCCAGATGAGCGGCTCCTCCGCGGGGTCCAGGCTTTGGGGCTCCACCTTTGTCTTCACAGGGAGGCTCTTGGGGACTGGGGAGCCCAAAGGGAACCAGGGTTACTGGGGGGGTAGGGAGGCACCAAAGGGCTCCATGCTGGGACAAAAGAGCCCATAGCCCCCCCCTGCACCCCCTCCTACCCCAGCCCTGCCCTGCCCCAGACAGCACTGGGGGAGGTCATACTGTAGAAGGGATGTGGGGGAAGAAGGTCTTGGGGTGTCAGCCAGAGATGTTTGGACTGTGTGCAGCACCCCAGGGCTCCAGCAGGGATGAGCCCTCTGTGTGCTCCTGGTTCTGCTGCTCCCCCCCTGGCCGCAGATCCCAGAAGGACAGGGAGCGGGGGTGGGATGTGGCAGGTGGAGGGGAAGCCCCACACCATGCTGTGCCACCCCACCCCACCCCACCCCACCCCACCCCACCCCACCCCACCCCATCCCACCCCACCCCACCCCACCCCATCCCATCCCATCCCATCCCATCCCATCCCACCCCACCCCACCCCACCCCACCCCATCCCATCCCATCCCATCCCATCCCATCCCACCCCACCCCACCCCACCCCACCCCACCCCATCCCATCCCAACCAGTTCCTGGGGGTTTTGGCAAGCAGATCTGGTCCCATCACCGCCCTGTGGCCAGACAGTGCAAGGGGTGCAGGACAGGGTGGCTGTTTTGGGGTAGATGAGGCTTTTCCATGCACACCTACCTGCAGGCACTGTGGTGCCTTTTGCTCCCACCTTCTCCACACGCTTCTTCTCCGCTGCTCTCTTGTCCGCGCTGAGCGCTGCCGGCTCGGGCATGCTCGGCTCGGGTGTGTCCGGATCCTGCTCAGGGACACCCGGCCGGGTCCCCACCTCCTCTAGGCCCTGCGCAGAGGGGAGGGAGCGTGGGTGTGCGAGCATCGCGGCGCAGCATGGCCGGGTGGGACAGGGGCTCGGCTGCACCCCCCCTCCCAGATAAGGGGCACTGGATGCAGGGGGGATGCCAGGGTGGGCAGACGGAGCCTGGTCCCCTGTGGTTTTGCAGCTGGCAGGCAGAGCCCTAGTGTTTAACAGGGCTGGGCGGCTGCTGCTGCAGACGCTGGCCAGGCTCGTCACCGGCTCTTCCAGGAGCTACTCCCTGATGCCTGTGTTTGTATCAGAAAGCACGTTGGGATTTTTTTTTTTTTTTTTTTAATCTGCTAAGATTGATGCAGCCACTAGCTGGCCCCATGCTGCAGGCAGGCTCTCGGGTGCGGCTCCTGTGTTGGGCTGCCTTTGAGCAAGCCCAGCCCTGGGTGTCCCCGTTCGTGGGAGCTGCCAGGATGGGACCCCACTGTGGGCACATTGCAGGGGGCTCTGGGCTCGGTCCTGGGGCACGGTTTGGTGGCCCAGCTGCCTCCTGGCCTGTGTCAGCGGCGCTGGATTCATGCCACGAGTGAGAGTTACCCGCCGGCACGGCTCAGTGACAGCAACAGCTGAACGAGCCAGGCTGTGGCCCCCTGGGACAGACGTGGGGTGAACCCCACAGAGCCCCCCCCCAGACCCTATTCCCGGCTGAATGTTGTGGTGGGAGGCAGCCCTCTGCCCCCTGACCTGAAAACCTCACCCAGGGCTGCACCTGAGCATGGCTGAAACCACAGGCACCAGGGCAGGATGCAGTCCCCTGCCCACCGCCACCACCAGTCCCCTGCTCTGCCAACACGAAACTGGAGCCCCTGCGGGGAGACACACTCCTGTGTCAGGCGGGCTGGTTTACACGGTGCCACAGGTCACACACCCCAGCCCTAACCGGGCACAGGGTCCAGGCTCCTCATCCCTGGGTCAGGGGCTCTTTTTACACCTCCACCGGTGCAGTGGAGAACAAAGCTGTGTCTGTGCTGTCCTCCTTTCCCCTCCACCCCCAGGACCCATCCCCAGGACCCCTCATGAGCCCCTATCCCAGCTCTTTCCTGGAAGGGAAGGGCCCAAACCCGTTGGGTTGTAAGGTAGAAGCCACGCATGCTTGGGGCCCAACCCAGCCCTGCAGCGAGGTTAAGTACTGAAATCCCCACAGCCTCTGTCACCAGCTCATGCAAGAGGGACCTCAGACACTGCATCCCCTGCCCCAGTGGCAGACCCACCTTCACCAGCACACTCACATGGGAATCTCCTGCTCTCCCTGCTGCTGCTCACCGGCACCTGGCAGAGACAAGCAGAGCGCAGCCTGTTAGGGGTGAGGGGGGGATGTGTGGGGTGCTGTGGAGCGGAGCAAGCCCAGGTTTGGCACCCCAGAACCATGCGGTGTTTCCCATGGTCACGGCATGGCCACAGCCTCTCCTGCGGTTTCAGAAGTTGGCAGAAGCCACTGGCATCACGGCAGCAGCTCGAGAGGCTGTGGTGTAAGAGTGGGGTGAAAATGGTACCCAGTGGATGGGGTTTGGGGCTGCTGAGGCCCCAGGTGTCACCTGCCTGCATGTCCTGGGCAAGCTGAAGCTGAGAGGGGACGGTGACGACCCTGCCACAGCACACGTGGGGACAAACAGCCCAAGGAGCACAAGAACACCCTGAAAACACCATCCCAAGGCTGTGGGCTCAGCTCTCCCAGCATCTGTGAGCTTAGCACCTGCTCATCTGGGATCTGCACATCCCATCTGCACAAGCCCTCACCAGGAGGAGGAATTTCTGCCCCATCTGCACCAGATTTAGTTTATTTTTCCCCAGGGGAACAATGAATGCTGAGAAAAAAATACCAATTCCCAGGCTACAATCCAAAACATGACATTGGAAACAAAACAAATAGCTACAAGGAAACCTTTTGGCTGAGGAACAATGGCCTGAAGGAGCTTTGCATTCAACACGAAACCAAACCAAGTCTTTGGTTTTCATTTTAGCTACCCCAGCAATGGCAACCTGGTCGTATCTCCCCTGGGATGTGGAGCAGCTACCACAAGGACTTGGATTTTGGGGGTCCCTCCCCACCCTCCTGGCTGTCCTCGCTTCTCCATGGTGAGGTGACAGCCAGGCAGTCCCTGGGGTGGTGGGATGGGCTGCTCACCCATGGGAGCAGCTTTCATGGGTGTTTCCCTGTCGGGCCATCTCCACAGCCGATGCACCAAGCACACACGACTGCCCAGCACGGCCGCATGGCAGGGACGGGCACCGAGGCAAGGGCTGGCCACCCATGGCAGGGATGGTCACAAAAGCACGTAGCCTTGGCCACTAATGAAAACCAGCTCTGTTTTGCTGTCTGTGGGACTTTTCCTGAACCAGCCCAGGTTGCGGGAGCCTGAGGCTGCCTCCACTGCTGACTCACATCAAAGAAACTGCCAGAAATAGCCCCTTGCCTGCCCTCCCTTCCCTGTGCATGCTCGCATGGCCGCATCGGGACAGGCCCCATGGCCCCCAGCGTGCCAATTGCTGCTGCAGCACCGCATTCCCCTGTGCTGTGCCACGAACTGCTCCCCAGTTTGATTAAAAGGGTGAAAATCGACACAAAACCATACCTCGGGCTTGAGCGCTGCCACCTTGCCTTCGCCTGCGGGCTGGCGCGGACTGGCCAGGGTAATATACAGCAACAGCTGCCGGCCACGCCGAGCAAAATAGCACCCAATCACCGGGAGCTGCAGCACCCGAGCTCCCACCCCAGAAAAGGCAGCGCGGCACCAGGCTGCCCCCGAAATTGGGGCTGCTGCAGGGGTACAGCCCCGCGGGGCGGTCGGGATGTGGCTCTGCTCCCCGCGAGCATCCTGGCAGTGGGACGGTGAAGGGATGAAGTATTTCTGGTTTTGGGGAGTTGGAGAGGAAAACCAGCCTCTGGGGTTGTGTTTCTGCAGGCAGGTGCAACCTCGGGAAGGAGCCTGTCCTGTCCCCGGCCAGGTGGCACAGCCTGGCACATCCCAGCCGTGTCCTGCCTCAGGGACATCTCTTACGGTCTGACAGCATTAGGTCTGACAACCTGAAGCTGTGACACGTCGCTTTTGCAGTGCTGACATTTGCCTTTAGCGCAGGTTTGATATTTCATCCATTGCAGGATCCAAGGGAGGGATAAAGCAGGCACTGGCATCCCAGAAGGGACTTTGGTTTCCTACAGAGCCGGGGGCAGTGGGAGCTAAAGGCAGCTGATCACCAAAAATGGCCACTCACTGCCCCTGGGCGCTGCAGCCAGTTTCAAGCAGTGCTGTCTGTTTCCTATTATCAGCATTAAAAACAAGTTACAGAGCATTTTTTCCCCCTAACATCACTTCAGCTTGACGCAGCCTTATTTTCCTGACACCTCGATGATGGATGGCACTGGCTGGCCTGTGTCCAAGCTTGGAGGGCTCCCAGGGTTTTACAAACAGATCCCAGGGCACTGGGACATGGAGGGAACATGCATAGCGCCAGGGCCTCACAGCCCAGCAGAAAAGCTCACCTTCCTCATCCTCCAGCAGGGAACCTCCTGAGCCCCGAGCAGGATCCCAGGCATCCTCCTGCCCACCTGCATCCCGCAGGCTGCTCGAGCCCCTTGCACCTTTGGCCAGCAAGACACCAGGCCGCTGTCCCGCTTTAGGACCACGCAGCAAAGGAGCTTGAGAGCAGCCGTCTGCTTTCCAGGGCAGGGATTTCCCCTCTTTGGCAGAGGCAGGACTGAGCATGCAGTGAACCCTGCTGCGGTATAAATAACATGCTGCAGAAGCTGAGCCCAGATGGAGAAAGAGCTGGAGCTGTAAACAAAGCCCTCCTCACTGCGCCAGGGCTGCAGGCTCGCGTGCCAAGGGTATTTTTCTCAGTTTTATTCCCACTCCAATAAGGTCAGGGCAGTTAGCTGGCAAGGCACGCTTTATAGGGACATAATGAAAGCAGAACATCATCAACAAGCCAAATAAAAATCCCTTGTGCTCCCAGTTAACCCTGTTTCATTCCATGCTCTCAGGTCCAGCACCTTGCTTGCATCTTCTGCCGGAGAGCTCATGCCCCCTGGGAAGGCAAGGAGCTGAGTGCGCAGACAGAGCCCAAGCAAAGCTTCTTCCCACTTGTCCTCATGTGGGGCCATGGGATGGAAACTCCCCCATGCTTCTGGGGACCTCTCAGCATTTCCTGAGGTGGGAAGGGACCAGGAGCAATTTTGTCCCTGCGTGTTTGGCTCTGAGCAGTTCTCTGCTGAGCTGCAAAGCCTCCATCTCCATTTCAGGAGCTAACCCAGGCAGATGGAGGAAGGAGAATCCCCGAGGCAAAATCTTTCCTAATCCCTTGGCCTCTCCCAGATCCTGGCCTCTCTCTTGTCCTGAGACTGAAAAAAGTGTCTCTCCCCTGTGGCTTCAGGGCTGGCACCCAAGTGCCAGGATTCATGGTCCATCAGGACCCAGCTGTGCTGCAGCATCCCTGCGCTTCTATGGCAACACTCCCTTATCCTCCCACTGGGACATAATCTTCTTTTTCCCCATCTTTAATAACTTGCAGTTAAAAGGCAGTTGTAAAGGCATGGAGTTAGTCACCGCTTATTTTCAGCACAGGTTCGTTCTGCTGCTGGATTTTCCTGCCCTCCACACAGCTCAGCTTCTCTCCCAAGCCCTGGCTGCTGCAGCATCCCCAGCCTGGCCCTGTCTCCTGCACCCACAGAGGGGAGGAGATGCTCCAGCTGGGCACAAGCTGGGTTTTCCACTGTCCTACTTCATAGCCTGGGCACACTGCAGGTCCTTCCCCCACTGGCTGCATGCTGGATTTCATCTCTGGCTGCACCAGCCCCATACGGCTGGATTCCCACAGCCTGGCAATCTGTAATATTCCCCCAGCCCTCAGAGCACGCAGCCTCCAGCCCCTCACACAAGCAGGGTTGGGCTCTTGACCTGGTTTTAAGGACAGGAATTTCAACCGTGTCTGCTAAGCTGGTGCTCAGCCTGGTCCATGAGTCCAGCCAGCTCCATGCCAGCATCGCCCCAGCACCATCTCCGTGTGCAGCCACGGTGCAGAGCGATGCCAGGGAGTGTTGTGCAGCCAATGGCACCAAACAAACTGCAGGAGATGCACGTAGTGCTCAGGCCAGGCGTTGCATGAGCTCGCCACATGTACTTGGCATCTCAGAGCTCTCCATGCTTCTGTTAGATGTGGCTGGGCTCAGAAGTGGTCAGAGAGGTGCTGGCAGATGGAGGGGAGGATCACAGAAGCACGGTTTCTCGGGGAAATCAGGTGAAAGAGCATCCTGATCCCTCACACCATCAAAAACCTACAGGCACAGGTGTCCCCATGGCAACCTGGCTACATCCCAGTGCTGACAACAACATGCTGTTGACCTAAAATTCCTCTTTTGGTTGGATGCAGCACACATCAGCTCTTGCCATCCTGAAGGCTTGTGCAACATCTGTGAGCTAAAACCCAGCCACTGCCACCCAGCCCCAAGGTAGCAGCCAGCAGAGTCAGCCACGGAAATTACATGTATTCCTCTGGGTGATTGCGGGAACCACAGACCTTTACGAGCACTGTCGTTATTAGGGAGCACTCTGGAAGTTACAGGAAGCGAAGAGACATTTTCTCTCTGCCAGCTGTACTTCTGTCAAATCACCGATCTCTCTTCACAGAAGATTTGAGATCCATTGCACTGAGCAATCTGTGGTGGTGCAGTTAATTGAAAGCCTAGAGCGTTTGGGAAGCTGGATGTTCCTGTGGCTCTGTGCCATCAGGCATTACCGTGAGGTTGGGTAACGCTTCCTGACACAGAGGCATCCAGAGAGAAATGGAGCATCCTTTACCCATGGCTGGTACCTGAATGGGCTCCGCCATCCTGGTGATGCCCTCCCTGGTTGCTCTTGGGTCACAGTCTGGGTCTTCTTGGCAGACAGCTGACAGAAAGTCCTGCAAGGACCCAGAGCTGGGCTCTGCCCCCTAGTTTTGGTATTGCAGCGATTTGGCCAGCTGGGGCCCTGTCTGCTCTCTTGGGGTGAGGATTTGCTGATATCGGGGAACAGGATGGGGAGAGGATGAAGCACTGTGGGATGGGCGCTGCCCTGGGCCTGCTTTGCTAAGTCACAGCTTGCAGCATCTTTGAGGCCTCCTCCTACCCACATCTTCTGGCTGTGGGCAGAAAGCCAGAAACTGGGGGGGCTTCATGTGGAGGTGGCCAGGATACAGCACGTGGGGTCTTGCAGCATGATGCTGCAGGCTGAGCACCAGCTGAGCCACCTGTGGGCATGCAGATCCAGCCAAGGACAGCACAGGTGACCACATCAACCAGAGAAACCCTCTCCATGGCATGTCTGTCCTCCCAGCACCAAGCTACAGCCAGCCTCTCACCCAGGGACAAAGTGGTGCTGCGCGGTGCCCGGCAGCAGCAGCCTGGGAGCCTTCAGGTCTCAGTCCTGGTGGTGATGGCTGGATCAGGGGACAGACCCTGCTGGCAGCAAGGTGTCACGGGTTGCCTTCCCCTGCTTTGTCCACTGGGATAGGAAGGAAGAGCCCGGCCGTTGACTGGCCCAGCGGAACGGGGACGGTCGCTGGGGCCAGCGCTCACCCTGCTGCCGGTGGTGTGCTCTCAGACGAACCAAGTTCACTTGGTCTCTGCTCCAAGCCGAAGGACAAGCAGTGCCCACAGCGACTGTGTGGCATGGGGGCCCTGACGCACCTCAGCAGCTCACAGCGAGCCTGTGATCGTGCCCAAAGTCCTGGAAAGCATTGATTCCTCAGCATACTGTGTGATCTATACATACCCAGAGCAGCTCTGCATTAAAGCCAGTCTGATCACACTCTAATCCACGTGTGACCTAAATACCCTGATTTACGAATCCCAGAGGTTTTCACTCTCTTTGCCTGGCAGAACAAGCAGCATTCAGGTCAGCTGGAACAGAAGATGCTGGATCCCATTAAATGCTACTTTTAGTCTCAGCTGCTTTCAGTAATTGTTCCATTATATGTTTTCTCACAGCCCAGTGCTGCTTAGGGCTAATCATTATTCTCTTTTAAGACTTAAAGCCATTAGTACCTCTGAGGAGAACACAAGCAAGTGTGAACACGGTATCTCAAACAAACAGTCCTTAGAACCATACTGCTGGGGGATAGGGAAAGGTTCCACAGGAGGCCTCATCCTGCCTGTGGTCCTACCTTCCTGCAGGGTGAGGAGGGTCGTACAGGGACAACTACACCCCAAGGGCAGCAGAGTGTGCTTCAGTGGCAGCAGAAATCACAGGAACTTCCTAACCACCAGCAGACATTGGCTGAATGTTTCCCAGCACCTCCTGCCCTACAGCTCCCCATTTCTCTATTATCAGGCAACAAATTCCCAAGTTAAAATTCATCACACTGCAGGAACCACATGTAAAACCTACACACCAGGCTTGCCTGTGCTCTCCTGTCTCACTATTTATTTATTTGTTTCTCAGTGATAGTAAATGAAAGCTCAAAGGTTCAGTATCTGCTTTCTTAAAAAAGAATTTCCCCCTTGATATCACCAGGGCTGTCCACTCGGGTGTTTTCTGGCTCTGTAAGGAGTTTTCTGGGACCCTCATGGGTGCATTTATTACCTCGCTGAGGTTGGGAAACTTTGATGATGGCTTTCCTTCTCCAAAGTTCAGCCAGATTCTGTATTACTCTGTTAATTACGAGCAAAGCAGAGAAGGTTGGGACATCAGGACAAGCTTTCTGAGAGCAGTTCCCTTCTGCTCTTGTCTTTCACTCCTCTCACTTGGACAAAGCAATGCCAATGAAATATGTTCTGTAATAGAAACAAGCAAGAACCAAACCAGCTGGGTCTTAAAATAGCATTAAACTCCCTTTCCCAAAGCTGCATTCTTAATTATTCAGCTTTCTCTCCTTTTTGCCCAGCACCATTAGAATAATTTGTCCAGTGCAGGCAATGCCACTGCAGCAAAGCAAACAAATAACTGTTTGCATCATGCCCTGCTTGGAGCACTGTACAGATCACACCCTCCTAGGTTGAATTAAAAACCATCAAATCTCAGAACTAAATGTTTTCTAGTCTTTTTCCATAATACCCCTGCTGACCCTTTGTTTCTAAACCATGTCCTGTTTAAACAGCCCAGAGAGAGATTTGTATTTAAAATGAGGTCTGAGCCTACCAGCCGAGCAAGGAATGGTATTGTCCCCACAGTATCAGCTCTGAAGCCTCCCCACAGCATCGCTCTGCTTTATCACCTACACGGGGATGTCCTGCTCATAGCTTACCACTGGCACCCACTGCCTGCAGCAGCTTTGGGGTCGAGACCTTGGTTTGCAGGCCAGGAGGAGTCCTGCTGGTGTAAGTCCAAGGCAGCTTCTCTGAGTCAGTGGGGCTGTGCTAAGTTTACAAGGAAATCATGGAGCTGTATTTCAGGATCAAAAAAGGCACATCCTTCTGACTGATGTTTGTTCACAGCTCGTTGCCATCACCAGAAGAAGGCAAAAATCCTGGCAAAGCAAGGCTGCAACAGCAAACTTGCCATGGTTAATGCAAGCTTGAGAAGAATTATTTTTGTTAATTGATGGAGCAGAAGATGCAAGAGTGAAACTTCAGTGAAGGCAGCCTCTGTCCCATATGGCTGGCTGTCTCTGAAGGGACCTGGACAAGCACCTCCAGCCAAGTGAAGTGATCGGTCAGTTAGAAGCACTGCACTGGCTTCTGTGCTGATTCTCACCCACACAGCACGGGGGTGTGATTAGAAAGGTTTACTCAGACTGACCCTTCTCCTTTCTCCCCTGGAGAAGCCAAACGACCTCATTGTCACTCCCGTTTCAGCAGCTTGTGCTTTATTTTGGGGCCTTTACTCTGGATGGCAAGAACAGAGCTCAGCCTGGACCGAGCTGGTTCCTGTGATCGCCTGCCCCGCTGGCCTGCTTCTTCTGCCCAGAAAGGCACCGAGCGCCGTGCAGCACCCCAGGATGGGGCAGGCAGGAGCAGAGGCACGTAGGGCACGGCAGTACACCGGAATCTGCCTGGGTACACAGCCAGTGAGGACGTGAGTCAGGAGCCTGCGGGCTGTGGTAGTAACAGCTATTTAAAGTGGTGATGGAGCAATTAAAGAATGGCAACACAGTCATGTGAGTGGGCAGAACAGGAGGAGGTGAGCTCCTGCACAGCCCCATCGTAGCAGGGAGGTGCTCGGCATCCCCTTGGCCAGGGACTCCAGCCCACTGGAGACGCCATGCCCGTTGTTGCACCTCCCAACCAAAGGAGCGGGGACCTGGATCCTGCTGCAGGCTCCATCCCGGGAAGAAAACCCAAGGCACAGCAGCCAGGAGGGGGGTTTGGGCAGGGGCAGGACCTCAAGGTCCCAAGCCAAGGAGAACGGCTGCATCAAGCCCTTCCCAGCTGGATGATCCCCAGCAGCACTTCCAAACAGTTCCTGGTCCTGGTCCCGTTCAGCCCAGCTCTAGATGGAGAGCAGTGCACAAGAGCCAGAGGCCCCGTGCAACCAGGGCAGGTGGAATTTGCCTCCTTTCCAGGGCAGTCGCTTTCTTTTGAAACGTGGCTGCCCTCGAGTGGTGTCTCAGGGCCACAAATGAGGCCCGTTAGAGGATGCGCACTTGCAACATAGCTGCAGGACAGAAATGCAAAAACTGCTGTCCCCTGCTCCATCACTTCTGTCCCTGCTCCTTGCTCCTGCATGCCCAGCCTGCTGGGAGGCTTGAAAGCACACGTAACTGAGTCTTTTTGCTATTTTTTTTGTTGTCGTTTTTATTGTTCTTGTGAAATACAAACAGCAGCCTGAAAGAATTTCTTCCTCAAAACCCGAGTTATTTCCCAAATTAGCCAGTTGAAATGGCAAGGGTTTTCTTTCCATAGGAAGTGCCATGGGAGCACTGGGCATCAGTGGTCTCCGTCTCCGAGCACTGCATTTGCCAGCCTCGAGCCTCTGCATCTCGGGAAGGATGAGCTCAGCGGAGCTCAGCCTCCAGGGCAGCTTCAGGTCTCTACCACCATGAGACTGATGTCTCACTCTAGAAATTCAGGGATTTTAACAGTAAAAGCGAGATGAGCACGCAGCACTTTCCCTTTGATCACCTCTGTTCCTCCAGAGAGTGGGGTGAGCACCTCCCCAGGCCCACCCTCAGTCTCTTGCAGCACAAGAAGCCACCTGAAAGCCAAGTGACAATGCATGCCTCCACTGGGCTGCTGATCCTTTCTGCCTCTGCACCCACATAAAACGGTGCTGGGTGCTATAGGAACGCTGAGCAGGGAGCTGCAGCTCCCACCCTTAATACATGCAGCAGCTGTCCCCTGCTGGGGCACAAACTGCTCCCAAACCGTTCCATTGCCACCGCTGGACTGTTTTACAGCCAGCAGGACAAGAAACAGACGTGGTAGCCCAGCACGTACTAAGCAAAAGAATGAAAGAGTTTGCCTTCAGAAGCAGTCAGCCCATGCCAAAACACCGCTCGGTGTGTTTTGTACTCAGGTGAATGAGCTCATTGGAGAAAAATCAAAGGCAGCAAACCACTTTTGCAGGTGAATGAGCAACACAGCCAGGCTGGGAATTACAGGACAAGACGAGGCAGATCGCAGTGCGGGGCAGAGCCTGGTTTGGCCGCGGGGAAGTGAGCAGTCCTGTGCTGCCCCGTGGGAATTTCTTTTAATGTCATGCTGGGGTGGAGCGCTGGTGAGTAACTGCTCCATGGCAGGTCCAAGAAGTGAATAATTTTCCAGGAATAAAAACTAAAAGCCTAGGTACTCTGTGGAAGGGCACCCTATAAATAGGACTAACAAGTGGGAATAGCAGATGGGAAGTTTCTTGTCCCCATCCCCACCACTTCTGTGTGCCCCTCTCTGGTCCCCCGGTCCCAGTTTCTGTGCATGAGCTGGTGGGAAGACAAAATCCCACTGTGTCTGCTGGTGCAGGTCCTGGGTACGGGACTCTGCTGACTGCCCAGACATGTACCTGCTCAACCACACCTCCCTCTGGCACCTGAGCACCCTGGTGACATCTGTGCCACCTTCCAGTTTCAGCAGCTCTTGGTCAGTGCTTTCTACAGGTATTAGAAAGAGGAGTGGGGTGACAGGGTAATCACCTACGCTTGCTTTTTTTTTTTTTTTTTTTTTTTTTTTTTTTTTAAATAAAGCAGTACTCCCCCCAGGAACCCATATGCAATAGGCTATAAACGAGCCAGCACCACAAAGAGGTCTTAGAGCCACTGTGGATGTAACTGCAAATGTCAGCTCAGGGATTATAACAGCCAAAACGCATCCTAGGGAATTGCTGAAAATGGTGCGTAGATGTTGCTAGAAAAACCCATGATGTGCCTGCAAAAATCCCCTGTGAACCCACACCTCGAATGCTGCCAGCAGTGCTGGCCACCTCATGTCAGAAAAGATGCAGATATGTGCCAAAAAGGGCCGGGTTGGGTGCAGGAGCAGACTGGGCGTACGGCAGAACTTCCACACAAGGAAAGGCTGAACAGAGTGAAACAGCAGAGAAAAACAACTTGAGAGATCTGCGAAAGCATGAATGGTGCAGAAAAGAGTGAAAGGGAGTGGCTACTCTCCAATTCATGAAGCACAAAAGCTGGAGCCTGGATGCAAGGAGCAATAGGTCAAAAACCAGCAAAGGGAGAGCTTCCGCATGGATACGTGGTAGAAGCTTGGATCTCATCGTCAGGGGACCTGGTAGGGGCTCAGGAAAAAAACACTTTGGAAAGGGGTTAAAGGAGGTTCCTGGAGGACTGGTCCGGGGGGACTGCAAGACAAGAACCTGGGCAGGTCCCGCTGGTGGCTGAGCCTGGGTGCTTGTCCAGCACTGTTGGCCACTCAGCAGGCACTGCGGGTCGTGCGCGAGGTGAGAAGCAGGGCCCAAACCTGCACATCAAAACGGATTTCCCATAAATTACCATGCTACGGCTTTTCATAAAAGGCTAACAGCACGAGGCACGATTCACGAGGAACCTGTAATGTTTAATTAAAGGGGGGAAACTGATTCTGCTGTGAAACGCTTCCAGATCCCATGCCAAGCTCATCATTGACTTAATTTACGGGACGTAAACAGGCCAGAAAATGGCATAAGTGGTAAAGTCACGTAACTTTTGCCAATTTGGGATTCCACAGCTGTGCAAAGGGAGGGTGACTGACAAATTAAATGAGATGAAGGCAAGAAAACAGTGAACTTCCTAACAGGCAGCGCAGGACGGGATGACCACCTATGCTCTGCTACAGCTGCTCTTCTTGCTTCTCCCTGCTTTCTGCTTCCAGACATGAAGGTCACCCATCTTACACACCCGTGAAATCCCTCATTGGCTTGAATTACACGTGTTCCAACCCTAGATGTCAAACGGCCAAGGCTGCTGTACCAGTGACACGGACATAAATTCCAGTCGACCTCCAGTGAAAGTGATAGCATTACCTGCACTGCCCCGCGCCCCCCACAGCCCCCTGTCAGGGGACGGCTCCTGCTTGCCCCCAGGGCTCTGTGCTTGCCACTCGGTGTGGCTGTGCCCATGATGAGATGCAGCGTGTGCCCAAAAAGGGATTCTCAGCATTATTCATACGGAAAAAATGCTGTGGGATTGCTTCCCTTCGTGTAACTAACCGGTCCCATGACCTCAGTTTCATGATTCTTAATTTCTGAGGGAAATAATTTCCAATACCAAGAAGGGAGAGGCTGGCAGGCTTGTGGGGAAGGCACTAGCTGAGCAATTGCTTGCAAAAAGGGACCAGCCTGGGCGTCACACCTTGGCTCCAGCCCTGGCTCCCAATGCCACCCGAAGTCTTTTGAGCAGCCACGAGCCTGGCTGGGAATGGAGAGCTCAGAGTCACCGAGACCTGCTGCTGGAGGCACCGTCAGCAGCGCAATTGCCAGTCCCTAAATAGAGCTGCTCTCCTTTTACATGGAAAAGAGGGATGCAAGGAATTCAAAACCACGAAAGGAGAAGAGGGCACTGCAGAGCTACTCAGGTTCAGCTGCAGTTTCACAAACGCTTTAAATATCGCTCCCTGCTGTCCCGTCCGGGGCTGGGCAGTGCAGAGGAAGCTGAAACAGCCTAACATCTTGCGGAAAAAGTGGTGAAAAAATAGGGGAGAACAACAGGAGATGCTCCCTGGTTGTACAGGAAGATGCCTCCAGCTCCCCTCCTTTCCTCCATGGATCAGAATTTTGCAACGGGCCTGAATTTGGGTCCTGGAGACCAGAAGGAGTTGCCACAGCATTCTGGTAGCTCATGTCACACCCTGAGGTTTCCCACAGACCCTCCCACCCCAAACAGCTGGGGTGAACACCAGCCGGCCTCCGCGGCACAAAGGCTCCCACCAGGTTCCCAGGTGCACAAGTAAGCTTCCAGAGCAGAAGAAAGCAAATAGAAAGGCAAAAATATATGAAAAAAAAAAAAAAAAAGCCCAACCCAGGACTTTTGGGTGCAAAAACAGCTGCAGATGCCAGGAACACCTTTGGAAGGAGAATGTTTGCAGGTAAGCACCAGCTCACACCGCCAGCGAGAGGGGAACTACCTGCCAGGATGGGAGCAGTCCTGCAGCAGGATGGGGCTGAAGCACACAGAGTCACACATGGAGGCGCAGCTGCTCACTGCTGGGACCAAGCACGTGCCCAGGAACAGCCCCATGGCCCCGCTGGGCTTCAGTTTCCCTTCCTGTGAACAGGGGGAATAATATTTGCCATGCTTCTAACATTGCAGAAAGATAAACTCGCTCAGCTTGTAGAGGATCTTAAAGGAGTTTAGTGCTTGGCATTTCTGTTGCAAAGCTTATTCACTAAATTCACCATCCCCAACTCCTCCGTGGTATCTGCTAGAGCTTTTTTTCAGTTCTGCTTTCTGTGTCCAAACAACAGATTTTTTTTTCTGTTCCTCCTCTCCAGACATGACTCGCTGCTTGCCACATCCTCCATCAGAAATCACCCCTGACACCTGGCCCCCAATTTCCATGTGTTTAGCTCAGTCCCTTTCACAACAGGTTGCCAATGCTGCTCCTCCTTCCTTTCCTCCTCTGGGTGCTGAGTGCTTGTGGCCAGCAGTGGCAGAGATGGCTCAGACAAACTGTGTCCCCGTCCCCTGGTGCTGGGGCAAACCCAGCAGAGAGGCTGATCCCAGCAGGTTTCTGCTCAGAAACCTCCCACCTCTGTCCTGGTGGAGCAGAGCAAAGCTTGCAGCAGCACAGCTCTGTGTGTACTTGCAGTAACACTGTTCTGTGCATGCTTGCAATGATGCTTTCTGTGCATGCTCGCAGTGTTGCAGCTCTGTCAGTGCTCGCAGTATTGCTGCTCTGTGCACGCTTGCAGTGATGCACACGTACAGCAGCACTGCTCTGTGCATGCTCACAGCGATGCTGCTCTGTGCACGCCTGCAGCTTCCTCTGAAGACAACAGCAGCCAATCGGCGACACGGTGCGGGGCAGAAATGCTTTCTGCTTGGAGACAGAAAAGCAAAGAGACAACTGAGTGCAGCTGGCAGGGCCAGGGTGCACCCCGCAGCACCAGGGGCCCCCAGGGAAGGCAGTGGAAAGGGCCTGCAGGGAGCGAGGAGAGGCACTGGCTGGGCTGTGCAGAGAGAAGGGAAAGCTGCCTGCTTGGCCCTTGCCTGTAGCCAAAGCCTCCCAGCACCGGGATTTGTTTTTTTTCTTACACGTGAGGACTTTGCAGTTGAGACATAAAGAAAATGAGAGTGGGAGTGAGAGGTAGAGAAGAAAGATGGGCAGAGCTGGGACCAGAGGGAGGGTGTAAATAGGCAAGGGAGGAGGAAAAGAAGCAAGAATGTGGGTGGACAGACAAGTGAGAAACTCAGAGAAAAAGGCAGGCTATGAAAAGCACAGAGAGGTGAAGAAAGGTATGAAAGAGGTGGAGAAAGGTATGAAAAAGCATAGGGAGGTGAAAAAGGGAAGCTGGAGCATTGCAGAAAAGCAGCTGCAAGGGGAGCAGGCAGGAGGACCCTTCGGCAGCCCTGAGAGCAGGCAGGGAGCAAGCGGCCCCTGGGCTCACGAGGTGGGCTCGTGTGTGAAGGTGGCAAATTGTCACAGGGGGGCAGAGAGCTCCCCCAGCCAGCGCACAGCTCATACTGATGCACGTGAGTAAAGGACCCCAGCGTGGCTACTCCTCAAAACCCTACTACAGGCAGGTGTAGAAGGATTTGCAAATTGAAATCAAATGTATGTATCAAACACCAATTTTAGAGAATTCGCCTTAGTTAGCTATGATGCCATAAAGCACTCCGAGAGAACGCTACTGGTGAGCACGTCCCCCTGGACCCAGGTTTCCCTCTCCTGTGAGTGCAGGTGCAGAGAGGTGCCCTGGTCATGGAGCTGCTCCGTGTCCCTGGTGTCCCTGCTGTCCCCAGTGCCCCTGGTGTCCCTGCCCTGCCCTGTCCTGGTGGCGGGGAGCTGGGGGCTGGCAGCAGTAGGCAATGCCCCGGGGGCAGCAGGACCCGTGCCCACCGCCGCCACCTCTCCCGTCTGTTCCCACTTGTGCCAGATGGGATGGGGACAGAGCGCTGGGGGCTGGGGTAGCATTGCTGGGGTGGTGGGGACTCCTTTTGTACTGTTCTTCTCACAGTGACATTTCAATGGCTGGCCCCCAAACATTTTCTGACTGCTGTGTGTTTTCCCAGTGACTCAAAGGCAAGAATCTTTCAGAATAAATCATTTAGAGGCAGGAAAGAAAAAAAAAAAAGGGAACAGCTCTGACCCCACACGTACACACACTCCCCTCCTCCTACAAGCGTGTTTTGGAGCTGCTCAAGCAAAGGGAAGAGTGAGCAGGAGTAATTTTCCATGGATGCAGGGAACAATTGAGCCCCGCGTGGTTTTCATCGTTAAAACGCTTCCCTCCAGCAGTTTCTGCTCCTCCATGCCAGACAAAGGCGATGTGCATGCAGAGACCGGTTCAGCCTTGCTCCACCCTGCGGTGTCGAGGTGCAGGGTGCCGGGGAGGAGGCACGGGGGGGACACAGCCGTGGTGACGTGGGCTCGCTCCAGCCTCGCTCCCTCGGCACGTTGGGGATGCCTGAGTCAGCCGGGGCGGCTCAGGCACACCGACACGATGGTTTGGTCTGGGGGATGAGCTCTTGTGGTGCTGGGGAGGGACATGAGGGCAGTGCCGGTGTTGTGTCGGTGCTGAGTGGCTGCAGGAAGACAGAGAGAGGCCTCGGCATCCTCAGCGTTGCACAGGCTGCAACCAAAAGAGCTCTGAAATGTCCATCTCCAGGAGCTGAGGGACAGGAGGGAGCAAGGCTTGGGCTGGCAGGTCTCTGCTCTTACACATCAAGCCCCGGCATTGTTTCTGAGCCCCATTTGGTGCCTTATTCCTGCTTTTTTTCCGAAGTGATGCTGACTACACCCAATGTCCTGGGAACGTGCTGCTCATGGGGAGCACGTGGGGCTGAAGGGCAGCAGCACCCACTGCGTACAAACCATGTCAAGGTTACCTTTAGCTCTGGCTGAGAAGAAAGATGGAAAGCAACTGGTTTTCACCAAAAAATATTTTCTTAGTTCCTCATCAAAGATTGGCATATGGCAGCTAGGCAGACTCAGGCCCAGACTGGTGGGAGATCTCTAAGCAACATTTTTGTGGCACAGAGTAAGATTTGCCAGCCTCCTCCCAGCCAGCCAGGTAGTACTGGGCTGGTGGCTCAGCCCAGAGCTGTTTTACAGCCCTTCGCCAGACCACTGAAGAGGGCTTTCAGAAGAACATCAAAGACAAGGCTCAAAGAATCACAGGAGCCGGTGCTGCAGCTCCGGCAGCCCTACACAATGGCAAAAGCCCCAACACCTTGGTTCCCTTAGGACCCCCCAGGTGTGCATGCCAAGCTTTTTGCTCCTTGCTCTATGTGCTTTTTCACTTTCTATTGCAACAGCCAGCAAAAACATTTATGAACAGCTGGGTTTTGTCTAGGAGCTGATGGCACTTAGCATGGCCGTGGATTGATGCTTTACATCCGTAGCTTGTGCAGCAAAGATTTGGGGTAGCTGAGATGCTTCATTGACAATAAGCAAAACAAAGCAAAAGGAAGCTATTACAGAAGATGATCTTGGTTTGCTTTGCCAACAACAACAACAACAACAACAAAACAGCCCATGAAGGCCTGAGGGGTATGATTGCTACACATAAAAGCACCTGTGAGAGGGCTGAGATGCTTATTTAAGCATAAGGACAAGGTTGGCATGAAACCAATTGGGTAAAAACTGGCTGCAAATAAATGCAAGTGGGATTAAGAAGGTGTTTCCCAACTCAGAGTGCTCAGCTTGTGGAATAGCCTTGCAGAGGATGCACTGAAGGCTGAGAGGGTGGAGCACTGCACCTTTTTGAAGGGGATCCCAGGTCTACATGCGGACAGCAGGTCCAGGTTTGTCTCTCCTGGCCCTAGAAAGACATTCCACGCCTCAGTCTGGGAAACTGGGAGGCTGAAACTTGCACCTCGGGGAAATCCCAGGGCTCAGCATCCCCTTAAAGCCATGCCAAGAGCTCCTGAAATCTTCCCAGATGAAAAATAAAAGCAACTACATAAAATGACTTCCCTTGGATTGTGTGTGCCTTGAGACTGCTAAAGTACTACAATGAGCAGGGATCTTGGAGAGCTACAACAATAGCTTATTTTGAAGGAAAATTAAGACCAGCTTGTTTTTCCTAATCTTGCAGCTTCCTCCAAACAAATGTGTCACAGCTGTTATACCTGGAGGTCATGGAAAAAGGGTCTCAGCAGAACGGCTGTGAGAAGCGGTTGAGGCAAAGAGTGAGAATGTATCCTCCAGCAGGTCGGCATGCTGGGGTGCCAGCAGGCTGAACTGGGATACTGAGGGCTTAATCAGGCCTTTTGTAGTATGAAATTCGCATTGCTTTGCATGCAAGGCTCAGGAAAGTAGCTGCTGCCCCAAATATTTATTTTTTTTGCCTCACTGACTGATCAAACTTGATTTAGTACGTGGGTCAGATGTAAATTCCCTTCTAGTTAAAATTCAAAGAGTTTAAAAAGTTACAGGGAGACAGGCGGTGGTGATGCAAGTAACCAGAGTCTTGTTGCCATCCCCCTGGTGCTGCTGGACAAAGGCAGAAGCTGCACCACCAGCAGGCAGAGCTGCTCAGAGGTGCAAGGCAGTGGCGATGTCAATCTACATAACCATGAGAACATTAAAATCAAAAAATATAGTTTTGCATAAATTGATATTTTGTGTCTGTCTCCACAATATTTCATGGGAAAAAGCATCCAGTTACCACAAGGAAGCATATTTCTAAACCCATTTAAAATCTTAAAACCGCAATACATAAACCTAACAATACCAAGCAGCAAGACATCAGGAAGCCATTGAAAGAAAAGCCCAGAGTAATATAAAAGAGAACTAAACATGACTATTGCTGCCAAAGAATAATCTCCTTTAAATATTTTTAAAGGCAGCAAAGAGGATTATCGATGAGGTCTGAGACAAGATAAGGACAGATAATTTAGGTTCCAGAGAACATTTTGCCTATTCTGAAGGTACTTTGAGGTCAACTGACTTTTGAAAATGACCTAAATAAAAAAGAAACGGAACAACAAAAGCCCAGTCCATTTTCTGAACGATTTGAGGTTGGAGGGGCTTTGCCTCTGTATGGCTTGAGGTTGTTC
This sequence comes from Anas acuta, assembly GCF_963932015.1. Classification (NCBI taxonomy): domain Eukaryota; kingdom Metazoa; phylum Chordata; class Aves; order Anseriformes; family Anatidae; genus Anas; species Anas acuta. The sequence continues at coordinate 1,070,804 of NC_089004.1, read as the reverse complement.
CTTTCTCTGTGCCTCAGCTTCCCCATCCACAGTGACACAACAATGCAAGTTACAGCCTCCGAAGGGAGCCTGAGGGCTGCTTAGAGGTAATGCTGACAACTTAAATACGTACATCACAAATTCTGTTTTTGCTGTCTCAGTACATGCGGTCAAGGGGTGGCACAGGATCTGCTGGAGGCACGCTCTGGTCTGTGCCAGGCCAGTTTTTGTGTGCACGCTGCACCCGTGGAGCCACGATGTGATGCAGCAGAACTGTGGGGCTGTTGCGCTGTGTGCGCTGCTCTGGCAGCCGTGGAACTGCCCTGCTGGCTCTCACTGCTCTCTGTCACCTCCCAGTCCTTGAAGAACAGCGCTGATTACATTTTCCTCCCTAATGAGCTCAACGAGTCTGAGGACGGGCTGAGACTGCCCCAGAGGATGGTGTTCAGGCCACAGCCTGAGCTTGAGGAGACGTCTGCACCAAGTACAGACATTGCATGGAAACCACGGGAGCAAGGAACTGGGCGCTAAGGAAGCTGCCTGCTGCATGGCTGAAATCCAGAGCTGTACCAGAAGGGCAGGGAACCACCACAGTCTGCATGCCATTTAAAAGGACGTACACAGGAGCCAGACCAAAATTATCCCACTGACGCAAGGAAGGATGGAGAGAAACATTCCCATGGAGGCTAGGCATCCATAGGACCAAAAGCCACAGCCTCAGGAGCTAAAGCACCCCAAACCCAAATTTCAGAAACCGTTCTCAACTCCACACAGCTTGTTTTCTGTAAGCACAGCTGCTGCCTTTCCTTGCATGCACTTCTGAAGCAGGAGGTTTTCAGATTGTCTTCTGAAGTACTTGGTAAAAGTCATGGTAAGCAGGAAATCAGCCTAAATTGGGTTATTAGTCCAACCAGAATGGTAATTTTCAGGTTTCTTGCCTTCCTTATGCCACTGATTTATCTTCAAGCACCTTGGTTTTATTGGGAGTTACAAGCACATGCTCAGCAATGGGTGGAAGAGTGCTTTGGCAGAGGAAAGGACAGCCATGTGTGGAGCTTTTCTGCATGTGCCTGGCTCATTCTCAGCTGTTTGGCTGCCCTGCCTCTGTAGCAGGAAGCTCCCTGGGCTGAGGTGGCAAATCCATGTATGATTGCACGAGTATGGAGCTTCTGAAGGTGAGTTTATCTGGGAAGCTGGGTGCGGGGCATCGCGACGCCCCCTGCACCGCATCCTGCCTTCCAGCCAGGGACGCATTGAACCCTGCAGAACTCAGCTTCCTCCAGAAGTTAATGTCAAGCAGAAGGCAGTGTAAGTTAATTTGTACACAGGGTGGCTTCATAAATAAAAACCTTTAAAGAAAACTCAGGAGTTTTTTTTTTTTTTTTTTTTTTTTTTTTTTTTTTTTTAATAAAAACCATAAACAAACAACCTGAGCTGCTAGCAGCCTGCTAAGCTGGCTGGCAGTCGGCTACAGCTCCACCCTGGCTCGGAAGGATCACTGGCTATCTCTGTATGCACCGTGAGTAAATATTGGTTCAAACACAGAGAGCTCGTGGGCTAAAGCACAAGGCTGCATGAAGCTCAAATAACTATGCTGGCAGAAGCGCTGGAGGCCAGGACTGGCCCTCGCTGTCCCCTCCTGTATCACCCAGGGGCAGTGCTGGCTGTTAGCACTGCTCCAGCTGCTAGTACTGCTCCAGAGAGCTCTGGCCAGCCTTGTGCTTAGCACAAAGTCCCCTGGGATTTTACCTGAAATAAAGCAGCACACAGCACACATATACAGCTGGAAGAAAGCCTGTGTTGCCAATTCTGCTGGTCCGAGGCTATTCTCAGGCTTGTTCCCAGCTGCAGCAAAGGGGTGAAGTGATTTCCCTCACCAGCAACTCCCAAAAGGACGAGCATGGCACATAACTCATTGCAGGCTAAATAACCTTCCCTGCCCTCAGGGCTTGTTCATTTTATTTATGGGAAAATATGCTCGTTAATACTCTTATCACAGGAACGATCTAATCGGGGGGTGGGGGGGAAAGTCTCCTTTGAATATATCCATTTTAATGAGCTGTTGGCAAAATGTTTAGGCAGGCAAAACTGACTCTGAACGCATTTCTAACAGAGCAGATTCTGCACAGGTCTTAACATTCATCCTGCTGGCATCTGTTTGTTTTGATAACATTTCCAAACGAAATTACGAATTACAAAAGCCAAGCTGTACTGTGCACTTCCTCGTCCCTAAGGTTAACTGATCCAAGCACAACAAGAACTGAAGGAAAATAATCCTGTCCAGCTCACCCGCCCACCCTCGCGACACGGAGGGTGTAGTAATGGCCCCTCCTGGAAAGAAACACCAGAACTGCTCTGAAAGAGAAAAGGGAAGCTACACCACAAATAAATAAATGAAATTTAAAAACAAGTAAATAAATTCAGTACACAAAGGCTCCAGCAAACAGCTCAGCAAGGGGGGCAGCAGGGAAAGAAAACACTTGTGGAAGAATTCCACACAGCCTCTGCACACTAAAATGCAGACTGCGTATGATCGGACAGGGGCTTGTTTTCTCAGGACCAGCTCTGCAAGGTGCTGTGCCCCCTGTTCTGCCCCTGCTAGCAGGATTGAAAGCGCTCGATCTGATCCCCAAATTAAACTCCCCTCTGTAGGTCTGCATACTTTGCAGGAATCTGAACCTTGTCACCGCTCATTTAACACAGGAACGGAGAGGGCAACCCCTGGGAGCTACATCTGGCCCGAAGTAAGTGAAACAGAAAATGGATCGTAGAAGGGAGGATGTTGCAATGGTTTGCACTTCATTGTTTTGCAACTACCTCTGAATTCCTCATGACTGTTTACTCATAATTGGCAGCAGCACCCGGAGAAAAATCAATACAAAAATCAAGCATTTTTTTTCTGAAATGACAGAACCGTAACAACAAATTGCTCAGGCGCATGCTTCTTTCCCCGACAACGTTAGGGTGCCGTCCCCTGACGGTCTCCCGTGTCTCCGGCTGCTGGCTGGCGCTGCCCACGTTTCCTGTTCTCACTTCAAGCTGCTCCTCTCACCCCCGCATCATTTTTATAAGGAAACCAAACTGCAGCGCCTCAAAAGCCTGCTCCTGCAAACTTAGAGAAGACAACTCAGCACTTATTAGTGACCAGCACTATGTTGGTTTACACCCCTAAAAACAACACTGAAATTTTAAAGCATTTTAAGCATCTGTTACCTCATCTGCATTCAATATATAGTCCTCTTCATACCAGCTGTTTTTAAGTGAAAAAGCAGAGTTCCAAAGTTTCTTTGGTAAGAAGCACAGACATTTGTTGGCCCAACGTACTAGCAACTGCTTTCTTCTTGTTTAATATCTCACAAGGATCTTGGAAAATAAATTCTTCCCTGTGCTGTTAAACACTGAAGAATTCCAGCCTTACTTTGCAGTGGCACACAGAATTTCCTTCTAGCACAAGGGGGTCTGAAGAAAACCTGACCTTCAAATCACACCGTTCTTGCAGGGAAGTCAGTGAAAATGAGGAGAGTTTTCCAGCTACAAAAAGTGTTCTAATTACATGACCCACAAAGATCAGAATAGATTCTAACTCACCAAAGAGCATTTTTAGTGGGGGAGCATTTAAAATTAGGTAACTGACAGTTAACTATTACCTGTAAGACAATGAATCCGGAGTTTGAAGGAAGGAGACAGACAGACCTAGGAGCCCCACTTTAGAAGACTTAGGTCTTACCAAGTTTAGAAATAACACTGTTCAGTGTTTTGATAAAGACCTCATAAACTTGTGCTGAGCTTTGTCTCCATACAGAACTGACCAAACTGAACATTTAAATTATCCTGGGAGAAGAAGCAGCTAAATTACAGGGTGGAGAAGTCATCACAATCACTTCTGTGAAAACACGTCATGACAGACATCTCTGTATCATCTTTTGTTCTGTTTTGGTGCTTGGCTGCATCTCTAGATAACTCTTAAAACTGTTAGAACAATGAGTGTCTTCCTGGAACAGAAAGAGAGAGAATAGGCAAGCAGAACAACTTGCTTTTATAGTCTGGGTTACTTGATTTATTGAAATAGTTTTTACTACTTTTATGGAGATACTAAGTATGAAATGCTATGTAAGGACTGTCCATGCTTTAAAAGAGAGCTTGTGTTTTTCTTTCTGTTGTACTTGCCTAGTCAGCAAATCAGAGGCAGATTAATTCCCATGATGCTGCTAAATGTCATAAACATCTCCTCTTTCCACATCCAAGAAGAGCTATGACAGCGTGATGCAGCTAAGCAGGAAATATACTGGGCTTTCTGCTACATGTCCATTACCAATCTTTTCCACTCCTCTTCACTGGAGCTTTGTTGCTGCTCTGGCACATGCAAGCGGGCACTGCTGCAGTGCAGCCCGGGCAGCCCACTCCCCAGTAGCACCCTCAGTGGCAGAAAAAAAACCACAGAAACAGTAATGGTTGCAGTCTTGTTATTTAGTCTTGTTTTAATCACTTAATCAACAGCAGAACAGCTTATCTTTCCTTTTCTAAATAAAAGCAGTGATACAGCTACAGTATCAACTTGCAGGATTTCAGGATGGCCAAGCTTTAAGAGTGTTTTGGATCCTGCACATCTTCCTAAGCACTAGTTTTGTGTCATCTCATCACAAACTCCTGCAAACCTGAGAGCAGACAATGAAGAGGTAAGACATTCCGTTACTGGTCCTGTCCATTTCTTCCTTGAGCATCTGTTTAGATCAGCTACCAACCTTGACTTTGATTTTACTTACTCCTGTGCTATCATAAACTCTGCTTTCAGTCTAACACTCTTCAGAAAGTAAAAACTATAAAAAATTGACAAAAATCACTAACTGGTGATTCTGATTAATGTTTGGGATGTCTCTTGTTAAAAGAGACTGAAAGACTTGCTGAAACGAGGTAAAAAGAAAAGCAAATGAAGTTCTGGAAAATAAAACTATTTTGTTTTCCTCAACCTGAAACTATTCAAACTTAGGTTCCTAATCTGGAGTTTGGCTGTGTTGCTTCTTCTGTACTTTCTCCGTTAACAGGTCTGGTTATTTAGTAACTCAAATTGCACAAGATATTTTCCCAGCTGATTTTATACAGCCTAATTACTATGACCTGTTTGTGTAAGACAGAGAACTTCTGGGACTCGCTGCACGTTCTCCTCTGAGGAGTTCAGTAAGCAGTTCAGGAGAGAGCTGCTGGAAGCTTAATGGCACAGGCTCTCTGCTGCTTGTCAGCTTTGGGAACTATGCTGGTCCTTTGAAATGTGTCACGGAGACATGGTCATTGGGGGCCAGTGGAATGAGCAGGTCTTTGATAGCGTGTTTGTGGACACCAGCACAGGACTTGGGATGAATTAGAGCCTCAGGACTTTGATGGAGGAGAATGGCTACTTGCAATTGTCCCTCTTGCCTCTGTGTTGAAAGCTACTGTGCCACAGCAGATGTGGGTGTATATGAATGGAAGCCCACATGTCAGCTGTTAGGGTTCACTGCCTGGTTATTAGATAAAACCAGGGACTGAGCGTTGGCCAAAGATGCCAAAAAAATGCAGCTGGAGCAATTAGGACACAGACACACAGTTACTTCTGCATATTCTGCTATGGTAGGATAATCATGGCAAAACCGTGGTAAAAAACAGCTGGAGATGGGAACATCTCAAAGTGCCTCAGCTGTTAATCCTGACATTCTGAGTCAGAGTCTTCTCTGTGAGGATTTATGAATCATTGTCACTGCTAAACTGGAAGAGGCAGGCTATCTCAGCAAAACTGCAGCTGGAACTAATCCCACACAATATTTAATGCACAAAAAGAAAACAGGTTGATTGGGCTTTTTGCAGACTACAGAACAGCACAGTGTTATCCAGGTCACTCAACTGTAAAATGGAGTGATGGCCCACTGAGATGACAGGTATCCAATGAGCAAAGCTGTTTCCAGTGCCACAGTAAAGCAGCTGCAAAGATGATGTCCTTTGACACAGTGCCATTATCAGGAATTACAGCTGGATTACCACATAAATAATAAATGTCATTATTAGAAATAATGAAACCTAAAACAAAATGCTAAGTCTGTCCTTCCATCAACAAATATATCCCCCCCTCCCTCCCCACCCACCCCGCCCCCCAGGAAACTTTTCTAAAACAACACACAAAACATGAATTGCCAAATCTTCTCTGATGTGCTTCATTTGGTCCAAATATTCCTGAGTTGCAGCTATCCTATTGTTTCAAGTTGGTCTCTGGGTAATGCATTAAATGGCAATCAGCTTCCCATCCATAAATCAACAGCCACACGTAGAGAGTATGATGAAAGCACCAACATCGCATTTATTTTGTGTTCTGGGAGCTAAGTGCAGACACCTGCAGCAGGAAAAGGCTTTTTCTCTTGTAACTCTTACTTACCATGACTCCCAGACTAGTCACTGGCTGCTGGCCAGGCTAGGCTTGTCATCTAAGCTGCAGGAGAACAGACAATGTTTTTGTTTGGCAATACACTTTGTTCCATCACAGTAAATCAGAGCAGTTTCAGGACACAGAAGGAGGGTGGGGATTTAGACACTTATTCTTGTTCAAAGTGGAACCAATCAATGGTTTATCCATGTGCTCAGAGCTCCTGGATGGGAACATTTTAAAGCAAATAAATATAAACAACACAATAAAAATATTATATATGTATATTCAGATGCAGCTACAGTACCTGAAGGCAATAAACAGGCTTGTTGTAGCCTGGGTTGAACAAAAAAAAAGAATACAGACATCTACATTTTTATACAAAACCATGATTTTATTTTTTTTTAAACATTACAATGTATCTTCAGTATTCTTCTTTGGCTCTATAATTTTTTTTTTCCATTTCATTTACAAGGCATACCTGCCCACAAACTCAATTCAGCATCATGTAAACCTTTATTTTAGCTTTCTTTCCATGTAGGACAGTAACATCCACCACTTAGGATGTGCCCTGACTTGCACGATGTGCTTCTGACTTGGTTTTTAGAAAGGGGCTGGTATCACCTCGTAAGCAATAGGCTGAAATGTTCAGAACTGACTGAGTCAAAGATTGGACCAGGGAATTCTCATGTATTTACTTTTCGTACATATTTGACTGCTGCTTTCTGTTCAGTTTAAGAAGGCGTTTACACCTGTATTGTCCAGAAGAGATCTGGGTTGTCTGAAACACTCAGCCTTCCCTCCAGACCTTGCTCTTGCGGTGGGGTGCAAAGACCCAGCTGTGCCTCGAAGCCTCGGGTCCCCAAAGCTCTTGCAGGAGATCAGAAGCGCTGTGCAAGTTATCAGGGGAGCGTTACAGATTGTTTGTCATGGGGCTCGGGCAGCAGGTTAGCGTCTGCTGTGTAAATATCCAGCCTTTATTTGCTTCCTCATTGAAGGTACAGCACGAGGCTTTTTTCTGTTCAGGTTGCTAAGAGTCACTTCCCAGACAACTTTAAAATTATACACCGCACAGTGGCCAGAATAAAACACAAACTGAAGGCAAACGCGATGTTGCGATTCTAGCATCAACCAAGGACAGGTGCACCAAAAAGAGGTCACGCTGGGACTCCCCGCCCTGTACTTTGGTGACTGGTTAATTATTTTTTTTTAACGTTTCTCTCAGCATCCAGCCTGTAGGACGAGAGAATGGCCTCAAGTTGCACCAGGGGAGGCTGAGGTTGGAAATGAGGAGGCATTTCTTCTCAGAAAGAGCAGTCAGGCATTGGACGGGTTGCCCAGGGAGGTGGGGGAGTCACCGTCCCTGGGGGTGTTCAAGGAGAGGTTGGATGTGGTGCCTGGGGACATGCTTCAGTGGGCGACAGTGCTGGGAGGAATTTTAATCTTGGCAGTCTTCTCCAACCCCAATCCTTCTATTAATCGGATGATGCCCACGCAGGGCAAGCCTGAGGCCGTGGGACCCATCCCCTCGGAGGACCTGCCCAGGCCCCAGCTCCACGGGGCGCTGAGGGGACCCTGAGGGGCGCCGCCTCCGCGCTCCCTCCCCGCCCCCCCCCCCGCGCATGCGCCACGCGCGGCCCGGCCCCTCCCTTTCCCCGCAGTTTCCCTCAGCCAGGCGGAGGCGCCGGACGCGGGACTCGAACCGGCGGCCCTGCGATCGGCGAGGGCTGCGGCACGGGCCCGAAGCCGCCAGATCCCGCCCACCCGCGGGGGCCCAGCCAATCGCAGCTCTCCGTGACTCCCAGGCTCGTCGCCTTTCCAACCAGCGCCGAGCTCCTCGCGCTGCCGGCCAATAGCGGAAGAGCTCGATGTCCCGCCCTCGCACTCCCTTCATCCAATGGGAAACAAGGCTTTCTGAGTGACAGTTGGGCTGTTCCCGCACGGGAGCTCTCTCCGGTTGGGGGCGTGGCCTGACCCAGGGGGGCGGTACCATAGGTGGGCGTGGCCGTACAGAGGCTATATAAGGACCCAGGGCGGCCGCGGGGCCATTTTGTGTAGCAGCGCCTGGAGAGCGGCCGGCGGGAGGCAGCGGAGGGTTTCGGGGTTCGGACCAGAGCGGCCGGATGGTGAAATCCTCCCTGCAGCGGATACTCAACAGTCACTGCTTCGCTAGAGAGAAGGAGGGGAATAAAAGCACCATTATGCCCGCCGTGCTGAGCCTCAGTACCGGACAGAGCAGGTGAGGGGCTGGGGCCTCGCTCAGCCTTCGCACCGCAGGGCGTTCGCCGCCGCCTCCTCCCCCTCCCCACTCCCCCCCCCGGGCTCTGGTTTTCTTCCTCCTTCTCCCCCCCCCCCCCCGGACCGGGGGCAGGGCTGCTCCGTGGTGGGGGCGGGCCCTGCGGCCTGGCCTCCTCCCCCGCAAAAGAAGGGGGGGGGGAGCGGGAGGGGAAAAAAAAACAAAAACGAAAAAAACAACTATTGTTTTTTTAATCTTCAAACGTTTAAGGCGACGCCGTGAGGTCGGTTACGCCCCCAGCCGTGCCAGGGGACACGTCCTAGGCCCCCCTCACACACAGCCGGGCCCGGGCAGGCGCCCCCCGAGCCCCCTCCCGGTGCCACGTTAGCGGCAGGCCCCGGCCCCTCGAGGGGCTGCTCCGCCGTGCCCCCCCCTCCCCGGCGGGATAAGGGGGGGAAAAGGCTCCTGAAGACAAAAGGCACGGCCCTCAGGGGGAGAAGAGGCAGAATTAGGCAGAGAGGGGAAAGGGCTGGAAGCTGTTAGCCCCTTACGTAAGCGCAGATATTCTTGAGAAGTAACCGAGGTGCTGAGCCCAGAGTGGAACGTCAGACTGTTACGAGAGCTCTTAATTTAAAAGCCAACAGAAGAATTGAGCAATCCGAACAGATGCTGGGGAGAAAAGATCTGGAGTGGGGTGACCGAGCTACAGTGATGGAAGCTTAGGATGTGGGTCTGCCCTGAATAAAGAGAGCGATGAACAGAGCTGGTGTGTGCATTGTGAGACCAGCCCTAGAATGCTGCAGAAGCAGTTTTTATACTTAACTGCAGGTTAAAGAACTGTGGTTTTTTTTTTTTTTTTTTCAAGGGGAGATTACCCAAACATCACTAAAATATATTCTCACTTTTGAACTATAGACAGTCTTCATTATATAGTGCTTTTCATTGGGTGAAAGGTGAAATCATAAAGGATTGCTACCGCACAGCACTGAACAAGATGTTCAAAGGCTTATTTGTAAGGCTAATTAGGAATACGTAGATCTGCAATCATTCTGAAATAAAAATAAGTAATGCTAGTATTAAAATCGTTTCAGAGAGCCTAAAATAATGGATTGAACACATTTAATTGAGATTGAGCACATTATAATTTTTAGTTTAATAACTTTATAGCTGCTGTGCTTACTAATGCTTTCTGGCATTTAATATTTGACTTACATGACCATTCATTGCCTTTCTAATACGGATTATTCATCACAGATTCTAAGCTCATTAAAAATTAAACTCGTATGAACTGTGCAAAATGGTGGATTATTTTGTACATGTTTATTCCGATTTGCAAATGGCTGCTGGCACTCACAGACAGGACGATTGTGAAAATTTCCCTAAGGGCCTCGATTGCTGCATCTGCTGAGATGACGCAACTCAAGAGTGAGCCTGCAGGGTGAAGGATGGTGCAGAGGGAGGGGCCAGGCGGCACAGCGATTGCTGTTCCTACAGTAGAAGGATTATTCACAGCCAGGCAGGCTTAGAGATGGGATGAAACAGCACACACAGAAGAAATGTTTCATATCTGAAGATAACATTCTTCACCTTAAACACTGGATGTTGCTAAGCAGTGTGTAATTGCGCCAAAAGTCAGTTGGTAGAAAGACTTGTAGATTTCCAAATCATCAGATGTGGTCTTTAAGTTGAAACTCAAGAGCTTGCTTCTGAGCTTTGCCTGATATAACATTTAAGATGGTGTCCTTTGCGAGGCTATTTAATGTAATTTTCTGACCTCCAGCTAAGAGAGCTGATGCAAAGATCTAATGTAATTAAGGCTGTATATCACAAGGAAAAATGATTTCCAGGGTGGGGAAGAAAATGGGATTTCGCATACATGGTAGTGAAATGGTTCCTTTCTTGAGATCAGATCAAACATACATCTGCCACAATACAGAAATTTACTTCATACCAAGTTAAGAGTATTTTCATCTCCAGGCTAGTATTTCATTCAGTATAGTACAGTAGTAGCTTTCTGGTGCCTGTGGATCTGGGCTTTACGTGATGTTCTTGTGCTTGGCCTGTATGTTCTTTTGTCTTGCTACTTGGCTAGGTTGCAGTGGGAGGAGTTCCCTCAGTCTACAAACCTGTGCCATCTAATCCGTGTAAAACCTAGAATTCTCATGGCTCTAACACTGCTGCTTGTTTACCTTTAACTGTGATTCTTTTCTAGTTCCAGGGTTCCCTTCAATTGCTGTAGTAACCTGGGTCCGGGGCCTCGGTGGTGCTCCTGATGTCCCTCACCCACCCCTGAAGATCCCAGGTGGGCGAGGGAATAGTCAGAGGGATCACAATCTTTCAGCTAATTTATTTTATTCGGTGAGTAACGTTAAGCAGCTTGCTCTGGTAGGTGGGAAGCTTTTCTTGTCCCAGCACTCCTAATGGGAGTTAACTCTTCTCCAAAATGAACTGGAAGTAATGTTGCATGTATTACTGCTACAGGATAATCGGCTGAATGTAACAGAAGAACTAACATCTAATAACAGGACAAGAATTCTGAATGTCCAGTCAAGGCTTACAGATGCCAAACACATTAGTTGGAGAGCAGTGCTGAACAACAACAACCTCTATATAGAAATTCCCAGTGGTGCTCTGCCTGAAGGGAGCAAGGACAGGTGGGTAGAATAAAATGTAACTTGAGTTTGATTTGTCTTGAAGATCTGGCATTGTACTGTTGATATTCTCTTCAGTCTGCTCATGGTGCTTGATGCTCTCTCGTAAGAGACTACAACTAAGTGATCCTGATCTGAGAGCGTCATCTGCTTGTTCTGTTAGGCAAAATAAAATCCAGGACAAAGATTTGATTTCAAATTGCATTCCTGGTAGCAGTGTGGCTGCTTTTATCCACTGAAAATAGCTTTCTGGTTCTAAGTCCGTCACTGCAGTTCTCCCTTTAGCTGCAACAAAAAAAACACAAACCCACATTTTTTGGTGTAATTAAGATTTAAATTTTTTCAAGTTATGGCTATGGCTTGGGGATTTCTCATTGGTGTGAGTCTGCAACCCATGCCTACTACTTGTGCTTGTAATGTGTGCAGATTGGTTCATGGGCCCTTGCTACCCACCTCTGATGAAGTGCTTGCTCATGTGCATTGAATGTCTTGCGTTTGTTTTGTAGTTTTGCAGTTCTTCTGGAGTTTGCTGAAGAACAGCTTCGAGTTGATCATGTGTTCATTTGTTTCCACAAGAACAGAGATGATAGAGGTAGGTGTTAGCACTGTCACTAGAGATGTTAATGCAATATTTGAAGTTGTTGTATTTTTTTTTTGTGGAAACTTTTAACTGTTGCTTGATACCAAGAGAATGAAATGTTTTCTCTTTTTTTTTTTTTTTCTAGCTGCATTGCTCCGTACTTTCAGCTTTTTGGGCTTTGAGATTGTGAGACCAGGGCATCCCCTTGTCCCCAAGAGACCAGATGCTTGCTTCATGGCCTACACGTTTGAGAGAGACTCATCAGAAGAAGAATAGATTGCAATGTTTGCCTTTTAGAGCTTTCTTGTTGTCTATAAAGATGATTCTGTAGAAATTTTGTCAACATCTATTACAGTATATATAACTTTGTATGAGATGTTGTGACCAACTGCTCTGGTGGTGAGATGTTGAAAATTTCAGACTCCACATCTTTTTCTGGATTTGTGCGCATGTTGTGGTTGTGCAAATAAATGCTCCCTCCAAATTAGCAGTATATTTCTTGAAGTTTAATATTGTGTTTGTGATACTGAAGTATTTGCTTTAATTCTAAATAAAAGTTTATATTTTACTTTTTATTGCTGGTTTAAGATGTTTAAGACTTGCACTCTGAAGAGTTGGCTCTGGAACTCTCCCAGCCATTAAAGTTGCAGGTATGGAGGGGCTTGGGTTACTTGTCGCTTGATTGGAGCTCAAGGCTATCATCTGTCAGGACTTGCAGTCCTGGAAGAGCCTGCTTTTAGTGAAAAAACTAGTAGGTTATCAGTTTCTACTGGTCATTGTGAACAATGATGGAGTAGCAGTATTAAACACCAGCCAGGCTGGCAGCAAAGTCTGTCTTTTTTTTTTTTTTTTAATTGGTTGGAAACAGAAGTTCAGAGGTACTAAGAGGCCAACTCTTGTTCTTACCCCTGCTATCAGAGTGGTTCCAAAGAGTGTTTATCAATATCGTAATAGGTGCTTTATATATATAAATATATGTAAATCCCTGCTGTATCAATGTTTCATAGGATAGATAATTCAGGGTTTGTGCTGGTTAGAGTGAAATGAGCGAAATGAGCAGTTGAAATGCTGAGAAGCACAATGTATGCATGCTATGAGGTTCAAGCAGCTTTGAGAACCGAATAATGCAGTTTTAGCATCTGAAATCTGTTAGTGGTAGTGGTGGGGTCCTGTGCTGGCACTCACTGCCTTATTGGCTGTGATCTAGAAAGGCTTGTGGCCACAGCCACCCGGACAACGTCTGTGATACTGAACAGAAGGGAAAAATGTGGGCGTATGCAGTGCTAGATTTACCAGAGGTTGCAGTGTAGCTGTCACCTACAGTGGTAGGTCTCCAGAGAGCTGTGCTTTAAAGCATGTTTCAGTTTTTTTTAGTTTACATTTGCAGCTGTATATGCTTGTTCAGTGCTATTAAATCACATCAAACTTCGTCTATAAAGCTTATAGCAGTGAATCCTTGGGGTCGATTGAGTGCTGGCTCCGAGGTTATTTTACCAGGTTTCAAGCACCCCATTGTTCATGCTGTTGAGTCAGTGTAAGCTCAAGCACATGATCCTCGTTTGTTCCAGCCTGAGCTCTGCTACCAGGTCTGTGTCCCCAGAGCTTGGCTTTAGGATCCAACTCACCTACGTTCTGAAATGTGTAAATGCATCCTGGGGGGCTGCTCTGTGGGGGAGATCCTTAGGCAGCTGTTCTGGGCCGAGGAATACAGGCATTGCATGAGTATGTCCATCTGCTGCTACTGCTACAATTCTCCCCAAGCAGTGGTGAACGAGTCCCATGGTGGTAACTGCCCCTGCTGCAGCACAAAGGGGCCTGTGGGTGTGGTGCTGTGATCCCAGAGAACCTGGTAAGTGATGGTCTGATTAATTGGCTTCAGGCACTTACCAAGCCTTTTGCTAACATCTGGACCCTTCACACTCCCAGCACTGTCACTCTCTGCTCCTTGGGTCCTGGTATACCTGCATGACAGGTTCCTGATAGACCCGGGCTCCTGGCTGCTGTGTAGCTAGGTGAATGCAAGCAGACCCCTTCCTACTGTCACTTGTTTATGGTCTTATTGTCATGTGCATTTTATTTTTATTTTTATTTTTTTTTGTTTTTTGGAAAGCTGTGAACTTGGCTAGGAGAAGGGGGGCATGAAGTGGGTGGGAGAGGGTGTTCCTGCCTTTTCCCAATAAGCTGGCAAAAGCCTCAAGTTCCTAAGAGGTTTCTCGTAAGAAACTTTTTGTCTCACCTGTTGTGGCAGTGATGCTCCTGCCTGCCTTCTGGGGGGATGAGCAAGTGTGGAGCCCGCACGGTTCTGCCTCCAAAGCTGTAGACCCATGCAGGCTTTGCTGGCTGCTGTGCTCCAAGGTGCCCCAGCAGAAGGGGTGATGGTCACCAATGGTGATTATCAGCTGGAAACCAGAGCTGGGGGTGCAGGTGGTGCTTGGAGCTGCTGTTGTGGCAGTGCACAGGATCTGGCCATCCTGGCCCCTGGGACACCAGGGGCTGGGGTAGGCCTGCAGGAGTGTATATGTGTGTGTGTGTGTGTGTGTGTGCATATATATAATTATTATTATTATTTCTCCCCCAGGGTGAGGTGCCCAAGCAGGCCCTGCTGCTGAGCTGCTGCTACTGCCAGGGCTTTTACTGCCATCTTGTAGCCATGCATGATACTACAGGAGCAGCAGTGGGGATGCAGGGCAATGCCTCCTGTGTGGTTCTGGGAGACTCTGCTTTTGTTCTCCTACTGGGAGACTCTGGTTTTGTGAACCAGCCGTGCTTGGGTACCGAGCAGATTTGTGTGACCAGGGAGATTTTTCAACCCTGTTCCTTCCTGTCTGTGGTCTGTAGGACCTGGTCGCCCTTGGTCCCACCTCCCTTGTAGCTCTGTTTGGGAGATGCTTGAGGCAGGGATGGTCCCCGCTGTGTGCAGAGCCTCACACAAAGGGGCTGTGAGCTCAGCTGGGTGCCAGCCCTGCTGCAGTCCAAGCAATGAGGCTGATGTGGGATGCAGCCCTGGGCTGTGAGGCTGGGGATGGAGCATGTTTCTGCCATGCCAGACTGGAAGAAAGCAGTGCCCTGGGAAAGCAGCACGTTGTTGGGGCAGGGCAGGAGGCAGAAACCCACTGGCTGGGAGCATTTTTCTCTGTGGTTCTGTCTCCAGGCTCACAGCTCCTGTTTACCAAGGTTTTTTCAAGTCTGGGGACTGCCAAGAAGGATCCTTCCCAGACTCAGCTGTGCCACTGGCTCTAGTGACTGCCCAGTGTGTCACCATCTCCATCGATGGGACACCAGACCTGCCTCTGTGGGGAAGCCCCCAGGGTCCATCTCACTGTGTGCACAGCCCACAGCAGCTGTTCTGTATGCCGTCAGGTGATAGCTGTGAGTGGATTAATAATTACTCAGTTAATAATTATATCAACTACCCAAGTGGGGTCTCGTGTGACACTCGACCAGCTCTGCAGACAGCTGTGCCGCTGCCATGCTCATGTGGTTTGGAAGGTGCTGATCCTGCACAGTGCTGAGCAGCCACTGCCTGCATGATGTGTCCTTAAGATGTGTCCCCCCACGTGCCGTGGGACAGGCATGTGCATCTGGTTATGGGTCTCTTTACAGGGGAAATGTATTTATTGCAAGCTGCAGTCAGTTTAGTCACCACGTGAGTCAGATCTTGCTCACACGCAAGTCCCATTCCAGGAGTGGGACCATGGGGAGCACACTTGGCTCAGGGCTCAGCCAAGAATAGGTGCCAAGGGGTCTGTGACTGTGTGCGATGGGCTCATGTCCCCAACATGCTAACCCCACTTTGCCAGCCCCCTGTTGCAGCCAGACATTTGGAGATTGTCTACGACCCTGGGCTCAAGTTTCTGCCTTACCCACACAGGCTTTGCCCCATCCCATACACCTTGGTTTCATGGCACGGATCACAGCAGTGATCACCATACGGGGCATCCAGGTGCTGGTTCCTGGCACCTAACAGACCCTAAACAGAGGCTGAGACAGACCCATGGGCATCTCACACTTCCCCATAGATGCAATGGCCCTGCCTTGGCGCAGCCAGACTGACGATCCAGTCTGGCCCCTGTGTGCAGTAGCCACAAACCCACCCGCTGTCTGCTGCTCCAAGTCATCTGTGGAGTGGTGAAGTTCAGCTTTGTGATCCTCTCTGGATGGATTGTCAGGGTGTAAGAAAGCACATAAAAGGCCAGTATTTAATAGGCTCAGCTCTGGGTTTTATTGAAGCTGTGGTTGCTTTATTTCCCCCTTTGAGACGACATTGGTATTTGTGACTGTGCTACAATCTGTTCCTAAAAAGGGCAAGGCTGTGTGATGCATTGTGTTTCTTCTCCCATAATGGTATCTTAAGGCAAGCAGTAATGTATGGCTTTGTATTGTTATTTAAAACAGTGGCAGTAGCAGTACAAGAGTTTTTTTTTTTTTTTTTTTTTTTTTTTTTTTTTTTTTTTTTTTTTTCGCGACCTCGTGTGTGTGAAAAATCTAAGCTCCATTAACCTTACCCAGGATAATCAACCACTGAGCTGAGCTGGTGCTTTGTCCTGTGGCTTCCATCCAGCTGTCTTTCTGAGATGCTCCAATAACCTGCACTCAAACCATTGAACAAAAATCAGTGAAAGGTATAAAAATACATCCTGCATCCTGGGAGCCAAGGTACCATGGTGGGAGTTTGGTCCCTGCTTACTTGGGACCATTGTTCATGTGGCGTGCAGGATCAGTTTCAGATTTGGAAACAGTTTTTGCAGCCAGGATCAGCCTTGGTTAGGAGCTGAGAGCTGGTGGGTTTGTCCAGACCTCTATGGGCTCCCGTCTTTGGGGAGCCTTTTGGGCATGCTTGTTTTTAGGGCATGTAGAGAATCTGGGTAACCTGGTAGAGCATATGCTCCGTGACCTCTGCAAAGTACTGGCAGCACAGCCACTCCTCCAGGCCAGGGCTCCCCCCGGCCCCAGCCCCCTTCTCAGCAAACTTCAGCAGCAGCAGTGCCCTCTTCATCTCCACCCAGTTCCGGAGCAGAACCAGCGTTTTGTTGCTCTTGGCGAAGAGCTCCTGGCGAGGCCCCCAGAGCAGGACCTGCAGGATGCCCCTGGCCTGCTCGATGGAGACCCTTTTGAAGGGGTCTTGGTGGAGAAGCAGCAAGGCCAAACGCTTGAGTCCCGTGGAGTAGATAGACAGGGAGGGGATTTCAGGAAGCTGATTTCTTCTCAGGTCCAAGGCATTTTCCAAAGAGATATCCACGTGCAAGATCTTATAGATCAGCATGCCTATATTCAGCTCATCTGCCATTGGGGTGAGGGGAGCAGCAGAACCCTCTGTCCAATTCTGCTCTTGGCTGGTAGAACAAGGTCTTCTCTTGTTTTTAACCTTGAACAAGTTGCTGATGATCAACCTTGGAAGGGACAGCCCCATGGATGCCTCCTTGTCCTGCTGGCTCCCAGGGGGACACGGGCACTGCACCAACAGCAGGTTCTCGGGGCAGATGTCACCCTGCCCCAGATTCTGCGCCCTGAGGTGCTCCAGCCCCATGCAAACCTGCAGGAGGAGGAGGCACGCCAGGCGCTCATAGTGCCCGGGGCTGCTCCTGTGCAGTGCCCAGGAGCCCTCCACAAACCCTGCCAGGGTCTGGTAGGGCACGTCTGGGGATAGGAGGACCTGCAAGACTCGGGGGATGGCAGGAGGGGCTGGCTCCTCTCCAGAAGGGGACAGCTCCTGCTTACTGGGGTGGCCTGGGAGCAACAGCTCCCCAGGGATGTGTTCGGTGAAACGTCCGATCACACGCTGGATGCTGCAGTGTGCCCCGAGGAAGCTCTCCATGCCCAGACTGCAGCAGCCTGGCTTGAGGACCTGTGAGGAGAGAAAGAGCAGGGACAGCTGTACCAGGACAGAGCCTGGGTCCTGGGCCAGGCCACTGCTTGGGTTGGGGCCACAAGTCCCAGTCTTACCCATGCATGGTGCTGGGCTCGCCTGCACCCTCTGGTGCCTACCAAAACAGCTTGAAGCAAGAAATGGGGCATACAGAGGGGGGTGTCAGTCCTGTCTGAGCTGCAAGGCTGCTTTGTTGGGTCTCATCCTGCACTACCAGGGAGCCAGCCCCATTCCCTGCCCACTGGCCCCTCAAGGCCTCGTGCCAGGGCACTTGCCCCTGCGATCCCTTCATCCTTTACCTTGGACCTTTGATCCCTTGAACCCAAGGGAGCCCTCAGCAGCAGCATCAGCAGCGCCAGCTCATTTAGCAAATGAGTAAGTTATCACCAAAGGGGAACCTCCCAGCTAATGTGGGCCACCCCAGGGTCACACTTGCCTGCAGCCCCCTCCTGCTGCCCAAACTCCCCGCTTACCTTGGCTGCAAGCACCAGCTGGTCTTGCCTAAAAGCAAATCCCACGCGGAAATACCAGGCATCGCCACTCTGGCAGCACGGCTCCCGCTCCAGGATGCTGAGTGCTGCCCAGCCCTTCCCTGCCAGCTCTGCCCCCAGCCGCTCCGGGGGTCCCACCAGCCCCTCCTGGGCTTGGGCCACCAGTCGGGTCAAGCTGGCCACCTGGCAACCCACCAGGGCTGTGTACAACCCGTCCCATCCCTGCAGGCCCCGCAGCAGCCGGCCCAGCTCTGCGTCTCCTGTCCCAAAGGTCAGCTCCTCTGGGCTGGGTGTCAGAGCTTCCCCCGGGATGCTCCAGGGCTCCCCCAGGCTCTGGGACTTGGCCAGGGGCTTCTTGGGTGCCCGGGGGGGCCCAGAGCTGGGACCCCCCTCCTTGTGTGGCAGCAGGGTGCTGCCAAACCATGGTGTGGTGTCGCTGTGGCGGGGCCGTGATGGACCCTGCTCCGGGAGGGACTCTGCTCGCTGCAGCTGCTTTTTTGGCAAGGGAGGAGGCAGGGGGTCATGGCCGGGCTGGGGGGGGACTCTCCTGGCTCCATCCCCTCGGCTGGCCTTGGTGGGGACGAGGTGGGCGCGCAGCTCTCCTGGGGAGGGAGGAACAGGGGGCTGTTATTCACACCACCGCACCTCTCCAACCTCAA
Source organism: Anas acuta (assembly GCF_963932015.1). Taxonomy (NCBI): domain Eukaryota; kingdom Metazoa; phylum Chordata; class Aves; order Anseriformes; family Anatidae; genus Anas; species Anas acuta. The sequence continues at coordinate 1,051,954 of NC_089004.1, read as the reverse complement.
AGCCATGCACAGAGGGGGGAATGGCTGTTGGGGGTGTGGGGGGGTAGGGGGTGGAACAGCATAGTTCTGTCCCGGGGGGGTGCCTGGTTATCACTCACCCACGTTGCTGTAGATGAGGGCTGAGGCGGGGGTCTGAGGCAGGTGTTCCCCTGGGGTGTCTGGCATGGTGGTGGGCGGTGCGAGGTCCCCCAGGTCCAGGCTGGCACAGCGGGTGTGCACTTGGCCCCCTGCCTGCGCCATGGCCCTGCACAGAGCTGGGAGTCAGCGCTTGCCCCCCCTCCACCCCCCAGGGGCTTCCGCTCCTCCCACTACTAGCTCTGGGGAAGAAGAAAGAAAAAGGGGAAGCAGCAGCTGGGGCGGACATGGCTGTGAGGTTTGGGGTAAAAGGCGGGGAGTTTGGTCTCCCAGTGACTCCAGCCCCTGCACTGGGGGTGCTCCTGTGGGGCGGAGGCTGCGTGGGTTTTTGGGTGTGCTGGTGCATGGCTACAGCCATCATTTCATATCTGCCTTGGTGGCCATGAGGTGGATGCAATGATGATGGAAAGGTGTGGGGTGAGGGCAGGAAAAGCTTTTGTTGCCCCACCTGCCTGAGCAGAGACAGGGCTCAGGGGATCCAGAGGTCTGTGCATGAGGAGGGATGTGCAGTGAGCCTGCGAGCACTGAGCAGGGACATAGAGCAGTGGGAAGGAGCCAGCCATGGGGTTTCACTTCTCCATCCTGGCCTCTGACCCTGCTGTTACGAGCGGTACTGAAACCATGTTGGCTTTCTTGAAACCCACCATTTTCTGCTGGCAGCATCCCTGTACAGCTTCAAGCTTTGGCACAGATCTCTGCCCCCCCCCCCCCCCCCCCCCCCCCGCCCATGCATTACTCCCCTGCTGCACCCATGGGTCTTGCAGTGGTGCAAAACCTCAGGCTGGAGCATTCTTGCTGGGTTGCAGCTGGGAAGTGTAATTCTGGGACACATTTGCAGAGTAGTTTGTTGTTACCTCTGGTATTTTCTCGGCAGCGGTGGGGGTCTGGTGGGCTCCATCTCCATCTCCCGGCACTGCTGGGGCCTCCTTGTGTTCAGCAGGTGTACCGGCACCCCATTCTGGGATCCCCAGTGCTGGCCATGGCCTCTACTTGCAGGAAGATGTACTTTCAAAACACATTCCTCAGTGTCTACCAAGCTTAAAGTAAGTCCAAGGCTCGGTGTCACTCTGAGCCATCCTTGTGTCACCCTGGGGTGCTCTGGTAGCACTGATTGCACCACTGTCAGTTGGGAGTGCTGTGACCTGCTGCACGTTGTTGCAATGTGTTTGCTTCACCCCTGCTGCTTGCACACACTTCACACTCCTCCTCCTGGGTGCTTTCTGGATGGCAGCAGTGCTGCAGGGAGGGATTTTGCTGTAAAACCTTCCACAACCCTTTTAAAGTCCCTTCTCTCCAATGGCTTTACACTAGATGTACCAGAGTGGTGGAAATATTTATTTATTTATTTATTTATTTATTTATTTATTTATTTATTTATTTATTTATTTTGTCTGGGATTTCCTGGAGCTGTTACAAATCAGGAAATCCCCCCCTCTGGTATCTGTCACCCCTAGGACAAGGTTGCTCTTTTAACACTCTAAAAAATGAAATATGGGCTGTCTTGAATTGTGTCCCAGCTTTAGGCAAACCATGGGAATTTTGCCTGAGAGCCCCAAGACTGGGGGACGAGCAGGCTTCAGGAGATGTGGCTTTATACACAGAAAAGGCAACATCATCGGTATTTTTGAAGCTTGAGCTGGGACAAGACAGATGTCCACAGGAATGGTGGTGGGACAGGCTGGTTTTGGGGTTTAACTGGTGCTTAGCTGGTGCCTGAGGCACAGATAGCCCACTGATGGGGCTTCTTGTGGTGCATTTTACAATTCACATTTCCTAGACAGCACCAAGAAACCCACCGGGTTTGTGTCTGTTTGCCTGTAGTGCTCACCAAGCACAGGCCATATATTAGAACTGATAAAGCATGTGCTGGGGCTGAGCTGTATTTTAATCCTGATTCAGGAGGATGTGCAAAAATTTGGGAGGTGACAGCATGTGCTTCATCCTTCCCGTGCTCGTTGCGATGCTCTCCCTGCTGGATGCAGTGGGCTCAGCTCCTGCTTGCACTGCAGAGCAGGAAGCTTGGCTTTGTACTCTCCCCTGCTCCCCCCAGGGCTATAGTGTCATAAAAATAGGAATAGAAATGGTGAGCATTCAAGATTCATCAGGATTCTGGGCTTATTGATGGTGTTTGGCAACAGGGTCAGCACCTTTCCCTCATCTTGGTAAATCATTTACGTTAATGACTGTACAACAAACCATTCTAAACAACTGTAAATCTACTAGGAACATCAATTTTTCTCCTTAATAAATAATGTTACATTCAAGATAAACCAGGGACCATTAGGAATAAAAAGTACAGCATTAGTGACATGAATGTTCCCCTACAAAGCTAGGGAAAAGGCATCAGTCAGAAAAACTTGCAGTGGGCAAGAAGAGACTTTGGATGTTTGGACCTGTGACTTCAGGTAAACACCTCCAAACTGTTACTGGGAAAGCAGGGGGATGGTCACTGGTATTTTGGGTAAAAGGGAAATTGGGCTGTAAATGGGTCTAGCATTAAACCACATTGCAAACTTAAGTCTCCAGTTGTCAGCTCTGTGCCAACATGTCGATTCCAACCACAAATGGCAAACTAAAGATGGTAAAACACACCAGCAGCTGCCAAACGTGGTGGGTGTATCTCCCCGCTAAACAGAAATAAAGTCACACAAAGATATTTTCTCCCCAAATTGCTCAATTCTAGCAATTGCTAGAAAATAGCAATTGCAGGGCACTGCCTGAGATGGGGAGACATTTCCTCGTGGAGCACCTCAGGAAGCTGATTTTCAGGGCAGCAGGAGGGGTTTAGGCACTGTTGGCTGACAAAATTTGCTGACCACCTTCTGCCAAAGTCGCCGAGCACTCAGCAGCTTTTTGTGCCGGCAGGGCTGGCAGAGGTCACTGCCACAAAGCCCTTTGTGCCCCCACACTCTGCAGCCGAGGGGCCTGGGGAGCTGAGGCAGGGAACTTCTACTTAGCTGAAGTCTTTCTAATTTATAAGGAAATTGGTTTCTCATCCCAGCGGGAATAAGATCTTTAAATGCACCTGCTGGAAAATTGCTTCTTTCATCCTAATTTCCTTTATTTTTTTGGCATTTTTTTGGTTGTTATCCTTAATACCTGGCTGCTGCAGGGATTTTTCAGGCCCATCTCTGGTTGGGTTTCTCTTGGCTGGGGTCAGAGCCGTTTTCTCAGCAGCCTTGGTCATGGAGGCTCCATCACCCCTAGAGCTGCTGCAGGAACCATGGGGCTCAGCTCTAGGTCCCCTGAGCACCCAGACTCTTCAGCACAGCAACTCTGACAGTGAGCCTGCCGTACTCTCTGGAAACATGCATTTATTATTATTTTTTTTCCATGCAGGAAGTAAAAGAAAACCCCCAATTTCCTCTTTTACACCCCAAGGTGTAAGGTGCAAGGGCAGAGATGCCAGCATGTCCCCTGGGGCCGATGGGATGGGGAAGGGAACCCCACACACTCCTTAGAAGCAGAAATTTTCCCAGTTCCCCCCAGTGCTGCTGGCTCCAGCTCCTTAGCCCTGCCACAGCACCCACCTGTGTCTCGGTTTCACCAGCCAGCGAACTGTGGTGCATACCCTGGTGCCTGGATTTCAGCCTCGTCAGAGGCATTTGGTGAAAATTCAAAGCTGTGCTGTTAGGGTATGCTGATATTTCCACGCTGCCCCTGGGGATGCCAGTGGTGCTTGGGGCTGCAAGCTGAGCAGGGGACTGTGCAGCAGAGCTGTGGGACGTGTGTGTGTGTGTGTGTGTGTGTGTGTGTGTACGCACGTGCGTGCATGTGGGTCTGTGGAGCCCCCCCCCCAGTTCCATGCAAGCAGGAGGGTGGGTGCAAGGCTTTGCACCCATCGGCTTCAGGGCATACTTATAAACACTCAATTAATAATTAATAACAGATTAATAGCAGTGGCAGCTTGTTAACACATGCACATTAATCATTTATTAGTTATTAATATGAACTTTAGTACCCTCTGAAAGTTGTTTTAGCATCGTTTATTAGGGGTTTTACAGGGCTGGCAGTGGTGCTCACAGGTGATCAACAGGAAAGCCCAACCCCCCCCGCTCCTGACCCCACCAGGGTCCTCACCCACTGCCCTAATCCCTTTGGCTCCATGTTTGCAGCTTTGCCCTGACCTCCATCCCTTAGCGAGTGCCCAGTCTGAGCAGACAGTTGTCCCCAGCTGAGCTCCAGGTGCTTGGGGTCTGCCCGAGCCCTTCTGCCTTGCTGGAGGCTGTGGCATGGATCCTGCACACAGTGTAGAAGGGACCAACTGTGCAGGTAGCTGTCTTACTGGAGGCACATGGGGAAGAAAAGGCGAAAAACAAAGCAAATAAACAAACAAAAAAAATCACAAAATCCTAGTTTTGTGTTTTTCTTTTCCTTCTTTTCCCTGCAAATAAATTTCACATGCTCATGACACAGAAAACTGTGCAGGTCTGCACTGCCAGAACCTTCCTTTGCAAACGGTGGGAGGTTTTTGGAGATTTTGTAAGCCTTTGTGCCTGACCCCTCCCACACACCCCCAAGGTAAAATAAATAAATAAATACATACATAAATAAACAAATCAGACAGAGCAGGTGACATGGGTGGGACCCCTGACACGACACAGCATGCAGCGCGCGGGGAGCGTGGGGGCACCTGGCATGCGACCTGTGGTGAGGATGATGGGGAGTGATGGGTGTCTCCCCAACCCTGTGATCCCCCCAGTGTGGGCAGGGGAAGGCACGGGAGCAGACTGGGGAGCAGCCTGGGTCTGGTTTGAACGTGGTTGGGTGCTGTTTGGATGCTGTGGTCATTGGCTCCGCCACCCCCTTCCCTCTGGGGACAAGCTGGGGGCCGAGGAGGCCAAATGTGTGCTGTGCCCATGGCACATCCCAGCAGGATGGGGTGCAGTTGAGATGGGGTGCGGGGATGACACAGAGTGAAGCTGTGGGGCCATAGCCCTGTCCCCTCCAGTCCCTGGCCCTTTGGGAGCTTGTGCCCAAAATTCATCCCCAAAAGGCCTGGGGGTGCCATAAGCCCTGCTCGGGCACACTGCAGGAATGGGGACAGGGATGGACCCCTTGTGAACACAGGGAGGAGGAAGGGGGCACAGCCCTTCCTGCAGCCCCCCCCAAGGAGCTGGGGCTTCTGCTACTCTACTTAAAAGGTACTTGAAAATGGGTGAAAAAGATAAAACCACCTGAAAGCTGCAACCTGCGCCCCAAGCATGGAGATGAGCTGGGGCAGTGGTGGTGGGCTCTACAGGGTCCCATTCAGGCTCTCTCTCCAGGTGCTCCTTCTTGCACCCAAAAAAAATACATCCCGAGGTACAGCAGAGGTGGAAGAGCCAGTGGGGCAAGGGACATGAAGCTGGGACTGTCCCTGTGGCAACAGGCAGGGCGCAGAGCTCCTGTCCTGTAGAATTCAACTTTGCAAGCTAAAGAAGATGCCCTGCCTGCACCCAAAGCTGCCTTTTGTACCTGTATGAGGACATCCCACCGTCAGCCCTGCAGCTGCAAATGGGACAACCCTGTATCAGGAGCAGAAATGTGGGCACAACCTTGTACGCCAGCCCTGGGAGCCCTGGAGCAGGACCCCAGCCCTCACCCCTATCCTGCTGCCTGGTGTCACCGTCCCTGCTCCCCACCAGATTGCCAGAGCTCGGTCCCAGCCTCACATCCCCATCAAGGCCATGGCTGGAGAGCGGCTTAGATGCATACAAAGTGGGGCCTGGCCTTGCTGTGTGACTGCTCATTGTAATTTGAATGCCTGTGGCCTCATTATTTTTTTCCCCATTTGTTTCCTGCTCACACCCCCCACTGCCTGGCGTGGGGTAGGAGGGACGGGTGATCATTATTGCTTGCGCAGGAGCATACCCAGCACCCATTTTTGCAGCTGCCCCTTGCTGAAGCTGCCCAGGTGAAGGTCCCGTGGCATGGCCATGTCCTGGGGTCTGGCTGTGCCGGCGGGGGGTTGGGGGGGGTGCCAGGAACACCCTGGTATGGCACCCCAGTCCTGCGTCGCACCGGAAGACTTTTCTTTTGGAAATTCATTTTAAAAAATTGTTGGAGGAAAAAAAAACAAAACAAAACAAAACAAAAAAGAGAGAACAACCATAAACAACACCAAGAAAGTTTTCCAGAGAGTCTCTTTAAAAAAAAAATAAAAAGGGAAAAGGGAAAAAAAAGGAAGCTTTTTTTTTTTTCTTTTTTTTTCCCAGGCCGAAATGCTGCTGATTCCATCAAGAAATGCATAGTTGGTAGCAAAAACATCAGCTACATCGGGAGCTGGGATGGCCCCTGGGCAACTTGTACCCTGTGGGGTCACCGTGGGGCTGGGACCATGTGGGTCCTTGATCCCAGACTCTGGGTACCCGTGGTGCTGGCCCTGCTGATGCCCCCAAGCAGCAAGGACACCACCAGTGCCCCCGCATCCCCGGTTCCATCCTGCTGTACCCATGCCCAGGGCTGGGCAGCAGACAACATTTCTCCTCCAAAGAGGCTCAGATCATCTTCATGTTGAACTTCCTGGCTCCTCCTTGGCCCGTGGTGGTTGTGGGACCATCCACCTTCCGGAAGGAGTACTCCACCGAGAAGTTGTTCTTGTGCTGTCCCCGGCCCCGGCTCCACACAAAGAGGAGCAGGAAGCAGAAGAGGACCACGCCAAGGAAAGTGATGCAGCCCATGGCTGTGGAGACCAGGATGGTCTTGAGATCCAGCGTAAACTTCAAGAAGACCTGGGTGTCGTTGTGGTAGGTGTCGTTGAATTCGCTGAGGTACAAAGTCCGGTTGGCGTAGGGGGAGCCGTCGGCTGGGTGCCCCTTGACCGTCAGGGTGGCAAAGTAGGTGTCGTTGCCCCCCGCGTTGCTGGCAATGCAGATGTAGGTACCGCTGTCCTGCACCTGGGCAAAGCGGATCTCCAGGGTGCCCCCTGGCAGCACGGTTGCCCGCCCTGTGCTGCGCGTGGTGATCATGCGGTGCTGGGGGGACACCCAGACGATGGAGGGGTCCGGCTCCCCGTCCGCCCGGCACAGGAAGGACACAGACTGGCCTTCGCGGGCTGTGACATGCTGCAGCTTTCGATCCCTGATCTTGGGCTTCTGGCAGGTGAAGTACTCAAAGAGCACGGAGTCGGGGAAGTCGCGCAGGGCGTTGCCCTGGATTTCAGGTGGTGTGGAGCACATGGGCTGCTGCCCGTCGAAGTTGAGCGTCTTCCGTCGCTGCAGGATCCAGAGGAGGCGGCAGTCGCAGGCCAGGGGGTTCCTGTCCACCCGCAGTGTCTCCAGTGTGTTGACGGAGTGGAAGGTGCTCTCCTCCAGCGTGGAGAGAAAGTTGCTGGAAAGGTTGAGCAGCCGGATTTGTCGCAGGCCAGAGAAGGCCTGCGGCTCCACAGACACCAAGAGAGCGCCCACAATGTGGAGCTCCTGGAGCCGGATGAGGTCTTTAAAGGAGCCCTTCAGCACAGTGCTAATGGGGTTGTAGGACAGGTTCAGGTACCGGAGGTACACCAGGTTCCTCAAGGCAGCGGTGGGCACGGCTGTGATGTTGGTGTAGGTGATGGAGAGTGAGGTGAGGTTCAGGCCCTGGAAGCTGGTGGGGGAGACATCTTCCAGCAGCGGCCAGTTATCAATCTCCAGCTGCAGGAGGTTGTAGAGCTTCTTGAAGTTTTGGTCCTCCAGTGTGGAGATGCTGAGGTGCCGGAGCCGCAGCACCTCCAGGTTCTGGAGGTAGGAGAGCGACTCGGCTGAGATGGAGGTCAGGTTGCACTTCTCGATGGTCAGCTGCTCCAGGCCGAGCAGCCCTGAGAAGGCTCGCTGGGAGATGTACACCAAGTCGTTATCACCCACCTCCAGGCTCTTCAGGTTTCGCAAGTCCTGGAACATGTAGTCCAGCAGGATGACAAGCTTGTTCTCGCTGATGTCCAGCAGGGTGAGGTTGGTCAGCTTGGTGAAGACTCCTGGGGGAATGAGCTTGAGCTGGTTCCCCCGCAGCCGCAAGGTCTGCAGGTTGAACAGGTTGCTGAAGGCGCCTGGCTCCACATTGGTGATGATGTTCTCGCTGAAGTCCAGCTCCTCCAGCAAGGGGTATGGGGAGAGGTCCCCTGGGTTCAGACAGCGGATGCGGTTCTTGTTGAGCTCCAGGATCTTGGTCTCAGTAGGGATGCCCTCAGGGATGGCGGTGAGCCGCTTGCGGTGACACACCACTGACTTGATCTGTGGGGCGCACTCGCAGCGGGCAGGGCAGGCTGCCACCCGTGGGGAGCTTTGGAGGACCAGGTGGAGGATCAGGACCGGGAGCCAACATGTCATGGTGTAGAGCATGGTCTTACGGACTCTCTACCATTCTCCCATGCACCTGGAAGGGAAAGAGAGACGTGATGCAAGTCCTATCAAGATCATCAGTCTGTGGGCTACAACCAAAAAATGCCTCCATTGGAGCACCCCAAACCATGGTCCATGGCCCTGACAAGGTCCCAGTCCCATAGGAAACCCCATGGACCTCTTCTTGTGGCCTGGGGACTATGCCTTATGCAAACACGGGCATGAAGCAAAGGTGGGACACCACGTCCTCCTTGTTCCCTGTGGTGGCAGCGGAGGGTTCTTGCCTGGGGTCCTGCCCTGCCATGGCCATTTGGCCTCAGTTCCACGGGATGGAGGATGCTTGGGGCCTCATGCAGGAGCTGGTCCTCCTGTCCCTGTCCCCCTGCTCTGTTCTCCAGAGTGGGCTGGGGGAGGCTGCATGCTGCGGGCTGAATCTTGGCAGATGACAGATTACCGCTGACCTGCTGCTTGCGATGCACCGGCCGCAGCTCAGCCGCTGCTGCCCTCCTTTCAGAGGGATTAGGACCTCATCACCCATTTCCCTTTTCACTGCTTTTCCCTTTCCTGCTCTCTTTTCCCTCCTTTGCCCCAAATCTGCCAGAGACACATCCCAGCATTGATGCAAAGCTCATCAGCCATCTCTCCTGAACCAAGCACTGTCATTAACCTAATTAAACAGCAGGGCTGCTCGGTTGGAGTGCTGTAGGCTGGTTCTGGGCTGCTACACGATCCAGCCTCAGGGTGCGCAGGGGGCTTCCCAACCCTCCTTATGCCCACAGCATGGGGAAGGATGCTATCTCCGTGGATAATTTCCAGCTCTGATCCTATTATACAATCTGAGCAATTCGCCAGCAATAAACCCATTGCTCAGTGCAATTTAGGAGCCACAGGAGATTATCTTTTAAAGACTTCTTTTTGCATGTCTTAATTTTGTCACATTTCCCTGTTTCTCCAAGCCAATAGGGAAAGCATCACCATCATCCTCACAGCCACAGGCGGCTAGGAGGGGATTAATGCGGGGCTAGGTGATGCCGAGCAGGGTTCCCTTGTGGGGTGGGATTGCAGAGCAACCTGTCTCTGCTGCTGTCCCCACATCCCAGCCATGCATTCCTGCAGCTTTTGGGAGGCATGCGGAGCTGCTGCCATGACCATGTGCTCACACCTTGACTACATCCTTTCGGTCCAAGTGGCTCTGCTCCTCCCCAACCCTTGTACCTGCACAGGTGCTCACTCCCTGCCCTTGCTGGGCTGCGTGGGAAGGATGCACCCAGACACAACGTGCAGGAAAAGTCACTACCATTTATTAATAGCTTGTTACTGCGATACTGCTGCGTTCTCTGGGGCTTGCCTGGCCTCTGGGGGGTGAGGCCAATTAAGACTCAACTCAAAGGCCTAGATAGAGGCTTCTCTTTGCATTTAATTTGTTTTTAAAAATAACACATCTGCTGCTCGCCAGACTGGGGAATGGAGCCAGGGAAGCCCAGGCTCAGCACAGTGCAGGCACAGCTGCAGGGCAGGGACGGAGAGGCTGGGCAGAGGAATAAAGCTGGGCAGAGGCTGGGGAGGTAGCAAGGCTGCTACTAGCCATCAAGAGCACTTGCTCCTCAGCACCCAGGTCTCTCCTCTGAATAAAGACCAGAAAAGAAGCTGGGCTTGACATTTCTAGGTTCTCCTGCTTTGACATCACACAAGTACAAACACTTCAGCCAAAGCAACGTCTTGTTTTACTCTCGCACCTACTTTCAGAATTCAAAATGGTCCTCCTGGGGCTGCCCTCAGAAACTGCTGCTTGAGGCCAGGCATGCGATATTCCCCGCTGGGCTCCGGGAGGGCAGCAGCACCCAGCAGCACCCAGGGGAGTCACCAGTCCTATGTCTAGCAGCACCCACAGTGTGGTCACTGCAGAATCTCCGTGCAGGATGGCTGCATGTGGGGCAGGATGCAGTGCTAGGGCCAGTAGACACGTTGGGCAGGCTTGTCCCCCAAAACACTGATGCTGGAGAGAGGAATGACAGTGTTGGGACTGTGCTGTGTCCTTAAGCACATGCCCAGGAGGCCCCATGTGATTTTCTGGTGCTGGAGGCTGGAGAATCTGTGCACGTGCAGGGGAAAAGCTGTGATGTGATGGGAGCCTGGAGCCCCAGAGTGAGCCTCCTGCTGTCCCGCAGCTTCAGCATGGTGCCTGCAGACCCTCCCTGCTGCCAGCTTCGGTCCCTCCTCATGGACCTCAAGCCTTATGCTCCAACCACCCCTCATCCTTCCACCAGTCCCCCTGCTCCCAGAGGGGCCCTCTGTCCAATCTGGGCTGCAGAAACTGTGCAGCTGATGCTGGGAAGCGCAGGAGGGGAAAACAGAGCTGAGATATGAGGAGTCAGAAAACTTGGGGGTCATGGGAGGCCAGTGGTCTCCCCGCACATTGTTCTGATGAGGCTGTAGTGATCAGGCAATTAGCAAAGCAAGAATGAGAATAATCCAGCTGAAACAGACAGGAGGAGAGAGCTGGGTGTAGAAAGCAAGAAAATCAATCACCAGACCCCATGGAGAATTACCTAACGGAGTTATTCCTAATCCCATCAGAGTCTGGCTGGGAAACCAACTCTCCCGGCTCTGCGCTCTGGCGCACACGGGCAGTTTTTCTAGGTCACTTCATTTCCAGGCGCTGCTCACTTGCCCAGCACAAAGCCAGCTTGTGGTGGGCACCAGGGCCCCATCCTACCTGTGCCAGCCCCGTCCTGAGCAGCTGCAGCTGAAGGAGCCAGTAAACACCCTGGAGCTGGGCTGGGGACAACGGGAAGAGCCTGGTGGTGCCCAGCTCATGGGATTGGGATCCACCAGAGGCTGTTCAGACATCAGATCTTTTTGACAACATGCAGAAATAGGGCGAGAAAGCATGGGAGGAGAGATGTCTGAGAGAAGACCTGCTCCTTGTGGGTGACTGCAGAAAATACCCCAAAGCACAGCTTAAAGGGGCCATTGGAAAACCACAAGACCCTTATTTAGATGGGAGTGATTTTGGTGAGATTTTGGTGACTGGCAGCTGCTGCATCTTATGGCTCCCCCCCTGCTCAATGGCCTCAAGTCGCAGGGCTGGCCAAGGCAATGCTGGAGCAGCCAGGCTGCCCAAGCCTCCAGCAGGGCCAGGATTTACCCTTTCTGCCCAGCAAAACCCATGGCCGACCTCTTCCTGGAGCTGCCTTCCCCCTGTGCTCCCACCCAAGTCCTCCACAGCCGCAGGACTTGCTGCTTCCCTCCCACGTGGAAACTCCCAGCCCTCATAACTGCTGCGAGGACCCAGAACCGAGGATTCCCAAATGAGCTGTGATGCCAAGGAGACAACCTGAAAGAAGCCACCGCTTATTTTTAGAGACAACCTTATGATTGTCAAGCATGTGGCTTAAGCAATACTCTGCAGGCAGCCACAGATTGGCCACAATCTGCTCTTCTTCTTGATAGACATCATGTCTGAATCTCTATCTCCACAAGATGCTCCCCAGAGAGAAGACATTCAGAGACGACCACAGCGTACAACATTTCCAAAAGGTCACTGCTGCGGGTAGTGGAGAACGGAGCGCAGCAGCCACGCAGCAGTGCGGGGCCCAGCGGAGGTGGTTGGTATGCTCCCAGCATCTTCATTTCTCTCCCGAGGTGGGTGTCTCTGGCTGCAGGCAGTGACAGTGGTGGCCCTGGAAGCGACCCCAGGGTTATTTTTGGAGGATGTCCAGCACATTTTTGCTGTGTAATGAGAACTTGGCATTTGCAGAAGCCTTTTACCATCTCAGGTGATAGAAAGCGCAGACGGACAGCCCGTGTACCTGGGGCTTTCTATGGTTATTCCCCCAAAACTACACCACATGCCCACTGCAGCCAGTGTGGCACGCTCAGCTGGAGCCCCATGGAAGGGACAGAGAGAACTTGCCAGACCCCGGCCAAGCAGGGCATCCTGAGGCTGCACTGAGGCCAGTGACGGGGACACCCCACTACCACCAGGTAGGGAGCACCCCCCTCCTGCAGACACAGCACCCAAACAGCACCCAAGCACCCAAACTGACGTGCTACCTCACCACACACCCTCCCAGGGAGGGGACCTTCCCTCTAAGGCAGGCAGCTTCATGATAAATGAAATACAGGGGCAGGATGATTAATAACCACATAGGAGCAGCATACGCTGTAATTATCCACCTTTCAGAGTGCTGATAAATGGCACTGCTCGGGAGTGTTCGGACCCCCCCACATTCACCCTAGCTGGGTGCAGGGTCCAGCCTGGCCCCACTCCTGAGGGTATTGTGGCAGCCCAAGTGTGTGCTGCTACCCACAGGCTCTGCCCAAGCCTCCCTGAGGGAATTGGCACCCGAGGGAAGGGTCCTGACACAGAGTCCCTGGGAGGCTGTGAGCCCTGGGCAGGGTGGATGGGGCTGGCTGTCCCCCACCCCACAGCCCCCCATGGGCACTGTGTGTTGGGAGCGAGCCGCATCATTGCTGAGGCTCTAATTGGACTGGATGGCTGGATTCATGCGCAGGATGAACAGACGGACAGAGCAGCCTGACAGACAGATGTCCACTCTGAGGACAGGGTGAAGTGGCAGCCATGGGTGGAAAACAGCCTGAGGCCAGCAGGATCGCTCTGCTCTCCATGGAAAAACAAGGAGGGCATGGAGGGGTGGCAGCTGCCGATCCACAGCTTCCGACCTCCTGGAAAACCCCGCTCGGGGCAGAAATCCCCGGCAAGGGGCACAGGGAGCAGCAGCCACAGACTGCCTTCCCTCCGCCTTTCAGCTCTGCTCAGCGTCAGTCCAGGGCTGAATGCCTTTTTTAAGACCTGTCTACAGCTGCTGCATTTGAAATGTTATTGCCATCCCAATTACGATCATGGGAGCAGCGAGCAAAGAAAGCAAAATGCCGTTACAGGGTGAAATAACGCTTGACATTGCAATCTATCCCTCATCCTGCCAGGCAGGGGGAAGATCAAACCAGCTTCACTTTAATAGGTTCTTGGCTGGGGAGGGGTACAGGGGACCTTGTCCCAGCCCTGCCAGAGCCTTGTGGAAAGCAGCTCCCAAATCCACCCTAATCTGGGCAGCAAAGCCTCTGGCAGGCACCTGCCACCATCCCCCTCTCGATGGATGAGGCAAACTAGGGAAGGAAGTGGTATAAATTTGCGTTTCTGGGGGAAAGCACAGGATATGACCCTGCACTCAAGAGCTGCCCAGCCTGGGGTCTCCAGCTGCGCCACCCCAACGGCTCCTCCTGGCTGGAAGCTGCAGCAAGCGGGGACATCTGGAGCACGAGAAGCTGGCATTGGTCCCCAGATCTGCAGCTTCAGGGCATTAGCTGCAGTTGTGGGACTGTGAAAGCATCTCTGTTCCCATCTGCAGCCCCAAAGAGGCTCCTGAATGCCAGAGCTCTCTGTGGTGGGAAGGCTGGGGGAATCCAGTCCCCAGAGCTCTGCCTGTACCTCCCAACCCAGGACTGTGGGGACTGAGCTGGTGAGCTCTCGAGCCCTTGTCCCCCTCTCCATGAAGCCCATCCAGACATCCAAGCTCCAGCCACAACTCCAAAAATGCCTTTCTTCAAGCCATGAGTGGCACTGGGGACCCTGCGGCTGCCTGTGCAGCTATCCAGAGCCCTTGCCAGCACTCATCATCCCCGCAAGCCTCAAGCCCAGCGCTACGCCTTCCCTCCAGTCTTTTCTTGCTCATTTTGGGGCAGCAGCAATGGGCAGAGCTTTCTCTGCCATTACATGGAGCAAACATCGAGGCCTCAAATGTGGTGGCACGGAGCGCTTAGAGCTGAGGAGAGGAGCAGGGAGTTAATGCCCTGAAGCATGACAGCCACAAGCACTGAGGGCACAGCCCCCCCAAGCTGAACCCCCCCGTGCCCCTCACTCACCGTTCTGCAGGTCTGGGGCTGTGCCAACATCTGTCTGTGCTGCAGTGTGCGAGGCCGGGGAGGTTTACATGGCAAAGCGTCGGGCACGGCCAGCCTCCACTCCTCTGGGTAAAACAGCACAAGGAGAAGAGCATAAATCCCCTCCCCGCAGCGGCCAGAACCACAACTAAATGCCCCAAAGGCCATGGATACAGAGCACATGCATGTCCCAGACAGGGGAAGCAGCCTTAGCCTTGCTCCACCCCAACGTATGATCTGGTCATTGCACCTCCCCTAATTAAATGTATTTATATAATCACATATAAATCACCCTTTTACAAACAGTTTCCGAGTGGCCAGCTCTGGAGTGCAGCAGGGAGGATGCACAATGTTCCCTGTGCGCGGTGACCTCAGGCTATGGCATTTCTGCAGCAGTGCTGCCAGCAGCTGCTCAGGAATCCTCTTTTGAGGGAGATTTGAGCCAAACTTACAAGTAAAAACCCCCATCCTGGGTCTCTGCCTCTTGGGGTGCAGAGAAGTGTTTCCAGCCCCAACGGCTGGCACAGGACACTGACCTCCAAACAAATGCCTTGCTACAGCTTTGCCTGCATCAAGTTTAGTTTGCCTCTATCAAAGTAAGAGGGGATTTAAGGTCTCCCTTTTGGGGGAAATATAGCTTCTTCTGGTTAACAAATGGCCCCAGATTTCAGGTCTGATTTGACTGCACCTGCAGGGACGCTGCCTTTCCAGCCCAGCTGCCACTTCACCCTCCCACAAGAACCCAGGATGTAGAGGAAAACAGCAAAGAAACAAGGGGGTGGCCAGACCCAGTCACACACAGCTTGAACCCACAAGTGCTCCTGGGGACATCCCTGATGACACCAGGAGATGAGCCCAGGACAGCTGCTGGTGCTTGTGAGGCAGGGCTGTCCTCTGTACCTCCCTAGTGCCTCCTGCAAGCCCCAGCTCCACCTGGGCACTGTTCATGGACAGACAAAACACCTCTTTTGGGATCCCCGAAAGACCGAGCACATAGCATACTAGAAAAACAAAAATCTCTCCAGGAAAGTATTGCTACCACTGAGCAGAAGACACAGCCACCTCCTGGAGCCAGCTGTGAGCTGGTGAGTGCTGTGGTGTGAGATGCTGCTCAGGGATGGTCCTGGCTCACCCCTGCTCTGCCTGGCTGTCCCCCCAGAGGATGAGCGCCCATGTTTCCAGCTGCCGTAAGACAATGCTATCCCAGTTACATGCTTGCAGCTCCCCTCATCCTCCCCCACATTTCCTTTTGGCAGTCAGCAGCATGAACACACCTGCATAAAATTAAACCTGTGCTTTGCACAAGGCCCCAGTGGGGATGCACGCCTCAAAAGCAGCTAGCAAGAAAGGAGCAGCACTAAAAAAATCCCCCATTAGCAATAACAGCAAGGAGCACCCCCTGCTCTGAGATGTGCCCCGGCATCAGCAGAGGGGTGCAGGGGCTGGCAGTACTCCCACACCTTCGCTGAAGCCCAGAGCAGGGGCGTGTTCACATTCAACCCGCAGCAAGTGAATGCCCAGGGGCATCAGGTGGGCAGCAGCCAGTGCCTAAAATACAGGCAAGAGCTCTCCAAATGACCTAGGGAGACCCTGCCCTGCCCTCAGTGCCAGCAGGTGGACATTTGCAGCACCAACGCCGTGATGATGCAACTCAGCAAGGATTTTGTTGAGCGAATTAGTCCAGTGTATGTGATTTGAGGGATTATAACCTCACGAAGTATGGATGCACGGAGAGCTGTTTCTGCTACACGTTGCTAGCAGCTGTGGAGCAGGTGGGGTTCCTGTAATGCCAAAGTAATGTGATAATTGGGAGGGAAGCTGCCTTCCTTTTGCATTGTCACAATGTGTGAGGCATTTCCGTGCAGAAGTGAAGCACGGTGACAGAGCAGCTCGGCTCGCTGCTCCTGAAAGCCAGGCCTCTGGCAACTGGGGTGGATAAGGCAAATCCTGATACGAGTTCCAGCAAGTTGGATGTGCCCCTGTATTTATTGCAATCCTGCTGAAACCAAATTGCAGTGAACCCGGCAGTGACCAAACCCTGCTCAGCAGCCGGCTCTCCCCAGCCGCCTCTGCTCTCCTTGCAGGCTGCACGGCTTTGCCTCCAGCCCTGCACCAGTGCGGACGTGGCCCCTACACTCGCATTAGAAAAAGCAACTGGGCTTGGCTTAATAAACCCCCGCCTTCGTTACGCGAGCCTCTCTTTCCCACACATCTGAGAGATTAGGGTCTCAACTGATGTTCTTGGCATTTATTTTTGGTAACTCTTACGTCACTTAGCAACCTCCGGTTCAGGTTACTTCAGTTTTTTGTCTGCCAATCCATTTTAATCCCTGTGAAATGGGACCCATGAACGCGCTGCTGAAGTGGCCTAAAAGTGTCCTCTGGTTCCCATGTGCCCGCAGCTCGTGGCCTCTCATTGCCATCCACCCTGGGTCTCGTCCTGCTGCCCAGCCTGGGGCAGGAGTGCACAGGGGTGCACAGAAGCACACGGGAACAAACAGAAGTATGCGGGAGCACACAGACAGAGCCTGCAGCAAACACCACCAGGCAGCAGGCCCAGAGCCCTCAGGGTGTTGCAGGAGCCTCATTCTCCTCCTCCCAGCACGACCCCACTCACCCGGCACCGCTGCCCCACAGCACTGCAGCCAGGACCACAAAGCACATTGCAGTAAGCCAGAGACTTTCCTCATTAGTGTAATTAATGTCAGAGTTCCCAGCTGGCCAGGCTTCTGGCTGACCTTTACTTTAAGAGATGTGAACAACAAAAATGACTCAACACGGGGGTGATGTTGTGGGCTGCTCATTTGAAAGCATCAGTGAAATTGTCTTAGTGACGTGCCCCCAAAAGAGGAGCCCGCTGCAAAAGTGAAATGGGATAATTTGGAAAACCACTGTGGGGAGGAGGGAAAAAAACCTCTGCTCTGTCCATCCAAAGAAGTAGCCTGGCTGGCACCCAGCATTTGCTTGTGGGCTTGGGGTGATAGGAAGGAGAGAACGGAAGAGGTGGGAAGTGGAGGGAGAGCAGTGTGGTTCTGAGTTTTGGGACAGGGGGACATCGTCGTGCTGGAGCCAGCTCTGGTGGTGAGGCTGCAGGAGCAAAGCCCAGCATCCAGCGCAATGGGGATGGCTCTGTCACGTCCTTAACTCGCGGGCCACAACAAGCCACAAGACAGCAAGGAGACAAATGCAAACTCCTGTCAGATCACAACTCCATCATGACCACCGCAACAAACAACCTGGCCCTGGGTTTCCAGAGGTTGCCAGATGTTTGTGTGAGGCCAAGACATAGCCAGCCCCAGCAGCATGCACTCCCCTGGCCCCAAGCACACCCCTGCTGCACTACCCCACAAGCAGACCTGAGGTGACGTCCCCACAGCGCCGTGTGTACAGGAGCTGGGATTAACGAAGACAGGATGGTTCTGTCTTTTTTTTTTCTCCTCCCCTCCATTTGTCACACTCAGTTAATACTCCTGCTTCTGGAAAAAGGTCACAATTTAGATCTCATTTATGTCACTTCATCTGTGGTTTACAAGTGCAGGGTCCTGCTCGTTTTGCTGCCCTAATTAGAGCTCAGTTACTGGGGTCCTGCTCTACCTCTCCACACTGCTGTGATGTTAGGGAGAAGAAGTGGAGGTCTTGGCTGTGCAACCCTGACAAGGCTGCCCATGAGGAGATGCCCCTTGAAAAGCTGACCCGAGGCCAGCCTCTTCCCTCTGGCAGCATGGAGGGAACCAGATGGACTTTCCTTCCAACGCGATTTAAGTGGAAAAATACAAAATATTGTTCATTCTGGCTCTGTTGAAGGGTTGGCATCCAGGTGGCCAGAACAGGGAGAAAGGCAGAGCAGGTGACTGGTGGGTGAAAGAGGGCATCAGAGCCAGCTGTCCAGGCTTCTGGATCTGGCCCCGCAGGCGCAGGGATGCAAACAGGACAGCAAGGTGTGGAGACACACATGGCCACAGGGAGCAAGAAGCTGAGCAGCAATGTCCCCATGCACCACAGGAATTTGTGGGTCTGTCCCTTTGCCAAACATCATGTCCAGCACCTCAGCACGACATCCCCCTTGTCCTTGCCCCAGTCCTGCGGGCTGTTAAGGGGTGTCTACATTTTGGTGACAGGCTCAGTGCTTGGGCAGAGGGATGGGGACAATATTTGTTTCAAGTGTTCTTACATTCCCTTCCTATTAATTATTTTCCCTCCTTTTCATGAACCTTCTTCATTCCTCCGTATCTCCCTCTAGCAATGGTATCTGAAAGAAACAATGAATTTTTAATAGAAGGGGGTGGCATGCAGAGGGAGACCCTAAGGCAGAGATAAAAACCAGCAATCTATTAAAATAAACACCATCATCGTGAAACCTCATCTTAGGGAAAAATCAAACCTGGAAGGGAAACACGTGAGGGACCACGGGCAGGGACCAAAGCACCATGACCACGCAGAGTCACAGCCAGCAAGGAACTGAAGCCGTGGAGTGGGGACACGCTGCCCACAGCCCACCACTACCTGCCCAATGTGCCCAGCATCCTTCCACAGGAGCACCAGGATTTCCTTCTTTCAGGGGATGTTTCTAAGCTGGGCACGGCTGGGTGTAAGCATCAGCTCCCCCTCAGGGCTGTGAGCCCATTGTGCCAAAGGGACAAGGAGGCTGCAGGGTGTACAAGGATGCTGGGGGGTACAAGGATGCCCAGCTCACCTCCCCGCAGCGCCTCTGTGTCACACAGCTGAACCTAAATATAGCCCCCATTTTCTTTTCTTGTAGACACAACCAGTGCTCCGGGTGAAAGTCCTTTCCCATGAACTCACTGTTGCTTAATAAAGCACAAACCCTCCAAGACCTTGATACTGGGATCTGTCATTTTAATTCTTAGCAACACTTGTCCCTCTCCCCAGCGGTATGTGGCCGCTGCTATTTTGGCTGACATGCTGGGAGCTGAACAAGGAGCTCCGGCATTGCATGTCTGAACTGTTAAGACCTAAGCAAAAGAGAATAGCTGTGGCTCTAAAAACCAAACCAAACCAAAACAGAAAACCAACAACATAGGATGGAAAGAACTCCAGGTGCAAAGACTCTTACCACAGTTCGGATGCAGCAGATGAGTCCCAGTGCGCCTGCATTTGTGGATGCTGAGGGCATGGCACAGAAGGACAGGGTTGACAGGCACAGGGGCTGCACATCACAGCCAAGCTCATGGGGACATGAAAAACTCCAGGGGATGAAGGCTGGCAGGACATGAGAACCCTGACAGAGCCAGTTCAGGAAAGAGAAGGGATGAAAACCCAGCATCATGGGGAAAGCCTGCTCCTGGCACCACGCTGAGGGGTCCCACCTGCAGGGTTTTGCCGGCTGAGCCCTTCCCATCACTCACATCCTGACTGCTCCACTGCACTGGTGTGAGCATGCTCCTTTTTGTCATTTTCTCATTTTCAGTTAACAAGAGGGAAAAATCAGTCCCTGGCCAGGGCTGGGAGCAGCCAGGGATGACTCTGAGCTCTGACGGAGGGTCCATTTCCCCAACAGGTTGCAGAAACCTGCTCCAATGCCCACACCATCCCTGGCCCCATGTCCTGGTCTGCCCAAAATCCACGTCTAAAATCCTGTGGCATGCTGCAAGCCTGGGTTTCCCAAGGCCAGCCCAGAGGGCCCAAAGCAAAAGAACCCAAAACAGGAGGAACCAGCACATGCCATTGCTGATGGCTACCCAGTGCCCGCTACCAACCGACAAGCCGTGTTCCTGCATCCCCTCACCACGTCCCTGTATCACATCCCCAGCCCTGCAACCTCCCATGCACCACAGCCTGTGCTGAAACTGGCTGCCTTCATGAGCCAAGTGTTGGCTCTGTCCCTCCGGAGGTGCTGCGGGGCCGCCGCTCCTCTCACCAGCTGGCAGCCGGTGTGCCCGAGGCGCCGCAGCTTTCCTGGGGCTGTGCTGGCAGCCCCAGGAGCCAGCTCTCGCTGCAGGTAAACCCTACATAAATACTTTGAAAATAGCCTCCCGATAACGCCCAGAGCCCAGTTGATGTTCCTACCACGGCTGGCGAGACGGCAGCTCTCATCATCTTTTCCAAATGCTCTCGTGGGTTTTATTGCTTTACTTCATCTCTACTCAAATCTCTGCTCGGAACATTTCTGCCCTCGCCTGTTCATTTTGGTGTTTTTCCAGGACTCACAAAGCAGCACCTCGGGCTCAAACAGCACCTGTGCATTGGGGCTGGTGCAGGTCTTCCAGCAGTGCCTTTCACCTCCACACCGCAGCCCCTGCTCAGGGATGGCAAAGATGCTGCTTGCCCCCTGCGCCCTTCTTGGAGTATTAAATCATCACTTTGCAGCTGAAGACATACACAGACATACAGCAGGACGTGGGCTGTGAGAGCGTATGAAATCACAAAGCCAGACCTCCAGAGTACATCCACGTATGGACAGGGAAACTGAGGTATGGAGCACATTATATGTATTTTTCTTGCATACCACCCATACAGGGGGAGTGAATACAGTGTGGAACAAGCTCAAAGACGGCCTTGCTCAGCCCCACTGCCCCTTCACTCAGCAAGGCAGGATTTGGAGCTTGGGGAGATGCTGCTGGTGATGGTGCCCGCCTGGGCTGCCCACGCCGCGGCAAGCTGACGGCGTGGGAATTACCGCTGCCCACACAAAACACATCCATCCACGTGCTTCACATTCCCGGCATTATTTCCAGGGCTATGGCAACGGTTTGCTCCCATCCCAGGGATGCAAATGCAACAGCGACGCAGGTTGTGTTTGCCAGAGGAGCCCAGCTCCTCCGGTGCCAGGATGCAGGCCCATGTCCTGTCCCGCTGAGTGGAGGTGCAGGGGCAAAACACAGCCAGCCAACAACCAGAAATTGAAAAGGCTCCATCGCCTCCAACGGCAGCATTTTCAAGCCTCTAAACGCCAAGTGCAAAGACACCCAGGCGCTCTTGTCCTTCCATATAATCAGGCTCCAAATTAAATGCTTAATTCAGGCCTGAAATGCTGTTTGGAGGGGAGAGCACAATGATGAGGCTAGGACCCTGGAACAATAGATGCGTTAGCATGTAATGCAACGCTTGACGCTGCTAACAGAAGCAGACATTGCTGAGCTCCATACATAAAGCAGAAGGAAGCCCACAGCCCTGCTAGCTCCAGCAGGGCATCAGCAGATGCATGCCCTGCGGGAAAGGACAAGATAGTAACAGTGGTGCGGGACCCCCATGCCCATGGCCATGCTGGGGATGTGGCTGGACCCTGCTGCCACAGGTTCCTTGCTCACCCTGGCACGTGAACCTACCTTTCACTCTGGGCTATCAACATGGAACAGCCCCTGAGGGTGAAAGATAACTCAGTGCTTTTCTCTCTTCCTCCAGCTCATTACTCCCAGAATAAAAGCAAAATCTGCTGATGTTTAAGCTGAAAAACAACTCTTGCTTGAAGCTGCTTCGCCTCCTGTTTCCCTGAGCTGGTGGAAACATGACTGCTCCCTACGCTCAAGTTGCTCCTCTCGTGCCGGAGAGCATCGCCCCTCAGCTCAGCTGTGCCAAGGATATGCCATGCAAACCAGAGTTTTACAATCTCTGAAACCCACACGAAACCCGGGGGATCGGGAGCCACCTCTGCCATCCCTCCAGCAAGCAGCTGTGCCTCCACTCTCTCCTCTCCTGCTTTAATAAGCACCAAAAAAATGTCAATGATAAATAGTTCAAATTAAACCAGATCAATCACAGGCTGTCAAACTAGCAGCTCCCTATCAGGTCTTTGAGTTTTCTCCTGTTTAAAGCACATGCTCCATGTCTCTTGCCATGCACCTGAGCATTCTTTTCTCCATCTGGCAGTGCAAGGGATGCTGAAGCAGACCTTTGGGGTGCAGAGCCCTGAGCCCCCCATGGCTGATAGGGCTGTAAGGCACAACCCCCCTGCTGGCATCACCTCCCGCTGGTCACAGTGGTCAAATGGGCTCAGCCGGGGCAGAGCTGGGTGGTGCAGCACTTTGTGCATGGGTTGTCGCAGGGTTCACCGCCTGCACGTCTGCATTTTCAAGGATAGCAGCAGGATCTGCCCCGGCATGGAAGACACACACAGATACACTGCGGTGAGTGGCCCTTCAGCTTGCTGGGAGCTGCTGGGCAGATCTGCTTTTACAGTTGACTTTTTAAAAAATTCCTGGTGATTTGATCACAAGAGACGTTTGGAGGAACTTTCCCTCTCTGAATACAGCCTTCCTCGTGGCATGGCCCCTGCAGCTGGGGAAGACAGCGCCCGCTGGGGCAGTTTGCTCCTCACACCCGCAGGCAGCACGTCCCCAGCTGGGAACTGGGCACGAAGCCGAGCAGCACATGGGAGCTCCTGGGAGGGCCTGGTCCTTGTCAGGCCCCCGAGCATCCCCAGCCCATCCCCAACCCCTCTTTGCTCCAAAGTATCAGGTGTGGATCCACGCACCGATATGCTCTGGGTATCTTTTGCTGTGGCTCTGCCTGCTTCTGTTATCCTCTCTCCTCCCGTTTGCGCTTTTCCTTCCCCCAAACCCATGTCTGGTTCAGGCTGGGCATCAATTTAAGGAGCAGCTGCTCTTCTGCAATCGCTCCCTTGCGCGAACGCTGTGGGAATTAGAGCACCTTTTGTCAGGTTTTAGCTCAATCCACTTTGTAAGTGGATTAGGAAACTGGCACAAGAGTACTCTGGGTCTGGAGCAGGAAGAGGCAGGCTGCTATTCTGGAACATGATAGGAGCCGCGTATGCTGTGACTGCTGCCTGCTCCATTTCCCTGAGAAACACAACCCCGGTAACACTCGCGTTTAAATCAAGCCTGGGATTTTTGACAGGAGAATACACCTAGCCCTAAAATCGAGGATGCTGAGAGCGGGGACGGGCAGGGCCCTGGGGTGGCAAGGAGGACCCGGGGGGGGAAACAGGAGCAGCGGAAGGTGGGGACGACCCTTCCTTAGGCCGGGAGGTCTGCTGAGGTCTGCCAGGGAAAGGCTGCGGGGGGCTGCGAGAGGCTCCCGCCAGCCCTGGCAGCGGGGGGAGGCTGCAGGGACCGGAGCCTCAGGAGCGCAGGGCCCGAGGGCAGAGGCTGGAGGGGGGCACGTTCCGGCTGGAGGCTGCCAGAGGCACCTGCAGCTCTCCGCGCATCCGAGGGCATTCAAACCACCGCACACAAGCGACCCCCCCACCCCGCCGCCCCCCTCCGTGCCGAGCCCTCTCCCCCCGCCACCTACGGGGGGGCCTCGCAGCCCCGAAAGGATCCGGGGTGGGGTTGGGGACAGAGGCGGGCACCGGCCGGGAGGACCCCGGTGGATGCGCGGCCGCCCCCGGTACCCACGTGCGGCTCCCCGCGGGGCTCTGCCTGCCCCGGCACGGCTCGGCTCGGCTCGCCCCCCCCCGAGCCCCCCGGTACCCGCACTCACCGCTCGGCTCCGCTTCCCCGGCTGCCCATAGCGCGGGAGCGGCGGCGCGGGCAGAGCCGCAGCCCCGGGGGCGGCGCGGCGCTGAAGGCAGCGGAGGCTCCGGCCGGACCCCGGCCCGGCCCCGGCGCGTCCCCGGAGGGCGGCGCTCGGCGCCTCTCCCCCCACCCCTCCACCCCTGCCCGCGGCGTGGAGCCGCCCCCCGAGCCCCCCGCCGGGCCGGGAAGCCCCGGGAGTGCGGGGTAGGGGGGGGGGTAAGGGATGAGAAGGAGGGATAACGGGATGGCAGCGGGGAGGGGGGGGATGCGCGGCCCCCGGTTGTGCTGCGAAAACGCAGGGGCGAGAGCGGGGTGCACGCCTCTTTGGCAAGGCAAGGAGGGGTGCGGGTTCCCCCCCCTTCCCCAGCAGCCTCCCAGTGCCCCCCCATCCCCCCCCCCCCCCGACTTTACGCCCTCCCCTCGCCCTTAGTCACCTCGCCTGGGCACCCACCTCGCTGTCTCCCTCTCCCCACTGGAGGCTTCATCCACACGAGTGATCGCGAACCAGAGAGGTCATTTTCCCCCTATCCAACAGGAAAACTGGGGTGAACAGGAGGTAGATGGCTCCAGAAAGGAGCACAGGACCCCCACCCCACGTTCACAGCCCTGCATTGGGCTCTGCCATCCCGCGCAGCAGTGCTGAGCTCACGGGCAGCCCTGGTAGAGCCGGGAAGATGCTCAGCTCTGCACCCTGCCAGCACCCACATCCCATGTGGGGACAGCACATTCCTCCCCCGACCTCCCTGGATGCTCCTCTCTGATCCCACTAAAGCCTCCCACAAGTGGGGATGGTTTGGTTAATTAGGCTTTGGGGATGACAGAGGCCAATTGCCTCCTCAGGGCTGGTTTCCTTCCAGCGCAGAATCGCGGTTGCTCCATATCCAGCTTGGATGCTTGGTTGAGGCTGCTCCTTTCCAGCCCTGGTGCTTAGGGAGTGTGACTGCTGAAGTGCAGAGCCCAGTGCCCTTGATCTGTTGCGTGACAGTGGACAAGCATCACCTGAGCTCTTCAGTTACATTTTCTGCATCTGACCGTGTTTTTCAAGCAGGGTTTGGCAGCACGTCCTCCATTTTATGGATGGGGAAACTGAGGGACAGACACGAGGTTTAAGGTGCAAGGCACAGCTCTCAAACCCAGGCTGATTTAGTGTCGTGGGCTCCCTTATCAGATGTTCTTGCCTGAATTTGCTCCCTTTGTGAGAGATGCTGCCAGGAGAAATGCCAACAGCTCTCCTAGCTTGGGTGTTTTATCAGAGCCACTTGCAACTTCCACCCTTCCTGCTACAGCCCAGCACTTCTGCTGATGGAGATTACTGTCTGCCTCCTACTGCTCATTTGCTCTGGGATGTGGATTTATAATTTCATTGCAGACACAGGCATCTCAGACTTTCCCATTTGAGCTTCATCCCCAGCTTCATCCCTGGATCTGCAGTTAAACCCAGCAGATTTACACAGGTGCAAAGGCATCTTGTTGCTGTTTTAAATGATAACAATTGATGTGCCTAATAAAAGATGAAAAATCCAAGCATGAGAAATGCAGCTGTTTTATTTGGAGATGCATATGTAAGAAGCTGGTGTGGAGGGTGTGAGTGGCTCTGGAGCAACCTGAATTTCATTTCAATTCCCCAGGCTGAAAAGGTGATTCTGGCTAATTTGAATCTACTCATTAAGCCACTGTTTCAAAAACACAGAGTCAATTAAACCATCTTCCCCCTGCCCTCGCTCTGTGGGCCTGCCTTGCTCTTAATCAAGGGATGGGGGGAATTGCAGCATCCGTGTGGTGGGGAACAAACACTGAGCTGGTTTTGGCTGATGGAGGTGGCTGCCCTACTGCTGCCGGGTGGGGGGGACGCATGGCGAGTGTGACCCCAAGAGCAGAGGTGCCCACAGGTGTCAGCACCAACCAGGCCAGTGGGGAGCCCCTGGGGCAATGCAGGGGATGAGCAGGACTCAGGGAGGGTCTCTTTTCGGAGGTGCTGTTCTGAGCCAGCGCTGGGAGCAGCTTGACAAGTTATAGTGCTTTCTGGGTCATTTTCACACAGACTCAGCAAAATGATTAAAATTAAAAACAAACAATAAAAAGAGAGAGGAAGAGAAAAAAAAATCACAGCTGCTCTAGCACACACTCAAAATCCCAAAGAGTTTTTGGCTGAAAAGTGCTACAGAAAAAAAAAAAAAAAAAAAAAAAAAAAAAAAAAAAAGGTTAGCTGCCTTTTGCTGCACTTAGCTCTCTCGCTGAGGAACGGAGCAGCTTTCCCGATGGAGCCAGGGCCTCTCCCTGCCCACTGCTGCTCCTTGGCAGCCCCAGCCCCATCGGGTGTGCTGGTCCCCTGCCAGCCCAGATGCAGCAAGCAGCACTGCCAGCTCTGGTGACAGCCAGGGATTTTTTTTCCCCCTCCCCCTAGGGATGCAGTGGGAGCCACATACTGTCTATGGGCTCTTGGCAGTCATTAATTGTGCCTAATGAAACCTTGAGGAACTCACAGAAAGAGCTGCGATCCCCATGGCCAGTCCGGCAGATGGTGTTGGACCCCGCAGAACTCAGGGTGTGTGTGGGGGGGAGAGTTCATTGGGATCTCCTTTGGCTCTGGGGGAGGGAAGGCTGGAGCCACGAGAGGGAGCACCCCCAGGGCACGGCCCCTGCACCAGGACAGAGCAGCGGCAGCCAAAGCCCTGGCCATGGGGACCGGGGACAGCAGCATCCCCAGGATGATTTGTCCCGCCAGGGTGGGCAATGCCTGGCTGAACCCCGCCCCATTCGTGCCCCAGTGCCTTTCCCTGGGAGCCCAGTTGCTGTTGGGGGGCAGAGAAGGGGGTTAATCTCCAGCCCCCGGATTGCTGGTCGCCTTCTTTGCAGGGAAACAATCATGAGTGGAGAGTGACACCGCATGGCCGGAGGCAGCAAGGCCCTGGGTGCCCTGGGGACACCAGCACGTGTTTGTCCCCTCCTCGGGCTGGGAGGATGGGAGGAGCATCATGGAGCATCCCCTCAATGTGGGCCGGGGTGTATGAGCAGGATGAGACCCTGCAGCACCCAGCTGCGAGATGCCACAGGCTTGCTCCAGCCGGCACCCCAAGCACAGAAGCACCTGTACCCATTGGTGCAGGGCTGGGGGTTGCACCCCAACATGCGGCTTCCCCCCACTGCATGGTGCCCATGTTCCTGGATTTGGGGAGCGCAGGACAGGGACAATGCCACCACCACCAACTGCCACCCCATCGCACACTTCAAGCAGTGTTCATGACCTCTGCTGCATGGAGCTGGTGGCGTTCCCCGTACAGAGCCTGACTCCGCGCAACTCTGCCCTGACCCCGTTGTTGCTGTGGCTTTGATCTGCTTCAGAGCATGAACCCCTGGGGGAAGACATCTCACCTTCTATTTACCTACAAAGCACCGGGCAAACGTACCTGCTCTGCAAACACAGCAAGAGCTGATGACTAATCCTCGTTACTTTTATTATGTATTTGGTAACTAAAATAAAAGTTTCTTCGCCAAACACCTGCTGTTCTGAGCCGTCCCCAGCAGCAGCATGGTCAGGCAAATGGTCTTAATCCCCATGGGAAGGAGAAGGGACCTTTTCCCCTCCAACTGTTGTGGCTTTGTGTGACAGCGAAAAGGGACAGAGCGATCTGGTGCCTGGCTCTCCGCTGGCTGTGTTAGGGCCCCTGGACATCAAGCACTCAGATGTCCCTCCCAGCAGCCAGCCAGCCTAAGGTGACAAAAGGAGGATTTCCCCCATTCCCTTTATTTAGGGCCCTGTCCCAGTTCTCGCAGAGCCGCTGAGCACTGGTGCCAGCTGCCTTTGTCAGGAGCTCTGTGTGCTCAGTGTCCCCCACAGTAATGTCCCAGCCAGTGTGCCCATCGCCTTGCCCTGGGAGGGACAATGCACCTTGGGGCCTTGCCCCCGCTGCCACCCGGTGCTCTGGCCCCATTGCAGGGACATTGCTTCTGCAGCCGCTTGCTTTGTGAGTGCAGGAGCCCGCACAGGACCTCGGCCCCATTGTTGCCAGCACCTAAGCGTGAGGCTGCTGATTTACACTGCTGCGGGGAGACCGGTGCTGCCTAGCTCATTGCTCATCCCTGCAGCTGAGGAGTGTCTGCTTGCTGTGCAAATGCAGGGAGGTGCTCCAGGCACCAGGATGAATTAATAGGAGAAATTGCTGCCAGCAGATGTGCCCCAGTTCCTTCTTCCTGCTGTAACCTCAGCTCTGACTGACGATGGATCTCCGAGCAGCCTGGAGTGGTGGGGTTGGGGCAGTGACACTGTGGGGCTTGGGTCTGCCTGGGGTGGAGAATCCCCAGGAGCTGCCCCCATGCAAGGAACATCAGCCTCTGAAATCCAGCTCTGAGCACACACAGCCACCGCAACCTCTTCCCCAAACACGCCTTAGCCTGTCAACAAACCCAAATTGCATCTTGCTCCAGCAGCTGTGCCCTCAGCAGTTCCCCACTGGGTGCTTGGCGCTGCAGTTATTCTGCACCAGAGTGAACGTCCCTTCCCAAAGCACCAACCATGGCTCGGTAACAGCAGCAATAACACTCACAAGCCCTACATCTGCCCCAGGGGAACTGGGGCTCAGGAGGAGCAACAGCTCCTCGGGGAATGCCAAGGGGTGAATGAGATGGCTCCAAATCTCTGCCCTGGGGCTGGGCAGTGCCACATATGCCTGTGGATTCAGGCAGTGTGCAGGCAGGAGCAAGAACAAGTGTGCTCATGGAGCAAGCCAGTGCTTCTCACACACAATTTCTCTTCCTATTCCCCCTCTGGTGTCACTTCCCTGCCTGGTGCAAACCCCGTGGGATGGGGCAAAGGGGCCGGCACTGTCCTCATGGGAACCTGGCAGCACAAAACCAGCTGAGGCCTGGGCATCATCGTGCACAGCCTGGCCCTCCTGGTACAGGGCAATGTGATGAACTGCGCTGGTGCAGCAGCTTCCTGCAGGACACCGCCTGCTTCACCCCCTCTCTCCCTGGTTCAGCAGAGGCATCGCTCAGTGGGTCCAATGTCCCTACTCCAGCCCTGACCAAGCCCACGCGGGGTCTGTACCCACGCATCCCATCACTCCCTACTGCTGGAGAGCCGGGGGCAGCCGCCCTGCCGCCTCCCGCCCCATCCCCGTTGGGATGCATCCCGATGCGATGCAGCCCACATTCCCCTTCCTGCAGCTGCAGTGTGAGGAAGGCACTCCCGCCTCCGCAAGAACCCTGCCTGTGTTTATCTGAGCACAACATCGAATCCCTCCCGGCAGCTCCAGGCTCGTTTTCAAATGTCATTAGAGCCGCTTTGCAGGCGATTAGGATTCCAGGCACTGCAGTGCCTGGACGGCAAATGTGCCATGTGCACCTGTGAGACAGAAACTGTCCCTGGTGCCCCTTGCCCCCATGGTCCCACGGCTGCCCCCATGCTTCATGCAGGCAAACCAAGTTCTCTGCCCTTAACTCATCAGCTCCAGCTGTGGCCGTGGCCTCCGGTGGCCCTGGGGTTGTTGGGTCACACCACACAGTGGCAAGAGGAACCCAACGCTGTGCCCGTTCAGTGCACTTGCTGAGCTCCTTGGGTGCTCACCTCCCTGCCTTGGGACCGAGGCAGCTGCCAGGGCCACGA
This sequence comes from Anas acuta, assembly GCF_963932015.1. Lineage (NCBI taxonomy): Eukaryota > Metazoa > Chordata > Aves > Anseriformes > Anatidae > Anas > Anas acuta. The sequence continues at coordinate 1,022,579 of NC_089004.1, read as the reverse complement.
GCCAGGAGAAGTCCTCCTCATCTATTTCTAATCACTCTCTCTCAACTCTGCAGCATTTCTGACCCATCTGTCACTTCACAAGATATCATCTCAGGAGAAAAGCTGTACTTTGATGTAGCTCACATGGGAATGCATCCCCAGCCACCACAAGATTTCCTACTTTGTGGGCAGACACTAACTCTGATCACCAAAATCCCCAAGGAAAGGCTGCCCCAAGTGCACTAAGGATGGCACATTGCCACCACACATAACTGGGAACCTGGAGTCCTGCTTTTTTTCAGCTCCCTGCCTTCACTCCACGTCCTCTGAGTGGGATGGGAGCCATTATATTGAAAGACAAGGCAAATTACGCTGGTGTGCAATGATGGTAGATCTGATTCATAAGCCAGGAGGGTTTTCAAGGTCTAATTTGGGATTATAGGCAGATGACGACTTCTTTAGTAACCAGGAAGACTTGGGAAACTTCAACTTTTCTTTGAGGAACATGTAATTACTTGCCAGCTTAGTGCTGTTCCCATGGCTGTCTAAGAGCTTGGCTTCTGCGGGACAGAGAAGCTGTCACAGTTCAGAAATGGGTTTTAAATAGGGAACAGCTTAAAATTTACCAGGAGGATCATCCCTTGACCTCAAGCTGGTCCCCAGAAGCATTGGCTAGCACCAGCTTTAAGAGTGCAGTTTCTTCCCCAGGGAATCCAGTTGTTGACAGTCTGTCGCAGCCCATGCGCATGCATTGTTTTTATGAAGCACAGGTGTCCACGCAGCCCCAGCCTCACCCCTTCTGCCTGCATGGGGACTGGGAGCTGGAGCCGTGTGGCTGCCCCAAAGCTAAGCAATGCTTCGAGGCTCCATGTGTGAAGTCCCTTTTGCAGCTGGGCACAGTGGGAATGGGCTGGGCTGCTAAGGGCACACAGGTGCACAGGTGAGTGTGTGTGGCCATCACCCCAGGCCAGGCATAGCACCTGGCAGGCTGGAGGGCACCCGCTGGGGCTGTGGAGACGTTTTGGAGAGCATCAGCACCGGAGGTGAGACTGCACTGGGCACCGGGCCAGCGTTATTAGCATCTCGCAGGCAACAAATCCACCCACATCCTCCACGGAAGGAATAACTGTTTGGAAACAAGGGCTCTGTCTGGCACAGGGAGCTGGGGACATCCGGCACCCCGCGTCTCCTGGCCAAAGGTGCCGTACCAGGAGGATGTCAACAAGTAAACAAGCTGAATGCCCACAACTGGGCACGGATGCAAAGGCAGCCTGCCCACTGGCCCTGCACACTTCAGGCATTGGCAGGAGTGGGGCAGTTGCTCCCAAAGGACCATAGGTCCTTCACAGGGCAGAATTAGGGTTCTGGGCACAGGGCAGCTGTTGCTGGCTATTGCATTTTCCCAAGCTGTTTTTGCTGTTAATGCCTTGTAAGCAGGATAGAGTCAGGCAGGGCAGCCCCCCCAGCTCACCAGGATGCACTGAGGGCTGTTGGCCAACGGCTGCAATGCTGATGCAGTGATCCCTGCTCTGCCTCACAGGGCTCATCCCACCTGCAGGCTCCCTTGTTCCTCCTCATGCCCTGCCCCTTCCATAACAAGCCTCAGAAAACTTCATCCAGCCAAGCCCCTTCATTTTTTTTGAAAGCCCCCAAGCGTGTCTCATCAGCACAAACAAGAGGAAGAGAAGGAAGAAACTAGTTAAAGCAAAGTCCCAAGAAAGTGTTGTCTCATTACTCTCCACATCTGACAAAAGCTACCAAAGCTGCATTAAACTTAGGAGTAACAATAATTCATCACACTTCTGCCATCATTAATCCTGGGTAATTGTTTCTATAATTAAAGGCCCCATTGTGTCTTGTCTCTCTAATACAATTTATTAGATGGGGAGCAGTCTTGCATGAACTATGCATGGCTGTTGGGAAGACATCTGCCTTTGGGTTGCTCGCATGCAAGAAAATGCAGGGAGGCTGCCTCCAGTGCCAGCAGCTCCTGCATGCACCTCATGGCATTCAGCCCAGGGATGAGAGCCCACGGGGGATCAGAGCTCCTGGCCTGTGATCCACAGATGAGCTACAGCCAAGGAGCAGCAAGAGGAAGCACCTCTGGCCCGAGAGCTGTGGGAGGGCTGGGTTTGTTTCAGCAAAGCTGCATTAAAACCTTGAGGTGAACCAGGCACGGCCCAAGGGGTAGAACTCTCCGCTGGTGATGATCTAGGTGGTCTTTCAACTCCCCCCTCCATGTTACCATCCCTGGAGCCCAGATAGGAGCTGGCTGGAGTGCACAGTAGAAGATGCAATCCAGGACAGTTCCTCAGCTGCCCCAAGATGTTCTGGGCATAAAGTTCCCTTTGCTCCAGACTCCTCCTAAAAAAATATTGTTTTGAAATAAACCCAGGAGCTACTAAGAAGGCTGAAAGAGCCATAGAGGTCCCAGAAGGCTGCTCACCTCCTTGGGTGACCCACAGTGAGGGGCACTGCCAGACCAGAGCTGGAGTGGGAGCGTGCCTTGGCTCTCAGCATTCCCCACCACCTCCCACTTGTCTAAGCTAATACTTGCAGCAACTTAAAAGGAATATGAATAAATAGAGCACGTTTTGGAGAGTGCATGGATGAAGTTAATAGGACCTGAAAATTACTCTTATGAGTCACCTCCCTAATGTATGTGCATGTTAACACTCACAGCGTGCTCACCCTCCATCTTTGTTTTCCAGAGCTTTCACTGGGGGGTTTGGCTGGGAAGGCACACACGTGGGAGGCACTGCTTATTCCCCACCTCAGCTGGACATCGCCATTAGAGAGGGAGTGGGCTAGCCCACGGCATCTCATGACTGTTCAGTTGCTTTGCTCACAGTGTGACACACAATAAGTCTGCAGACCTCAGCTCTTCTTGACACCGGCCTCCTGCTGGAGAGCAGCCTCAGCCTCCAGCAGAGCGCTGCTTTCCCAGTGCCACCCAGCTGTGACCCTGGTACAAGAGACGACAACCAGGCTGGCAGCACAGGTATTGGCTCCCAGCCCCTGGAAGTCTTCAGAGCACACATGAGCCAGAAGTATTTGGCCTGGAAAAAGCGCTCCCCTCAGGTAAGGGGTCTGCTTCCAGCAGCACTGCTCACAGCCTGGAGCACTCCCGTACCAACCTGCGCCCCGGGGGCAGGTGGGCAGCACAGAGCACCCATGAAAGGAGCTCAGTTTTGGCTGCAGCAAGAGGTTGGACCACTCATACCTTTGGCTATCCCCATCTCTGTGTGTCCAGCTCAGGGCTGAAACATTCTTTTAGTTGCTCAAAGCAACCTCAGGCTCTTGCATCCAGATAAACTCCTGCTGTAGAGGGATGTGAAGTCAGCCCATGTGGAAAGCCGGTGCTGGCAGCTCCCTGGAAGGGTCTCTGACTGCGCCGAGGTGCAGCTGCAGCACTGGCTGTAAAACCACTGCGTTCAGGGCAGCCACAGCACTCAGAGAGCAGCTGCCTGTGCTGTGGAGCAGAACCAGCCAGGTCTTTGGTGCAGCCCCTTGGCACCACCTGGAGCTCAATATCGCACAATAAAGTGGGATTTATCATCTGGGAGGTGTGGGCAGGAGCCTCGTGCAGATGACAGCACTGAGAGAGCACCTACCTGGGGGGCAGGGGACTTGTATCTCCTCTGAGCTGCTGGAGGCTGAGCAGGACAGGAGGGGCACAGCCCAAGGGGTCCCCCCTTTTCCTGCTCAGAAGGATGCTCCCAGACCACAGATCAAGAACAGGTACAAAGAAGAGGAAAGGGAAAGATACTTGGAGGTGCTTAGCAAAGAGCTATGCCTTTCAATAGAGGGAGATGCCCCCATCCTCATGGTCCCCACTCTTAGTCCCCACATCTCCACCCTGCTGTAGCACAAGGAGGGGCCAAATCCCCAGGAGTCATCAGGTCCTGTAACACCCTGCAGGTGAGACACCGCGGCATCACCGAGCTGCCCTCAGCATCCTTCTAGCCACAAATCCACCTTTGCGTGAGGTATGAGCCTTGCCCTGCTGCAGCCAAGCCAGCCCCAGGCACAGTCCTGTGAACCAACAGGGGGTTACTCCTCCGTCCCCTCCAGCAGCAGTAGCCCCCGTTCTGCCCCTCCCTGGGTGACCACAGAATCGCAGCACATACCTGGGTTGGATCCAAGGCGAACACTTGGGATAAAGCATCTCTGCAGCTCATTCTCCCTCCTCTGAGCCATTTGCTGCCTTCACATTCATCTGAGGAAGGCTCTTCTCCCTAAATCAGGGCTCAGGACTCATGTAGGATTTGGGCATGTCCCTCATTGCAGACAGGTATGCCCAGAACTGATCTGCAGGTGAGCTCAGAGCCAGGTTTAGTGCTAGTCCCTTCCTCACTACATTTTGAGGCATAGTGGCTCTGCAGCCTGGCACTCAGACAAGGAACAAAGGCCCCTCTTTATTTCCACATCCAGCATTACTGAAGCTCAGGAGCCAGCAGGAAAATCCCACACAGATTTCAGAAAATGCCCTTACCTAGCTGTGTACCACTAAATGATGTTTTATCATTCTCTGCTTTGAAAACTCTGGCTGCAGAGAATAGGGCTATTAAAAAACAAACAATGAGCAATTGACTTAATGCAGAGCCCAACATAATATCCGTGAGTTGCAATATCAGCTCTTTTATCAGCCTTAAGTAAAACCTTGCTATTATTCAGCAGTAATGAAACCCCTGCTGCTGTGGCTGCAGATAACGCAAGGTGAGAGGAATACCTGCACTTAAAGAGACACTACCATAGGGAAAGATGAGGAACAGCTCATAACTACCTGAGCTTTGACACTCGGAGTCCCGAGTTCTGCACACTGGAGGTGTACAAATAACTGGTCCAACCCATGAGGAAATCCACTCTGCCCAGCCCAAGCCATGCCCCACTGAAGCAGAGCCACATGGAGCTGCAGCAGGTCTCAGGCCAGAGCCACGTGTGGAAGGTCAGCTTCAGAGCCCTAGGGAGGGCTCCACAGGCTGCAGCTCGAGCTCAGGTGTACCAACCAATTTCAAGCTGAAGCATTTCATCCTTTAAAGCGTTTGCTGCTGGCCAGAGCATGACAACTTTAGCCCAAGGGGAAAAGCTGCAGAGAGCACAGCACAACCCAGAGCTGCTTCTGACAGCTGAAACAACCTGTGATTAGGAAGGCATCACAGCAGGGCTGGGAGCAGGAATATCTCCATCCCCATCACCATCCTGCCTTTAACTGTGGGATTTTGAACTCCCACTTTTTTTTTTTTTTTTTTTTTTTTTTTGCAACGCATATGAAATAGGACACAAAGAATCAAAACCTGGGGGTGTCTCAGCATCTTCCTCCCTGGTAAGGATTGATACTTCTCAGAAGCTTTGCCCATAGCAGGGATCAAGCACAGCTAGCAGGGTTCATCCAGGCTGGACCTGCTGGAGGGCTCAGCTACTTCAGCAGCACACCCCATTTCAGGCAGCCAGTTATTTTTATCAGCTGGAACACTGTTAGTCTGAGCTGATGCACATGCAAACACAGCTAGAGGCAGTTGTGCCATCAGACAACCTCCAGGCAGGCCCTGAGCAAAAGCTCAGCACCTTGCGCTGTGTCCTTTTTATTTTACTGACATTTGGAATATCTATTGCTCTTTTCAGTTTCAGCTACTATCACTTGTTCCATGTAACAGATGTGTTGGCCAACCTAAAGTCACTCCAGGTTGTGTTCATGATAATCCTGATCCCAGCCTCCCATTCCAGACCCTGACTCACTTCTTGCTCAACTCTTGCCCTGAACCGAGGTCCTCTGTAGGATTCATTCAGGGAGGGCCCCAGGCAGAAATATCCCAGCAGACTGAAGACCCTCAAGGGCTCAGCAAGCAATGTGGATCCCCTGTGAAGCTGTTTGATTTATCCCAAAGACAGGCTTGCTGCCTCTTGTATTTCTGGTGATGTGTATGTGGAGTTGCCCATCCTGCACATCAGAGGACAGCCAGCCCAGGGACAGCTGGGGACCAGTCAGCATGGCCACACTCAGGCACTGCTGTATTGGAACACTGCTCCACCCTGTACCCCTTCCCATCACAGCATTGCCAAAGCCACAACCCCGAGGCCACAGAGAGCCTTTCCACAGGTGGGATTGGGGCACAGATCCCAATGGCAACCCTGTGCTCCCAGCAGCAGTGTGCCAATGCCACCTGGCACAGAGAGCCTGCCAGGTCCAGCTACGGACAGCCAACTACATCCCAATTCACATGAAAAATAGGGTAATTTTATTATAAAGTTCAAAAATATCAATGTCATTAACTGGACAGCTTACACTAGAACACAGCAGCCAGAGAAAAACAGACACTTCACAGCCACAGCAGAGGTCTGGGCCCACAGGTCAGGGTTCCTGCTTACCCTAGAAAAGATGAGATTTGTCCTTGAGCACAGCAGCCAGTCACAGGGGGTTGAGAAACTGAGCACAAAACATACCCCACACTCCCTCACCCTCCATTCCTCTGCAAGCTGAGCATCAGCTTCATAGGAGGTGGGAGGGTATTGGTCGGTGCCTTGGGGACAGATGGGTCTAGAGCAGTGGAGGATCCCATGCAAAGTTACTGGTGATGAAGACTCTCCCACAAACCCTCCCCAGTTTTCAGGGCAAGCTCTCTGGGTCATGGTGTCATGAAGCTTCTGGGTCAGAGGGAGCTGCCCTAGGTACCAGTACAAGGTGCTCAACTGGATTTTGGTAGCCCTAACACCCAGGGGATGAAGGTGCCGAGGGCTCTGTGCACAGCCAGCATCACCTCAGCAGCATGTCTGGGACTGATGTGTCCTTGCTGGGGAAGACAGCCGCAGCCCTACAATCCTTGCCTGGTTCACATGGCAGAGAAGGGAAAAGAGAGCTGTCCCAAAAAGCTCAGAGCCTGAGGGCATCTTCCCAAGCTGAAACCCCTCTGAGTACAGACCATTTATGATACCTCACCTAATAAAGGAGGGCAGGTGGGACCATTACTCATGCAAGAAGAGTCCTCACCTCATGCTGCAACAAACTGCTGCTCTCATGATCCGGCTCCTGCTCCTGGCCACTACCATCCCCACTGCTCTCACAAGCTGGTGGCTTCTGGGCATCACCATCACCACTGTCAGTGTCAGAAGCATCTTCCCCACTGCTGGACACAGATGAGTCCCTCAGTCCCTGCTCCATGCTCACAGCCAGCAGCTCTGGGATATCCCCAACCCCAGTGGGCTGGGCATCTTCCACCTGCAGAGACAGGGACTGGGTCAGACTGCAGCTCCATAGACAAGCAGCACAGAAAACCCATGAATGATCTTGTGAACTCACCCCAGAAACCTCTCCTTCTATAGCCAAGGGAAGAAGGACCGAAGCATGTCCTTCCAGCTCAGTATCTGAAAGTCTACCCAGGATGAAGTCGGCAGCTGGATGCAGCAGGCCTACTCACTCACCTGGAGAGCTGATGACTCCTTCAACAGAACAACCCCATCCTGCTCTTCAAACTCCAGGTCTGCTTCAGTGTCATTCTGGGACTTGTACTCCTCGCTGTCTGTTTCCAAATCCGAGGGCTGGGGAGGGAAAAGGCAGCCCCTGAGGGAGGCATCAGCCCTGCAGCCAAGCAGCCATGGGTGGCCATGGTGCTGCTTTGCAGGGACACTAACTGAATGGGAATTCTGGTGTTATGGGGCAAGCAGGGCACCCACACTTTCAGACACTGAAGATGCAATACTCAAGTTCTCCTTGGACAGCCTGCAGCCCCCCCCCAAAGGGCATATGACAAAGGAAGCCTCTTTGTGTCTCTCTGTGCAGGCTCCTTTGCAGCCCTACACAGAGAAGCTCCCAGTCCACTGGGAGGACAGAGGGAAAACAATCCTCACTCACTTTCCCAGGGGGAAAGGATCTGCTCAGGCACCAGAACACCATACCTCGTATGTGACATCTTCAGGGTCATCCTCCAGCAGGTCCCCCTCCAGCACCTCCACCCAGGACACCTGCTCCTCCAGAGCAACATCGTCCCGTTTCCTCTTGTTTGCTTTACTAGAAGGGTTGATCAGAGCTTCTCGGATCTCTGCAGGGATCCACAGGAGGCAGAGTGCATACAGAATAAACACACAGCTGTGCATTTCCCAGCTTTCTACCCAGCACAGGAGCTTCAAATCCAATGTGTTTGGATGTCATGCTCTGTGCTTCTGGCCTGCAAACCCTTTGGGTACTCCAGAAGTCCCCAGCTCTTACCCTTGGGCATGTTGCTCTGGCCCCAGTCCACTGGCAGTTGGCCCAGGATGTTCCGGATCCTGGTGGGGACGATGGAGAGAAGGAGACGCGTCAGCCTCCCGTAGCGCTTCTTGGCGAGTCGTCCAGGTCTGGTGGGAGACTGTGTGGGGCAGACTTTGCTGATAATTGTCTCTACAGGGACCACAAGCCCAACCCAGGCTGATACTTTCTGAAGGATCTTCAGCTGCAAGCAAGAGAGAATTACATTTGGTAGCATGAGACCTTCCAGTTACTTCAAGTTCTCAGTGAAACCCTTAACCTTTGAGCTCTGCTCTCTCCCAGCATAAGTAGGACCAACTTCAGTCAGGTAAACAGGGACCAGTGAGGTTGTACCTTGCCCCCTTCTGGTACAGAGAAGAGAAACACAAATGCTGCAGTAACCATTAGCAGAAGAGGAGTAAGATAAGACCAAATCAGACAGAGAATGAAATGGGAATGGGAGAAAAACAGAGGATGAGCACACACTGACTGCAGAGCAGGGGGGATGAAGAGCAGAGGGGATGATAGAGCAGAGAAGCCAAGCCACTGCCACCCCATCCCCTTGCCCTCAAGCCCCTCCAGCAGAGAAGCATCACCTACCAGGTTCCTGACAAAGCCTAGCTGAAATACCTGGCACAGGATCCTGCTAGGCAGGGAGTAGGGTTTGTTGCGGACAGCCATCTGCCCCTACACCGAGAGAGAAAGGTCAGCCATCCTGCACTCCAGGTTCACCCCGGCCCCAGCAGAACCCACCCCATGTACCTGGAGGAGCTCTGCACACACTGAGCTGCTGTGTGACTAGGACTGCTGCCACCTGATGCTGCCCAAACCTGGCTTAGCCTAGCCTGCAGCCCCCAGCTACTTGTAGTTCATGGTCCAGCTGCTCCCCATTGTGCTGACGAGCTGCTTGCCCCACTCACAAGTGAGGCAGCCCCATGTGCCCTTCTCTGGGGGTTCCTTGGTGTCAGCACTCAGCCTGATGCCTCATTCAAGGGGGGTGATAGCTCTCAATTTCCTCTACAGTTTGGGATACTCATCTCCCAGTGTGGGTTGTAGCTTGCAGAGCCAAGGCTCTGGGGTGGGATGTCTCCCATCTCTCTGTGCTGGTGCAAATAGCTAAGGCAGAGGGCTGAGATGCCAAAATTCAGACCCTCTGAGCCCCCTGATGGGCCTAAGGGAGGGGGACCCTCAGCTTCCTCCCTGTGTGCACCCTCCCATTGCTCCTGCAGTGCAGTGAAGCTGAGTCTGGGGTTTGTTTGAGTCAATAAAGCTGAAAGGAAGGGAGCGAGGCCAGCCTTTCCTTGCGTGACCCCTCCAGTTGCCTTCCTGTGCCTGAGTGGTTGACAAATGGCCTCCACTCTGATGACAGCAGGTGCAGGGATGTGTCAGCCGGTGTCACCCAGCATCACGGCACGCAGAGCAATCAGGGCTGCCTGCAGAGCATAAATATGAGGCAGTGCTCCAGCAGCTGCCAGCCCCACCATGCTGCGTCGGGAGGCAATGCTCTGTCCTTGCCCACTCCAGGACAAGAGCTCCAGGGACACCTTCCAGGACATGGTGACCCCTAACCTGCATCCCACAGTTTACCATCCCCTCTCTGGACATCCTGGAGAAACACTGGTGTGTGGGGCCGCTGGTGAGGACAGCACAGGGCAGCAGCTCGGGGCTGGTGCTGGTGGACACACACAGCGTGCCTGGCTCCATCCCATCCTGCTCCAACACCGAGCTCACCACCAGCACGCAGGCTATCCCAAACCGTCTTGCCTGGGCAGCTCTGTCCCTTCCCCATCTCCCCAAGGTCATCACACCGTATGGCTTTGTCACCCTGGGGCAGAGCCCTCAGGTCACCTGGGAAGAGGCCTTGTTTTTCCACACAGGTCGCCCTCGAGCTCCTGCTGCTGAAATACCCCTCAGGTCCCAGCAGGAGCCAGGGCACTGCAGACACCCCCGGGTACCTGGGGCTGCTGGAGATGGGTGCTCCCACACAGGTGGAGGCCTGAGGGACCACAAGCAGATGAGTCCCAGTGCCACTGGTCCCAGGGATGTTGGAGGCAGCCGGCAGCCAGGCCCTCCCTCCACCCTGGAGACGTGCCATGTGGGGTGTGCTGGAGAGCAAAGAAGCTGAGAAGACAGCGAGGATGCTGGTGATTCACTTCCTGAAGGTGGGATCCAGCCTGGAGCTCTCTGCTGGGAAGCACGGGAAGAACTTGCTCCAGAGGTTCCTCAAGAAGCCCTGTGCTCCCCGGCAGCTCAGGCCTCTGCGTTTTACTTGCCACTGACTTTACAAAGCTGTTCAGGAAGCAGAGGATCCCTAAAGACTTGGGACAGAGGCACTTTTTGCAAATACGTTGACTGCCAGGCAGCCAGACCCAGACCCAAGGGCAGCAGATGGGTCACTCTACCTGGAGGAAAGGCATCTGGGTGGCGTTGCCCTTGGCCAGGCACCAGAAGCACTCCCCACAAGGCAGGGGGGGGTCAGGGCAGGCTGGGGAGCAGAGTGGGTGGCAGGTCTGTAACTGCATGGTGGCCTAATAAAGGTAAAAACATCTCAAGCAATGAGTGTGCCTCTGTTTTTTCCTTAGCTGTCCCAGCAGTTTGGTATCAACAAGACATTTTGGTGCCAGCCACACACACCCCATCCCCCCAGCACCCTCAGTGCACCCCCCCCCCCCCATCTCTGCGGCTCCTGGCATTTATCTCCCAGCCACAGCAGGCTCTTGATGGGCTGAAGCAGGAGGCTGCCTGTGCCCTGTGGTACGAGCTGTTGCAGGGCAAGGGAGAGGGGTGATGATGGCAGCTGCTTGACAGCCGCTGTCCTTCTCCATGGCTGTGGGGTGGGACATTTGTGTGTGTTGGGGACCCTCCCCAGGTGAGGACCCTCTCTCTGCTTTCAGCAGGCAGCAGCTCCTCCGGAGCAGTGACTCCCCACCATTCCCAAGGGTTCAGTCACCAACCGCTTGTAACCAGCCACAGTTGAGACAGTTTCACATTGCTGGCTGTGCACTCATAAATTGTTTTTTGCTTTTATTGAGAAGCAGAACTCGTAAGGCAAGAACTAAAGCATCTCTGGTCAGCAATGCTCTGGGGTTAATGCAGAGCAGCCTCTTGGATCAGCAGTGTTGGGCTGTGGCCACCGTCCCTCCACAGGGCTTTTAATTCCCAGCAGGGACCCCCCCAGGGTGGCACTGGGTGGTCTGGTCCTGGCCAGGCATCAACAGAGACCCTGCAATGAAACCTCACCAAGCTGGCAGTAGTCAGGTTTTGGGTTGGGGCCATTAAGCAGGGAGTTAATCATCTTGGTTTGATTCCCACCTTCCAACTCTGTTCCTCCGACACTTTAGCCCCGGTAGATGATATGCCCTTCGCAGGACATGCTGATCCCCAGGCAGCTCTGCACAGTGTGCAAATACAGATGAGCAAAAGCAAGATTCAGGGGTCCCATAGTTGTGTTCTTTTCCAGGTATCCTGGTTTCAGTTAGGACAGAGTTAATTTTCCTCCTAGTAGCTGGTAGGGTGCTCTGTTTTGGATTAGAATGAGAAGAGTGCTGATAACATGCTGATGTTTTAATTGTTGCAGAGCAGTGCTTACACCAAGCCAAGGACATTTCAGCTTCTCGCTCTGTCCTGCCAGCGGGCAGGCTGGGGGTGCAACAAGAGCTAGGAGGGGACAGACCTAGGAAAGCTGACCCAAACTGGCCAAAGGGGTATTCCACACCATCTGATGTCATGCTAAACAATAGATAGGGGTGGCTAGCTGGGGTGGGGGGGGGGCAGGCTGCTCGGGGTTAGGCTGGGCATTGGTCAGTGAGTGGTGAGCAATTGCATCGCTCATCACTTGTTTCGTACACATTATTATTATTAGTACTATTATCATCATTATTGTTATTATTATTATTGTTATTACTATTTTTCTGTCTTAGTAAACTATCTTTATCTCAACTCACAGGCTTCACTTTCCCATTTCTCTCCCCCATTCCAGAGAGGGAGGGGGGAGGGTGAGTGAACAGCTGTATGGTGTTTAGCTGCTGGTCGGGTTAAACCACAACACCGGGCAATGCTCTGTGAGTGCTGGTACCCAGAGGACATCAGCATTGGCATTAAGTGGGTGCAGAGCTTTCCAGAGTCCAAATCTCGGTTTCCTCCAGGCGTGTACGTGCCCTCTGCAATGCTTACTGCATGGATATTAAAAGCTTTTTCTCCAGCACAGGAATATGTGACAGCCAGGGCTGCTAGAGAGTGAACTGGGATCAGTTACATGATAGAAAATCCACTAAACATTTATTATAAGGAGTTCAGACACTATGGGGTGAGTCAGGGACCAAGACTTTAAAATTTAAATTGATCTCCAGCTCCTGAGGACATCGCCTCTGCTCTGTACTCAGGGCTGAGAGGGCAGATAGAGTTACCAGAGATTAATAAACGAGCAGTTATCAGTTAGCTGAGCTCTGATATCTGAACATGTGCACGCTCCAAGCTGACAAGCAAATGTGAACTAAGCCATGCTGCTATAAACCTCTCTCCTTCTTCTTTTGGTGCTTAAGCTACTGCACAGTAGTTGCTCTACCCAACTGCCTCTGTCATCTTCCATCTTGTCATTCTCCAAGCATGGGGGCAAATCCTCAGTAGCAGTTCACTGAACCTGTGTGTCCACTGTATTAAGTAAACACTGGAGATTGGGACCAGGACTTCTGGGTTTTATCCCCTGGTCTGTGACCTTCCTGAGCTCCCGGGAACATTTGTGTGCCTCTAACCTTGTCTACAAAATTAGAAGAAATCTGCTGTGCTTCACAGGTGGATCACGGGGCCTCATCCATTCTTCTTCACAAGACATCTCCGATGCCCTTGGCAGGATTTCCCGAGGGAAGAAATATTACAATACGTTATTACAGCCTGCCATGGTACAAGACTCATTTCCTCTGGGTGTGCCAGCACGGGGATTATCAGCCTGGACAGAATCACAAATTAAAGGTTTGTACAAAATTATTATGGTGGGGATTGCAAGGTGGCAGGCATGCTGCTGGGGCCAAGCAGGGAGGGAAACACCAATTCTGGCCTCACAGCCTAGCCAAGGTGCTCAGTGGCAGAGCTGCACCTCTGCCATGTTTCAGCAACATCTCTTCAAGGCATCTCTCCAGCAAGGAGAACGTTGCCCACCATGCCTCAGGTGTGCAGAATGCTCCTTCCTGCATAGCCGGCCCCGGGCAACGAGGACAGTGGGAGACATCACCAAGGCGGTGAGATAAATAATTGTTAGCAGCGGCTGATTATTCTGCCTGGGCCAGATACATTTTCTAAATGCTGTTTTTGTCTGACTCAGAATTTTGTCCTAGCCTCCTGCAGGTACAGGCAACAGAAATGCTCAGGGCTCATTATCCGCTCTCAATCCCACATTCACTGGCTCCAGCAGCACCAACTATGCCTGGCTGTCAGTGGGTGGAATTAGAAAAGCAATCAGCTGAGCCCATGGGGAGCTCCCCCAGACCCTACAGCAGCTGCTGCCTGGGACCCCCCAGACCCTCCTAGCACCAGCCCAGAGCCAGGCACTGCTCCCATTCCCCAGTCTTACACTGCAGCCCCTGGCAATTGTCTGCAGCCTTTCCTTTTCCAGAGGTACCCAGCTCCCTCCACTGCCATCTCCTACAAGCACCGGTCTTACTGGCTCTGCAAGGCCACCAAGGGGATGCCAATTGCTCAGTGCCACTCCTCTCGGGTGCAACAAATGTTACCCAGTGAGAAAGCAGCCCTTTGCCACCCTGGGCAAGGGGAGATTTCAGCTTCATAGACCCAGCCCCAATCAGCAGCGGGAGCAACGAGAATTTCTCCCTGTGATTTTTATGCAAGTGAACACCTGGCCTTCCCGAGATCAATACTGAGCCTCAAGTCTTTGCCAAGAATTTTATAGTCAGCATCTATGCATGCTGGGTGCGATAAGCCCCTTTGTACACTCATTAACTGCATCCTCCTCTCCCAGCTAATTGCTGCTGGAAAGGTCATGCTCTGGCTATGAGACAGTACGCTGCAGCCGGAGCCCCTGCCTGGAAGCCGGAGGCTGGGAGGCTCTTCCATAGCCTCTGCAGCGTGAGGCATGCAGCTTGCACCTGGTCTCCTGAGTGAGAGGGACCTGGGTACCTCCCTGCCAGGGGCCTGGCCCTGCTGCTCTGCACCCCAAAACAGCTCTGCTTCCCATGGGCTCCAGTGCACCTGGGTGCCAGGAGAACAGCTTCTCGTGGCTCAGGCTCATCCTGCAGCTGGCAGGTGCTTGTGACCAGGTAGTGGCTGCCATGGGTGTACCTGCTGCTCCTGTTTATTTCATGAATGGGTCTGTTTGCTGCCATGTGTGCGGCACCCCTGTCCATGCTTTTCTATTCAGAAAGTCAAATGTGGTGGGATCGATCTGCTCTTGAGTATGAGAAGCACTAGCTCTGTTCACCTGTGAGGGGTTGTCTTTCAAAGACAGTGTGACCATCTGCTGCTCTTCATGGAGTTGGGAGTCACCTGTCTCAGGACATGGGGTTCACAGCTGGGAGGGTGTTGTGGGGGCAGCCAGTGCCTCAGGGATGTGCTGTTATCTCTGGATATCTTTGCTCTGCTGCTGTGGCCAGGCTTGATGGAAAAGCACAAAGGTGAAGCATCTCGTGTTCTGTGAGAGCAAGGCGAGCTCCTGGCTGAGCCCAGCTGTGGGCAGCAGCTGGGACAAGGCACTGGGCAGTAGGAGGTGCTGGGGCAGGGGAGTGCACAGTGGGGCTGGTGACCAGGCCAGAGGGCTGCAGGGAGAGCGGCAGCGATGCCTGGGGCAGAGGCAGACGGTGCCCACACATCTGCAGCAGCCAGCACAGAGCCCCTTGGCAGCATCCTCCGAGCTGCACCGGAGCTGCTCCCTCTGCCATGGGCTGGAGACAGCCCAAATGAGGCTGCCAGCTCAATTAGAGGAAACATGCGGAAGGCATCTGCAGGGATAGTTCCAATTTCAGCACAGGGCAAAGCCGGGGAGCTGTGTTTTTGTCTTGTTTCCACTAATTATCCATGTAGATAAAACAAGCTGTTAAAGCTGGAAACCCAAACAGTTTTCTGTATGCTGCCTTTGCATCTCCCAGGATCTGACCCCACTGAAGAGCAGAGCTGCTTTGTTCACTTGGGGGATTCATTTCTGCCTGGCTCCTCTTCCCATGACTTTGTGTAGGCACATCTAATTCACAAGCCAAAGCCTGTTGCTGTGCCCACCCCAGGGAAAAGCGGCATTTGCCAAAGGTGGTTTTCCCAAGCTTGGGGTTGCATGTAAGGGGTTTTCCTTTCTGTGCACAGCATGGAAACCCTCCCAGGCTCATTGTCCAGGGATTTCAGCATGGATGCAAGCAGCAGAGATGCAATTACTACATGAAGGCTATTGCCTCTGTGTGCCTGGTGCTGTACCAATGCAGAGACAGCCTGAGCTTCACTGGGATCAGCATCCCATGTGTCCAGCCTGAGATAAGAGACCATCTGACCTCCAGTAACCACTGGGGATCATGAGGAACAAAGCACCATCTCCATACCACCCACCACAAAAAGGGTGGAAAATCACAAGCACCTTGTTTACAGACCTGGAGCCTCTCTATGAGTTATACCCAACCTCCAGCTGCCTCCTGCTTCAATGGCCCCCAGCTGATGCTCTCCACAGCTGCAGTCTCCTCCTCCTCCTCTCTGCGCAATCCTGTGTGCCAAACCACTGCTTTTTGACCATAGCTCTCAGCAGCATTTCAATGCCCTTGGCATGTGTACAGCAAATACAAATGATCAGCAAATATGACCACTGGAAATCTCTTCATCAGAAGAGCTGAATAATGTTCCCCCAGACCCCAAATTCTCATCTGTTGCCACAACCCCTTCTTCATGTGGGCAAATGCATGTGCAAGTACTTCTAAGAGGCTTACAAAGCGATATTGCTTTCCCCATCAAAAGCCCTGAGTCATGTTATTCCTAAAAGCTGCACAGTTCACCTTTGTATTTGCTTCAAGATAATTGCTTAAAAAAAAAAAAAAAAAAATCAAAGCAGGATTCATTATGTTTCTTTAATTGCCCTCAGGGCTGGGTGTATTGTGAGGGCCAATTTAATTTAGCTAGATGATTTTCATTAGGGAATAAAGCAGAAGAGAGAAGTGTTTTCTGCTTTCTGTGCCTTAGCAAAATAACCCTTTTTGGAAAGCTCTCAAGTGTGCAGGACTGGGGCAGTGAACCCCCAGCACCTGACCCGCAGCCCTCCCCGTGAAACAGCAAAGACATGAAATAGCTGAGTAGAAGCCCCTGGCCAGAGCCTGTGGGAATGCAGGTAACAGGCACTCCTGGCGGCAATGCTTGTCTGAAGGCTTGAGAAGGAGGCGCCCAGCCAGGAGAAGGTATATTGCCTGATTTATGTGACCAACATGAAAAGTGTCAATCATGGCTGCTGTCAACAGCTGATGGCAAGACCAGGTGCAGATCTCGTGGTGGCAGAAGCATGGCACTGTGGGCACAGAGAGCTGCTTGAGTTCATCTTCCCTGATGCCCCCAGCAGCTGGCTTGGGGTGTGCTGGGTGAGATCTGGCTGCTGATGGGAGGACTCTGCAGGCTAATAAAGCGTTGGTTTGTTTTGGAAAGAAAAACCTGCATTGTGCTTTTGTTTCCATCTGCCTGTGGGGCTTTTGAGGGCATGGCCATGGGAAGGGATGCCTTTCCCTGCTTTTCCATCCCTTGCAAAAAAATGACTTTTTGCTCCCTCCAAAGCTTAGCTCTGTTCTGACCACCACATCTTCGAATTCTTTGAAGGACAGAACTGTCAGGGAGACTTCCTTTCTTCTCCTCCTCTCTCTGCCATCCTTCCCTTGCTCCATCACCCTACGGCTCTGTTCCCCTGTAACCTTTCCAGCGAGTCCATTTTCTTCAGTCCCAGTGGGGTCTACAAACCTTGCAGCAAGCGAGGGCATGCTGGAGGCAGCATTTGTCACGGGCTGCAAGGGTTGCATGCTGCCAGGAGAGCTCCTCCTGCTCGCCTCTTCAGTGGGAACTCGGAGGCTCCCTCACAGCCTCCTGCCAATAAGTCAGATATGTGGGAGAAAAGATGATTTTATTCAATTTTATTTATCCTGTTGGGGCTGAGCTATTACTTTAAAAAAGGTTCAACCAATCTTTTAATCACAGAAGGACAGTGATGAGAATGCAGAGGTAGGCACTATATCTACCCAATTAAAGAGATTAGTCCTATTGATTTTAATGGGGGTGATTCACCGGCTTGAGATGAAACACCAGCTTATTTATCTGCTGGATCACAGCCGGAGAATGCAGCATCTTGCAGGATCTGGCCCTTCAATACCACATCTAGCTATGGGCAGTGCAGGAATCCAGTCCTTTTAATAGTGATAGTTTTGAGATTATGTTTGGAGTTTTATCACTATTATTTTAGGCAACATGCCCAACAGGGAGCAGTATGATTAATATTTAGGGAATAAATCCAGAGGTAATGGTCCCCAGGAGCCCAGGGATGCTGATGCCTCAGTGTGCTGGGAAGTCAGGCGGAACCACTGATTTCTGAGCTGCCCATCAGATATGCTGCCAGCAACTTTTCAGGATGGATTGGTAGCCCTAGAAATACAAACTGCTTAACCACCCAGCTCAGCTGCTCTGGGGACTGGCAGCCCTGCTTCTAAAGGATTGGTGCTGTCAGGGTCCTGCTCTCATCCTTGCACCCAGCCAGGAGCCTGTTCGCACATGTAAAACTGCCTCATATCTATGTACTCTGAGCACAAACCTGGAGTCAGGGTGCCCTTATAACAGCAGGCACCCAGCTATGGAGGAGAGGCTGGGCACCGAGCCCCTGTGCAGGTGATGCCTCCCCCAGACCAAGCACTGACTAAGCCCCCACCAAGCACTGAGCTGCTTTGGGCTCCGGGAGCACAGGGATGGTGCCAGCTCTTCCCCTCTCTGTCTTGATTAAAACCCATCCTCATTTAGCTTAGGTTAAGGTCAGGGCTTTTTTAAGAAACAGCCTCATAACACCTCTCCTACGGGTGCTGCCTAGGAGCAGCAGCACATCCCCAGTCTCCTTGTCAGTTACTCCCTAGCAGATATCATCACATTTTCAGAGAAGCACCGTGGATCACGAGCTGCTCCCAAGTGAAGGGGAGCCATCCTGCCCAGTGCTTGCCACCAGGCCTGGTCCTGACCAGTGCTGGTGCTGTTCTCAGAAGCATCACTGCTTTCCCTGACCTCCCAACATGAGATGAATGTGGGTTTACATTCAGCTCCGTCACCATTTCTGGTGCTGGGGAGGTGACCATGAGAAACCCCACACTTCCCTGGGGTGGGACATTCCACCATCTGGACAAAATCAATTTCTAATTAGTCTGGTTTAGGAAGAACCACCCCAAAGAACAGGTTCTCCTACAGGCAACACAAGGCTCCATCTCCTGTAGACCATTGCTGCTGCCCATTACAAGAGGCAAGAACTGGTTTTAATATAACATTGTTTATTTCCAGTTTGCTTTCTCCTAACATGCCTCTAAATTTGTTTGTAGCTTTGGATGCTCCTTGGTTGGTTCCCTGTGGGAATGCAGGGAGCCAGAACAGACAGTCCTAATACACCCATCACACACCTCAGGTTTGCGTGATGGGGCCAGAAAACAAGCACTGCAGCAGCAAAGTAACCAGGAGAGTCTGTTGGTCCTCGGTACTTTGTGAATTAATATTCAATCACTTCCTCAAAAGAACAGGGCAGGGACACCAGGCTTTGGGATGTCAGAGACACAGACCCTGTATGATGAGCTCACGTCACTGTGTCAACGAGTGCTGCTCTGTCCTATTTCATCTGAATCTGCTCCTCCCAGGAGCTGTAAGAGCTGTCTACAGTTAAAAAAAAAAAAAGACATCTTCCTTCCACTCTGAGCCACACAGCTCCCAGCAGTCAGCTCCTGCGGGAAAACAACCGATCCTTCGTGTACAGGAGGAGTTCAGAAGGTGCGAGCAAAGTTTGGTGTTCCGTGTGAGCGTAGTATGGCAAGGCCACCTTACATTATTCATTGGACACTCCTGACAGTGCACGCCTCACAGGAGATTAGTCTATTCCATGCTTTCCATTTAAGTCTCCCTGTGCAAGGAGAATAATAATTAGACTCTTGTAAATGTCATGGCAGGGTGAAACGAGCTTGCCCCATGGGGCAGAGGTGTCCAAAGCTGTGGGAGCTGGCATGGGAACAACCGGGGCAACTGCTCCAGACCTGTGTGCTGTGAAGAGGTTTCAGTGCCTGTGTCCTGGCGAGTCGTGGTGTAGCGCAAGGCTCTGCAGCAGACTTTCCTCCCAGCCCAGCAGTGGCCTAAAAGGCCAGGTATGCATAGCTGCCAGCCTTATTGCAGGGCTCTCCAAGGAAGTGGAGCCGACCACGTTTGATTTCAAGAGCCCTGAGCAGAGGTGACCTCTGCTGTTATCAGTGTTGTATAAGTGCTGATGGAGGAGGAGTGTGCCTGCAAGCTGCCTGCATTGTCACCTTTGTCATGCTGCATCCCTAACAGAAAGCTCAGAGCCCAGGGGAATGCTGGGCGAGAGGCAAGTCAGCAAATGAAACAGGACTACTCCGCTGCCTTGGTGCCAACACCTCCACTCGGCCTTTTTTACAAGGACAAAAGTCTTTGAGAGATGAAAGGTGTCCCACATGGTGGCAACTCCCAAATCACTGATGTGGCCTGGGGGCAACTGGCTGCTCTCTGTAATGTTCCAAGGACGTGGGCAGGAGAACAGCTCCAGAGGAAAAGCAGGTGGTGGGAGGCAGAGCACAGGAGCCCCATAGAGCTGTGGAGTCCCAGGGGCAGCAAGAAGAGATGTGCAGAGGAATGAGAGGAGGGAGTTATGTGAGCAGGGAGACCAGGCATTAAAGCCTGAGCACTGGTGTCAGGAGGATGAACACAGGACAGACTTGACATGAAAAATGTGTTGGTATCCTTAACATAAGTGAAATAGTGAATAAAAGTCAGTCTGGAGGGATCCTGAGGGATGTGAAAAGACAGGAACTCATGCAGTGAGTGACCATTTTTAGGTAAAACTGAGTCAGGTGAACATCTGCTTAGCGGCATACTGGGACCACGCTTGTGAAACCCTGGACACACTGGGACATGAGTTCAGCCAAAGGACTGCCAGAGGATAAGATAAACAGACCAGCCACACTGCATTACACCCATCCCTGGACATGAGCAGGGGTTTGGCATGTTTTTCTGGCCAAGCCCACAGCAGGAGGTCACACTGTGACCAGCCTGCTGGGTACACAGGGGTGCCCTTTTGATTAGCCTGTACCAGTTAATCTGCAAAAACCTGAACTGCCTTGTAAAGACAATGTGTCCTCTGCACACATGAAAGCAAGTGATTGTAAAACAAGGAACATACTATTTTCAGATAGCATAAATTTATCTGCTTTTATTTATTCAGGGTGTTGATCCTCAGGTCTCTAGAATCACACTAGCTTCTTAACATCAAGTTGCTAATCATTATGGAGTGCCTGGGAATGACATGTCATGTCTTTGCTATTGTGAAACCACAGTACAGTTTTAAAAGAAAATTTAATCAGAATTTTGTGATTTCTGTTACACAAGCTGATAGGGTTCATCTTTTCTGCCC
Organism: Anas acuta; assembly: GCF_963932015.1. Classification (NCBI taxonomy): domain Eukaryota; kingdom Metazoa; phylum Chordata; class Aves; order Anseriformes; family Anatidae; genus Anas; species Anas acuta. The sequence goes on along the minus strand of NC_089004.1, from coordinate 1,001,766 downwards.
AGGCTTTTTTATTTTATTTTATTTTTTTCTGAAAGAAAATGACTACATGTACCCTCGGGTGCCATTTTCTGAAGACGGGTTTTGTCATTTGTTATGCTGTTAAATTCCATGCTGATCTAGTATCAAATTCTTGTCTTGCGATTACAACCATGACAAACTGCAAGAGCTATCAAGGGCATTGTCAAAATCCATCTGGACTTTTTGCACTTAAATTAAGTGTTCCACATACCAACTTTGTTCCTAGAAAGAAAACTTCTTGGCTCTGCATTGTAGAGACATGTTAGGAAATGCATCCTGCCTTGATTACCTTGTCAGTAGAAGAGAGAGGGAGGGATATTTTAAAAACACCAGAGCAATTTCATGCTTCAAAGGTAGCAGAGCTCTGGGTGCAGGACTGCTGCCCCAGACGCACTGTGCTCTCATAGGATGTTCAGGTGCTGCCCAGGTCCTTGCCTCGGCTGGCTCCAGCTGCCAGATTGCAGGAAGTACAAGAAGAGAAAGGTTTGGTAGCAGTGAAGTTTCCCCAACACTTGCTTCAATAAGAGCAGTTTTTGCATTCTGGCCAGGCAGCAGTTTGGCTTGGTGTGTGGCAAACAAATGCACAGCTACAGCAAGAACGGGGCAGATGAAAGCTGGTGTGTGCACAGGACCAGGCAGGAGCAGGTGGAAAAACAGCTGCAGCTGCGCCTTTCCCACCCCTCCCACTGCAGGTGGCTTGCAGCAGCTCTCAGCAGAAGTCTGGGTGGCCAAGAGGCACTGCTGCCTGTGGGGATGGATGGGCAGTGAGTAAGGTGGAGAAGAAGCCTTGGAGCTGCTCTCTCATGTGCCAGCTTCCTGCAGCTATAAATCTGAATTTGAGAGTGACTGAAGACACAAAGTTCATCCAAGCACAAACATGGGTTACAGCAGGATTTCCCAAGCCTTCCTCTCTGTGCTATGACACCCCCAGATAAACAAACTTCCTGTCTGCTGCAATCGTTGCGACACTTTTGTTTCTGCCTGGGACGAAGCTGAAGCTGGCACCCTGGTTCCTTTTGCAGATGGCTGTGCTCTCAGTGATGCAACAAGCTTGTTTTGCACACACCTTCCACCAGCTGGCCCTGCTCTCACCTCTTCTGCAGTTCATACTTGAGATGATGAAAAGGTCAGGCACCCATCCTCAGAGGGTCAATGTACAGCTGACAATTTACAAAGGCTTAGGTGCAAACCCCTTGGGATGATAGAAACATGCTCAGGTCCAGAAAGGCCAAAGGGCTTCCCAGTTGGTTGTCCAGTATCTTCAGGAAATGACCTGATGAATAATATCCCTCAGCAGCCAACAAATACACAGAAACCTACCAGGGAAAGGTACTGAGCAAGTTCCCAGTAAGGGAGAAACCGAGAGGAACCTGTGCTAACAGGTGTAAAGACTCCTCACTGACCTTATGCTGTGATTAGACGTGTTACAGAAAGCACACAGAAAGGCTTCAGCACTGCCTGTATCAGCACCCTCATCTGCTTGTCTCAGTACAAAGACAAAATTCATCAGCAGCACAGAGAAGAGCTTTTAGAAATACACATAATTCAATTAGACCATCAAAAAGATGATCTAATCATGTCAGCTCAATTATTCAGACTAGGGCAAGCTGAAATCTTTCATGCCACCTAAACTGGAAGCCTTCTGCTGTGCCAGTCCTCTGGTGGCAATCCTCATGTTCAAGGAGGTGATTCACTCAGGCCGTGCTTTCACTTTTCAATATAGCAGTAGGTCTTTTTAGGATAAGAAAAATCTCTCTGATATTAACGAGGGAGAAAAAAAAAAATAGTACCCAGGACACCAGAGGGCGTTGTGCAGAGTGGGAACAGACATGGTGTGGACTGGGGGTCCTGCGGGTGGGAGAGTCACTGTCACGGCTGCCCACAGACCTGGACACTCCGCTCAGCTGCCATGGTGCATTTTGCCAGAGGCCCCTTTGTCCACTTCATCTTGTCATTGCAAGACTATGTTACTCAAATGATGAAGCCTCTGTACTCCCTCTTCCTGCCGTTCTTGCTCACTTGAAGCTTCTCTGTCCCCGCTGCATCCTGCTCCCATCTGTGCATGATGGCAATCTCCCATCCGCTGCTGCTCTGCATGGCTTTCACTGGGGTCACCGGGAAATGCGCTGCACATGCATGGCCTCTTGTACCTCCTGCCCCAATCTGGGAGCAGACCCAGGACTGCGGAGCCCTGCTGGGTCTCATTCCTGATCCCCGGCCTACACACGTGTCCGGTCTCTTGTCAGTCTCCTGTTGCTTTGTGGTTCAGTTGCTGTGCTAACAACCTGACTCTTATCAGATGTTTGGTTTCTAGAGACAAAATGCTCCTACGCTGAGCCTTGTGTCACCACCAGTCCTTCTGAAGCTGCCGTGCAGCTGTCCCTGAGAACAAAACCGCTGGAACAAGTGGATGAAGGGTATACAGACGAGCCTTTCAGCCTCTAGCCTCTCCCCTGAAGCCACACCAAAGGTACAGAGAGCTTAGCCTTGATCAAACAGAGCTGTGGACACAGTGCTTGTGCGGCTCTCGGCTCTTGTTCTTGGGCAAGTCCCAGCTGGAAGCAACAAGGGCCAAACCTCAGCCTGAGAGCCAGCTGGACGCAGCATGGCCTCTGCTCCTGTCTGCTCACTGGGTTTTGCGTCCCACTCCTGCAAAACAAACTTCTAACTGCTGGAGGAATCCTGCAGAACACAGCATGGCAGCAACAAGCTGAGTCCTTCGCATGGGGATACAAAGAGACTTTATCTGCACAGGCCCATCCTGACTCCCTGGTTTATTCCAGGGGCCACGGATCGGGAGATGGAGGCTCAAAGCTGCTCTGATAAGAGTGAAGTGGTGCTATCCAAGTTGTGTGGTTAGAAAACTCGGCAGCAAAAAGTTGATTAGAAGTCTATCAAGAGAGAAAAAGCAAACTGTAGGAATAAGATGCAAACTTTCAGCATGGAAAGAGTTTAACAGCTTTATATCCTAACAATTTGTGCTATAGCCAGGATTACTGCATATATTTAGTGATGATCTATAAAAGAGTGCACAGTAGATGTCAGAAAATTATGGCTTACATAAAATTATTTAGATGTGAGAGAATTCTAAGTAAGTCTAGATATGGAAGAATTTTGAGGAACTTTGGAAGGACAGAAAAAATGATTAGCTGGGCAATAGGATGAGAGACTAAAGTCAGTGCAATGCAATGCATCTGAGAAGAAACAGTCTGAACTATTCCTGGTCTTCATGCGTTGTAAATCAACTAAAAGGTCTTGGTGTCACTATAAAGAGTTCATTAAGAAGCATCTGCTCAGCAAAGTCTTCTGACCAGAAAAGCATTAGGACATTATGATATTTAAATATACATTTTATGCAATGATGAAAATATTATAGTGCCATATATTACACAAGTGATGATACCTCCTCACCTTAAACAGTGTGTTCATTCCAGTTCTGTTTCCCTCATTTGGAATATATAAATCAAGTTCAAAGTGTGCAAGAAGAAATGCTGGAGATTTGGAAGATTTCCATAACAGAAGAGATGGCTTGGACTATTCCAACTTTAGATAAGAAATTAGTAATGGAAAAAGCTGAATTTCATTGACTAATGAATGGCAATGGAAAATAAAAAAATATCTTCCAAAGTACTTCATGTTGTACTGCCAACAGAATAATAAGAAGACACTCATATAAATTAAAATAATCCTTTTATGTCAACCACCATTAAAACTCAGATGAAGTATTTCTGACCTGGAAACTCATTAATTCAATATAGTAATCTGTGCCCAAGTGTTTAGTGAGATTCAAAAATGAGTTACCTCCTCTTCCCAAATATACTTGCAGACAGAGAATGCCAGTCATCACGTTTGGATATTAAAAAGTTTTTGTTAAATTCTCAGTCCTCTGGGAGACTCCAAGATTATTTCTTGGGACGGAGCTCATACTTCTAATATACTGCCAAAACTGGGACTTTGAACTTTCTCAGTTGCCAGGACATTTTCTCTTGGAAACATCGAGAAATGCTTCTGTAATATCAAACCCAGTAAATCTAGGCTGCTGCTATCCACATGTCAATTTAGCTACTGATGTAACAACTAAGGCATGTAAAATTCATTCCACATGCACATCCTTATTTCAAACAATTTCAGGTAATTCCCTAACCTCCAATTATTGGTTTCAAAACCTCAAAAAAATCTATCACACCAACTCCCAATGCAACCCTGCAGCTGAGGGTAGAGTGAACCATGTGCTTGGGAGCCCTCAAAAGCATTTTGTGGGCAGCCTGGTGATCACCAGGACCTGCAGGAGAAATCTCTGCGTTACTGCAAGTGGCCTCCATGCCAGTCTCAGAATGAAATTCACCCTCAAGTCTAGATTCTGATTCTTGGGAGTGAACTCAGGGCCTGATGTAGGGCAAGTTAGTCCACGGTGATCTGCAGCAGCCCTCCACTGAGCCTGCAGCTGAGCTCGCCATCGTGCCATTTCCTGGTGCTGTTGGAAAAGAGAGAGTGAAGAGCCACTCCCCTTGCCTTTTTTCAATGCACTTTAATAATGCACCTACCTTTAATAGCTGAAGTGATGAATTTAAACCTTACTGGAGGTTAATTACTTTGAACTAAAGTTGTAAAACTGAATTTCACTGCCAGATGTACAAGGAGCAAGAGATGGGGATGCCAGTCCCAGATGAGGAGTGTCAGCGGGGACTTGTGCTGGGGACCTGAAGAGCTTCTGCCACCAAACTGCACGTCTCTTTTCAAAGTTTTAAAAGCAACACTGACAAAACATCTCTAAGTGTCTATGCAAAAGGTTTTATAGATTTGAGAAATTGTTTTTGAATGCTACCCAATCAAAGTTTAGGGTTTGAAATGTTTAGTGCATTAAGACTACACCTACGTGGAAACTGAAATGTCTGTTTCCTAGGAAATTCTGTGATTGGAAACTCAGCTTTCAGTCCAATGTAGAGTGAAATGTCATATTTAGAAATTCAGAACAAAATGGAATGTTTAAAAAGTTTTTAAAAGTTACTTGAAATACTCTGTTGTCATCTTGACAGGCTTCTTTTATATTCTTATTGTAATTTATTACATCAAGTGATAATTTTCATAGCAAAAATTATTTTGAAAGGAAAAATGGAAATGCTATGTTCTTGTCTCTTAAAAATGGAACATTTCAGCCTTATTTGCATGTTTGACTTTGCATTCAGAGTAGAACGGACAAAACCCAACACATTCCTGGTGAAAGTTTAACAAATGATGTTTTATTGAACTCTAAGAGGAAAACACCCAATGAGAATGATGCCCAGCTGCAGCACTCCATACTTCCTAGCCTAGTCCCACTTGAACACTCTCGCAGTCCTTTGCCTTAGCTTCAGCACTGCTTCTGTGAAGACACAAGGGGGATTCACATGCTGATGACCCCTCGTTATTGCTTCTTCATGGGTTTTTATCATTACCTGTCACTCTTCAACTTCTGCTGCACACCAACAGTGACCTGGCCTGGGCAAGGGCTAAGTGCTGTGTTGGGGTTGCTAGCCTTGGTCAGACCACAGCCATCAGGGGGAAGCCCACAAGGAGATGCAACAGCCTAAAAGCTGGGCCATGAGCTGCACAGACCACAGACTGCTAGTGCTGTGACACTGAAGCAGTGACATTATGAACCAGCTGTTTCCCCGCTGCTCAGACCACATTGGGTGAAATCTGGAGACATTTTTCCTGATGGAGATCATAAGGGATGACACAGATTTTCCTCTCCCTGCAGGGAATATTTCCTGCTGTGGAGGGAAGGAGCCAGGTGCATGAAAGGGAATCTGCTCCGACTCTTTGAGCGGAGCCAGAATGGCTCTACCTGGATTTTTTACCTGCGTGGCCTGCCTGTGTGCATGAAGGGTGAATAGCAAGGCACCTGCACACCCTGCAGGGCACCTGCCTGTTGGAGGAGATGTGCTGATGGGTCCCTGTGCTTCTGCAGAGGGGCCCTGGTAAGGGAATCCCTCAGACTCCGCTCACAATAAGAATGCGCACCTGCCTGGCTGCAGAAAAACCCAACCAGGGTACATTTGCTGCAGAAAGGAAAAGCCCTTTTAAAGAATGCAATGTGAGAAATGCAGGTATACAGGATCCACGCACGTCCCTGAACACTTGACCTTCACATTAACTCCTTTCACCACACCCCCGATACGTGGGCATCCAGTATTACTTCATGCCGCAGGTGCTACACTTTCCCATGTGCACCGAGCCAGAATTCCTCTTCACTGCATAGGTATTTACCTTCCTAACCATTCCCCTTGCCCACTTAACCATTTGATTGCTAAGGAGTGTAAAACACCACTGTTAAATCTAGACCAGTCCTTGGACTCGAAAATACATAAAATTCAGAGGTGTCTAGGTCTGGGTTTCAGTGGGATCGAGCAGATAAAGAGGGGATGCTTGCAAATCTGGGAATCACAGCAGTGATAACACACCACAGCTTTCAGCAGATGCTCCAGCTCCAACTGCAGGAGCTCTGCCACCAGATGAGGCTCATCTTCCCTGCAGAGGTGATTTTGAAATGCACCTGGAGAACAGTTAACTTCATCCATAGGATTCTTATTTGACATAATTGCAGACACTTGTGCAGAATAGCCCTTTCAGAAAGGATTTTTCCTTCAGAAAGTGCTTTGTGCTCTTAATCAGTTACAGGGTTTAGTGGTATTATTTACAGCCTGACAGTAGAAAAAGAACCACCCTGCAGGCTCTGGCAGACAATGCAGAGCTCCTCACACTGATTGCACCAAGGCAGGGTAAACCTTTCAGAAATCTCCTGTTGCAGAGCCTTGTTACCTAGATGTACCTGGCTTTAACGCCCAGTGGCTCAAACTGAACTAAGGAAATTAATACCCTTTATGAACTGATTCTCAGGGTTTTTGCAAAGTTTACACACTATTTCTTGTAAGGAAAAGCTTGGCACGAGTGATGGCAATGCATTTTTCCTCTGCTTCTCACCTTTGAGCCCAGCAAGGCCTCGACCAAGCAGTGACTGAAGTGACAGCAGCCAGAGCCACACCGGCAGTGCTGGGCACAACCCTGTGGCCCCATCCCTCACCCCTTGCATGGTGTCCAGGCAGATGGGGGGTGCGTCGCCCAGTGAGGCCCCCAGAGCCCCAGCCAAATCTGTCCCACACTGCTGGGTGCCCTGCACCATCTCATGGGGAAACACCATGTCAGGGCACCTTCAGAGCAGCTCCCGCTCCACTGCAGACACCCTGAGAAGAGCAGACAACTCCTTGATTCTGCTGTTTCAAGGATCAATTGAGAATAAAGCTTTTATTCTACATCCTAGATATTCATGTTGCCGGTTTACCAAATGTCTCTTGAGGAGCATCTAAACCCATGATACAACAGCTTCACCCTTCTAAGCTGCAGTGGGATGAACTCTATGAGATTAGCTTTGCCCTACAAATGCAAATTTGATAACCTTTCATATTACAATGGTAGATCCCATTGAACCAAGCCTCCCAGGGACTTTTGTGATTCCCCAGTTTGGCAGCAATATCATTGCTGCCCCGTGAATGGCGTGGAGGAAACAAGATCTCAGGAACCACTTATGGCTGCTGGTGCTGCTAGTGCGAATCGGCTTTCAGAAAGCAGGTAAGGAAGGAATTTCTCTCAATAATTTCCTCTAATTCATTAACTGCTCAGAATGGCAACTTGCAACCAAATTATTTCTTTTTCTGCAAAACCTTTCTGAATAATCATTTTTGTAAAGTATTTGCCACATTCACTTTTTACAAGTTGTGAGTTTTATTTCTAAGTAGATGTTACATGCAAACAATCCCCACGGTGCTGATAGCTAACATAGCTTTGAGTTTCACCATGAGAGTTTCACCATGGCTTCTGATAGAGGAGTTTAAAATAATTACAAAATTAGGGTATGAAAAACTCATCCATGAAATCCCACACTTTGGCAATCTGCTATTTACCTGCCAGAAAGCATTGCACGCAGTGCTGTGTGAAAGGCTTCAAGGTTTTACAATCCATGTATGAACAAATGCTTATGGTTTACTAAAAAAAAAAAGAGAGAGAGAGAGCAGCATTTAAGTGTTTTAATCAAGGAAGTTTATTTCTTTTTGAAAAGAAATCTCTTTTGAATCTTTGAATCTCTAAGAATACTTCCATCTGTAATTCCTTGTAAGAACCTAGTAGCAAACTTTTGAAAGTTTGGTGTTTGTCACATTTACATAGATACTGCGGGGTAAGATTAAATAAATATTCAAAATTACATGAATTTGATCAAACATTATTTAAAAGTTTCACGGAGATATTTAGAAGCAGTTTTTTTTCAAATCACTATTTGATGTCAGTGTTGCTAAAGGAAATTTCAAGGTTGCCATAAGCATCTTGTAGAGTACTAAATTATTAAAATCATTATTGTTGTAACATAATTAAATCTGAAATAAAGGCTACATAGATTTTTAAAGAAAATATATTTGACATATTGGAGACCTGGTAATGTATCCACACATGACAACTGTCTTCCTACTATAAGAGCACTGTCATACTATTGTCTTACTGTTCATTATCTGTAAAAATAAGCTTCTTAAAGAGAAAAGTAATAAACTTTCTGTCTTAAGCCTCAAAAATAATAAACTTTCTGCCTTAAGCCTCCATTCCAGTGCATCATCTTTGTAAATGCAAATATGTTCTTGGGAACATTTAGTGTAATTTTCAGAGATGTTTGTACAGTATGAGAATCTCAACAATGGAATTATTTCATTATTCTTTATGTTGAAACAACCCTACATGAACAAACCAATGTCTCTGATGATTTTTTATTTTTTTCCTGGCAAGAAAAATGCAGAAACCTGAGTCCACATGTCTCACTGCAGCCTTTGCTATTTGATATTTTTCACTGAAAGGACTTTTCACCAGGTTTCTGTGGTACAGCATGGATGGAGACCTGGACAGGTCCCTAGTGACATGTTGCTGCGAAGTCCTTGACAGCTTTTCTGGGACCTAGGGCAGAACTAAAGGAGCCTTTGAAGGCCCATTGCCTTCAGCCAAGTTTCAAATAAAACCCCTCTGATATATCCTCATTTCCTGGATGCTGACAGGAGTATCTTCCAGATGCCAAGCCTGATAGCTCCACGGAGTTGTGCTGTCAAAGTTACGGTGCACAGTGACATCGTAAATTGGAGTTAGGGATGTTTTCTCCCCAAAGGTCCAATGCTGGGGGAACTGTGATGTTCTAGTTGGAGATACTAGGTTAGAAAGGAAACCAAAGGGATTCTCAAATCCTTTCTTAAATTAGCCTATCCCTCCAGGCAAAAGAAATCATCCTCTGACAAGGAGAAAAAACAATTCCCAGCTTGCACAAGCCTACTAACCTCTGGCTTGCTTTTCCCAGAGTTGTTCCACCTTGAAATGAGTTCACATAAGCCCAGAAACAGCCACAGGACCAGAGCTGAATAAGGAAGCCAGATAACAAAAGATTCTTAATCCTTCTATTGTTTCCTTTGATATTAAATCTCTTAGTAATTGGTTGGTGAATTGGCACATAACTCCTCTGACCTCAGGATGGTCACTGGAGCATTACGGGAAAAGACTTGCTCTTGGGACTGTGCCACACACTTCAGATCTGAGGGAGGCAAAGGCAGGCCTTCTCATGGTCTGCACTGCAAACACTGCTGCAACCCCAGTGGGGGCACTGACAACTGAATTTGCACAGAATGTAGATTCTGAAATTCTGCTCTGTGCTGCTGACAATCGCTGCTCTGCTCTACTCTTCTCTCTTTTCTTCTCTCTCCTCACAACAGCCGTGTTCAGACCATTTGTCCCAAAACTAAGAGATGTGTGGTCATCAATATATTTGAGAAGCTGAAAAGCTGCTTTACTCCTCTCCCAGACATCCCAAACCCCAGAAGAGAACTTGGACCTTCTCCCAAAAGAGAAGAGCATCCGATGTACTACTTTCATCTGCATGAGTGCTGTAAAGATTATTCATGTTAGATCTATTTTTTTATATAAGAATTTCACACAGTAGAGTTTTTTTAAATACTTCTCACTGCAGAGCAGATAACAGCACTACATGTACTGGGAAAGGGAAATCAGTATAATCAGAAGCACGCATACTAGGAAGTACATCCATGTGTGCAAAGACATGGCCCAGAGGAGTTCAAGGAACAGTCTCTGCCTCCAGCTAAATTGGCCCTTATTGGGTCTAAACATTCTCTGGCAAAATGTCATTATTTATCTGCATTGCTTAGCTGGTGACACCAGCAAAATTCATTGCAATTTTGGATTCTTTCCCTGCTGACGTCAAAGGCACTAAGCGGCTGGGGAGGTCTGTGCACCTCTTTGCCTTACATCTGCATTACACAACACAACTGTTGAGCCTCTGCTGAGCTGGCCCTTGGCTGGGGGAGGAAATGTCTAAGACAATTTGTTAACAACAGCATGGAGGACAGATTATTTCTCTTCTATTTTAAAATTTGTAGAAGCAGCTTCTTTCCTGGGGCCTTGTGATCCTCCATCTTAGCCAAACGATGTAATAGCATGATTCAATGGAAGCTTAATGGAGGACAAATATTTGAATTTATAACATTGCAGTTTTGTGACAGTTACTTACCCCCCGCCCTACAACGAGAAACACAAACTTTTCCTTGTAAAAAGTAGTTTTATTTTGTTTTCTTAGCTGAACAATTGTTTGCAGATGACATTTGTATTAACAGCCATGCAATCAATAGATGCGCTTATTTCTTTAAAACTTATAAATAAATCTTGTGGTTTCATTCCAGGTGCACAGAAAAACAAACAAACAAACAAACAAAAAAAAACCAAAAAACCCACCACCAACAACAAAAATCTTCTAGATATTGAAGGTGAATTTAAGCCAAAGCATTTACCCATCTAACAGAGGAATTGTCTTGCCCCCTTTTTATTAGCTAGCCTGACAAAGATACAGCATTGTGTTCTGGCCTCAGCATGACTAATTTCAAAATAAACACATACACCTAGCCAAAACAAGAGCAATACAGGGCCCAAATGTTTCATCTCCATATTTTTTCAAACTGTTGGACTGTAGTCCAATGGAAACGTAGTCAGTGACTCTGGGGGAAGACATTTGCTTGAACTAACTTCTGTTTTTATGAGCAGAAGTCTAAGAGTAATGTGATACAAGACAGATTGCTGTTCAATCAGAGAGGAACAAACATCCTTTGATACTCCTTTTGTCCCCTAAGTCAATAATGCTAAGAAACTGCAGAGAAGCCTTTAATACGTTTCCTGCTTCTTTCTTGGATCATTTCCACGTTGGGGACAGTCTTGTTCTTTGAACTGAATTTATGTTTAATTTAGTGAAGTAAAAATAGTTTTAAAAATCGAATCTTTAAAATAAAAGAGAAAAACGACACAAAACAGACATATTGACTAAATATTTTTCTAATACATAAAATCCTGTGACTGCTTGAATTAAAATTTTTTGTAAGAACTGTTAGATTTAAAAAATGCAAGTCTACATATTCATCTCCCCAAAAGGTGTAGCTAATAGATTTTCTTCAATTCTTCAATCAGGGAATGCATCATTTTCTCTGCTTATTCTCAGATTTGCCATACGTATGACATGTTCAAGGCAAGCCTTAGAATGGCATAAGACAGATGTGAGGCAAAAGTATAAATCTGACAGAGATTTGGGAATCTGATAAAGGTAAAAATAAATGGGTCTGCAGGATGATCGACACTACCAGGTTTTGCAACTTTTATTATCCAAGATATTTCATGTAAATCACCCATATCCCTATATGACATTGCTCTCTGTGGTGTACACACACTCTGCCAGTCTTCGCTGCAGATCAACAACACTTTTACCAATCGAGGGCAGCTCTGATACTCCAGCCTGCCCCTCACTCCATTGCAACACCTTTGTCAAATCTACTCAGAGCTGAACCAGACCTTGATACTGTCACATATGTGCTGAAGGAGTTCTAGTTTTAGCCCACTGAGAGTTAAAAATAGGCTGAGAAACTAGGAGGGGATGCAGAACTGAAGCCAAACCACAACATGAAATTTCTGCGCATATGTCCCATCCGCTGAGGCGGGGAGCTCTGCATGGTATGGGGTGTGAGTGTAGACCCCAGCATGGCCAGCAGCAGGTTGGCTCCTCGACCTACATTTTCTCCTAGTAGATGGGAGAAGATGCACAGGAAGCTCAGGGCAGGGTAGAAGAGTTCAAGCCATTTGCATTTGGAGACCAATGGCATTTGACTTAAACAATCTCACCTCTTTCCCCCCCCCCAGATGAGAGATAATGAAAGAGCTTGAAGCCAAAAATAATAGATCATGTTCACAACCAGTCTTAGTAAAGAATATCTGTTAACTAAAATAATGACAATTTAAAGTTTCTTAAATAAATTGTATTATTTGGATTTACAAATGGGTTGAAGATGTAAAATAGAACAACACCAAGACAGCAGGGAATCGGGACAGAAAAAATATGTGCATATCTCAGTAAACGCTATCAGTTAAGAACTCAGCTAAGGAACATCACCAGATATTCAGGGATGAGGGGTAATGCATCCACATACTGAAAGGTGCATGGATATGAAATAAAGGAAGCACAAGGCAGGGAGACTCATTCAGTAGTGAGACAGCTCCCTCTGCAATTAAACTCTCAGAACTGAAGCAACAATCTGTTGGTTAACTACCACAATGGAGAGTGGAGGCTTTCTCTATGGACACAGCCTTTGCAGAGCTGAACACACTTGTGATGCCTACACCCCAAGCAGACAACCTTTGCCATCAGTGCAAGACAACTAGTTGGTGCTGAGTGTTCCCACTGCTGTTGGAGAAAGAACCTAGCTCTGCAGGGGCAATGCCTCTGGAAACAACTCAGCTATTATTTGCTACCCAGTAAAAAGTAGACTTTCCTGGGAGGAGGCAAAAACAAATAGATGTTGCAATAAATCATCCATACAAGCTGGACAGGTGTCCTGAAAAAGGTGTTTATTAATTCGATTATGCTAAGTACCAACACGGAATGAAGTCAAGGCAGGTAACTCTTGCCACAGCAGCCATAAAGCAGTCCTTTTACAAGGGTATTATTCCTTATGCATTATTTACCTGTGCTGTTAACTTTTAGGTCTAATTTCCATCAATTCCTTTGTAAAAGCTGTAAAAAAAAACATCAAGTATATAGAAATCAACGTTTTATCCTAAGCATATGCATACAGGAAATTACATAAGAACTCCCCTCCAGAAACTCCCTAATAAACTCAGAGGAGACTGGGCTGTGTTTGGATCTAATGACAGCACTACTGCAGGTAGCAAACAGCTCTGATTCCCCTATCAATGTGGAGTAACCCAGCCTTCTTTGAAATTGTACTGCAGAACAGAACAGAATTTTCTATTGTGTCCCTGTCAGGTATAGACTAATCCTGGAACTGGTATTGCATCAGCTCTTACAACCTAGTATTTTATATTTCATTGCCACAGAATGGAAGGATCCAGTTTGCTAATACATACGATGATGCCACAAATGACAGCCTGCATTTTGAACTGTGCTGTTATAACTAATTAGACAAAGTGTTCTTACATTAATTATTCCAGATGATGGGAAAAAAAAAAAGTAATTTAATATTCTATACAAAAGATGTCAAGGTTAATGATTCAATCAGAAGAACTGCTAGCAGAAAAGAACTCCACATGACAGAAATTATGATATTAAATGAATAAAAAGAATTAAAGACTTAAGAATTAAAGGTGGCACCTACAAAAATCCAACATCCCCCTCTTGTACAATTATAAGGTTATATACATATATATATATATTTTTTTTTTTTTTTCAGATAAGCAAACTTTTGCTCTTTCACATTATATTTTCTCCAAACAAATTCACCAAGACCTACATTTGTAGCACAAAATGCTTCAAAAATCCTTCAAACATGAAGATTATTGCAGGGGGTGGTGTGAAAATCGGCCTGTTCAACTGCAGCATGAGTGTCACCAGTCTGTACCTTGGCACTCTGCCTTTAGGCACTGCGTGCAAGAGCCAGACACGGGTTCATATTTAAAGCTATAATTCGTCCCACTGCCACTGTACTATAGGGTTTATATCTTCAGTATAATGAAGATTATTTTTTTCCTATCAGATCCGTTTTGCCTCAAGCTAAGGAATCACATCACATTAAATACACTTAGGGGACCCCCCACCCTAAAAATCATCTCTTCTTTGTAAGTCTGTTTCTCACTTTTACTTATTAATTATAAAATCACCTGTAAGATCTTAATTTAAAATGGATGCCTTTAGCTGAGTGCTCCAAAGATGTTGAGAAGTTTAATTAGGCAGCTACGGAAGCCTTGTGGAAGTAAAATACCAGTGTGTTCAGCACTGGGCTTTGGCACAGGGACAGACACAGTCCCCAGCGCTGTGCTCTGCCTTGTCCCTGCCTGCCTGTGTCTGCCAGTACACCAGCTGTGCATGAAGGAAAATGAGAACCAGGCTCTGCTCCTGCAAAGGGAAATGTGGGGGTTGCAAAGTCCCTTGTAATTTTAGTTAAGCCTGTAAAGGCAGGATGTAAAATGCTACCAGACAACCTCATTATGAAGTCCAACTTGGTAGACTGAGCTCAGGTTCCTTGTTGCTTTTTCCTTACAGTAAATGTTTGCCCCCTTTCATTCTGCATTGCTCCAACAAAGCCCAAATACCTTGTGTTTTATTGCTGCATGGTGACAAGGGCTGACCTTTCCCTCCACTCCCTCTACAAAAGCTTTTGTGTTTTACGTGTTGCTAGGAGGGAAGACATGGAAGGACGACTGTACCGCGTTAGCTTTGCCTTTGCCTTCTTCCCACCCCAAGGTGCACTGCATGAGCTCAGTCTTTACCCATTGGCAGCTGCCACAGGAAGGAACAGATTCAATACAGAATTTAATCTGTAGTTAAACAGAAAGACAAAATGGCTTGGTCAGACAACAAGGGTTTTAAATGTCCTACCATGAAACAGCACGAATACCAGGTGTACCTAAAAGACCACTGAACTGATACTGCTAATGAGACCATGACCTTGAGCAACAAGCACAGCACCCTTGTGCCAGCACTAGCAGATGCTTCAGAAGAAGTGTACCAACCTCACAGGGTACGAGCAAAAAACAACTACTTCAAAAACAAACTACTTAGTTGCTTTAAAAATATCTAGCTTTCAATTAGCCTTTTACGATTCCTTACTGTTGTCTTTTATTCACATCTGCAATGCTACTTCGTGAGGTATAGGATGGCCTCTAGTGGCCCACACAACGCACAAAGAGACCCTGTCTTATTTCTCTTAGCAAGGTATACACACAACAAGGGCAAAGAGGCAAACACAAGCCATGCACCAAAAACAGTCAGGACCAATAGCAGAAAACGTCCACACAACATCCCCACCCCCATACAAATAAAATAAAATAAATAAAATAAAATAAAATAAAATAAAATAAAATAAAATAAAATAAAATAAAATAAAATAAAATAAAATAAAATAAAATAAAATAGTAACTTATGAGATCCACTTTTCATTTCTAGAAACATGGATAAAACCAATCTCACATCTTTGTTTAAGAAATCTGCCTTTGCAGAACCTCTGCCTTATTAGGACAACAAGGACACGGTCAGGGTCAGGGTGGTATCACTTTGGTATGAAATGAGCTCAGTGATCTCATTCCAGTCCCAAAAGGATGTTTTTGAACATTTCCAGTCCACTACTAGGACTGGCACCTGATGATTATTCATCTCTCTGGGTATCTGAACCCACATGCAATGGCAGAGGGAGAGTTACCCTCCATTACATTCACTGCAGCAGCAGCACTAGGAATCAGGAGACAATGTAGTTTGCTTTTGTGGAACACTAATCTCAATTCATCCCTCTAATGCCAGTATAGGAGCAGCAACAGAAGGGCTGTGTGCCTTGTCTCTTGTCGATCGTAGGGTTTGCGCATTTCTGGACGAAATGAGAGAGCTGGGGTGCAAGAGATCCCTTGCATGCCTGCATGCCTCTGTCCTAGCCTACTTCTGTTTCTAAAGTCTATGCAGTTACATGTCCACATATTCTTATTCAGTCACGGTAATATTTGCATTTGGAGATCTCCCCTCTTCCCAGCTTGATAACTACAGCTGAAGAAACCCTTTCTTTCCTTCCTTATTTCCTTTTTTTTTACTTCTTTCTTTCTTTCCTTCCTTCTTTCCTTCTTCTCTCTCTCTCTCTCTCTGTTTCTTTCTTTTTCTCCAACACCAGACCCTCTTGCCACAAATCCATTTTTACATACAAAGACTTAGCTGGTGATACAGGTCCTGATGAAAGTTTTAAATGGATGCACAAACATAACCGCATTTTTGTAAGCATAAATCAACAGATCGGGTCCACAGCCTCCTTGCCCAGATAACAACAGGCTTCTTAAATGAAGCAGGACTTTAAGGTGTGTCAGCTGCTCAGCTAACAGAGCAACACTACCTGAGTTACTTCCATAACATTTGGAATTTGCTTGCAGAGGTAGCAGAGTTTCGAGGAGCCTGAAGCAATCTCATTTGGACAAGTAGTCGCAAGGCAACAAAATGAAATGGAAACATCGCTCAATGCAATACCTTGTAAAAACTACATTCATAGTCTTGGCATTTTATTTCAACATATGCACAGCAGGTAGGATGCATCTTGTGTTATTTCATACAATGCTCCAGGGGAATTTTAAGCTTTATAATGAAAGGGGAAGATTTTAAAAAGAAAACTGTGTATGTGTATCTATATGTCAAATCTGTACATCTGTGCTTAACTGTATGAAAGCTAGGACCAATAGCAGCAGATTGTATGGAAAATTTTCCTGCAGAATATTTGTCCAAACATATATGTACATTGCTGAGGTGTAAAATTAAGGCAGAACATAACTGAGATAATTTGTAGTAACAATATATTATTCTGGGAATTGCAAGGAGAGAAAAAGTCCAAAACAGTTAAAATTTGAGCAGCCTGTGCCTTGTGATGAGAGGTTTCTGCAAGTAGTTGATCAGCCATAAGGTAGGTGACAATAACTGCAAAGGAGTTTGAGCAAATGGATCAAAGCTGCAACTTCAGCAGTTTGAAGTTGTTCTTGCTATTTTTCTCTCTCTCAATATTAAAGGAAATAAGCATAAGTATCTTGGTTCAGGTAGCAATAAGGTCCATGTTCTGGTAAAAAAAAAAAAAAAAAAAATCTCTCACCAAATTATTATTATTTTTTTAAACAATTGATGGGATTGTGCCAACTTCCATTATTTGGGTAAACAGAAAAAAGTTATTTCCATCACATTCTGTGATTTTACCCCCAGACTGCAAGTATCCTCTACCCAAGAGTTCAGCACACCAAAAAGAAAATGTCCTTGCAATTTCTGCACACATAGCCTGTCCCAGTCCAGTTCAGCTCAGTACAAACACCAGAAGGTAAAATTCCAATCAGGTATAAGAACATAAATCTAATTTGTGGTATAAGAAGAGATATCTAGAAAGAAGGTTTCAATATTCATCATACAGGGCTCCCGTCTGTGCCTGTAAAACTGCTACAGGCACCCAGAGGGTTCCTTATTAAAACTGGTACACATCCATTGACCTCTAAAGGAAAATTTAAAACAAAAACAACCACAAAAAAGTCATTGTATACCATCTGCTTACACTTTAGAGTTTTTCTTTATGCCACTGCAGACCAGTGATTCTCTCCATGCAGCACAGAGAAGCACAACCCAGCCACCTAGGACTTCTGGGCCCTTTTGAGCCATGTTCTCTTGCTGCTTTGAGGAAGTACCTGTGTTGGAGATGTTCTTCAGGTGTGGCACAACCTTAGCAAAGGAGCTGTTGAGAGATCTGCTCAGACAGCAGTAGTGAAACAGTTTAATGACAAGAAGTAAATGAAAATAAAATAGAATGAAACTAGAGGAAACCGCTTCCTTTCACAGCCCTTACCTGCTCTGTGTTTAAAGTGCAGTTCTTCATTAATACCAGCAGAAGGAAGTATTTGGTTACAAACAAAATGCTGAAACCTGATAAATCAATCATAGTGTACTTTATTGAGTGTTCATTAACACAGGACAGTCAAAGAATGACATTTATTATGATTTTTTTCCCAACCGATTTATAAAAGTACTCATGTTTTCCAACTAAGGTTTTCTTTGCCACATCAGCAGAAGTGCAGGAATTATTTCTGTTTGAGAACACAAGTTCTCTCAAGGAAGTTCACTCCTGGTCAAACCAGCAGGCTTAAAAACCAGATCATCATCAGCCTTTCTGAAGGTGCTTCATGCTTTCCAGACTAGTCAGACCTTCCCTTCTCTTTCATTTACATTTCCAAAAAAAAATGAGTGTACACAGGTAGGTGTTCCAGGCAGGTACAAACAACTGGGTGCTGCAGTGGGAAAAAAAATTAAAAAAAAAATAAAAAAATGCTGCCTTGTATGAATGTTACCAGAGAAATCTCATGATTTTTTTTTTTTATTATTATTATTATTATTATTATTATTATTATTATTATTATTATTATTATTATTATTATTATTTTTTATGGGAACTCAGATCATCCCGTGTAGCAAGCTTTGCCTTTAAATCACAAAGATGTTTACGACAGGATTAATTTCCATGAGTGGATTTTGCCTGCAAATTCTTTTTATTTTGTAGTAGTAGTAAGGCCTGCCTCTAGGCATATATCTCTGTTCCTTCTCCCTTGTAGGATTTTGATGCTTGGTAGACTGAAATAATAATCAGACACCTCTGGATATTTGTACTTAAAGCAAAAGCAGGATTAAAATACCTTTTTCCATACACCTTTAGAATTTTCAGAATTAGTCCCAAAGCTGATTTGCTTTGATTTTATTTTTCACCATACTTTTCATTACTATCTCTCTCTTTCTCTCTAAATGACTCTAGAATGCTGGAAACATTTCCTCCATTTAAAAACAAACAAACAAACAAAAACCATTTGATACATACAGATAAAGCAAAAGAAAAATCACATTAAAGACAGCTAACTGAGCAGAAGTGAATTGTGAATCACAAATCGTTTCTCCCTTACTACCACTTGAAGAAAGGTCAAGGACAGTTGTTCAACTTACCTAACTGCTTGCACAACCAGGCAAGAACTCACACACGTCAGTCCTTCAGACCATGACATACGTGGTTGCCATAATTTCAGAAACTTCGGGAGAACTTCTAATCGTTATCCAACCTGTGCAAAACAACCAATTAAGAATGTCTTTGTATCACATAAACACATGGAAATTGCATTTTATAGTGAAATAGCATTTATGTGAACAAGTCCAAGCTTCCAAGAACTATTTGAAGTAGAACAACTGAATTTATATTAGTTTTGTCGTGAATGTATTAGCCAGTTTACTACTTTACCTGTGAAAATGGCATTTAAACATAAATTATCTCAAGCATTTACAAAAAAAAAAAAACTTGGATATTCAAAGCAGAACTGTACCCAGCAAGTTCTACAACACAGAAAATATGACAATTTTTCAATCAAACAAAATGTTTCACTATTGCTTATAAACCAGCTGATTAAATTATAAGTGTATGCCAGAGACTTTTCAGACCATACAAACATCTATTGGCCTACAGGCACTGCTATTTGAAAATTGTGCCCCAGCCTGCATTGTTGTTTGAAGATTGACCCTCCTACACTACGAACTGAGTTGATACTGAAGCCTCTCCATCAGGGAACAGGCATGAAAAGATTGTTGGCATTTTCCGTAACCAGAACATATAGTTTAGTGGGAAATGTTAATTGGAATCTAATGGAAAGTACAGAGTATTACTTTTTTTTCCTATGTCCATCTTGGACAACAAATTTTAACTTTGGAAGAAGTGAGAGACATTCATTCTGGGAAACAAAGAAAGAGAATGAGGATGGGAATTGAGGGATGAGGGAATCCAAAGCCATATAGAGTCTATGGTGTAATTTACACCTGTAGACATTCATGTCCTTTGTAGATTACTCATGATAAATAATTAAATAGACAAAAAGCTTTGTGCTAAACTCATTCACTGTTGTCAGTGGTCCAAAATAGCTGAAAAGCTTTAATTATCTTCTCAGTTCATGGCTAAAGTCATGGCTATAGTAGTCTGTCTTCCTAAAACTAAACTGTCCGGTCATCTAGCAATAACAGCACATACATTCACTGAATTCTGCCACTATCTACTTTCATGCATCAAAGGTGTTCTCCTGAACTGATTTTTTCTATTCTCTCATTCAGATGCAATGAGAGATATTCTAGGGGATCAATGAGACTGAATAGAGTTGTTTTCTTGCAGTTAAAGCAGTGAGAACTAATCTTGGCCCCCAAAAATTTGTAGGATTCAGCTAGGAAAGGAACGATGAGGCCAACAGTTTTTCTTAGCAAACAAACTAGTCAGTATACAGAAATTCACAAAACACTAACGGGAAATATTTTCTCATCCTTAAAAAAGCTGTGCAACTGAAATGCAAAACTCATAAAAATTACTGATCGAAAGTAACTTCCTTTCTGTTGCATATCCACCCTGAACTTAAATATCTAAGAGATGAATGTGTGATATGGGATTGTGACCTTACTAAGGGTGTAAACTAGTCCTCATCCCTGATAATTTCATGCTCAGATTAATGCACACTGACCTTTTCAAACAGCAACTTTCTTATTTACTTTACGTAGAGGGAAAGTACCATATTCTAATTTTTAAATCCTTGGGCTGTAAGGTACAAGCAGGTGTGTCACTCACCAAACCCTCAAAGTATTGGCATTATGCAAGGTGCTTTAGTTTAAGAACATTGCACCTTGATCATCAGACTCATCTTCTTCCCTTCACTGTGAGAGTTATTTCCACAATACCAAGAGCCCAGTGTATACTGGAGAGAATTTTGGACTCATTTGGAAATTTATAGTCTTTTAAGAAAAAAGATGGATTGGACAACAAATTTATCTTGGTATAAGTTTATATATATTATCCTACCATTATGCTGCTTTTCAGGTAAGTTTAATTTATTTGCTACTTTGAGAGAAAAACATTCTCAATTAGTATTGTAAAGGTTTACATACCATTAAAGTGAAATGACTACCACTAAAAACTATAAGCAAAGATAACATTGTACTTATGCCTACATAGATACGTAAACAATACCGTTGATTTAATTTATTCAGAAATAAATTGTACTGCAAGTGAAAAAAACTTTGCAGTACAATTTTGGGAGCGGCATGATTATTGTGGTCATTGATTTGTCATTTTTTTTAGCACTCACATTTAATCAATTTTTTATCAGTTAGGAGAAAATGATGGATAGGAAAACATGGTTTTCCACCCGTAGTGAAGAATAAAAACAGGGAGGTACTGACAAAAGATGAACTGAACTGATTTCGTTTAGCAAAATTCAGAACAAATTGTTACGCTTAGTTCTAGGAATCAAAGTTAATTTCATTTTCTGTTTTATTAAAGAATTAGTGAAATGTTAATGTTTACTTGACAATCTGCTTATGTACAAACTTCATTTAATTAAATTTATTTTTATTTTTATTATTATTATTATTATTTTTACCTGTGTAAAAGCACTATATGAAGAATGAAATTTTCAATGGAAACAAAATGACACAGGTCTCAGACTAGAGAATTCCCAAATCACTGAAACAATAATTCCTATAAAATAGGAAATAGCCATGTCAATAGCTCAGAATTTAAAAATTAGAAGGCATTAAACAAAAACAAGAAAAAATAAACCAAGATTTTTGTTTGATTTCAAGTTTGATTTCTTTCTACATAGAAAGCAGTTTTATAGTAGTTACTATTAAAAAGTACAAATTACAATTTCTGAAATGCGTTCTGAAAAATTTACAGTTAAAAGCCCAAATGACGTACAGAGTAATATTAACAAAAACACTCAAGACAAGTGAATACATGTTAAAGAAGAATAAAAACCAAGAAATGTCTTAGAAATATATATAAATACCATTGCACTCAGAAGTGGCTTAATTAATATCAGCCTACATAAAGGGAATTAACACTGTTTTAATAATGAATTACAAAAGAAACAAAAAATAAACATTCCTTTAAATAATACAGGCCTCCCTATGCTGGCAAATACCTCCAACATGGCTACTACTATAGAAAGGTCACTTCCTTTACACACCTCAGCTGTGACTGTGACACCTTCTCCCACTTCTCCCACAGGAGCTGCTGTCTCCACTACAGCTGTGGAAACATCTAGCAGTGAGAACCAGGCCCCATCTGTTCCTACCACGACAGCTTCTCCCACTTCCACTCCACCACAAACTTCAGCTACTCAGGCAAAAAGTACAGGCCTCTCTACCGTGTCCAAAAACTCCAGCCCAGCTCTGGGAACTACCACAGAAGTCACTTGGAGCACAGCTGGCACATCCTCTACTACTCTGCTAACTAGCACTCCGCCAGAGAGCTTAACCACTCCAACCACCATCCTCAGGGAAACGTCCACCTCTGCTACTGGGGCAACGTCTCTTCCTGCAGCCACCTCAGCTGTGACTCTCAGCACTACTCTGGAGACGGCTTCTTCCTCACCTGGGACAACAGCTGCACCAACCAGCGCTCTATCAACTGCCTCCACAGCTACAATCTCAAGCACCTCACCCACCGAGACAGGAGCTGCTGTCTCCACCACAGCTGTGGAAACATCTAGCAGTGAGAGCCAGGCCCCATCTGTTCCTACCACGACAGCTTCTCCCACTTCCACTCCACCACAAACTTCAGCTACTCAGGCAAAAAGTAAAGGCCTCTCTACCGTGTCCGAAAACTCCAGCCCAGCTCTGCGAACAACCACAGAAGTCACTTGGAGCACAGCTGGCACATCCTCTACTGCTCTGCTAACTAGCACTCCGCCAGAGAGCTTAACCACTCCAACCACCATCCTCAGGGAAACGTCCACCTCTGCTACTGGGGCAACGTCTCTTCCTGCAGCCACCTCAGCTGTGACTCTCAGCACTACTCTGGAGACGGCTTCTTCGCCACCTGGGACAACAGCTGCACCAACCAGCGCTCTATCAACTGCCTCCACAGCTACAATCTCAAGCACCTCACCCACCGAGACAGGAGCTGCTGTCTCCACCACAGCTGTGGAAACATCTAGCAGTGAGAGCCAGGCCCCATCTGTTCCTACCACGACAGCTTCTCCCACTTCCACTCCACCACAAACTTCAGCTACTCAGGCAAAAAGTACAGGCCTCTCTACCGTGTCCGAAAACTCCAGCCCAGCTCTGCGAACAACCACAGAAGTCACTTGGAGCACAGCTGGCACATCCTCTACTGCTCTGCTAACTAGCACTCCGCCTGAGACCTTAACCACTCCAACCACCATCCTCAGGGAAACGTCCACCTCTGCTACTGGGGCAACGTCTCTTCCTGCAGCCACCTCAGCTGTGACTCTCAGCACTACTCTGGAGACAGCTTCTTCGCAACCTGGGACAACAGCTGCACCAACCAGCGCTCTATCAACTGCCTCCACAGCTACAATCTCAAGCACCTCACCCACCGAGACAGGAGCTGCTGTCTCCACCACAGCTGTGGAAACATCTAGCAGGGAGAGCCAGGCCACATCTGTTCCTACCACGACAGCTTCTCCCACTTCCACTCCACCACAAACTTCAGCTACTCAGGCAAAAAGTACAGGCCTCTCTACCGTGTCCGAAAACTCCAGCCCAGCTCTGCGAACAACCACAGAAGTCACTTGGAGCACAGCTGGCACATCCTCTACTGCTCTGCTAACTAGCACTCCGCCTGAGACCTTAACCACTCCAACCACCATCCTCAGGGAAACGTCCACCTCTGCTACTGGGGCAACGTCTCTTCCTGCAGCCACCTCAGCTGTGACTCTCAGCACTACTCTGGAGACAGCTTCTTCGCCACCTGGGACAACAGCTGCACCAACCACCGCTCTATCAACTGCCTCCACAGCTACAATCTCAAGCACCTCACCCACCGAGACAGGAGCTGCTGTCTCCACCACAGCTGTGGAAACATCTAGCAGGGAGAGCCAGGCCCCATCTGTTCCTACCACGACAGCTTCTCCCACTTCCACTCCACCACAAACTTCAGCTACTCAGGCAAAAAGTACAGGCCTCTCTACCGTGTCCGAAAACTCCAGCCCAGCTCTGCGAACAACCACAGAAGTCACTTGGAGCACAGCTGGCACATCCTCTACTGCTCTGCTAACTAGCACTCCGCCTGAGACCTTAACCACTCCAACCACCATCCTCAGGGAAACGTCCACCTCTGCTACTGGGGCAATGTCTCTTCCTGCAGCCACCTCAGCTGTGACTCTCAGCACTACTCTGGAGACGGCTTCTTCGCCACCTGGGACAACAGCTGCACCAACCAGCGCTCTATCAACTGCCTCCACAGCTACAATCTCAAGCACCTCACCCACCGAGACAGGAGCTGCTGTCTCCACCACAGCTGTGGAAACATCTAGCAGTGAGAGCCAGGCCCCATCTGTTCCTACCACGACAGCTTCTCCCACTTCCACTCCACCACAAACTTCAGCTACTCAGGCAAAAAGTACAGGCCTCTCTACCGTGTCCGAAAACTCCAGCCCAGCTCTGCGAACAACCACAGAAGTCACTTGGAGCACAGCTGGCACATCCTCTACTGCTCTGCTAACTAGCACTCCGCCTGAGACCTTAACCACTCCAACCACCATCCTCATGGAAACGTCCACCTCTGCTACTGGGGCAACGTCTCTTCCTGCAGCCACCTCAGCTGTGACTCTCAGCACTACTCTGGAGACGGCTTCTTCGCCACCTGGGACAACAGCTGCACCAACCACCGCTCTATCAACTGCCTCCACAGCTACAATCTCAAGCACCTCACCCACCGAGACAGGAGCTGCTGTCTCCACCACAGCTGTGGAAACATCTAGCAGTGAGAGCCAGGCCCCATCTGTTCCTACCACGACAGCTTCTCCCACTTCCACTCCACCACAAACTTCAGCTACTCAGGCAAAAAGTACAGGCCTCTCTACCGTGTCTGAAAACTCCAGCCCAGCTCTGCGAACAACCACAGAAGTCACTTGGAGCACAGCTGGCACATCCTCTACTGCTCTGCTAACTAGCACTCCGCCAGAGAGCTTAACCACTCCAACCACCATCCTCAGGGAAACGTCCACCTCTGCTACTGGGGCAACGTCTCTTCCTGCAGCCACCGCAGCTGTGACTCTCAGCACTACTCTGGAGACGGCTTCTTCCTCACCTGGGACAACAGCTGCACCAACCAGCGCTCTATCAACTGCCTCCACAGCTACAATCTCAAGCACCTCACCCACCGAGACAGGAGCTGCTGTCTCCACCACAGCTGTGGAAACATCTAGCAGTGAGAGCCAGGCCACATCTGTTCCTACCACGACAGCTTCTCCCACTTCCACTCCACCACAAACTTCAGCTACTCAGGCAAAAAGTACAGGCCTCTCTACCGTGTCCGAAAACTCCAGCCCAGCTCTGCGAACAACCACAGAAGTCACTTGGAGCACAGCTGGCACATCCTCTACTGCTCTGCTAACTAGCACTCCGTCAGAGAGCTTAACCACTCCAACCACCATCCTCAGGGAAACGTCCACCTCTGCTACTGGGGCAACGTCTCTTCCTGCAGCCACCTCAGCTGTGACTCTCAGCACTACTCTGGAGACGGCTTCTTCCTCACCTGGGACAACAGCTGCACCAACCAGCGCTCTATCAACTGCCTCCACAGCTACAATCTCAAGCACCTCACCCACCGAGACAGGAGCTGCTGTCTCCACCACAGCTGTGGAAACATCTAGCAGGGAGAGCCAGGCCCCATCTGTTCCTACCACGACAGCTTCTCCCACTTCCACTCCACCACAAACTTCAGCTACTCAGGCAAAAAGTACAGGCCTCTCTACCGTGTCCAAAAACTCCAGCCCAGCTCTGCGAACAACCACAGAAGTCACTTGGAGCACAGCTGGCATATCCTCTACTGCTCTGCAAACTAGCACTCCGCCAGAGAGCTTAACCACTCCAACCACCATCCTCAGGGAAACGTCCACCTCTGCTATTGAGGCACGGTCCCTTCCTGCAGCCACCTCAGCTGTGACTCTCAGCACTACTCTGGAGACGGCTTCTTCGCCACCTGGGACAACAGCTGCACCAACCAGCGCTCTATCAACTGCCTCCACAGCTACAATCTCAAGCACCTCACCCACCGAGACAGGAGCTGCTGTCTCCACCACAGCTGTGGAAACATCTAGCAGTGAGAGCCAGGCCACATCTGTTCCTACCACGACAGCTTCTCCCACTTCCACTCCACCACAAACTTCAGCTACTCAGGCAAAAAGTACAGGCCTCTCTACCGTGTCCGAAAACTCCAGCCCAGCTCTGCGAACAACCACAGAAGTCACTTGGAGCACAGCTGGCACATCCTCTACTGCTCTGCTAACTAGCACTCCGCCTGAGACCTTAACCACTCCAACCACCATCCTCAGGGAAACGTCCACCTCTGCTACTGGGGCAACGTCTCTTCCTGCAGCCACCTCAGCTGTGACTCTCAGCACTACTCTGGAGACAGCTTCTTCGCCACCTGGGACAACAGCTTCACCAACCACCGCTCTGTCAACTGCCTCCACAGCTACAATCTCAAGCACCTCACCCACCGAGACAGGAGCTGCTGTCTCCACCACAGCTGTGGAAACATCTAGCAGGGAGAGCCAGGCCACATCTGTTCCTACCACGACAGCTTCTCCCACTTCCACTCCACCACAAACTTCAGCTACTCAGGCAAAAAGTACAGGCCTCTCTACCGTGTCCGAAAACTCCAGCCCAGCTCTGCGAACAACCACAGAAGTCACTTGGAGCACAGCTGGCACATCCTCTACTGCTCTGCTAACTAGCACTCCGCCAGAGAGCTTAACCACTCCAACCACCATCCTCAGGGAAACGTCCACCTCTGCTACTGGGGCAACGTCTCTTCCTGCAGCCACCTCAGCTGTGACTCTCAGCACTACTCTGGAGACGGCTTCTTCGCCACCTGGGACAACAGCTGCACCAACCAGCGCTCTATCAACTGCCTCCACAGCTACAATCTCAAGCACCTCACCCACCGAGACAGGAGCTGCTGTCTCCACCACAGCTGTGGAAACATCTAGCAGTGAGAGCCAGGCCCCATCTGTTCCTACCACGACAGCTTCTCCCACTTCCACTCCACCACAAACTTCAGCTACTCAGGCAAAAAGTACAGGCCTCTCTACCGTGTCCGAAAACTCCAGCCCAGCTCTGCGAACAACCACAGAAGTCACTTGGAGCACAGCTGGCACATCCTCTACTACTCTGCTAACTAGCACTCCGCCAGAGAGCTTAACCACTCCAACCACCATCCTCAGGGAAACGTCCACCTCTGCTACTGGGGCAACGTCTCTTCCTGCAGCCACCTCAGCTGTGACTCTCAGCACTACTCTGGAGACGGCTTCTTCCTCACCTGGGACAACAGCTGCACCAACCAGCGCTCTATCAACTGCCTCCACAGCTACAATCTCAAGCACCTCACCCACCGAGACAGGAGCTGCTGTCTCCACCACAGCTGTGGAAACATCTAGCAGGGAGAGCCAGGCCCCATCTGTTCCTACCACGACAGCTTCTCCCACTTCCACTCCACCACAAACTTCAGCTACTCAGGCAAAAAGTACAGGCCTCTCTACCGTGTCCGAAAACTCCAGCCCAGCTCTGCGAACAACCACAGAAGTCACTTGGAGCACAGCTGGCACATCCTCTACTGCTCTGCTAACTAGCACTCCGCCAGAGACCTTAACCACTCCAACCACCATCCTCAGGGAAATGTCCACCTCTGCTACTGGGGCAACGTCTCTTCCTGCAGCCACCTCAGCTGTGACTCTCAGCACTACTCTGGAGACGGCTTCTTCCTCACCTGGGACAACAGCTGCACCAACCAGCGCTCTATCAACTGCCTCCACAGCTACAATCTCAAGCACCTCACCCACCGAGACAGGAGCTGCTGTCTCCACCACAGCTGTGGAAACATCTAGCAGTGAGAGCCAGTCCCCATCTGTTCCTACCACGACAGCTTCTCCCACTTCCACTCCACCACAAACTTCAGCTACTCAGGCAAAAAGTACAGGCCTCTCTACCGTGTCCGAAAACTCCAGCCCAGCTCTGCGAACAACCACAGAAGTCACTTGGAGCACAGCTGGCACATCCTCTACTGCTCTGCTAACTAGCACTCCGCCAGAGACCTTAACCACTCCAACCACCATCCTCAGGGAAATGTCCACCTCTGCTACTGGGGCAACGTCCCTTCCTGCAGCCACCTCAGCTGTGACTCTCAGCACTACTCTGGAGACGGCTTCTTCCTCACCTGGGACAACAGCTGCACCAACCAGCGCTCTATCAACTGCCTCCACAGCTACAATCTCAAGCACCTCACCCACCGAGACAGGAGCTGCTGTCTCCACCACAGCTGTGGAAACATCTAGCAGGGAGAGCCAGGCCCCATCTGTTCCTACCACAACAGCTTCTCCCACTTCCACTCCACCACAAACTTCAGCTACTCAGGCAAAAAGTACAGGCCTCTCTACCGTGTCTGAAAACTCCAGCCCAGCTCTGCGAACAACCACAGAAGTCACTTGGAGCACAGCTGGTACATCCTCTACTGCTCTGCTAACTAGCACTCCGCCAGAGAGCTTAACCACTCCAACCACCATCCTCAGGGAAACGTCCACCTCTGCTACTGGGGCAACGTCTCTTCCTGCAGCCACCTCAGCTGTGACTCTCAGCACTACTCTGGAGACGGCTTCTTCCTCACCTGGGACAACAGCTGCACCAACCAGCGCTCTATCAACTGCCTCCACAGCTACAATCTCAAGCACCTCACCCACCGAGACAGGAGCTGCTGTCTCCACCACAGCTGTGGAAACATCTAGCAGTGAGAGCCAGGCCCCATCTGTTCCTACCACGACAGCTTCTCCCACTTCCACTCCACCACAAACTTCAGCTACTCAGGCAAAAAGTACAGGCCTCTCTACCGTGTCCGAAAACTCCAGCCCAGCTCTGCGAACAACCACAGAAGTCACTTGGAGCACAGCTGGCACATCCTCTACTGCTCTGCTAACTAGCACTCCGCCAGAGACCTTAACCACTCCAACCACCATCCTCAGGGAAATGTCCACCTCTGCTACTGGGGCAACGTCCCTTCCTGCAGCCACCTCAGCTGTGACTCTCAGCACTACTCTGGAGACGGCTTCTTCCTCACCTGGGACAACAGCTGCACCAACCAGCGCTCTATCAACTGCCTCCACAGCTACAATCTCAAGCACCTCACCCACCGAGACAGGAGCTGCTGTCTCCACCACAGCTGTGGAAACATCTAGCAGGGAGAGCCAGGCCCCATCTGTTCCTACCACAACAGCTTCTCCCACTTCCACTCCACCACAAACTTCAGCTACTCAGGCAAAAAGTACAGGCCTCTCTACCGTGTCTGAAAACTCCAGCCCAGCTCTGCGAACAACCACAGAAGTCACTTGGAGCACAGCTGGTACATCCTCTACTGCTCTGCTAACTAGCACTCCGCCAGAGAGCTTAACCACTCCAACCACCATCCTCAGGGAAACGTCCACCTCTGCTACTGGGGCAACGTCTCTTCCTGCAGCCACCTCAGCTGTGACTCTCAGCACTACTCTGGAGACGGCTTCTTCCTCACCTGGGACAACAGCTGCACCAACCAGCGCTCTATCAACTGCCTCCACAGCTACAATCTCAAGCACCTCACCCACCGAGACAGGAGCTGCTGTCTCCACCACAGCTGTGGAAACATCTAGCAGTGAGAGCCAGGCCCCATCTGTTCCTACCACGACAGCTTCTCCCACTTCCACTCCACCACAAACTTCAGCTACTCAGGCAAAAAGTACAGGCCTCTCTACCGTGTCCGAAAACTCCAGCCCAGCTCTGCGAACAACCACAGAAGTCACTTGGAGCACAGCTGGCACATCCTCTACTGCTCTGCTAACTAGCACTCCGCCAGAGAGCTTAACCACTCCAACCACCATCCTCAGGGAAACGTCCACCTCTGCTACTGGGGCAACGTCTCTTCCTGCAGCCACCTCAGCTGTGACTCTCAGCACTACTCTGGAGACGGCTTCTTCCTCACCTGGGACAACAGCTGCACCAACCACCGCTCTATCAACTGCCTCCACAGCTACAATCTCAAGCACCTCACCCACCGAGACAGGAGCTGCTGTCTCCACCACAGCTGTGGAAACATCTAGCAGGGAGAGCCAGGCCCCATCTGTTCCTACCACGACAGCTTCTCCCACTTCCACTCCACCACAAACTTCAGCTACTCAGGCAAAAAGTACAGGCCTCTCTACCGTGTCTGAAAACTCCAGCCCAGCTCTGCGAACAACCACAGAAGTCACTTGGAGCACAGCTGGTACATCCTCTACTGCTCTGCTAACTAGCACTCCGCCAGAGAGCTTAACCACTCCAACCACCATCCTCAGGGAAACGTCCACCTCTGCTACTGGGGCAACGTCCCTTCCTGCAGCCACCTCAGCTGTGACTCTCAGCACTACTCTGGAGACGGCTTCTTCCTCACCTGGGACAACAGCTGCACCAACCACCGCTCTATCAACTGCCTCCACAGCTACAATCTCAAGCACCTCACCCACCGAGACAGGAGCTGCTGTCTCCACCACAGCTGTGGAAACATCTAGCAGGGAGAGCCAGGCCACATCTGTTCCTACCACGACAGCTTCTCCCACTTCCACTCCACCACAAACTTCAGCTACTCAGGCAAAAAGTACAGGCCTCTCTACCGTGTCCGAAAACTCCAGCCCAGCTCTGGGAACTACCACAGAAGTCACTTGGAGCACAGCTGGCACATCCTCTACTGCTCTGCAAACTAGCACTCCGCCAGAGACCATAACCACTCCAACCACCATCCTCAGGGAAACGTCCACCTCTGCTACTGGGGCAACGTCTCTTCCTGCAGCCACCTCAGCTGTGACTCTCAGCACTACTCTGGAGACGGCTTCTTCCTCACCTGGGACAACAGCTGCACCAACCAGCGCTCTATCAACTGCCTCCACAGCTACAATCTCAAGCACCTCACCCACCGAGACAGGAGCTGCTGTCTCCACCACAGCTGTGGAAACATCTAGCAGTGAGAGCCAGGCCCCATCTGTTCCTACCACAACAGCTTCTCCCACTTCCACTCCACCACAAACTTCAGCTACTCAGGCAAAAAGTACAGGCCTCTCTACCGTGTCCGAAAACTCCAGCCCAGCTCTGCGAACAACCACAGAAGTCACTTGGAGCACAGCTGGCACATCCTCTACTGCTCTGCTAACTAGCACTCCGCCAGAGAGCTTAACCACTCCAACCACCATCCTCAGGGAAACGTCCACCTCTGCTACTGGGGCAACGTCCCTTCCTGCAGCCACCTCAGCTGTGACTCTCAGCACTACTCTGGAGACGGCTTCTTCCTCACCTGGGACAACAGCTGCACCAACCAGCGCTCTATCAACTGCCTCCACAGCTACAATCTCAAGCACCTCACCCACCGAGACAGGAGCTGCTGTCTCCACCACAGCTGTGCAAACATCTAGCAGTGAGAGCCAGGCCACATCTGTTCCTACCACGACAGCTTCTCCCACTTCCACTCCACCACAAACTTCAGCTACTCAGGCAAAAAGTACAGGCCTCTCTACCGTGTCCGAAAACTCCAGCCCAGCTCTGCGAACAACCACAGAAGTCACTTGGAGCACAGCTGGCACATCCTCTACTGCTCTGCTAACTAGCACTCCGCCAGAGAGCTTAACCACTCCAACCACCATCCTCAGGGAAACGTCCACCTCTGCTATTGAGGCACGGTCCCTTCCTGCAGCCACCTCAGCTGTGACTCTCAGCACTACTCTGGAGACGGCTTCTTCGCCACCTGGGACAACAGTTGCACCAACCAGCGCTCTATCAACTGCCTCCACAGCTACAATCTCAAGCACCTCACCCACCGAGACAGGAGCTGCTGTCTCCACCACAGCTGTGGAAACATCTAGCAGTGAGAGCCAGGCCCCATCTGTTCCTACCACGACAGCTTCTCCCACTTCCACTCCACCACAAACTTCAGCTACTCAGGCAAAAAGTACAGGCCTCTCTACCGTGTCCGAAAACTCCAGCCCAGCTCTGCGAACAACCACAGAAGTCACTTGGAGCACAGCTGGCACATCCTCTACTGCTCTGCTAACTAGCACTCCGCCAGAGAGCTTAACCACTCCAACCACCATCCTCAGGGAAACGTCCACCTCTGCTACTGGGGCAACGTCCCTTCCTGCAGCCACCTCAGCTGTGACTCTCAGCACTACTCTGGAGACGGCTTCTTCGCCACCTGGGACAACAGCTGCACCAACCAGCGCTCTATCAACTGCCTCCACAGCTACAATCTCAAGCACCTCACCCACCGAGACAGGAGCTGCTGTCTCCACCACAGCTGTGGAAACATCTAGCAGTGAGAGCCAGGCCACATCTGTTCCTACCACGACAGCTTCTCCCACTTCCACTCCACCACAAACTTCAGCTACTCAGGCAAAAAGTACAGGCCTCTCTACCGTGTCCGAAAACTCCAGCCCAGCTCTGCGAACAACCACAGAAGTCACTTGGAGCACAGCTGGCACATCCTCTACTGCTCTGCTAACTAGCACTCCGCCAGAGAGCTTAACCACTCCAACCACCATCCTCAGGGAAACGTCCACCTCTGCTATTGAGGCACGGTCCCTTCCTGCAGCCACCTCAGCTTTGACTCTCAGCACTACTCTGGAGACGGCTTCTTCGCCACCTGGGACAACAGCTGCACCAACCAGCGCTCTATCAACTGCCTCCACAGCTACAATCTCAAGCACCTCACCCACCGAGACAGGAGCTGCTGTCTCCACCACAGCTGTGCAAATATCTAGCAGTGAGAGCCAGGCCCCATCTGTTCCTACCACGACAGCTTCTCCCACTTCCACTCCACCACAAACTTCAGCTACTCAGGCAAAAAGTACAGGCCTCTCTACCGTGTCCGAAAACTCCAGCCCAGCTCTGCGAACAACCACAGAAGTCACTTGGAGCACAGCTGGCACATCCTCTACTGCTCTGCTAACTAGCACTCCGCCAGAGAGCTTAACCACTCCAACCACCATCCTCAGGGAAACGTCCACCTCTGCTATTGAGGCACGGTCCCTTCCTGCAGCCACCTCAGCTGTGACTCTCAGCACTACTCTGGAGACGGCTTCTTCGCCACCTGGGACAACAGTTGCATTAACCAGCGCTCTATCAACTGCCTCCACAGCTACAATCTCAAGCACCTCACCCACCGAGACAGGAGCTGCTGTCTCCACCACAGCTGTGGAAACATCTAGCAGTGAGAGCCAGGCCCCATCTGTTCCTACCACGACAGCTTCTCCCACTTCCACTCCACCACAAACTTCAGCTACTCAGGCAAAAAGTACAGGCCTCTCTACCGTGTCCGAAAACTCCAGCCCAGCTCTGCGAACAACCACAGAAGTCACTTGGAGCACAGCTGGCACATCCTCTACTGCTCTGCTAACTAGCACTCCGCCAGAGAGCTTAACCACTCCAACCACCATCCTCAGGGAAACGTCCACCTCTGCTACTGGGGCAACGTCCCTTCCTGCAGCCACCTCAGCTGTGACTCTCAGCACTACTCTGGAGACGGCTTCTTCGCCACTTGGGACAACAGCTGCACCAACCAGCGCTCTATCAACTGCCTCCACAGCTACAATCTCAAGCACCTCACCCACCGAGACAGGAGCTGCTGTCTCCACCACAGCTGTGGAAACATCTAGCAGGGAGAGCCAGGCCACATCTGTTCCTACCACGACAGCTTCTCCCACTTCCACTCCACCACAAACTTCAGCTACTCAGGCAAAAAGTACAGGCCTCTCTACCGTGTCCGAAAACTCCAGCCCAGCTCTGCGAACAACCACAGAAGTCACTTGGAGCACAGCTGGCACATCCTCTACTGCTCTGCTAACTAGCACTCCGCCTGAGACCTTAACCACTCCAACCACCATCCTCAGGGAAACGTCCACCTCTGCTACTGGGGCACGGTCCCTTCCTGCAGCCACCTCAGCTGTGACTCTCAGCACTACTCTGGAGACGGCTTCTTCGCCACCTGGGACAACAGCTGCACCAACCACCGCTCTATCAACTGCCTCCACAGCTACAATCTCAAGCACCTCACCCACCGAGACAGGAGCTGCTGTCTCCACCACAGCTGTGGAAACATCTAGCAGTGAGAGCCAGGCCCCATCTGTTCCTACCACGACAGCTTCTCCCACTTCCACTCCACCACAAACTTCAGCTACTCAGGCAAAAAGTACAGGCCTCTCTACCGTGTCCGAAAACTCCAGCCCAGCTCTGCGAACAACCACAGAAGTCACTTGGAGCACAGCTGGCACATCCTCTACTGCTCTGCTAACTAGCACTCCGCCAGAGACCTTAACCACTCCAACCACCATCCTCAGGGAAACGTCCACCTCTGCTACTGGGGCAACGTCCCTTCCTGCAGCCACCTCAGCTGTGACTCTCAGCACTACTCTGGAGACGGCTTCTTCGCCACCTGGGACAACAGCTGCACCAACCAGCGCTCTATCAACTGCCTCCACAGCTACAATCTCAAGCACCTCACCCACCGAGACAGGAGCTGCTGTCTCCACCACAGCTGTGGAAACATCTAGCAGTGAGAGCCAGGCCACATCTGTTCCTACCATGACAGCTTCTCCCACTTCCACTCCACCACAAACTTCAGTTACTCAGGCAAAAAGTACAGGCCTCTCTACCGTGTCCGAAAACTCCAGCCCAGCTCTGCGAACAACCACAGAAGTCACTTGGAGCACAGCTGGCACATCCTCTACTGCTCTGCTAACTAGCACTCTGCCAGAGAGCTTAACCACTCCAACCACCATCCTCAGGGAAACGTCCACCTCTGCTACTGGGGCAACGTCCCTTCCTGCAGCCACCTCAGCTGTGACTCTCAGCACTACTCTGGAGACGGCTTCTTCCTCACCTGGGACAACAGCTGCACCAACCAGCGCTCTATCAACTGCCTCCACAGCTACAATCTCAAGCACCTCACCCACCGAGACAGGAGCTGCTGTCTCCACCACAGCTGTGGAAACATCTAGCAGGGAGAGCCAGGCCCCATCTGTTCCTACCACGACAGCTTCTCCCACTTCCACTCCACCACAAACTTCAGCTACTCAGGCAAAAAGTACAGGCCTCTCTACCGTGTCCGAAAACTCCAGCCCAGCTCTGCGAACAACCACAGAAGTCACTTGGAGCACAGCTGGCACATCCTCTACTGCTCTGCTAACTAGCACTCCGCCAGAGAGCTTAACCACTCCAACCACCATCCTCAGGGAAACGTCCACCTCTGCTACTGGGGCAACGTCCCTTCCTGCAGCCACCTCAGCTGTGACTCTCAGCACTACTCTGGAGACGGCTTCTTCGCCACCTGGGACAACAGTTGCACCAACCACCGCTCTATCAACTGCCTCCACAGCTACAATCTCAAGCACCTCACCCACCGAGACAGGAGCTGCTGTCTCCACCACAGCTGTGGAAACATCTAGCAGGGAGAGCCAGGCCACATCTGTTCCTACCACGACAGCTTCTCCCACTTCCACTCCACCACAAACTTCAGCTACTCAGGCAAAAAGTACAGGCCTCTCTACCGTGTCTGAAAACTCCAGCCCAGCTCTGCGAACAACCACAGAAGTCACTTGGAGCACAGCTGGCACATCCTCTACTGCTCTGCTAACTAGCACTCCGCCAGAGAGCTTAACCACTCCAACCACCATCCTCAGGGAAACGTCCACCTCTGCTACTGGGGCACGGTCCCTTCCTGCAGCCACCTCAGCTTTGACTCTCAGCACTACTCTGGAGACGGCTTCTTCCTCACCTGGGACAACAGCTGCACCAACCAGCGC
This sequence comes from Anas acuta, assembly GCF_963932015.1. NCBI lineage: Eukaryota > Metazoa > Chordata > Aves > Anseriformes > Anatidae > Anas > Anas acuta. Next base: position 965,802 of record NC_089004.1, on the reverse strand, counting down.
TCTATCAACTGCCTCCACAGCTACAATCTCAAGCACCTCACCCACCGAGACAGGAGCTGCTGTCTCCACCACAGCTGTGGAAACATCTAGCAGTGAGAGCCAGGCCCCATCTGTTCCTACCACGACAGCTTCTCCCACTTCCACTCCACCACAAACTTCAGCTACTCAGGCAAAAAGTACAGGCCTCTCTACCGTGTCCGAAAACTCCAGCCCAGCTCTGCGAACAACCACAGAAGTCACTTGGAGCACAGCTGGCACATCCTCTACTGCTCTGCTAACTAGCACTCCGCCAGAGAGCTTAACCACTCCAACCACCATCCTCAGGGAAACGTCCACCTCTGCTACTGGGGCAACGTCCCTTCCTGCAGCCACCTCAGCTGTGACTCTCAGCACTACTCTGGAGACGGCTTCTTCCCCACCTGGGACAACAGCTGCACCAACCACCGCTCTATCAACTGCCTCCACAGCTACAATCTCAAGCACCTCACCCACCGAGACAGGAGCTGCTGTCTCCACAACAGCTGTGGAAACATCTAGCAGTGAGAGCCAGGCCACATCTGTTCCTACCACGACAGCTTCTCCCACTTCCACTCCACCACAAACTTCAGCTACTCAGGCAAAAAGTACAGGCCTCTCTACCGTGTCCGAAAACTCCAGCCCAGCTCTGCGAACAACCACAGAAGTCACTTGGAGCACAGCTGGCACATCCTCTACTGCTCTGCTAACTAGCACTCCGCCAGAGAGCTTAACCACTCCAACCACCATCCTCAGGGAAACGTCCACCTCTGCTATTGAGGCACGGTCCCTTCCTGCAGCCACCTCAGCTGTGACTCTCAGCACTACTCTGGAGACGGCTTCTTCCTCACCTGGGACAACAGCTGCACCAACCAGCGCTCTATCAACTGCCTCCACAGCTACAATCTCAAGCACCTCACCCACCGAGACAGGAGCTGCTGTCTCCACCACAGCTGTGGAAACATCTAGCAGTGAGAGCCAGGCCACATCTGTTCCTACCACGACAGCTTCTCCCACTTCCACTCCACCACAAACTTCAGTTACTCAGGCAAAAAGTACAGGCCTCTCTACCGTGTCCGAAAACTCCAGCCCAGCTCTGCGAACAACCACAGAAGTCACTTGGAGCACAGCTGGCACATCCTCTACTGCTCTGCTAACTAGCACTCCGCCAGAGAGCTTAACCACTCCAACCACCATCCTCAGGGAAACATCCACCTCTGCTACTGGGGCAACGTCCCTTCCTGCAGCCACCTCAGCTGTGACTCTCAGCACTACTCTGGAGACGGCTTCTTCCTCACCTGGGACAACAGCTGCACCAACCACCGCTCTATCAACTGCCTCCACAGCTACAATCTCAAGCACCTCACCCACCGAGACAGGAGCTGCTGTCTCCACCACAGCTGTGGAAACATCTAGCAGTGAGAGCCAGGCCACATCTGTTCCTACCACGACAGCTTCTCCCACTTCCACTCCACCACAAACTTCAGCTACTCAGGCAAAAAGTACAGGCCTCTCTACCGTGTCCGAAAACTCCAGCCCAGCTCTGCGAACAACCACAGAAGTCACTTGGAGCACAGCTGGCACATCCTCTACTGCTCTGCTAACTAGCACTCCGCCAGAGAGCTTAACCACTCCAACCACCATCCTCAGGGAAACGTCAAACTCTGCTACTGGGGCAACGTCCCTTCCTGCAGCCACCTCAGCTGTGACTCTCAGCACTACTCTGGAGACGGCTTCTTCGCCACCTGGGACAACAGCTGCACCAACCAGCGCTCTATCAACTGCCTCCACAGCTACAATCTCAAGCACCTCACCCACTGAGACAGGAGCTGCTGTCTCCACCACAGCTGTGGAAACATCTAGCAGGGAGAGCCAGGCCCCATCTGTTCCTACCACGAAAGCTTCTCCCACTTCCACTCCACCACAAACTTCAGCTACTCAGGCAAAAAGTACAGGCCTCTCTACCGTGTCCGAAAACTCCAGCCCAGCTCTGCGAACAACCACAGAAGTCACTTGGAGCACAGCTGGCATATCCTCTACCGCTCTGCAATCTAGCACTCCGCCAGGGACCTTAACCACTCCAACCACCATCCTCAGGGAAATGTCCACCTCTGCTATTGAGGCACGGTCCCTTCCTGCAGCCACCTCAGCTGTGACTCTCAGCACTACTCTGGAGACGGCTTCTTCCTCACCTGGGACAACAGCTGCACCAACCAGCGCTCTATCAACTGCCTCCACAGCTACAATCTCAAGCACCTCACCCACCGAGACAGGAGCTGCTGTCTCCACCACAGCTGTGGAAACATCTAGCAGTGAGAGCCAGGCCCCATCTGTTCCTACCACGACAGCTTCTCCCACTTCCACTCCACCACAAACTTCAGCTACTCAGGCAAAAAGTACAGGCCTCTCTACCGTGTCCGAAAACTCCAGCCCAGCTCTGCGAACAACCACAGAAGTCACTTGGAGCACAGCTGGCACATCCTCTACTGCTCTGCTAACTAGCACTCCGCCTGAGACCTTAACCACTCCAACCACCATCCTCAGGGAAACGTCCACCTCTGCTACTGGGGCAACGTCCCTTCCTGCAGCCACCTCAGCTGTGACTCTCAGCACTACTCTGGAGACGGCTTCTTCCTCACCTGGGACAACAGCTGCACCAACCAGCGCTCTATCAGCTGCCTCCACAGCTACAATCTCAAGCACCTCACCCACCGAGACAGGAGCTGCTGTCTCCACCACAGCTGTGGAAACATCTAGTAGGGAGAGCCAGGCCCCATCTGTTCCTACCACGACAGCTTCTCCCACTTCCACTCCACCACAAACTTCAGCTACTCAGGCAAAAAGTACAGGCCTCTCTACCGTGTCCGAAAACTCCAGCCCAGCTCTGCGAACAACCACAGAAGTCACTTGGAGCACAGCTGGCACATCCTCTACTGCTCTGCTAACTAGCACTCCGCCAGAGAGCTTAACCACTCCAACCACCATCCTCAGGGAAACGTCCACCTCTGCTACTGGGGCAACGTCCCTTCCTGCAGCCACCTCAGCTGTGACTCTCAGCACTACTCTGGAGACGGCTTCTTCCTCACCTGGGACAACAGCTGCACCAACCAGCGCTCTATCAACTGCCTCCACAGCTACAATCTCAAGCACCTCACCCACCGAGACAGGAGCTGCTGTCTCCACCACAGCTGTGGAAACATCTAGCAGGGAGAGCCAGGCCCCATCTGTTCCTACCACGACAGCTTCTCCCACTTCCACTCCACCACAAACTTCAGCTACTCAGGCAAAAAGTACAGGCCTCTCTACCATGTCCGAAAAATCCAGCCCAGCTCTGGGAACTACCACAGAAGTCACTTGGAGCACAGCTGGCACATCCTCTACTGCTCTGCTAACTAGCACTCCGCCAGAGAGCTTAACCACTCCAACCACCATCCTCAGGGAAACGTCCACCTCTGCTACTGGGGCAACGTCCCTTCCTGCAGCCACCTCAGCTGTGACTCTCAGCACTACTCTGGAGACGGCTGCTTCCTCACCTGGGACAACAGCTGCACCAACCAGCGCTCTATCAACTGCCTCCACAGCTACAATCTCAAGCACCTCACCCACCGAGACAGGAGCTGCTGTCTCCACCACAGCTGTGGAAACATCTAGCAGTGAGAGCCAGGCCACATCTGTTCCTACCACGACAGCTTCTCCCACTTCCACTCCACCACAAACTTCAGCTACTCAGGCAAAAAGTACAGGCCTCTCTACCATGTCCGAAAACTCCAGCCCAACTCTGGGAACAACCACAGAAGTCACTTGGAGCACAGCTGGCACATCCTCTACTGCTCTGCTAACTAGCACTCCGCCAGAGACCTTAACCACTCCAACCAGCATCCTCAGGGAAACGTCCACCTCTGCTACTGGGGCAACGTCTCTTCCTGCAGCCACCTCAGCTGTGACTCTCAGCACTACTCTGGAGACGGTTTCTTCCTCACCTGGGACAACAGCTGCACCAACCAGCGCTCTATCAACTGCCTCCACAGCTACAATCTCAAGCACCTCACCCACCGAGACAGGAGCTGCTGTCTCCACCACAGCTGTGGAAACATCTAGCAGTGAGAGCCAGGCCACATCTGTTCCTACCACGACAGCTTCTCCCACTTCCACTCCACCAGAAACTTCAGCTACTCAGGCAAAAAGTACAGGCCTCTCTACCATGTCCGAAAACTCCAGCCCAGCTCTGGGAACAACCACAGAAGTCACTTGGAGCACAGCTGGCACATCCTCTACTGCTCTGCTAAGTAGCACTCCGCCAGAGACCTTAACCACTCCAACCAGCATCCTCAGGGAAACGTCCACCTCTGCTACTGGGGCAACGTCTCTTCCTGCAGCCACCTCAGCTGTGACTCTCAGCACTACTCTGGAGACGGCTTCTTCCTCACCTGGGACAACAGCTGCACCAACCAGCGCTCTATCAACTGCCTCCACAGCTACAATCTCAAGCACCTCACCCACCGAGACAGGAGCTGCTGTCTCCACCACAGCTGTGGAAACATCTAGCAGTGAGAGCCAGGCCACATCTGTTCCTACCACGACAGCTTCTCCCACTTCCACTCCACCACAAACTTCAGCTACTCAGGCAAAAAGTACAGGCCTCTCTACCATGTCCGAAAACTCCAGCCCAGCTCTGGGAACAACCACAGAAGTCACTTGGAGCACAGCTGGCACATCCTCTACTGCTCTGCTAAGTAGCACTCCGCCAGAGACCTTAACCACTCCAACCAGCATCCTCAGGGAAACGTCCACCTCTGCTACTGGGGCAACGTCTCTTCCTGCAGCCACCTCAGCTGTGACTCTCAGCACTACTCTGGAGACGGCTTCTTCCTCACCTGGGACAACAGCTGCACCAACCAGCGCTCTATCAACTGCCTCCACAGCTACAATCTCAAGCACCTCACCCACCGAGACAGGAGCTGCTGTCTCCACCACAGCTGTGGAAACATCTAGCAGTGAGAGCCAGGCCACATCTGTTCCTACCACGACAGCTTCTCCCACTTCCACTCCACCACAAACTTCAGCTACTCAGGCAAAAAGTACAGGCCTCTCTACCATGTCCGAAAACTCCAGCCCAGCTCTGGGAACAACCACAGAAGTCACTTGGAGCACAGCTGGCACATCCTCTACTGCTCTGCTAACTAGCACTCCGCCAGAGACCTTAACCACTCCAACCAGCATCCTCAGGGAAACGTCCACCTCTGCTACTGGGGCAACGTCTCTTCCTGCAGCCACCTCAGCTGTGACTCTCAGCACTACTCTGGAGACGGTTTCTTCCTCACCTGGGACAACAGCTGCTACATCAATTATATCTCTGGCCACAATCACTCCTCGAGAGACTGTAAGGAGTCCAGTGACAAACCAAATGGAAAGTACTTCTCATCTAATAACTACCACTGCAGGTCCTGAGCATTTCACCATCAACTTCACCATCACCAATCTCCCCTACGATTCCAACCTGGCCACTCCAAACTCGGCAAGGCTCAACACTACCCGGAGAGTCATGACCACCTTGGTAGGTAGCCCACGGCAGTGCCACGGCCAGGCCTCCTGCTGGCCCCTGCACCGGCTGGAGTGCAGGGAGAGGCACAGGGCTCACTTGTGAAACCTCTCTCGTTGGCAGCTCAACCGCCTTCTGAAGGATAGCAGCATTGGCCCCGCTTTTCTTGCATGTGGAACGACGGCCTTCAGGTATGGGGGGAGCCCGAGTGTCCCTCTGCAGGTCCCATGAGTACTGGGTAGCCCGTCCCGCTTCTGCTCTCCCCGCCAGCAGGATGGAGCAGGCACCATCTCCCTGCTGCCCTCCTCCCTCAGGGCCTCCCGTCGCTGCCCTCCCTCTCACTTGTGGGTCACAGCGTAGCCCCGAGAACGACTCCAAAGCCTGACCTTGCCCGGTGCTTTCTGACAAACGCCACAGGTTTAGAGGAGGCAGGAGAGGAAGGGCAGGCCGGCCGTGCCTGACGGCGGAATACAGAACACACATGCCCCACAAAGAATCACGGAATTTCTAGGTTGGGAAAGACCTCAAGATCGTCGAGTCCAACCTCTGACCTAACACTAACAGTCCCCACTAAACCATATCCCAAAGCTCTACATCTAAACGTGTTTTAAAGACTTCCAGGGATGGTGACTCCACCACTTCCAAGGGCAGCCTGTTCCAATGTCTAACAACCCTTTCGGTAAAGAAGTTCTTCCTAAGATCCAACCTAAAACTCCCCTGACGCAACTTAAGCCCATTCCCCCTCGTCCTGTCACCAGGCACGTGGGAGAACAGACCAAACCCCACCTCGCCACAGCCTCCTTTGAGGTACCTGTAGAGAGCGATAAGGTCGCCCCTGAGCCTCCTTTTCTCCAGGCTGAACAAACCCAGCTCCCTCAGCCGCTCCTCGTAGGAATGGTTCTACAGGCCCCTCACCAGCTTTGTCGCCCTTCTCTGGACAAAGAAGTGGCTGCAGGAGCCCCAGGGCCTCAGCTTGCAGTGACAGGGCACAGAAGAGGGGCGCTCAGGCACGGGTTTGTGTTTTCCAGGCCAGTGGGGCGAGGGGACAACACAGGCGTGGACGCCGTCTGCACCTACACAAAGGAGCCCTCCGCGCCAGGCTTGGACAGGGTGGCCCTTTACCACGAAGTGAGCAACAAGACCGGAGGCATCTCGCGCCTGGGCCCCTACAACCTGGACAGAGACAGCCTCTACGTCAACGGTGACCAAGGCCTCTCCCTCTGCCTTCCTGCGGCTGCCTTCCCCAGCCCTCGCCCGTCCCCTTTCCCGACTCCAGCTCATCCCTCTCTCCCCCTTTTTCCAGGTTACAACGAACCACCAGTCACACCCAGTGAGTACCTCGCAGCAACGACATGGACCCCGAGGGCAACCAGCGCCTCGCGAACCGCTTCCCCCGGGCAGGGGTGGTTGTGGGGCTGGGCTCGCAAACCCTGTCACAAGCGGGGAGCCTGCCAGCCTTCCCCATCGTGACTAGTGCCAGGGAGGAGGGCTGGCTGGCCAGAGACCTCTGCGCTTGTCCACCCAGTGCCTCCACAGCCTGGCTCCTGCGCCATCTCACTGCGCGTCCATGCTTCTTGCAGCTCCCACTCATCCACCAACGACCACTGCAGGCCCCGAGCGTTTCACCATCAACTTCACCATCACCAATCTCCCCTACGATTCCAACCTGGCCACTCCAAACTCGGCAAGGCTCAACACTACCCGGAGAGTCATGACCACCTTGGTAGGTAGCCCACGGCAGTGCCACGGCCAGGCCTCCTGCTGGCCCCTGCACCGGCTGGAGTGCAGGGAGAGGCACAGGGCTCACTTGTGAAACCTCTCTCGTTGGCAGCTCAACCGCCTTCTGAAGGATAGCAGCATTGGCCCCGCTTTTCTTGCATGTGGAACGACGGCCTTCAGGTATGGGGGGAGCCCGAGTGTCCCTCTGCAGGTCCCATGAGTACTGGGTAGCCCGTCCCGCTTCTGCTCTCCCCGCCAGCAGGATGGAGCAGGCACCATCTCCCTGCTGCCCTCCTCCCTCAGGGCCTCCCGTCGCTGCCCTCCCTCTCACTTGTGGGTCACAGCGTAGCCCCGAGAACGACTCCAAAGCCTGACCTTGCCCGGTGCTTTCTGACAAACGCCACAGGTTTAGAGGAGGCAGGAGAGGAAGGGCAGGCCGGCCGTGCCTGACGGCGGAATACAGAACACACATGCCCCACAAAGAATCACGGAATTTCTAGGTTGGGAAAGACCTCAAGATCGTCGAGTCCAACCTCTGACCTAACACTAACAGTCCCCACTAAACCATATCCCAAAGCTCTACATCTAAACGTGTTTTAAAGACTTCCAGGGATGGTGACTCCACCACTTCCAAGGGCAGCCTGTTCCAATGTCTAACAACCCTTTCGGTAAAGAAGTTCTTCCTAAGATCCAACCTAAAACTCCCCTGACGCAACTTAAGCCCATTCCCCCTCGTCCTGTCACCAGGCACGTGGGAGAACAGACCAAACCCCACCTCGCCACAGCCTCCTTTGAGGTACCTGTAGAGAGCGATAAGGTCGCCCCTGAGCCTCCTTTTCTCCAGGCTGAACAAACCCAGCTCCCTCAGCCGCTCCTCGTAGGACTTGTTCTACAGGCCCCTCACCAGCTTTGTCGCCCTTCTCTGGACAAAGAAGTGGCTGCAGGAGCCCCAGGGCCTCAGCTTGCAGTGACAGGGCACAGAAGAGGGGCGCTCAGGCACGGGTTTGTGTTTTCCAGGCCAGTGGGGCGAGGGGACAACACAGGCGTGGACGCCGTCTGCACCTACACAAAGGAGCCCTCCGCGCCAGGCTTGGACAGGGTGGCCCTTTACCACGAAGTGAGCAACAAGACCGGAGGCATCTCGCGCCTGGGCCCCTACAACCTGGACAGAGACAGCCTCTACGTCAACGGTGACCAAGGCCTCTCCCTCTGCCTTCCTGCGGCTGCCTTCCCCAGCCCTCGCCCGTCCCCTTTCCCGACTCCAGCTCATCCCTCTCTCCCCCTTTTTCCAGGTTACAACGAACCACCAGTCACACCCAGTGAGTACCTCGCAGCAACGAGATGGACCCCGAGGGCAACCAGCGCCTCGCGAACCGCTTCCCCCGGGCAGGGGTGGTTGTGGGGCTGGGCTCGCAAACCCTGTCACAAGCGGGGAGCCTGCCAGCCTTCCCCATCGTGACTAGTGCCAGGGAGGAGGGCTGGCTGGCCAGAGACCTCTGCGCTTGTCCACCCAGTGCCTCCACAGCCTGGCTCCTGCGCCATCTCACTGCGCGTCCATGCTTCTTGCAGCTCCCACTCATCCACCAACGACCACTGCAGGCCCCGAGCGTTTCACCATCAACTTCACCATCACCAATCTCCCCTACGATTCCAACCTGGCCACTCCAAACTCGGCAAGGCTCAACACTACCCGGAGAGTCATGACCACCTTGGTAGGTAGCCTACGGCAGTGCCACGGCCAGGCCTCCTGCTGGCCCCTGCACCGGCTGGAGTGCAGGGAGAGGCACAGGGCTCACTTGTGAAACCTCTCTCGTTGGCAGCTCAACCGCCTTCTGAAGGATAGCAGCATTGGCCCCGCTTTTCTTGCATGTGGAACGACGGCCTTCAGGTATGGGGGGAGCCCGAGTGTCCCTCTGCAGGTCCCATGAGTACTGGGTAGCCCGTCCCGCTTCTGCTCTCCCCGCCAGCAGGATGGAGCAGGCACCATCTCCCTGCTGCCCTCCTCCCTCAGGGCCTCCCGTCGCTGCCCTCCCTCTCACTTGTGGGTCACAGCGTAGCCCCGAGAACGACTCCAAAGCCTGACCTTGCCCGGTGCTTTCTGACAAACGCCACAGGTTTAGAGGAGGCAGGAGAGGAAGGGCAGGCCGGCCGTGCCTGACGGCGGAATACAGAACACACATGCCCCACAAAGAATCACGGAATTTCTAGGTTGGGAAAGACCTCAAGATCGTCGAGTCCAACCTCTGACCTAACACTAACAGTCCCCACTAAACCATATCCCAAAGCTCTACATCTAAACGTGTTTTAAAGACTTCCAGGGATGGTGACTCCACCACTTCCAAGGGCAGCCTGTTCCAATGTCTAACAACCCTTTCGGTAAAGAAGTTCTTCCTAAGATCCAACCTAAAACTCCCCTGACGCAACTTAAGCCCATTCCCCCTCGTCCTGTCACCAGGCACGTGGGAGAACAGACCAAACCCCACCTCGCCACAGCCTCCTTTGAGGTACCTGTAGAGAGCGATAAGGTCGCCCCTGAGCCTCCTTTTCTCCAGGCTGAACAAACCCAGCTCCCTCAGCCGCTCCTCGTAGGACTTGTTCTACAGGCCCCTCACCAGCTTTGTCGCCCTTCTCTGGACAAAGAAGTGGCTGCAGGAGCCCCAGGGCCTCAGCTTGCAGTGACAGGGCACAGAAGAGGGGCGCTCAGGCACGGGTTTGTGTTTTCCAGGCCAGTGGGGCGAGGGGACAACACAGGCGTGGACGCCGTCTGCACCTACACAAAGGAGCCCTCCGCGCCAGGCTTGGACAGGGTGGCCCTTTACCACGAAGTGAGCAACAAGACCGGAGGCATCTCGCGCCTGGGCCCCTACAACCTGGACAGAGACAGCCTCTACGTCAACGGTGACCAAGGCCTCTCCCTCTGCCTTCCTGCGGCTGCCTTCCCCAGCCCTCGCCCGTCCCCTTTCCCGACTCCAGCTCATCCCTCTCTCCCCCTTTTTCCAGGTTACAACGAACCACCAGTCACACCCAGTGAGTACCTCGCAGCAACGAGATGGACCCCGAGGGCAACCAGCGCCTCGCGAACCGCTTCCCCCGGGCAGGGGTGGTTGTGGGGCTGGGCTCGCAAACCCTGTCACAAGCGGGGAGCCTGCCAGCCTTCCCCATCGTGACTAGTGCCAGGGAGGAGGGCTGGCTGGCCAGAGACCTCTGCGCTTGTCCACCCAGTGCCTCCACAGCCTGGCTCCTGCGCCATCTCACTGCGCGTCCATGCTTCTTGCAGCTCCCACTCATCCACCAACGACCACTGCAGGCCCCGAGCGTTTCACCATCAACTTCACCATCACCAATCTCCCCTACGATTCCAACCTGGCCACTCCAAACTCGGCAAGGCTCAACACTACCCGGAGAGTCATGACCACCTTGGTAGGTAGCCCACGGCAGTGCCACGGCCAGGCCTCCTGCTGGCCCCTGCACCGGCTGGAGTGCAGGGAGAGGCACAGGGCTCACTTGTGAAACCTCTCTCGTTGGCAGCTCAACCGCCTTCTGAAGGATAGCAGCATTGGCCCCGCTTTTCTTGCATGTGGAACGACGGCCTTCAGGTATGGGGGGAGCCCGAGTGTCCCTCTGCAGGTCCCATGAGTACTGGGTAGCCCGTCCCGCTTCTGCTCTCCCCGCCAGCAGGATGGAGCAGGCACCATCTCCCTGCTGCCCTCCTCCCTCAGGGCCTCCCGTCGCTGCCTTCCCTCTCACTTGTGGGTCACAGCGTAGCCCCGAGAACGACTCCAAAGCCTGACCTTGCCCGGTGCTTTCTGACAAACGCCACAGGTTTAGAGGAGGCAGGAGAGGAAGGGCAGGCCGGCCGTGCCTGACGGCGGAATACAGAACACACATGCCCCACAAAGAATCACGGAATTTCTAGGTTGGGAAAGACCTCAAGATCGTCGAGTCCAACCTCTGACCTAACACTAACAGTCCCCACTAAACCATATCCCAAAGCTCTACATCTAAACGTGTTTTAAAGACTTCCAGGGATGGTGACTCCACCACTTCCAAGGGCAGCCTGTTCCAATGTCTAACAACCCTTTCGGTAAAGAAGTTCTTCCTAAGATCCAACCTAAAACTCCCCTGACGCAACTTAAGCCCATTCCCCCTCGTCCTGTCACCAGGCACGTGGGAGAACAGACCAAACCCCACCTCGCCACAGCCTCCTTTGAGGTACCTGTAGAGAGCGATAAGGTCGCCCCTGAGCCTCCTTTTCTCTAGGCTGAACAAACCCAGCTCCCTCAGCCGCTCCTCGTAGGACTTGTTCTACAGGCCCCTCACCAGCTTTGTCGCCCTTCTCTGGACAAAGAAGTGGCTGCAGGAGCCCCAGGGCCTCAGCTTGCAGTGACAGGGCACAGAAGAGGGGCGCTCAGGCACGGGTTTGTGTTTTCCAGGCCAGTGGGGCGAGGGGACAACACAGGCGTGGACGCCGTCTGCACCTACACAAAGGAGCCCTCCGCGCCAGGCTTGGACAGGGTGGCCCTTTACCACGAAGTGAGCAACAAGACCGGAGGCATCTCGCGCCTGGGCCCCTACAACCTGGACAGAGACAGCCTCTACGTCAACGGTGACCAAGGCCTCTCCCTCTGCCTTCCTGCGGCTGCCTTCCCCAGCCCTCGCCCGTCCCCTTTCCCGACTCCAGCTCATCCCTCTCTCCCCCTTTTTCCAGGTTACAACGAACCACCAGTCACACCCAGTGAGTACCTCGCAGCAACGAGATGGACCCCGAGGGCAACCAGCGCCTCGCGAACCGCTTCCCCCGGGCAGGGGTGGTTGTGGGGCTGGGCTCGCAAACCCTGTCACAAGCGGGGAGCCTGCCAGCCTTCCCCATCGTGACTAGTGCCAGGGAGGAGGGCTGGCTGGCCAGAGACCTCTGCGCTTGTCCACCCAGTGCCTCCACAGCCTGGCTCCTGCGCCATCTCACTGTGTGTCCATGCTTCTTGCAGCTCCCACTCATCCACCAACGACCACTGCAGGCCCCGAGCGTTTCACCATCAACTTCACCATCACCAATCTCCCCTACGATTCCAACCTGGCCACTCCAAACTCGGCAAGGCTCAACACTACCCGGAGAGTCATGACCACCTTGGTAGGTAGCCCACGGCAGTGCCACGGCCAGGCCTCCTGCTGGCCCCTGCACCGGCTGGAGTGCAGGGAGAGGCACAGGGCTCACTTGTGAAACCTCTCTCGTTGGCAGCTCAACCGCCTTCTGAAGGATAGCAGCATTGGCCCCGCTTTTCTTGCATGTGGAACGACGGCCTTCAGGTATGGGGGGAGCCCGAGTGTCCCTCTGCAGGTCCCATGAGTACTGGGTAGCCCGTCCCGCTTCTGCTCTCCCCGCCAGCAGGATGGAGCAGGCACCATCTCCCTGCTGCCCTCCTCCCTCAGGGCCTCCCGTCGCTGCCCTCCCTCTCACTTGTGGGTCACAGCGTAGCCCCGAGAACGACTCCAAAGCCTGACCTTGCCCGGTGCTTTCTGACAAACGCCACAGGTTTAGAGGAGGCAGGAGAGGAAGGGCAGGCCGGCCGTGCCTGACGGCGGAATACAGAACACACATGCCCCACAAAGAGTCACGGAATTTCTAGGTTGGGAAAGACCTCAAGATCGTCGAGTCCAACCTCTGACCTAACACTAACAGTCCCCACTAAACCATATCCCAAAGCTCTACATCTAAACGTGTTTCAAAGACTTCCAGGGATGGTGACTCCACCACTTCCAAGGGCAGCCTGTTCCAATGTCTAACAACCCTTTCGGTAAAGAAGTTCTTCCTAAGATCCAACCTAAAACTCCCCTGACGCAACTTAAGCCCATTCCCCCTCGTCCTGTCACCAGGCACGTGGGAGAACAGACCAAACCCCACCTCGCCACAGCCTCCTTTGAGGTACCTGTAGAGAGCGATAAGGTCGCCCCTGAGCCTCCTTTTCTCCAGGCTGAACAAACCCAGCTCCCTCAGCCGCTCCTCGTAGGACTTGTTCTACAGGCCCCTCACCAGCTTTGTCGCCCTTCTCTGGACAAAGAAGTGGCTGCAGGAGCCCCAGGGCCTCAGCTTGCAGTGACAGGGCACAGAAGAGGGGCGCTCAGGCACGGGTTTGTGTTTTCCAGGCCAGTGGGGCGAGGGGACAACACAGGCGTGGACGCCGTCTGCACCTACACAAAGGAGCCCTCCGCGCCAGGCTTGGACAGGGTGGCCCTTTACCACGAAGTGAGCAACAAGACCGGAGGCATCTCGCGCCTGGGCCCCTACAACCTGGACAGAGACAGCCTCTACGTCAACGGTGACCAAGGCCTCTCCCTCTGCCTTCCTGCGGCTGCCTTCCCCAGCCCTCGCCCGTCCCCTTTCCCGACTCCAGCTCATCCCTCTCTCCCCCTTTTTCCAGGTTACAACGAACCACCAGTCACACCCAGTGAGTACCTCGCAGCAACGACATGGACCCCGAGGGCAACCAGCGCCTCGCGAACCGCTTCCCCCGGGCAGGGGTGGTTGTGGGGCTGGGCTCGCAAACCCTGTCACAAGCGGGGAGCCTGCCAGCCTTCCCCATCGTGACTAGTGCCAGGGAGGAGGGCTGGCTGGCCAGAGACCTCTGCGCTTGTCCACCCAGTGCCTCCACAGCCTGGCTCCTGCGCCATCTCACTGCGCGTCCATGCTTCTTGCAGCTCCCACTCATCCACCAACGACCACTGCAGGCCCCGAGCGTTTCACCATCAACTTCACCATCACCAATCTCCCCTACGATTCCAACCTGGCCACTCCAAACTCGGCAAGGCTCAACACTACCCGGAGAGTCATGACCACCTTGGTAGGTAGCCCACGGCAGTGCCACAGCCAGGCCTCCTGCTGGCCCCTGCACCGGCTGGAGTGCAGGGAGAGGCACAGGGCTCACTTGTGAAACCTCTCTCGTTGGCAGCTCAACCGCCTTCTGAAGGATAGCAGCATTGGCCCCGCTTTTCTTGCATGTGGAACGACGGCCTTCAGGTATGGGGGGAGCCCGAGTGTCCCTCTGCAGGTCCCATGAGTACTGGGTAGCCCGTCCCGCTTCTGCTCTCCCCGCCAGCAGGATGGAGCAGGCACCATCTCCCTGCTGCCCTCCTCCCTCAGGGCCTCCCGTCGCTGCCCTCCCTCTCACTTGTGGGTCACAGCGTAGCCCCGAGAACAACTCCAAAGCCTGACCTTGCCCGGTGCTTTCTGACAAACGCCACAGGTTTAGAGGAGGCAGGAGAGGAAGGGCAGGCCGGCCGTGCCTGACGGCGGAATACAGAACACACATGCCCCACAAAGAGTCACGGAATTTCTAGGTTGGGAAAGACCTCAAGATCGTCGAGTCCAACCTCTGACCTAACACTAACAGTCCCCACTAAACCATATCCCAAAGCTCTACATCTAAACGTTTTTTAAAGACTTCCAGGGATGGTGACTCCACCACTTCCAAGGGCAGCCTGTTCCAATGTCTAACAACCCTTTCGGTAAAGAAGTTCTTCCTAAGATCCAACCTAAAACTCCCCTGACGCAACTTAAGCCCATTCCCCCTCGTCCTGTCACCAGGCACGTGGGAGAACAGACCAAACCCCACCTCGCCACAGCCTCCTTTGAGGTACCTGTAGAGAGCGATAAGGTCGCCCCTGAGCCTCCTTTTCTCCAGGCTGAACAAACCCAGCTCCCTCAGCCGCTCCTCGTAGGACTTGTTCTACAGGCCCCTCACCAGCTTTGTCGCCCTTCTCTGGACAAAGAAGTGGCTGCAGGAGCCCCAGGGCCTCAGCTTGCAGTGACAGGGCACAGAAGAGGGGCGCTCAGGCACGGGTTTGTGTTTTCCAGGCCAGTGGGGCGAGGGGACAACACAGGCGTGGACGCCGTCTGCACCTACACAAAGGAGCCCTCCGCGCCAGGCTTGGACAGGGTGGCCCTTTACCACGAAGTGAGCAACAAGACCGGAGGCATCTCGCGCCTGGGCCCCTACAACCTGGACAGAGACAGCCTCTACGTCAACGGTGACCAAGGCCTCTCCCTCTGCCTTCCTGCGGCTGCCTTCCCCAGCCCTCGCCCGTCCCCTTTCCCGACTCCAGCTCATCCCTCTCTCCCCCTTTTTCCAGGTTACAACGAACCACCAGTCACACCCAGTGAGTACCTCGCAGCAACGAGATGGACCCCGAGGGCAACCAGCGCCTCGCGAACCGCTTCCCCCGGGCAGGGGTGGTTGTGGGGCTGGGCTCGCAAACCCTGTCACAAGCGGGGAGCCTGCCAGCCTTCCCCATCGTGACTAGTGCCAGGGAGGAGGGCTGGCTGGCCAGAGACCTCTGCGCTTGTCCACCCAGTGCCTCCACAGCCTGGCTCCTGCGCCATCTCACTGCGTGTCCATGCTTCTTGCAGCTCCCACTCATCCACCAATGACCACTGCAGGCCCCGAGCGTTTCACCATCAACTTCACCATCACCAATCTCCCCTACGATTCCAACCTGGCCACTCCAAACTCGGCAAGGCTCAACACTACCCGGAGAGTCATGACCACCTTGGTAGGTAGCCCACGGCAGTGCCACGGCCAGGCCTCCTGCTGGCCCCTGCACCGGCTGGAGTGCAGGGAGAGGCACAGGGCTCACTTGTGAAACCTCTCTCGTTGGCAGCTCAACCGCCTTCTGAAGGATAGCAGCATTGGCCCTGCTTTTCTTGCATGTGGAACGACGGCCTTCAGGTATGGGGGGAGCCCGAGTGTCCCTCTGCAGGTCCCATGAGTACTGGGTAGCCCGTCCCGCTTCTGCTCTCCCCGCCAGCAGGATGGAGCAGGCACCATCTCCCTGCTGCCCTCCTCCCTCAGGGCCTCCCGTCGCTGCCCTCCCTCTCACTTGTGGGTCACAGCGTAGCCCCGAGAACGACTCCAAAGCCTGACCTTGCCCGGTGCTTTCTGACAAACGCCACAGGTTTAGAGGAGGCAGGAGAGGAAGGGCAGGCCGGCCGTGCCTGACGGCGGAATACAGAACACACATGCCCCACAAAGAATCACGGAATTTCTAGGTTGGGAAAGACCTCAAGATCGTCGAGTCCAACCTCTGACCTAACACTAACAGTCCCCACTAAACCATATCCCAAAGCTCTACATCTAAACGTGTTTTAAAGACTTCCAGGGATGGTGACTCCACCACTTCCAAGGGCAGCCTGTTCCAATGTCTAACAACCCTTTCGGTAAAGAAGTTCTTCCTAAGATCCAACCTAAAACTCCCCTGACGCAACTTAAGCCCATTCCCCCTCGTCCTGTCACCAGGCACGTGGGAGAACAGACCAAACCCCACCTCGCCACAGCCTCCTTTGAGGTACCTGTAGAGAGCGATAAGGTCGCCCCTGAGCCTCCTTTTCTCCAGGCTGAACAAACCCAGCTCCCTCAGCCGCTCCTCGTAGGACTTGTTCTACAGGCCCCTCACCAGCTTTGTCGCCCTTCTCTGGACAAAGAAGTGGCTGCAGGAGCCCCAGGGCCTCAGCTTGCAGTGACAGGGCACAGAAGAGGGGCGCTCAGGCACGGGTTTGTGTTTTCCAGGCCAGTGGGGCGAGGGGACAACACAGGCGTGGACGCCGTCTGCACCTACACAAAGGAGCCCTCCGCGCCAGGCTTGGACAGGGTGGCCCTTTACCACGAAGTGAGCAACAAGACCGGAGGCATCTCGCGCCTGGGCCCCTACAACCTGGACAGAGACAGCCTCTACGTCAACGGTGACCAAGGCCTCTCCCTCTGCCTTCCTGCGGCTGCCTTCCCCAGCCCTCGCCCGTCCCCTTTCCCGACTCCAGCTCATCCCTCTCTCCCCCTTTTTCCAGGTTACAACGAACCACCAGTCACACCCAGTGAGTACCTCGCAGCAATGAGATGGACCCCGAGGGCAACCAGCGCCTCGCGAACCGCTTCTCCCGGGCAGGGGTGGTTGTGGGGCTGGGCTCGCAAACCCTGTCACAAGCGGGGAGCCTGCCAGCCTTCCCCATCGTGACTAGTGCCAGGGAGGAGGGCTGGCTGGCCAGAGACCTCTGCGCTTGTCCACCCAGTGCCTCCACAGCCTGGCTCCTGCGCCATCTCACTGCGCGTCCATGCTTCTTGCAGCTCCCACTCATCCACCAACGACCACTGCAGGCCCCGAGCGTTTCACCATCAACTTCACCATCACCAATCTCCCCTACGATTCCAACCTGGCCACTCCAAACTCGGCAAGGCTCAACACTACCCGGAGAGTCATGACCACCTTGGTAGGTAGCCCACGGCAGTGCCACAGCCAGGCCTCCTGCTGGCCCCTGCACCGGCTGGAGTGCAGGGAGAGGCACAGGGCTCACTTGTGAAACCTCTCTCGTTGGCAGCTCAACCGCCTTCTGAAGGATAGCAGCATTGGCCCCGCTTTTCTTGCATGTGGAACGACGGCCTTCAGGTATGGGGGGAGCCCGAGTGTCCCTCTGCAGGTCCCATGAGTACTGGGTAGCCCGTCCCGCTTCTGCTCTCCCCGCCAGCAGGATGGAGCAGGCACCATCTCCCTGCTGCCCTCCTCCCTCAGGGCCTCCCGTCGCTGCCCTCCCTCTCACTTGTGGGTCACAGCGTAGCCCCGAGAACGACTCCAAAGCCTGACCTTGCCCGGTGCTTTCTGACAAACGCCACAGGTTTAGAGGAGGCAGGAGAGGAAGGGCAGGCCGGCCGTGCCTGACGGCGGAATACAGAACACACATGCCCCACAAAGAGTCACGGAATTTCTAGGTTGGGAAAGACCTCAAGATCGTCGAGTCCAACCTCTGACCTAACACTAACAGTCCCCACTAAACCATATCCCAAAGCTCTACATCTAAACGTTTTTTAAAGACTTCCAGGGATGGTGACTCCACCACTTCCAAGGGCAGCCTGTTCCAATGTCTAACAACCCTTTCGGTAAAGAAGTTCTTCCTAAGATCCAACCTAAAACTCCCCTGACGCAACTTAAGCCCATTCCCCCTCGTCCTGTCACCAGGCACGTGGGAGAACAGACCAAACCCCACCTCGCCACAGCCTCCTTTGAGGTACCTGTAGAGAGCGATAAGGTCGCCCCTGAGCCTCCTTTTCTCCAGGCTGAACAAACCCAGCTCCCTCAGCCGCTCCTCGTAGGACTTGTTCTACAGGCCCCTCACCAGCTTTGTCGCCCTTCTCTGGACAAAGAAGTGGCTGCAGGAGCCCCAGGGCCTCAGCTTGCAGTGACAGGGCACAGAAGAGGGGCGCTCAGGCACGGGTTTGTGTTTTCCAGGCCAGTGGGGCGAGGGGACAACACAGGCGTGGACGCCGTCTGCACCTACACAAAGGAGCCCTCCGCGCCAGGCTTGGACAGGGTGGCCCTTTACCACGAAGTGAGCAACAAGACCGGAGGCATCTCGCGCCTGGGCCCCTACAACCTGGACAGAGACAGCCTCTACGTCAACGGTGACCAAGGCCTCTCCCTCTGCCTTCCTGCGGCTGCCTTCCCCAGCCCTCGCCCGTCCCCTTTCCCGACTCCAGCTCATCCCTCTCTCCCCCTTTTTCCAGGTTACAACGAACCACCAGTCACACCCAGTGAGTACCTCGCAGCAACGAGATGGACCCCGAGGGCAACCAGCGCCTCGCGAACCGCTTCCCCCGGGCAGGGGTGGTTGTGGGGCTGGGCTCGCAAACCCTGTCACAAGCGGGGAGCCTGCCAGCCTTCCCCATCGTGACTAGTGCCAGGGAGGAGGGCTGGCTGGCCAGAGACCTCTGCGCTTGTCCACCCAGTGCCTCCACAGCCTGGCTCCTGCGCCATCTCACTGCGTGTCCATGCTTCTTGCAGCTCCCACTCATCCACCAACGACCACTGCAGGCCCCGAGCGTTTCACCATCAACTTCACCATCACCAATCTCCCCTACGATTCCAACCTGGCCACTCCAAACTCGGCAAGGCTCAACACTACCCGGAGAGTCATGACCACCTTGGTAGGTAGCCCACGGCAGTGCCACGGCCAGGCCTCCTGCTGGCCCCTGCACCGGCTGGAGTGCAGGGAGAGGCACAGGGCTCACTTGTGAAACCTCTCTCGTTGGCAGCTCAACCGCCTTCTGAAGGATAGCAGCATTGGCCCTGCTTTTCTTGCATGTGGAACGACGGCCTTCAGGTATGGGGGGAGCCCGAGTGTCCCTCTGCAGGTCCCATGAGTACTGGGTAGCCCGTCCCGCTTCTGCTCTCCCCGCCAGCAGGATGGAGCAGGCACCATCTCCCTGCTGCCCTCCTCCCTCAGGGCCTCCCGTCGCTGCCCTCCCTCTCACTTGTGGGTCACAGCGTAGCCCCGAGAACGACTCCAAAGCCTGACCTTGCCCGGTGCTTTCTGACAAACGCCACAGGTTTAGAGGAGGCAGGAGAGGAAGGGCAGGCCGGCCGTGCCTGACGGCGGAATACAGAACACACATGCCCCACAAAGAATCACGGAATTTCTAGGTTGGGAAAGACCTCAAGATCGTCGAGTCCAACCTCTGACCTAACACTAACAGTCCCCACTAAACCATATCCCAAAGCTCTACATCTAAACGTGTTTTAAAGACTTCCAGGGATGGTGACTCCACCACTTCCAAGGGCAGCCTGTTCCAATGTCTAACAACCCTTTCGGTAAAGAAGTTCTTCCTAAGATCCAACCTAAAACTCCCCTGACGCAACTTAAGCCCATTCCCCCTCGTCCTGTCACCAGGCACGTGGGAGAACAGACCAAACCCCACCTCGCCACAGCCTCCTTTGAGGTACCTGTAGAGAGCGATAAGGTCGCCCCTGAGCCTCCTTTTCTCCAGGCTGAACAAACCCAGCTCCCTCAGCCGCTCCTCGTAGGACTTGTTCTACAGGCCCCTCACCAGCTTTGTCGCCCTTCTCTGGACAAAGAAGTGGCTGCAGGAGCCCCAGGGCCTCAGCTTGCAGTGACAGGGCACAGAAGAGGGGCGCTCAGGCACGGGTTTGTGTTTTCCAGGCCAGTGGGGCGAGGGGACAACACAGGCGTGGACGCCGTCTGCACCTACACAAAGGAGCCCTCCGCGCCAGGCTTGGACAGGGTGGCCCTTTACCACGAAGTGAGCAACAAGACCGGAGGCATCTCGCGCCTGGGCCCCTACAACCTGGACAGAGACAGCCTCTACGTCAACGGTGACCAAGGCCTCTCCCTCTGCCTTCCTGCGGCTGCCTTCCCCAGCCCTCGCCCGTCCCCTTTCCCGACTCCAGCTCATCCCTCTCTCCCCCTTTTTCCAGGTTACAACGAACCACCAGTCACACCCAGTGAGTACCTCGCAGCAACGAGATGGACCCCGAGGGCAACCAGCGCCTCGCGAACCGCTTCCCCCGGGCAGGGGTGGTTGTGGGGCTGGGCTCGCAAACCCTGTCACAAGCGGGGAGCCTGCCAGCCTTCCCCATCGT
This sequence comes from Anas acuta, assembly GCF_963932015.1. Lineage (NCBI taxonomy): Eukaryota > Metazoa > Chordata > Aves > Anseriformes > Anatidae > Anas > Anas acuta. The sequence goes on along the minus strand of NC_089004.1, from coordinate 945,116 downwards.
GACTAGTGCCAGGGAGGAGGGCTGGCTGGCCAGAGACCCCTGCGCTTGTCCACCCAGTGCCTCCACAGCCTGGCTCCTGCGCCATCTCACTGCGTGTCCATGCTTCTTGCAGCTCCCACTCATCCACCAATGACCACTGCAGGCCCCGAGCGTTTCACCATCAACTTCACCATCACCAATCTCCCCTACGATTCCAACCTGGCCACTCCAAACTCGGCAAGGCTCAACACTACCCGGAGAGTCATGACCACCTTGGTAGGTAGCCCACGGCAGTGCCACGGCCAGGCCTCCTGCTGGCCCCTGCACCGGCTGGAGTGCAGGGAGAGGCACAGGGCTCACTTGTGAAACCTCTCTCGTTGGCAGCTCAACCGCCTTCTGAAGGATAGCAGCATTGGCCCTGCTTTTCTTGCATGTGGAACGACGGCCTTCAGGTATGGGGGGAGCCCGAGTGTCCCTCTGCAGGTCCCATGAGTACTGGGTAGCCCGTCCCGCTTCTGCTCTCCCCGCCAGCAGGATGGAGCAGGCACCATCTCCCTGCTGCCCTCCTCCCTCAGGGCCTCCCGTCGCTGCCCTCCCTCTCACTTGTGGGTCACAGCGTAGCCCCGAGAACGACTCCAAAGCCTGACCTTGCCCGGTGCTTTCTGACAAACGCCACAGGTTTAGAGGAGGCAGGAGAGGAAGGGCAGGCCGGCCGTGCCTGACGGCGGAATACAGAACACACATGCCCCACAAAGAATCACGGAATTTCTAGGTTGGGAAAGACCTCAAGATCGTCGAGTCCAACCTCTGACCTAACACTAACAGTCCCCACTAAACCATATCCCAAAGCTCTACATCTAAACGTGTTTTAAAGACTTCCAGGGATGGTGACTCCACCACTTCCAAGGGCAGCCTGTTCCAATGTCTAACAACCCTTTCGGTAAAGAAGTTCTTCCTAAGATCCAACCTAAAACTCCCCTGACGCAACTTAAGCCCATTCCCCCTCGTCCTGTCACCAGGCACGTGGGAGAACAGACCAAACCCCACCTCGCCACAGCCTCCTTTGAGGTACCTGTAGAGAGCGATAAGGTCGCCCCTGAGCCTCCTTTTCTCCAGGCTGAACAAACCCAGCTCCCTCAGCCGCTCCTCGTAGGAATGGTTCTACAGGCCCCTCACCAGCTTTGTCGCCCTTCTCTGGACAAAGAAGTGGCTGCAGGAGCCCCAGGGCCTCAGCTTGCAGTGACAGGGCACAGAAGAGGGGCGCTCAGGCACGGGTTTGTGTTTTCCAGGCCAGTGGGGCGAGGGGACAACACAGGCGTGGACGCCGTCTGCACCTACACAAAGGAGCCCTCCACGCCAGGCTTGGACAGGGTGGCCCTTTACCACGAAGTGAGCAACAAGACCGGAGGCATCTCGCGCCTGGGCCCCTACAACCTGGACAGAGACAGCCTCTACGTCAACGGTGACCAAGGCCTCTCCCTCTGCCTTCCTGCGGCTGCCTTCCCCAGCCCTCGCCCGTCCCCTTTCCCGACTCCAGCTCATCCCTCTCTCCCCCTTTTTCCAGGTTACAACGAACCACCAGTCACACCCAGTGAGTACCTCGCAGCAATGAGATGGACCCCGAGGGCAACCAGCGCCTCGCGAACCGCTTCCCCCGGGCAGGGGTGGTTGTGGGGCTGGGCTCGCAAACCCTGTCACAAGCGGGGAGCCTGCCAGCCTTCCCCATCGTGACTAGTGCCAGGGAGGAGGGCTGGCTGGCCAGAGACCTCTGCGCTTGTCCACCCAGTGCCTCCACAGCCTGGCTCCTGCGCCATCTCACTGCGCGTCCATGCTTCTTGCAGCTCCCACTCATCCACCAACGACCACTGCAGGCCCCGAGCGTTTCACCATCAACTTCACCATCACCAATCTCCCCTACGATTCCAACCTGGCCACTCCAAACTCGGCAAGGCTCAACACTACCCGGAGAGTCATGACCACCTTGGTAGGTAGCCCACGGCAGTGCCACGGCCAGGCCTCCTGCTGGCCCCTGCACCGGCTGGAGTGCAGGGAGAGGCACAGGGCTCACTTGTGAAACCTCTCTCGTTGGCAGCTCAACCGCCTTCTGAAGGATAGCAGCATTGGCCCCGCTTTTCTTGCATGTGGAACGACGGCCTTCAGGTATGGGGGGAGCCCGAGTGTCCCTCTGCAGGTCCCATGAGTACTGGGTAGCCCGTCCCGCTTCTGCTCTCCCCGCCAGCAGGATGGAGCGGGGACCATCTCCCTGCTGCCCTCCTCCCTCAGGGCCTCCCGTCGCTGCCCTCCCTCTCACTTGTGGGTCACAGCGTAGCCCCGAGAACGACTCCAAAGCCTGACCTTGCCCGGTGCTTTCTGACAAACGCCACAGGTTTAGAGGAGGCAGGAGAGGAAGGGCAGGCCGGCCGTGCCTGACGGCGGAATACAGAACACACATGCCCCACAAAGAATCACGGAATTTCTAGGTTGGGAAAGACCTCAAGATCGTCGAGTCCAACCTCTGACCTAACACTAACAGTCCCCACTAAACCATATCCCAAAGCTCTACATCTAAACGTGTTTTAAAGACTTCCAGGGATGGTGACTCCACCACTTCCAAGGGCAGCCTGTTCCAATATCTAACAACCCTTTCGGTAAAGAAGTTCTTCCTAAGATCCAACCTAAAACTCCCCTGACGCAACTTAAGCCCATTCCCCCTCGTCCTGTCACCAGGCACGTGGGAGAACAGACCAAACCCCACCTCGCCACAGCCTCCTTTGAGGTACCTGTAGAGAGCGATAAGGTCGCCCCTGAGCCTCCTTTTCTCCAGGCTGAACAAACCCAGCTCCCTCAGCCGCTCCTCGTAGGAATGGTTCTACAGGCCCCTCACCAGCTTTGTCGCCCTTCTCTGGACAAAGAAGTGGCTGCAGGAGCCCCAGGGCCTCAGCTTGCAGTGACAGGGCACAGAAGAGGGGCGCTCAGGCACGGGTTTGTGTTTTCCAGGCCAGTGGGGCGAGGGGACAACACAGGCGTGGACGCCGTCTGCACCTACACAAAGGAGCCCTCCGCGCCAGGCTTGGACAGGGTGGCCCTTTACCATGAAGTGAGCAACAAGACCGGAGGCATCTCGCGCCTGGGCCCCTACAACCTGGACAGAGACAGCCTCTACGTCAACGGTGACCAAGGCCTCTCCCTCTGCCTTCCTGCGGCTGCCTTCCCCAGCCCTCGCCCGTCCCCTTTCCCGACTCCAGCTCATCCCTCTCTCCCCCTTTTTCCAGGTTACAACGAACCACCAGTCACACCCAGTGAGTACCTCGCAGCAACGAGATGGACCCCGAGGGCAACCAGCGCCTCGCGAACCGCTTCCCCCGGGCAGGGGTGGTTGTGGGGCTGGGCTCGCAAACCCTGTCACAAGCGGGGAGCCTGCCAGCCTTCCCCATCGTGACTAGTGCCAGGGAGGAGGGCTGGCTGGCCAGAGACCTCTGCGCTTGTCCACCCAGTGCCTCCACAGCCTGGCTCCTGCGCCATCTCACTGCGTGTCCATGCTTCTTGCAGCTCCCACTCATCCACCAACGACCACTGCAGGCCCCGAGCGTTTCACCATCAACTTCACCATCACCAATCTCCCCTACGATTCCAACCTGGCCACTCCAAACTCGGCAAGGCTCAACACTACCCGGAGAGTCATGACCACCTTGGTAGGTAGCCCACGGCAGTGCCACAGCCAGGCCTCCTGCTGGCCCCTGCACCGGCTGGAGTGCAGGGAGAGGCACAGGGCTCACTTGTGAAACCTCTCTCGTTGGCAGCTCAACCGCCTTCTGAAGGATAGCAGCATTGGCCCCGCTTTTCTTGCATGTGGAACGACGGCCTTCAGGTATGGGGGGAGCCCGAGTGTCCCTCTGCAGGTCCCATGAGTACTGGGTAGCCCGTCCCGCTTCTGCTCTCCCCGCCAGCAGGATGGAGCAGGGACCATCTCCCTGCTGCTCTCCTCCCTCAGGGCCTCCTGTCGCTGCCCTCCCTCTCACTTGTGGGTCACAGCGTAGCCCCGAGAACGACTCCAAAGCCTGACCTTGCCCGGTGCTTTCTGACAAACGCCACAGGTTTAGAGGAGGCAGGAGAGGAAGGGCAGGCCGGCCGTGCCTGACGGCGGAATACAGAACACACATGCCCCACAAAGAATCACGGAATTTCTAGGTTGGGAAAGACCTCAAGATCGTCGAGTCCAACCTCTGACCTAACACTAACAGTCCCCACTAAACCATATCCCAAAGCTCTACATCTAAACGTGTTTTAAAGACTTCCAGGGATGGTGACTCCACCACTTCCAAGGGCAGCCTGTTCCAATGTCTAACAACCCTTTCGGTAAAGAAGTTCTTCCTAAGATCCAACCTAAAACTCCCCTGACGCAACTTAAGCCCATTCCCCCTCGTCCTGTCACCAGGCACGTGGGAGAACAGACCAAACCCCACCTCGCCACAGCCTCCTTTGAGGTACCTGTAGAGAACGATAAGGTCGCCCCTGAGCCTCCTTTTCTCTAGGCTGAACAAACCCAGCTCCCTCAGCCGCTCCTCGTAGGAATGGTTCTACAGGCCCCTCACCAGCTTTGTCGCCCTTCTCTGGACAAAGAAGTGGCTGCAGGAGCCCCAGGGCCTCAGCTTGCAGTGACAGGGCACAGAAGAGGGGCGCTCAGGCACGGGTTTGTGTTTTCCAGGCCAGTGGGGAGAGGGGACAACACAGGCGTGGACGCCGTCTGCACCTACACAAAGGAGCCCTCCACGCCAGGCTTGGACAGGGTGGCCCTTTACCATGAAGTGAGCAACAAGACCGGAGGCATCTCGCGCCTGGGCCCCTACAACCTGGACAGAGACAGCCTCTACGTCAACGGTGACCAAGGCCTCTCCCTCTGCCTTCCTGCGGCTGCCTTCCCCAGCCCTCGCCCGTCCCCTTTCCCGACTCCAGCTCATCCCTCTCTCCCCCTTTTTCCAGGTTACAACGAACCACCAGTCACACCCAGTGAGTACCTCGCAGCAACGAGATTGACCCCGAGGGCAACCAGCGCCTCGCGAACCGCTTCCCCCGGGCAGGGGTGGTTGTGGGGCTGGGCTCGCAAACCCTGTCACAAGCGGGGAGCCTGCCAGCCTTCCCCATCGTGACTAGTGCCAGGGAGGAGGGCTGGCTGGCCAGAGACCTCTGCGCTTGTCCACCCAGTGCCTCCACAGCCTGGCTCCTGCGCCATCTCACTGCGCGTCCATGCTTCTTGCAGCTCCCACTCATCCACCAACGACCACTGCAGGCCCCGAGCGTTTCACCATCAACTTCACCATCACCAATCTCCCCTACGATTCCAACCTGGCCACTCCAAACTCGGCAAGGCTCAACACTACCCGGAGAGTCATGACCACCTTGGTAGGTAGCCCACGGCAGTGCCACGGCCAGGCCTCCTGCTGGCCCCTGCACCAGCTGGAGCGCAGGGAGAGGCACAGGGCTCACTTGTGAAACCTCTCTCGTTGGCAGCTCAACCGCCTTCTGAAGGATAGCAACATTGGCCCCGCTTTTCTTGCATGTGGAACGACGGCCTTCAGGTATGGGGGGAGCCCGAGTGTCCCTCTGCAGGTCCCATGAGTACTGGGTAGCCCGTCTCGCTTCTGCTCTCCCCGCCAGCAGGATGGAGCGGGGACCATCTCCCTGCTGCCCTCCCCCCTCAGGGCCTCCCGTCGCTGCCCTCCCTCTCACTTGTGGGTCACAGCGTAGCCCCGAGAACGACTCCAAAGCCTGACCTTGCCCGGTGCTTTCTGACAAACGCCACAGGTTTAGAGGAGGCAGGAGAGGAAGGGCAGGCCGGCCGTGCCTGACGGCGGAATACAGAACACACATGCCCCACAAAGAGTCACGGAATTTCTAGGTTGGGAAAGACCTCAAGATCGTCGAGTCCAACCTCTGACCTAACACTAACAGTCCCCACTAAACCATATCCCAAAGCTCTACATCTAAACGTGTTTTAAAGACTTCCAGGGATGGTGACTCCACCACTTCCAAGGGCAGCCTGTTCCAATGTCTAACAACCCTTTCGGTAAAGAAGTTCTTCCTAAGATCCAACCTAAAACTCCCCTGACGCAACTTAAGCCCATTCCCCCTCGTCCTGTCACCAGGCACGTGGGAGAACAGACCAAACCCCACCTCGCCACAGCCTCCTTTGAGGTACCTGTAGAGAGCGATAAGGTCGCCCCTGAGCCTCCTTTTCTCCAGGCTGAACAAACCCAGCTCCCTCAGCCGCTCCTCGTAGGACTTGTTCTACAGGCCCCTCACCAGCTTTGTCGCCCTTCTCTGGACAAAGAAGTGGCTGCAGGAGCCCCAGGGCCTCAGCTTGCAGTGACAGGGCACAGAAGAGGGGCGCTCAGGCACGGGTTTGTGTTTTCCAGGCCAGTGGGGCGAGGGGACAACACAGGCGTGGACGCCGTCTGCACCTACACAAAGGAGCCCTCCGCGCCAGGCTTGGACAGGGTGGCCCTTTACCACGAAGTGAGCAACAAGACCGGAGGCATCTCGCGCCTGGGCCCCTACAACCTGGACAGAGACAGCCTCTACGTCAATGGTGACCAAGGCCTCTCCCTCTGCCTTCCTGCGGCTGCCTTCCCCAGCCCTCGCCCGTCCCCTTTCCCGACTCCAGCTCATCCCTCTCTCCCCCTTTTTCCAGGTTACAACGAACCACCAGTCACACCCAGTGAGTACCTCGCAGCAATGAGATGGACCCCGAGGGCAACCAGCGCCTCGCGAACCGCTTCCCCCGGGCAGGGGTGGTTGTGGGGCTGGGCTCGCAAACCCTGTCACAAGCGGGGAGCCTGCCAGCCTTCCCCATCGTGACTAGTGCCAGGGAGGAGGGCTGGCTGGCCAGAGACCTCTGCGCTTGTCCACCCAGTGCCTCCACAGCCTGGCTCCTGCGCCATCTCACTGCGCGTCCATGCTTCTTGCAGCTCCCACTCATCCACCAACGACCACTGCAGGCCCCGAGCGTTTCACCATCAACTTCACCATCACCAATCTCCCCTACGATTCCAACCTGGCCACTCCAAACTCGGCAAGGCTCAACACTACCCGGAGAGTCATGACCACCTTGGTAGGTAGCCCACGGCAGTGCCACGGCCAGGCCTCCTGCTGGCCCCTGCACCGGCTGGAGTGCAGGGAGAGGCACAGGGCTCACTTGTGAAACCTCTCTCGTTGGCAGCTCAACCGCCTTCTGAAGGATAGCAGCATTGGCCCCGCTTTTCTTGCATGTGGAACGACGGCCTTCAGGTATGGGGGGAGCCCGAGTGTCCCTCTGCAGGTCCCATGAGTACTGGGTAGCCCGTCCCGCTTCTGCTCTCCCCGCCAGCAAGATGGAGCAGGGACCATCTCCCTGCTGCTCTCCTCCCTCAGGGCCTCCCGTCGCTGCCCTCCCTCTCACTTGTGGGTCACAGCGTAGCCCCGAGAACGACTCCAAAGCCTGACCTTGCCCGGTGCTTTCTGACAAACGCCACAGGTTTAGAGGAGGCAGGAGAGGAAGGGCAGGCCGGCCGTGCCTGACGGCGGAATACAGAACACACATGCCCCACAAAGAATCACGGAATTTCTAGGTTGGGAAAGACCTCAAGATCGTCGAGTCCAACCTCTGACCTAACACTAACAGTCCCCACTAAACCATATCCCAAAGCTCTACATCTAAACGTGTTTTAAAGACTTCCAGGGATGGTGACTCCACCACTTCCAAGGGCAGCCTGTTCCAATGTCTAACAACCCTTTCGGTAAAGAAGTTCTTCCTAAGATCCAACCTAAAACTCCCCTGACGCAACTTAAGCCCATTCCCCCTCGTCCTGTCACCAGGCACGTGGGAGAACAGACCAAACCCCACCTCGCCACAGCCTCCTTTGAGGTACCTGTAGAGAGCGATAAGGTCGCCCCTGAGCCTCCTTTTCTCCAGGCTGAACAAACCCAGCTCCCTCAGCCGCTCCTCGTAGGACTTGTTCTACAGGCCCCTCACCAGCTTTGTCGCCCTTCTCTGGACAAAGAAGTGGCTGCAGGAGCCCCAGGGCCTCAGCTTGCAGTGACAGGGCACAGAAGAGGGGCGCTCAGGCACGGGTTTGTGTTTTCCAGGCCAGTGGGGCGAGGGGACAACACAGGCGTGGACGCCGTCTGCACCTACACAAAGGAGCCCTCCGCGCCAGGCTTGGACAGGGTGGCCCTTTACCACGAAGTGAGCAACAAGACCGGAGGCATCTCGCGCCTGGGCCCCTACAACCTGGACAGAGACAGCCTCTACGTCAATGGTGACCAAGGCCTCTCCCTCTGCCTTCCTGCGGCTGCCTTCCCCAGCCCTCGCCCGTCCCCTTTCCCGACTCCAGCTCATCCCTCTCTCCCCCTTTTTCCAGGTTACAACGAACCACCAGTCACACCCAGTGAGTACCTCGCAGCAATGAGATGGACCCCGAGGGCAACCAGCGCCTCGCGAACCGCTTCCCCCGGGCAGGGGTGGTTGTGGGGCTGGGCTCGCAAACCCTGTCACAAGCGGGGAGCCTGCCAGCCTTCCCCATCGTGACTAGTGCCAGGGAGGAGGGCTGGCTGGCCAGAGACCTCTGCGCTTGTCCACCCAGTGCCTCCACAGCCTGGCTCCTGCGCCATCTCACTGCGCGTCCATGCTTCTTGCAGCTCCCACTCATCCACCAACGACCACTGCAGGCCCCGAGCGTTTCACCATCAACTTCACCATCACCAATCTCCCCTACGATTCCAACCTGGCCACTCCAAACTCGGCAAGGCTCAACACTACCCGGAGAGTCATGACCACCTTGGTAGGTAGCCCACGGCAGTGCCACGGCCAGGCCTCCTGCTGGCCCCTGCACCGGCTGGAGTGCAGGGAGAGGCACAGGGCTCACTTGTGAAACCTCTCTCGTTGGCAGCTCAACCGCCTTCTGAAGGATAGCAGCATTGGCCCCGCTTTTCTTGCATGTGGAACGACGGCCTTCAGGTATGGGGGGAGCCCGAGTGTCCCTCTGCAGGTCCCATGAGTACTGGGTAGCCCGTCCCGCTTCTGCTCTCCCCGCCAGCAAGATGGAGCAGGGACCATCTCCCTGCTGCTCTCCTCCCTCAGGGCCTCCCGTCGCTGCCCTCCCTCTCACTTGTGGGTCACAGCGTAGCCCCGAGAACGACTCCAAAGCCTGACCTTGCCCGGTGCTTTCTGACAAACGCCACAGGTTTAGAGGAGGCAGGAGAGGAAGGGCAGGCCGGCCGTGCCTGACGGCGGAATACAGAACACACATGCCCCACAAAGAATCACGGAATTTCTAGGTTGGGAAAGACCTCAAGATCGTCGAGTCCAACCTCTGACCTAACACTAACAGTCCCCACTAAACCATATCCCAAAGCTCTACATCTAAACGTGTTTTAAAGACTTCCAGGGATGGTGACTCCACCACTTCCAAGGGCAGCCTGTTCCAATGTCTAACAACCCTTTCGGTAAAGAAGTTCTTCCTAAGATCCAACCTAAAACTCCCCTGACGCAACTTAAGCCCATTCCCCCTCGTCCTGTCACCAGGCACGTGGGAGAACAGACCAAACCCCACCTCGCCACAGCCTCCTTTGAGGTACCTGTAGAGAGCGATAAGGTCGCCCCTGAGCCTCCTTTTCTCTAGGCTGAACAAACCCAGCTCCCTCAGCCGCTCCTCGTAGGACTTGTTCTACAGGCCCCTCACCAGCTTTGTCGCCCTTCTCTGGACAAAGAAGTGGCTGCAGGAGCCCCAGGGCCTCAGCTTGCAGTGACAGGGCACAGAAGAGGGGCGCTCAGGCACGGGTTTGTGTTTTCCAGGCCAGTGGGGAGAGGGGACAACACAGGCGTGGACGCCGTCTGCACCTACACAAAGGAGCCCTCCGCGCCAGGCTTGGACAGGGTGGCCCTTTACCATGAAGTGAGCAACAAGACCGGAGGCATCTCGCGCCTGGGCCCCTACAACCTGGACAGAGACAGCCTCTACGTCAACGGTGACCAAGGCCTCTCCCTCTGCCTTCCTGCGGCTGCCTTCCCCAGCCCTCGCCCGTCCCCTTTCCTGACTCCAGCTCATCCCTCTCTCCCCCTTTTTCCAGGTTACAACGAACCACCAGTCACACCCAGTGAGTACCTCGCAGCAACGAGATGGACCCCGAGGGCAACCAGCGCCTCGCGAACCGCTTCCCCCGGGCAGGGGTGGTTGTGGGGCTGGGCTCGCAAACCCTGTCACAAGCGGGGAGCCTGCCAGCCTTCCCCATCGTGACTAGTGCCAGGGAGGAGGGCTGGCTGGCCAGAGACCTCTGCGCTTGTCCACCCAGTGCCTCCACAGCCTGGCTCCTGCGCCATCTCACTGCGCGTCCATGCTTCTTGCAGCTCCCACTCATCCACCAACGACCACTGCAGGCCCCGAGCGTTTCACCATCAACTTCACCATCACCAATCTCCCCTACGATTCCAACCTGGCCACTCCAAACTCGGCAAGGCTCAACACTACCCGGAGAGTCATGACCACCTTGGTAGGTAGCCCACGGCAGTGCCACGGCCAGGCCTCCTGCTGGCCCCTGCACCGGCTGGAGTGCAGGGAGAGGCACAGGGCTCACTTGTGAAACCTCTCTCGTTGGCAGCTCAACCGCCTTCTGAAGGATAGCAGCATTGGCCCCGCTTTTCTTGCATGTGGAACGACGGCCTTCAGGTATGGGGGGAGCCCGAGTGTCCCTCTGCAGGTCCCATGAGTACTGGGTAGCCCGTCCCGCTTCTGCTCTCCCCGCCAGCAGGATGGAGCAGGGACCATCTCCCTGCTGCTCTCCTCCCTCAGGGCCTCCCGTCGCTGCCCTCCCTCTCACTTGTGGGTCACAGCGTAGCCCCGAGAACGACTCCAAAGCCTGACCTTGCCCGGTGCTTTCTGACAAACGCCACAGGTTTAGAGGAGGCAGGAGAGGAAGGGCAGGCCGGCCGTGCCTGACGGCGGAATACAGAACACACATGCCCCACAAAGAATCACGGAATTTCTAGGTTGGGAAAGACCTCAAGATCGTCGAGTCCAACCTCTGACCTAACACTAACAGTCCCCACTAAACCATATCCCAAAGCTCTACATCTAAACATTTTTTAAAGACTTCCAGGGATGGTGACTCCACCACTTCCAAGGGCAGCCTGTTCCAATGTCTAACAACCCTTTCGGTAAAGAAGTTCTTCCTAAGATCCAACCTAAAACTCCCCTGACGCAACTTAAGCCCATTCCCCCTCGTCCTGTCACCAGGCACGTGGGAGAACAGACCAAACCCCACCTCGCCACAGCCTCCTTTGAGGTACCTGTAGAGAGCGATAAGGTCGCCCCTGAGCCTCCTTTTCTCTAGGCTGAACAAACCCAGCTCCCTCAGCCGCTCCTCGTAGGACTTGTTCTACAGGCCCCTCACCAGCTTTGTCGCCCTTCTCTGGACAAAGAAGTGGCTGCAGGAGCCCCAGGGCCTCAGCTTGCAGTGACAGGGCACAGAAGAGGGGCGCTCAGGCACGGGTTTGTGTTTTCCAGGCCAGTGGGGAGAGGGGACAACACAGGCGTGGACGCCGTCTGCACCTACACAAAGGAGCCCTCCGCGCCAGGCTTGGACAGGGTGGCCCTTTACCATGAAGTGAGCAACAAGACCGGAGGCATCTCGCGCCTGGGCCCCTACAACCTGGACAGAGACAGCCTCTACGTCAACGGTGACCAAGGCCTCTCCCTCTGCCTTCCTGCGGCTGCCTTCCCCAGCCCTCGCCCGTCCCCTTTCCCGACTCCAGCTCATCCCTCTCTCCCCCTTTTTCCAGGTTACAACGAACCACCAGTCACACCCAGTGAGTACCTCGCAGCAACGAGATGGACCCCGAGGGCAACCAGCGCCTCGCGAACCGCTTCCCCCGGGCAGGGGTGGTTGTGGGGCTGGGCTCGCAAACCCTGTCACAAGCGGGGAGCCTGCCAGCCTTCCCCATCGTGACTAGTGCCAGGGAGGAGGGCTGGCTGGCCAGAGACCTCTGCGCTTGTCCACCCAGTGCCTCCACAGCCTGGCTCCTGCGCCATCTCACTGCGCGTCCATGCTTCTTGCAGCTCCCACTCATCCACCAACGACCACTGCAGGCCCCGAGCGTTTCACCATCAACTTCACCATCACCAATCTCCCCTACGATTCCAACCTGGCCACTCCAAACTCGGCAAGGCTCAACACTACCCGGAGAGTCATGACCACCTTGGTAGGTAGCCCACGGCAGTGCCACGGCCAGGCCTCCTGCTGGCCCCTGCACCGGCTGGAGTGCAGGGAGAGGCACAGGGCTCACTTGTGAAACCTCTCTCGTTGGCAGCTCAACCGCCTTCTGAAGGATAGCAGCATTGGCCCCGCTTTTCTTGCATGTGGAACGACGGCCTTCAGGTATGGGGGGAGCCCGAGTGTCCCTCTGCAGGTCCCATGAGTACTGGGTAGCCCGTCCCGCTTCTGCTCTCCCCGCCAGCAGGATGGAGCGGGGACCATCTCCCTGCTGCCCTCCTCCCTCAGGGCCTCCTGTCGCTGCCCTCCCTCTCACTTGTGGGTCACAGCGTAGCCCCGAGAACGACTCCAAAGCCTGACCTTGCCCGGTGCTTTCTGACAAACGCCACAGGTTTAGAGGAGGCAGGAGAGGAAGGGCAGGCCGGCCGTGCCTGACGGCGGAATACAGAACACACATGCCCCACAAAGAATCACGGAATTTCTAGGTTGGGAAAGACCTCAAGATCGTCGAGTCCAACCTCTGACCTAACACTAACAGTCCCCACTAAACCATATCCCAAAGCTCTACATCTAAACGTGTTTTAAAGACTTCCAGGGATGGTGACTCCACCACTTCCAAGGGCAGCCTGTTCCAATGTCTAACAACCCTTTCGGTAAAGAAGTTCTTCCTAAGATCCAACCTAAAACTCCCCTGACGCAACTTAAGCCCATTCCCCCTCGTCCTGTCACCAGGCACGTGGGAGAACAGACCAAACCCCACCTCGCCACAGCCTCCTTTGAGGTACCTGTAGAGAGCGATAAGGTCGCCCCTGAGCCTCCTTTTCTCCAGGCTGAACAAACCCAGCTCCCTCAGCCGCTCCTCGTAGGACTTGTTCTACAGGCCCCTCACCAGCTTTGTCGCCCTTCTCTGGACAAAGAAGTGGCTGCAGGAGCCCCAGGGCCTCAGCTTGCAGTGACAGGGCACAGAAGAGGGGCGCTCAGGCACGGGTTTGTGTTTTCCAGGCCAGTGGGGAGAGGGGACAACACAGGCGTGGACGCCGTCTGCACCTACACAAAGGAGCCCTCCACGCCAGGCTTGGACAGGGTGGCCCTTTACCATGAAGTGAGCAACAAGACCGGAGGCATCTCGCGCCTGGGCCCCTACAACCTGGACAGAGACAGCCTCTACGTCAACGGTGACCAAGGCCTCTCCCTCTGCCTTCCTGCGGCTGCCTTCCCCAGCCCTCGCCCGTCCCCTTTCCCGACTCCAGCTCATCCCTCTCTCCCCCTTTTTCCAGGTTACAACGAACCACCAGTCACACCCAGTGAGTACCTCGCAGCAACGAGATGGACCCCGAGGGCAACCAGCGCCTCGCGAACCGCTTCCCCCGGGCAGGGGTGGTTGTGGGGCTGGGCTCGCAAACCCTGTCACAAGCGGGGAGCCTGCCAGCCTTCCCCATCGTGACTAGTGCCAGGGAGGAGGGCTGGCTGGCCAGAGACCTCTGCGCTTGTCCACCCAGTGCCTCCACAGCCTGGCTCCTGCGCCATCTCACTGCGTGTCCATGCTTCTTGCAGCTCCCACTCATCCACCAACGACCACTGCAGGCCCCGAGCGTTTCACCATCAACTTCACCATCACCAATCTCCCCTACGATTCCAACCTGGCCACTCCAAACTCGGCAAGGCTCAACACTACCCGGAGAGTCATGACCACCTTGGTAGGTAGCCCACGGCAGTGCCACAGCCAGGCCTCCTGCTGGCCCCTGCACCGGCTGGAGTGCAGGGAGAGGCACAGGGCTCACTTGTGAAACCTCTCTCGTTGGCAGCTCAACCGCCTTCTGAAGGATAGCAGCATTGGCCCCGCTTTTCTTGCATGTGGAACGACGGCCTTCAGGTATGGGGGGAGCCCGAGTGTCCCTCTGCAGGTCCCATGAGTACTGGGTAGCCCGTCCCGCTTCTGCTCTCCCCGCCAGCAGGATGGAGCAGGGACCATCTCCCTGCTGCTCTCCTCCCTCAGGGCCTCCTGTCGCTGCCCTCCCTCTCACTTGTGGGTCACAGCGTAGCCCCGAGAACGACTCCAAAGCCTGACCTTGCCCGGTGCTTTCTGACAAACGCCACAGGTTTAGAGGAGGCAGGAGAGGAAGGGCAGGCCGGCCGTGCCTGACGGCGGAATACAGAACACACATGCCCCACAAAGAATCACGGAATTTCTAGGTTGGGAAAGACCTCAAGATCGTCGAGTCCAACCTCTGACCTAACACTAACAGTCCCCACTAAACCATATCCCAAAGCTCTACATCTAAACGTGTTTTAAAGACTTCCAGGGATGGTGACTCCACCACTTCCAAGGGCAGCCTGTTCCAATGTCTAACAACCCTTTCGGTAAAGAAGTTCTTCCTAAGATCCAACCTAAAACTCCCCTGACGCAACTTAAGCCCATTCCCCCTCGTCCTGTCACCAGGCACGTGGGAGAACAGACCAAACCCCACCTCGCCACAGCCTCCTTTGAGGTACCTGTAGAGAGCGATAAGGTCGCCCCTGAGCCTCCTTTTCTCCAGGCTGAACAAACCCAGCTCCCTCAGCCGCTCCTCGTAGGACTTGTTCTACAGGCCCCTCACCAGCTTTGTCGCCCTTCTCTGGACAAAGAAGTGGCTGCAGGAGCCCCAGGGCCTCAGCTTGCAGTGACAGGGCACAGAAGAGGGGCGCTCAGGCACGGGTTTGTGTTTTCCAGGCCAGTGGGGCGAGGGGACAACACAGGCGTGGACGCCGTCTGCACCTACACAAAGGAGCCCTCCGCGCCAGGCTTGGACAGGGTGGCCCTTTACCATGAAGTGAGCAACAAGACCGGAGGCATCTCGCGCCTGGGCCCCTACAACCTGGACAGAGACAGCCTCTACGTCAACGGTGACCAAGGCCTCTCCCTCTGCCTTCCTGCGGCTGCCTTCCCCAGCCCTCGCCCGTCCCCTTTCCCGACTCCAGCTCATCCCTCTCTCCCCCTTTTTCCAGGTTACAACGAACCACCAGTCACACCCAGTGAGTACCTCGCAGCAATGAGATGGACCCCGAGGGCAACCAGCGCCTCGCGAACCGCTTCCCCCGGGCAGGGGTGGTTGTGGGGCTGGGCTCGCAAACCCTGTCACAAGCGGGGAGCCTGCCAGCCTTCCCCATCGTGACTAGTGCCAGGGAGGAGGGCTGGCTGGCCAGAGACCTCTGCGCTTGTCCACCCAGTGCCTCCACAGCCTGGCTCCTGCGCCATCTCACTGCGCGTCCATGCTTCTTGCAGCTCCCACTCATCCACCAACGACCACTGCAGGCCCCGAGCGTTTCACCATCAACTTCACCATCACCAATCTCCCCTACGATTCCAACCTGGCCACTCCAAACTCGGCAAGGCTCAACACTACCCGGAGAGTCATGACCACCTTGGTAGGTAGCCCACGGCAGTGCCACGGCCAGGCCTCCTGCTGGCCCCTGCACCGGCTGGAGTGCAGGGAGAGGCACAGGGCTCACTTGTGAAACCTCTCTCGTTGGCAGCTCAACCGCCTTCTGAAGGATAGCAGCATTGGCCCCGCTTTTCTTGCATGTGGAACGACGGCCTTCAGGTATGGGGGGAGCCCGAGTGTCCCTCTGCAGGTCCCATGAGTACTGGGTAGCCCGTCCCGCTTCTGCTCTCCCCGCCAGCAGGATGGAGCAGGGACCATCTCCCTGCTGCTCTCCTCCCTCAGGGCCTCCCGTCGCTGCCCTCCCTCTCACTTGTGGGTCACAGCGTAGCCCCGAGAACGACTCCAAAGCCTGACCTTGCCCGGTGCTTTCTGACAAACGCCACAGGTTTAGAGGAGGCAGGAGAGGAAGGGCAGGCCGGCCGTGCCTGACGGCGGAATACAGAACACACATGCCCCACAAAGAATCACGGAATTTCTAGGTTGGGAAAGACCTCAAGATCGTCGAGTCCAACCTCTGACCTAACACTAACAGTCCCCACTAAACCATATCCCAAAGCTCTACATCTAAACGTGTTTTAAAGACTTCCAGGGATGGTGACTCCACCACTTCCAAGGGCAGCCTGTTCCAATGTCTAACAACCCTTTCGGTAAAGAAGTTCTTCCTAAGATCCAACCTAAAACTCCCCTGACGCAACTTAAGCCCATTCCCCCTCGTCCTGTCACCAGGCACGTGGGAGAACAGACCAAACCCCACCTCGCCACAGCCTCCTTTGAGGTACCTGTAGAGAGCGATAAGGTCGCCCCTGAGCCTCCTTTTCTCCAGGCTGAACAAACCCAGCTCCCTCAGCCGCTCCTCGTAGGACTTGTTCTACAGGCCCCTCACCAGCTTTGTCGCCCTTCTCTGGACAAAGAAGTGGCTGCAGGAGCCCCAGGGCCTCAGCTTGCAGTGACAGGGCACAGAAGAGGGGCGCTCAGGCACGGGTTTGTGTTTTCCAGGCCAGTGGGGCGAGGGGACAACACAGGCGTGGACGCCGTCTGCACCTACACAAAGGAGCCCTCCGCGCCAGGCTTGGACAGGGTGGCCCTTTACCACGAAGTGAGCAACAAGACCGGAGGCATCTCGCGCCTGGGCCCCTACAACCTGGACAGAGACAGCCTCTACGTCAACGGTGACCAAGGCCTCTCCCTCTGCCTTCCTGCGGCTGCCTTCCCCAGCCCTCGCCCGTCCCCTTTCCCGACTCCAGCTCATCCCTCTCTCCCCCTTTTTCCAGGTTACAACGAACCACCAGTCACACCCAGTGAGTACC
Source organism: Anas acuta (assembly GCF_963932015.1). Lineage (NCBI taxonomy): Eukaryota > Metazoa > Chordata > Aves > Anseriformes > Anatidae > Anas > Anas acuta. The sequence continues at coordinate 928,165 of NC_089004.1, read as the reverse complement.
TCGCAGCAATGAGATGGACCCCGAGGGCAACCAGCGCCTCGCGAACCGCTTCCCCCGGGCAGGGGTGGTTGTGGGGCTGGGCTCGCAAACCCTGTCACAAGCGGGGAGCCTGCCAGCCTTCCCCATCGTGACTAGTGCCAGGGAGGAGGGCTGGCTGGCCAGAGACCTCTGCGCTTGTCCACCCAGTGCCTCCACAGCCTGGCTCCTGCGCCATCTCACTGCGCGTCCATGCTTCTTGCAGCTCCCACTCATCCACCAACGACCACTGCAGGCCCCGAGCGTTTCACCATCAACTTCACCATCACCAATCTCCCCTACGATTCCAACCTGGCCACTCCAAACTCGGCAAGGCTCAACACTACCCGGAGAGTCATGACCACCTTGGTAGGTAGCCCACGGCAGTGCCACGGCCAGGCCTCCTGCTGGCCCCTGCACCGGCTGGAGTGCAGGGAGAGGCACAGGGCTCACTTGTGAAACCTCTCTCGTTGGCAGCTCAACCGCCTTCTGAAGGATAGCAGCATTGGCCCCGCTTTTCTTGCATGTGGAACGACGGCCTTCAGGTATGGGGGGAGCCCGAGTGTCCCTCTGCAGGTCCCATGAGTACTGGGTAGCCCGTCCCGCTTCTGCTCTCCCCGCCAGCAGGATGGAGCAGGCACCATCTCCCTGCTGCTCTCCTCCCTCAGGGCCTCCTGTCGCTGCCCTCCCTCTCACTTGTGGGTCACAGCGTAGCCCCGAGAACGACTCCAAAGCCTGACCTTGCCCGGTGCTTTCTGACAAACGCCACAGGTTTAGAGGAGGCAGGAGAGGAAGGGCAGGCCGGCCGTGCCTGACGGCGGAATACAGAACACACATGCCCCACAAAGAATCACGGAATTTCTAGGTTGGGAAAGACCTCAAGATCGTCGAGTCCAACCTCTGACCTAACACTAACAGTCCCCACTAAACCATATCCCAAAGCTCTACATCTAAACGTTTTTTAAAGACTTCCAGGGATGGTGACTCCACCACTTCCAAGGGCAGCCTGTTCCAATGTCTAACAACCCTTTCGGTAAAGAAGTTCTTCCTAAGATCCAACCTAAAACTCCCCTGACGCAACTTAAGCCCATTCCCCCTCATCCTGTCACCAGGCACGTGGGAGAACAGACCAAACCCCACCTCGCCACAGCCTCCTTTGAGGTACCTGTAGAGAGCGATAAGGTCGCCCCTGAGCCTCCTTTTCTCTAGGCTGAACAAACCCAGCTCCCTCAGCCGCTCCTCGTAGGAATGGTTCTACAGGCCCCTCACCAGCTTTGTCGCCCTTCTCTGGACAAAGAAGTGGCTGCAGGAGCCCCAGGGCCTCAGCTTGCAGTGACAGGGCACAGAAGAGGGGCGCTCAGGCACGGGTTTGTGTTTTCCAGGCCAGTGGGGAGAGGGGACAACACAGGCGTGGACGCCGTCTGCACCTACACAAAGGAGCCCTCCGCGCCAGGCTTGGACAGGGTGGCCCTTTACCATGAAGTGAGCAACAAGACCGGAGGCATCTCGCGCCTGGGCCCCTACAACCTGGACAGAGACAGCCTCTACGTCAACGGTGACCAAGGCCTCTCCCTCTGCCTTCCTGCGGCTGCCTTCCCCAGCCCTCGCCCGTCCCCTTTCCCGACTCCAGCTCATCCCTCTCTCCCCCTTTTTCCAGGTTACAACGAACCACCAGTCACACCCAGTGAGTACCTCGCAGCAACGAGATGGACCCCGAGGGCAACCAGCGCCTCGCGAACCGCTTCCCCCGGGCAGGGGTGGTTGTGGGGCTGGGCTCGCAAACCCTGTCACAAGCGGGGAGCCTGCCAGCCTTCCCCATCGTGACTAGTGCCAGGGAGGAGGGCTGGCTGGCCAGAGACCTCTGCGCTTGTCCACCCAGTGCCTCCACAGCCTGGCTCCTGCGCCATCTCACTGCGCGTCCATGCTTCTTGCAGCTCCCACTCATCCACCAACGACCACTGCAGGCCCCGAGCGTTTCACCATCAACTTCACCATCACCAATCTCCCCTACGATTCCAACCTGGCCACTCCAAACTCGGCAAGGCTCAACACTACCCGGAGAGTCATGACCACCTTGGTAGGTAGCCCACGGCAGTGCCACGGCCAGGCCTCCTGCTGGCCCCTGCACCGGCTGGAGTGCAGGGAGAGGCACAGGGCTCACTTGTGAAACCTCTCTCGTTGGCAGCTCAACCGCCTTCTGAAGGATAGCAGCATTGGCCCCGCTTTTCTTGCATGTGGAACGACGGCCTTCAGGTATGGGGGGAGCCCGAGTGTCCCTCTGCAGGTCCCATGAGTACTGGGTAGCCCGTCCCGCTTCTGCTCTCCCCGCCAGCAGGATGGAGCGGGGACCATCTCCCTGCTGCCCTCCCCCCTCAGGGCCTCCCGTCGCTGCCCTCCCTCTCACTTGTGGGTCACAGCGTAGCCCCGAGAACGACTCCAAAGCCTGATCTTGCCCGGTGCTTTCTGACAAACGCCACAGGTTTAGAGGAGGCAGGAGAGGAAGGGCAGGCCGGCCGTGCCTGATGGTGGAATACAGAACACACATGCCCCACAAAGAATCACGGAATTTCTAGGTTGGGAAAGACCTCAAGATCGTCGAGTCCAACCTCTGACCTAACACTAACAGTCCCCACTAAACCATATCCCAAAGCTCTACATCTAAACGTTTTTTAAAGACTTCCAGGGATGGTGACTCCACCACTTCCAAGGGCAGCCTGTTCCAATGTCTAACAACCCTTTCGGTAAAGAAGTTCTTCCTAAGATCCAACCTAAAACTCCCCTGACGCAACTTAAGCCCATTCCCCCTCGTCCTGTCACCAGGCACGTGGGAGAACAGACCAAACCCCACCTCGCCACAGCCTCCTTTGAGGTACCTGTAGAGAGCGATAAGGTCGCCCCTGAGCCTCCTTTTCTCTAGGCTGAACAAACCCAGCTCCCTCAGCCGCTCCTCGTAGGACTTGTTCTACAGGCCCCTCACCAGCTTTGTCGCCCTTCTCTGGACAAAGAAGTGGCTGCAGGAGCCCCAGGGCCTCAGCTTGCAGTGACAGGGCACAGAAGAGGGGCGCTCAGGCACGGGTTTGTGTTTTCCAGGCCAGTGGGGCGAGGGGACAACACAGGCGTGGACGCCGTCTGCACCTACACAAAGGAGCCCTCCGCGCCAGGCTTGGACAGGGTGGCCCTTTACCACGAAGTGAGCAACAAGACCGGAGGCATCTCGCGCCTGGGCCCCTACAACCTGGACAGAGACAGCCTCTACGTCAACGGTGACCAAGGCCTCTCCCTCTGCCTTCCTGCGGCTGCCTTCCCCAGCCCTCGCCCGTCCCCTTTCCCGACTCCAGCTCATCCCTCTCTCCCCCTTTTTCCAGGTTACAACGAACCACCAGTCACACCCAGTGAGTACTTCACAGCAACAAGATGGACCCCGTAATTTGCTTCCTGCTCGTTCTGCTTGCTCTTCAATTTCATGTTCGACACTTTATTTTTATGACTTATGGCATTAATATTTTATGTTTTTTTTTGTTTTTTTGTTTGTTTGTTTCAGTATCATACTAGAACATTTTATCTGTGAGGGAGTTCTCTGTCCCTGTCCTTTAGTATTTTATATTTTGATGAATTTGTTGTTTTTTTTTTTTTTTTTTCTTGTAGCTTCCTCTCTTCTAATAGAGAGAAATTTCACAGTCAACTTCACTATTACCAATCTTCTCTACTCATCATTGGGAGATATGAATTCTGAAATATTCAGTGCTGCAAATCAAAATCTTACATACCTGGTGAGTTTCAGTCAGGATCCTCTTGTGGCTATGTTCTACTTTATTATTATTATTATTATTATTATTATTATTATTATTATTATTATTATTATTATTATTATTATTATTATTATTATTATTATTATTATTATTATTCACTTTATTTTATAATGTTTTCTGTCTTGTCAGCTTGACCGTATGCTCAAGAACAGCAGCATTAAGGCTGTTTTCAGAGGATGTACAGTGATGGTACTAAGGTATTCAGATCTTGATAGATTTTTCTTACAGAACATAATGAATTTTCATACTTTTACTGACAATAAGGATTATGTAGATGTTAGTATATAGGATTAAGGCAGGCATTATCATATAATCCCTTCCTGATTTCGTGTGCTAGTAACCTGATAGAGCTGTTAAATTCTTTTAAATGTCATTACATAATTTCTTCTATGTTGATTGCGTTGATTTCACACCAACTTTACATGAAGGTAGTCTAATTTTCAATACAATTTAGTTAGATCATAGAAATGCTATTCCAATTGCATAAAGCAACATAAATTAGTTTCAAGAATTTGAAGGCATTCATTCAAATAATAACATCATTATACAGTATTTTAAGATTAAATCCAATTCCATGGTAGTGTGCAAACAAATGCAAACAAATGCACAGAGGTGTCATTCAGGTCTGCAAATGTGTGATTTTTAGGTCTGTGAAGAATAGAGAGGTCAGTGCTATGGATGCAGTCTGCACATACAAAGCCAATGCTACTCCTACAGAATTTGACCAAATCAAGGTTTACCATGAGTTGAGCAAGATGACAGCCAACTGCACTGAACTAGGACCCTACAGGCTGGATGCAGCCAGCTTTTATGTTAATGGTAAGTAGCTGAGCTGATGGCAGGAGGGAATCCTCTTCTGACTATTGATTTGTTATCAGACAGATGGAAAATTTGATTTGCTACATAACTGCAGAAGCAATAAAAACTTGAAGAAAGGGCACAAGCAAATACTAGGGAAGCAAAGCAAAGAAGCAATAATTTTTGCACCTTAGTACTAAGCAATCTATAGCGTACCATGAAGTTATTCTCCAGAAAGTATAACAACTGACCTCCCAACATACACTAGAAAAGCACTTCCCTGCAGAAGAACAGTACTAGAACAGGACACCACTTGACAAAAGTTGTACTTAAATTGTCAATGTAGAAATTAAATTAGGTTTCTGCAACAGGTAAATTCCCTTTCAACATCCTTAAGAAAGGAATAATTCTGTGCACTAGGGAAAGCAGCAGTTTGCCATTAACATACAGACATAAAATGAATTTATGCTTAGACAGTCATCAAATCGGCCCTTCCTAAAAAATGTTTATGTAGGCTGTCTCAAACAAAAATGATTCAAGTTGTGTTCTACTGCGGACAAAGCATTCCAAATTATAAGCCAGTTTCTCAAATACTGTCCTTTCCCCCCCTCCAGGTTATAATGAACTGCAGCCTGGACTATGTAAGTACTTTTAAATATCAATTGAAATGGCAAGAAGATTTTGTTAGGTAGTGAAAAAAAATGCACTAACCGAACAAGAGCACAACACTTATAAATTAGTGTTATGAAAATCTGGCAGCCTGTTAGGAAACTACAGCTGCTATGACCCTAAAGCTGATTAGAATATCTAATAATCTATCTAATGAGAATATTAATTTTTTCTTACAGGGATTTTCTCTAAGGATAATGATTGTAATTTATATTTTCAAACAATAATCTACCTTGCTCTTTACAGTCATTGATCAAAGTACAAAACATCTGTCACCACCAGTAAGAAACTTCACATTGAACTTCACTATAACCAACCTCCCATTCACTGCAGACCTGGGGATGCCAAATTCTAAAAAATTCAAATCAACTGAGAAAGTCATGTACAATTATGTAAGTCTGGCAGAATCATTCCTTGCTTAGGCACAGTTCTTTAAATATTGCCAATTTCTAGCCTTTGCCATGACATTGTACTTATATATTACTAAATTTCTAGGTTGACCATCTACTCCAAAAAAGCAGTATTGGCTCTATTTATATTGGCTGCAGAATAATGGCATTCAGGTAAGAGCCACATCTGGGAAAAGTCTGCTACCTGCTTCTTAAGAAGTTAAAAGTAGTTTCTCATTTCTCATATTCACTACATCAACATAATGTCACTGAGTGATTACCTTGATGATATACTAAAAGTTAAGATGGACTTCTCCATCAACCAGCTAATATCCTTAAAACAATGCCTCATTTCCTAGGTCAAAGGAAGACAGGGATGACACAGAAGTAGATGCCATCTGCAGCTATAGAGATGAACCTTCAGATTTCACGTTCAACAGAGTGACAGTTTACAATGAGCTGAGGAACATGACAAATGGCATCACTAAGTTGGGACACTACAGCCTTAACAGCCAGAGCCTCTACATTAACGGTAACAGGACCACCTCAAGGCATTATTCCGTATGTTGATGTAAACCATTTTGAAATGAGAACGAGAAGGATTAACTACATCTCAGAACACATAGCAAAAAGCAAAGGACAAAAGCCTATCAAGTATCACTAAGTTAACACAATCATGAATGCACTAACCATGATCCTGAAGTAATTATTAAAAAAAGAAAAAAAAACATGCTTAGCCCTGCTGCTCTTGAAAAGTAGAGGACAGAAAATATTCTTGAAATATTTTCTTAGTGATTGTCCATTTCCTTTTCAGATTACAATGAACCGCATGCTCTGTCCTGTAAGTATATTTAAAAACTGATACCTGTCAAAGCTACTCAAAGGCACGTCATTTTTATCTGATTTGGCAATGCTCCTAAGATTGCCAAATACCTGAAGTGTGTGATCATGTTCATAAGTTCTTCTTATTTAAATGTAAAAAAAATGCAAAGAGTCTTCTTTTTATCTGTGTAGTGTTTTTTTTCTCTCTTACAGTGGTGAAGCCATCCACCACACAAAGCCCAGGACAAATAATAGAGCAATTCACATTGAACTTCACCATAACCAATCTCAGGTTCACAACAGACCTAGGGACACCACATTCTGCTAAATTCAATTCTACTAAGAAAATAATGCAACATTATGTAAGCGAAAAATATGATGTTCTTCACTGAAATCACACAGTATTTTGGGTTTCCCATACTCACAAAGACCTTTTCCTTGTCAGCTTGTCCCCCTGCTTCAGAAGAGCAGCATTGGTTCTGATTTCACTGGCTGCAAAGCAATAGGATTCAGGTGAGCAACACAGCTTGGAGATGAACTTTAGCAAATGGATTTATGTTTGACAGACACTTAAAATGAATTTGTTTCCCTTTTCAAGTAGTCAGTATCATTAAAATAAAGCTTTTATGCACTTTTTTTTTTATACTGTTTTTGTATGCTGTGTTTACCACATCTTAACTTCTACAGTTCATCTGAGAACTGAGGACAAATGTAATGACTTTGTGCTTGTTTTTAATCATATCAGAAGAAAAGCCACAGATTTGTAGAATAACTAATGGTGCTACATTATATTTAATTCCTCAGGTCAATGGGGACTAGTGATAACACAGCAGTAGATGCTATCTGCAACTATGGAAATGGCTCTCAAGTGCCCCAGTTGGACCAAGTCAAGGTTTACCAAGAACTAAGGAGCATGACAAATGGCATCACCAAATTAGGAATTTATAAACTGGACAACAAGAGCCTCTATATCAATGGTAAATGCATGATTTTATCATTCCTCCTGTCACTAGAGCAGTTTGGGACCACGGTGAGCCTTAGGAAACACTTCAGTTAAAAAAAAAAAAAAAAAGTAACCTTAAGGAAAAGGTGGTTTGTCTAGAGTTCACTGCATAACTTGTGTAAGATGAAGTGTATGCTTCCAAGAATGTTTTCACAGACATTTTTGAAGATTTAAATTTCTATGTTACATTGAAGAGTAACTTAATTTTAGTCTTGATATCAGTCATGCATTTGCATATTACCATTTCACCTGATTTCTACTCTACTCTATTTCTACTCTGTTCTATTTGATTTCTACTCTACTGCTATTTAGTATAAGCAGCAGCACATATTTTTGCATTGTAGTCTTTGCTAATATAAAAGCTCCTTGTGCTTAAGTAATAGTTTAATAGATTCACGCCCTTGGGGACTGGTTCTGGTGATTCATTCCTGAGTCATCCATTTAATTATCCCCTCTTTTTCATTCTCCAAGTGTATATAGATCTTTTACATAATGTTTCTCTTGCACTTCCTTTCCAGGTTATAATGAACCACTTGAGAGATCATGTAAGTGTTTTGCCAAACTCATTCCAGGGAAAGCTATTAAAGGAGTGGTGTGCTAAAAAAAAAACACAAGCAAACAGATTCTTTGGAGTAGCCCTGAAGTTTGATAGGATTGGGAATGTCTTTGAAAGAAAAGAAAGCTTTTTGTAATCTTTCTCCTATTTGTTTACAGCTCTTAGTATAACTACTGTACAAAGCCCAACATCAAGTCATTTCACGCTTAATTTCACCTTGACCAACCTCCAATACACTGCCGATCTGGATGCACCAAGTTCCCGCAAATTCATTTCCACAGAAAAAGCTATCAACCATTATGTAAGTCTGGCTCTAGTCTTGCCCATTTTGTGTTATAGTGATGTGGTGATGTTTGGTCTGTATTAAACTCAGGATATGCTTTCAAGTTCTCAAATTTACCTTTTTTTTTTTTTTTTTTTTTTTTTTTAACAGATAGATCCTCTCTTTAAAAGAAGCAGCATAAGTTCTGTCTACATTGGATGTAAAGTGATGAGATTTAGGTAAGATTCCTGAAAGTGAAATATTAACCATTTGTCTCGTCTTATGCACCCTAAACTTACATAAGTTACCATGGATATACTGATGCCAGAAAACAGAAGCCAGTGGTACCTCCCTTTCTATTCATGACTTTCTTGCTGGTAAAAATATCTTGGTATCTAAATAAATAAAGTTCAATTGAGTATTCTCAGTTCTTGAGAAGCCAATGAAAGATGTCAGGATCCCAACTGTGCTGACAGGTTCAGAGCCTGTTTTTCCCTAGTGACATATACATTACACAGGGTGTTCTGTAAGTATTAGCAGTGTCCTAAACAATGTGACATTTTCACTTAGATCTGGGAGAGACACGGACAACACTGGCATTGATGCTGTCTGCAGCTACAAAAATGACATTAGCATTGCCAGATTTGACAGAGAAATGGTTTATCATGAACTGAGCACCATGACAAATGGCATCACCAAACTAGGGCACTACAGCCTAGAGAAGAACAGCCTGTACATTGATGGTAAGCATTCATAAACAGTATCAAATGAAGATTTTTGTGTCACTTGGAGATCATTCTTTATTCTTCCACTCCATCAGGGCTTGAGCATTAATGAACTTTCCCTTTGGTTTGTTGGGTTTCTGTGTGTTTTGACACTGGGGCAAAACCAAACCATCATGTTGTTGCCATTCTAGAAGCATTTCCATCCACTAAATCATACAAATACAAATCATACAAATACAAAATAGATGTAGAGCTTAGGGATATGGTTTAGTGGGGACTGTTAGTGTTAGGTCAGAGGTTGGACTCGATGATCTTGAGGTCTCTTCCAACCTAGAAATTCTGTGATTCTGTGAAATTCCTGGAGAATTTAATTTTTACATCACATAAACTAAACAGGGACACACCCTTATTGCTTTCATGGTGTGCATTTTTCTGTTGTAAAAATAAAAGCAGTCTACCTTTCTTTATTTAGGTTTCCACCTCAGTGAGGCAGCTACCACCAGAAAGCCTGTCTTGACTAAAGCTCCAGCCATAATGGGCTACAAATTGAGCTTTAGAATAGTCAATGAAAATTTAACTAATCCAGACTCTCAGTCTCCAGAGTATAAAGCAGCAGTGGAAAGCATCAGTAACAAGGTAAGGAGCTGCAACTCAAATACTGCCATATCTAATTGGTCAATTTTTGCACCAACTTCCGTAGGTTGATTTTTTAATTAAAAAACTTCTGTGAGTAAAAATTTCTAGAATCTAAAAGATGGGATTGGCCTGTCAGTCACTTTTAAGTTCATTCCTTTACATGTGGTCTTAAGAAATTATCTCCAGCCAAAGACAAGCATTATAAAATGCAACAGATTGACTTCATCTATTAAATGCACACTTGGCATTTTACTCAGGTATCTAGAAGTGCACACAAATCTCCACCAACTCACAGGTTTTATAATTTATAATTCATTGCTGAGAAACCAACACATTCTCTTCAGCACCAATCCATCCTGATAAAGCTTTACATAGGTAGTTCTTGCTTTTTAAATGAAGCCATAACATTGCATGCTTTGAGATGAGTCTGTTCTGTCCATGAAATATGGATGAAGATGACAGCCATCAGTCAGATTGCATGGTTTAACAATGGCAGCTTGCTCAGAGAAGACAAAAAGGCCTACCAAGCTGGAACTCGGACCCTATCACCAGAAGACATACTCTGAAGTAAAACATAAAAAATAAAAAAATCTCCCATGAACTCCAACTAGAAAAATAATAATCTAGTGTTGTTCCAAAGTTAGAGGCCCTCCTACTGCCCTAAAGCATCTACCATGAGGTCCAGAACTCATTATTTAATGTGACATTTTAATTTCAGATGAACCGGTTATACCGTCAGAGCAACCTGCAAGACCAGTTCCTGAACTGCAGTATTACAAGACTAAGGTCTGTAATACAATTTCATTAAGAAAGGTTTAAAAGGTTACTGCCTCCTGGTACTATTCCCCAATGGCCAAGTACTCTTGTCCTTTGCAAAATTCCTCCCCTACGTTCTCACATTGGAAATGGTTTGGTTAATGCCTTATGAGCTTATCAGTTTGAATTTTTCCTGACTTGGTATGGACTGATATTTTCCTCAGACTCAGGATTTTTGTAAGGTATTCCCAAGTCTCTGAATATCCCAGTAATTACTGATCAACATCAGCAATCTTAACTCTTTAAGAATGAGGACTAAAGGGCCAGCCTGCAGATTCTTCCCTCCTCTTCCCAACTTGGACTCTGCTACTTTTTAAGAGAAGGCTTTGGGTATATCTGTAGTGTCCTTCTTTACATGTGAAGAGGCTTGGACAAGGGACCCTCACACTGGCTAGAAGATTTTTAAAGAAGTGCTGATCATTCATGTTATTCATACAGGGTAATCATAAGCTAAGTTCACAGAAACAATAAGTATTGGTATTTTATTTATTTATTTACTGTCCCTAGCCAAAGGAAAATTCCCAAAGCAGCCTGTTCCAGATCTCCCAGTAGCATCACATTAGCTTAAACATTAACACAGGATAGCAGAAACCCCTAAGGAATTTTTTTTTTGTACATGAAGCAGCTCTACGATCAGCCCATCTATCTCAGAATCTGTTTTCTCCACAGGAGTGGATCCATTGTGGTTGACTGCAAGTGCTTCTTCCAAGCAGAGCCCAGCATCAACAGGACTGTAGTTGAAAGGGCTTTTCAGGATGGGACTTCAAATGCAACTGGACTATGGTTGGGAAGCAGCTACCAGCTGCAAGAATTCTCAGTAGGTGGTATGTAAAGCTCAGATCTCAGGTGCCCCGTTTTCACCCAGATCAACCCACTGCCACAGAATTCCCTGCTTTCTAGTCTAACAATGGCAAAATGCCTGTTCCTCAATGACTGAACTGAGGTCAGTTGGGCTAGTCCTTTACCACATTCAGTCTGTCTCAGTCTAGACCTCTAGTTCTCAATACTTTAAGGGGCTATTCGATGTTAAACAGGAAGTGAAGTGATAGCTACTTACTGTAACTTCAAGCATTTAGAGATAAACAGACTTACTTTTTGCCAAATGTACAACTTCCTGAAGAACTGGCTATCTTAGTACATTGCTGAAGGACTGAGATTTCAAAGAGTATACTGGGAATTTATTGTCAGACGCCAGTGCAACTCACATTCTGTTGATCTTTTAGTACTTCATATTTTCCCAGCTAAGTCTTTTAAGCACAACAGATTAGCAGAAGACCCTCTGTTTCTCTTTGCTAGAATTTATCCCAATTTTTTCTATCAATTTCCAGGCTTGGAGCTAGCAATTGAGGCAGCAACTTACAAAACACCTCTCAACTCTGGGAAAGAAAACTTCAGATTAAAATTCAGAATCTCCAACCTTCCCTATTCCCCAGAACTGCAGGACTCCAGGTCACAGATGTACCAAGAGGTCAAAAAGAAAATTGAGAAAGAGGTAAGCTAACAGCAATAGCTTGGATAGATTACCCTGTCCTAATTAAAGGTGCATTAAATGTACTCATTTTGCTCAATTGTTCCATTTCTTCCCATCAGCTTGATGTATTCAGAACTAGCAGTATGAAGGACTACTTTGCTGGCTGTAATGTTGAGAGCTTTGGGTATGTCCTTCTTCGGAAGTGTTTTTCTTTCACCCAGAGCATTTAGCAGAAATGGCATTCAAAGCTACCCCGTAGTGTTTACACCCCATTGTCAACCTTTGTGCTCTCGATGACAAGTATGAGGTACCCTTATTCACTCTTGTCAATTTTGCCTTTACTTCATAAGGTTTCTATCCAAATAAGAGGTGGTTCTGTTTCCATGATAGCAAAACTATTTTCACATAAACAATTCCAGAGTAAAACAAATAAGCTCATTCCCTCATTTAGCTTATTCAAATAAGCTACAAAACCTAAGATGTTAGTAAAACAAACAACAGAACTGACCAGCCTGAGAACAAAATCTAGTTTTGTGCATCTTCTCCAACACTACATTTGAGAAACAAATAAAATAGATAAACTGATTTCTCTTAGAAATGCCTTGCCTGGAATTAGTGAGTAGATTTCACAAGGATGCATGAGTTTCTTTACCATCTACCTTCAAATGTAAAAGTTGATCCATGCTAATAAAACATTGCTTAGACATCTGTAAGCATGAACCTAACGCTGAATTCCTCTCTCTACTCTACTCTACTCTACTCTAATTTTATTTTATTTTATTTTATTTTATTTTATTTTATTTTATTTTATTTTATTTTTTGTTTTTGTCCCATAACAATGGCTCTGGTTTTCATCTTCCAGGCCTGTCCATGGGAAAGCTTATGTAAGTGTAGATTCAGTCTGCAAATTCACACTGGAATCCTTCTCAAGGACTTTACAAAAGCAAGACGTGTATGAGGAACTGAAACACCTGACACACAGGTTCACCAAGCTAGGCTCCAGCTATGAGCTAGAGGAGCAGAGTCTGGTGGTTGAAGGCAAGTGCTCCAGAGATGACTTTGTGGGAAATTCTGTTACTTTTGTTTTAATCACCTCTGAAGTGCCCTGTTTCTCAGCTGTCCCACCCTTTCTTTTACAGGTTACTCTCCACTCACAACAGTAGAACAGGAGTCCAAAAGATCCGGTAAGTGCTTTTATGGAGTGATTCATCCTAAAGCCACCAAATACTTGAGCTACAGTAAATTAGTGTCACTTACCTTGAAATTGAGAGATATCTGGGGCAAAAGCCCAGAAATCTAGCACTTTTGGGAGACAGAAACAGTATTGTGAGCATAACAACAACTCCAGAACTAATGGTAAACAGAAAAAAAAATGACTCCAAGAAGTTGCTTTTCCATGCACCATGAACATGCTGACAAATAACAGTTTTTGCTGACACCATGAGCCCTGCACCTTCTCCCAGAAGGGTCCAGCTGGCAGCTAACAACTTTGTCTTTCTGAACATCTCTGAAACCATCTGAGGGCTCTGTTTCTCCCTGAGCTGGTGTTTGAATTTGTGTCTTGGAACCTCTTGAGTCTGCCAAGGTTTCTGTACATTCTTACAAACTTCACACAGCTGAGGCATGTTTGTCCTGTGGCTAGGGAAGGCCAGATGCTGTCTTCCAGTGATTCTGCCTCATTTACATGCGTGTACAGTACTTCAGAAATTTGCCAGGGCAAGATCTCACTCCATTCCAAGTAAAACATCTAGGAGTCCAGAAAACCGATGTGCCCTTATTTTGCCTTTGCAGAGCTTCAATTTTGGGCAATTATCCTCATCTGCATTTTCACCCTGCTTGGCTTTGTTCTTCTTCTCTTGTTATGCTTCCTGGTAAGTGGCCCTTGTGTTGTTCTCACCTCTCACTTTTGACTACAGCAGAGTCCAACGACCTGGGGAGTTGCAGGGGGGCATTCAGACAACCAGAGCCATAAGAAGCCTGGTGGGAGCAGTACCACGATATGCACAGTAGCAGCAAATCCCAGGCCAAATCCACCTTCAGTTACTGTTAGTTTTTTCAAGCACTTCTGCAGAGAAGCAGGTGTAAGGGTATTCTTATAGCTTGCTAAGCAGTTTTCTAGGGAAGGAGGCAGTGGATCATGAATGAGATCCAGGGTCCATTGCAGAGAGAAAAAAGATAAAGCAAAGGTAAAATAAGCACCAAGAGAACAAGCAGGATGAATTAGATCTTGTTCAGCACCCCTCTTCAACCTCATTCCTGTTCAGTCTCTGCAGAATAATCAAGATACTGATAAGGGAGCATAGAAGCAGAAAAATACTTAATAACCTGCAGGTATCACATCTGGAATTTTGTATTTAATGCTGTTAACATGCAGACCATAGCAGCTGTGCAGGGCCATATCCAAGCTGCATCCCTTTGGAAAGAGCAGATCAGATCTTTTTCTGAACTTTGGTCCGTATTTGATAGGGGACAGTATCTTAAAAGCAGTTTCATCTTTAGTTGTGTTTGCTTTGTACCAGCTAAATAGCTACATCTTCAGACAACATGGATTCCTGTCCTTGGAGGTTCAAGAATAAGAATTAGTCAGCAAGATTTAGATGAGGAAAAACCTCAGATTCAGAACTGGGGTCTGTGCTAGTGTCTGCCTATGCAGCCTTGGCAAGTGTCTCACTCACGAAGTCCCTCCATCTGTCACATGTATGAGGGACATGTATCTCCCTTTGACAATGTGGTGGTTTAGGGCTGTTTATCAAAAGGCAAGGAGCAGACCTTTTTTTTTTTTTTTTTTTTTTTACTATTAACATTGTTTTTTTCCCACCAGATTGTCTCTTGTCTAAGAAGAAAGTCACAGCTATACCAGGTTCAACAGGGCATGTACGGGGGGTTCTTCCCACATCTGAACACAAGAAAAGTGCATTGACAGAACAGATGAAGTCTGTCTTGACAGACCTGCTTGTCCCTCGATGAAGGAAAAAAATGTTTATAAGTACTAGAAAAATGTTTCTTTAATAAATTATGTTTAGCATTTTCTTGTCTTGGGATAAATCTTTGCACTCTTACCACAACTATTTTCATACTATGGGAAATTGATAACACTGCAGATGCTGAGAAAAAGAATATTTTTTTAAAGCACTGCAGTATTTTACATGAATATTACACAACCAGCAGAAAATAAAAACTACCAGGAGCTACAGTTTTCAAGGCTGATCAGTGTTAGTTTTCTGAAAAGAGCTTAAAATAATAAAAATTCATAGGTATCACTAATATAAATTTTAAAACATCATCTAGATTTTAGATTTTTCTTGGTCTACCTTTTAAGAAGTAAATGTCTTAAACTGATGAAAACGTCATATTTAAAATGATGCCAAGAGATTATTTCAAAGTACATTGCTAGGTCTGAGTGTGATACTGTCACATTGAGTCTTCCGATTGATACTGATTTCAGCTGAAATTATGCTGGTTGCTTGCTGCAAGACAGAATTCCTTGCATTTGTTCTGTAGCAACACCTGACATCTCAAACCAGAAACATTTGTCTGCCCCAAGATCTCTGATCTTCTGCTTCTCAGTGTTGAGCATTCCATAGTCCAGGTCCTGATGTTACTTTATGAGATCAGGACCTTTTCCTGCCACTCAAATCATGCTGAGCTGGACAGCCTTGCCTGAGAGCTCAGTACCTGCAGCGTCCCTTGATTTTCTGCAGAGCACAGGAGATGGTGCTGATCTCCAGGTAGTTATTTGATACCGCCATTAGATGAACTATCCGCTGAAAGTGAAAGCACTAGAATTAATGAAACCACAATTACTCATTAATCCTTCCACTGCAGGCAACATTTCCACACAGTCAAACTGTCTTTTTACTTTCAAAGCAAAACTCCTCAAGGGCAGGTTGGACCGGTTCACCTCCCAGGTCAGGCTTGGCAGTGCAGAGTGGAGCCAGGGGATTAGAAACCTATTTGTTTGTTCAAAGATTTTCAAGCACCCAATATTATGTCAGCAACATTGGCTTAAATGCTTTCACAGCTGCTTGTGAAAGATCTTGCAGGTTTCCATGCCACCCA
This sequence comes from Anas acuta, assembly GCF_963932015.1. Classification (NCBI taxonomy): domain Eukaryota; kingdom Metazoa; phylum Chordata; class Aves; order Anseriformes; family Anatidae; genus Anas; species Anas acuta. The sequence continues at coordinate 912,135 of NC_089004.1, read as the reverse complement.
CACAACTAGCGATGGGGAAGCTGTGAGCAGAGGACTTTCCAGCTCTGGCTTTGATGGCAGCTGCTCAGGAAAAGACAGATGACAGAGTGGGGCTGCCAGGGGCCTGTGCTCAAGCAGCAGCCACAGGCTTCTACCACACATCTTCCCCATCTTCGATGTCCCCACCACACCAAGCATCCTGCTCCCCTCTCACTGCGGAGCCAACTATCTCACTCTGCACAAGTGATGCTGACAACAGGACAGTGCAGGGATGTGACAGCCAACATGAACTGGGAGTACACAGCACTATTTTGTGGAGCTGCTTCCTAGAGGTGCTGATTTTTATTTTTTTATTATTTTTTTACACCACGCTCACAGGAGCACAGCTGCCCATGTGGTGCTGTGAGTTTTATCACCTCCTGCTCCCCTCAGGGCTTTGCTTGGGCCTGGAGAAGAGGCCAGCACACGCTGTGGAGTGCCCACCAGCAAACCCCTTTGCTGGCACCACTGCCGCTTCTGGGCTCAGGACAAAAAACAGCAGTGTCCCAGTAGAAATCCTGGCAGCACCCTGGGTTCAGGTCAGACTTGAGAGCACTGGGGCAAGCTTATTTGTGCCATAGCAAGACACACAGCAGATGTGATTTAGAAAAGCTTTAGTTTAGATGCAGCAAAGCAGCACTCAGCCCTGTCCAACCCCTTTGTGGGGGCTCCAAATAGTCAAGAAACCATCCTGGTGTGATATATAATTCATGTAATAATTCGTGTAATGTAATAATTTGTTTCAAGAAGATGGTTGATATTAATAAAGAAGGGTGAGATGTTGGACTGTGGCCATGGGGGTCGGCAAGCCCCATGATTGGTGATAACATCAGACTTAACGATGAGCCATCAGGACTGTAAAGAGTTTAGAGGGAACAAAGAAGGGTGATTCAGGAGACTCCACGCAGTCTCCAGTTGCTGTTCTCCAGCCATTAAGGCATGGAAGTTTCTGGGTGTTTTCTGTTGCTGTTATATGCAAAGTTGTTTGACCAGTGAAGAGCTGTTTTTGAAAAGGACTGCTGTGGGGAGAAGGGTATAAGAGGGGAGCCTGCCCTCAAGATGAAAAAGGCAACACGATGTAATGAAGTCATGTCACCAATAAAGAAGCAGGAATGAAAAAAGAATGAATAGGGACTGGCTAGCAGAACGGAGACCAGGACGGGAACAGGCACATTGATCTCCTCATGAAGATAGGTTCGGCCAAACTCAGCAAACCGCCCAAAGAAGCTCATACAGAAAGTCACTGGAAATGGGCGCACCGGAGCTGGAGAGAAGCTCAAGCTGAGAGGAGCGGAGCCGCGCACACAACTGCCCCTCGCTGGTAAGCAGTTGTGCATTATGGGGATTATGGGGAATCATACGTCCTTAGGAGCAAAGACTGCCCTGGTTAACCTTACAGCATATTCCCTTTATTAGCAATCAGTTTATGATCCTGAAATATGGGACCAAACGGAGGTCAAGGTGTGGGATTCTGCTACTAAAAACAAGGTTGTGGTGGGATTCCTCGGCACCTGGCCAGCAGTCTCTGAGGCCTTAAAGAGCCCTGTGGGGCCACAGTCAGACACGTGTGGTTTGCCAGACAGCGAGGGAGCTGCGGGCTCCTTTACTGATCCGACTGCTACGCCATGGGCCCCTCTGCTGCTACAGCCATCGCAGGCCTTTGCTGTTACGCCCCCGGTGACCTGGACGAGCCTTTTGACCCAGGCCCTACTGGCCTTGAAGAGGAGACGGATGTTTCCCTTCGATCCGGGAAGAAGAGGATACATAAGGCCTGAAGGCCTAGTTGCTTAACAACTTAAAGCGAGACATATTGTTCCCACGACTAGCCCTGGAATTCTCCGGTGTTTGTAATCAAGAAAAGGAATGGAAAATGGAGACTGTTATATGATCTGAGAAAAATGAATGAAGTCATGGAAGATATGGGAGCACTTCACCCAGGATTCCCAACTCCAACTACGCTCCCCCAGCCATGGACATTAATAGTAATAGACTTAAAGGATTGTTTGTTACCTTTTCTGATTGTACATATGTATAGGCATACTCGGGTTTAATATGTAAAAGCAACATTCTGTATATTTAGAAAGTTTGATGTTTGTGTGTGCGTGTTGGCAGAGCATAGACTCCCTGCACACCCGGTGCTGTTTACTTGTCTTTCATAAATATTACTAAATTCAGATTGAGTTGTATCTTCATTTATAACACTGGCAATAACATTTCCTATGAGATTGCTGCAGACATGCCTTTCTCTGCCAACACAGCTGCTGCCACATGCCAAAGGTCCCCCTATCCCTGGAAGACCAGGTACGGCAGACCCCCCCACACCTTTGCCATCACAGGAAGGGCATGCAAACCCCAGCCCTGTTAGCTTGTCTCCCACACCCAGTCCCAAAAAGCTGTGCTGTTAAAGAGCAAAAGCTAAAGCTGAAATATGCCAAGGAAGGGGCACCAAGGCAGCTGAGAGTGGAAGGAGGACTGGGCAGCGGTGAGAGCAGCAGCAGCCTGCGGAGGAAAAGCTTGAGCACACTATGGGGACAGCTGAGGCCCAACAGGAAGGAGCCTGTGCATACCACAGTGCCACTCAGCATCCCCTGCACGGTGTTGCAATGCACTCCCTGTTGTGCTTGGACATGTGCCCGCGTTTGCTCTGGAGCCGCAGTTCCCAGAGCAGAGTCCCCTTGCTAGGGCAGGGCCAGCTCACGGTGACGCAGGTGGCCCAGGTCCAGTGGTGACCTGGCCCCAAGGCAGGGGCTGTGGCCACCGGTTCCCAGAGATGGGCAGTGCCTCTGCCCCAGGGTGAGGATTAGCAGATGGGTGTCAGCCAAGGTCAGGGCCAAGGACCCTGGCTTGGTCTTGGGGACATGCCCTGGGCCAGCAGTGGTTCCTTTCCTCCCAGCACCATCTTTGGCCTCCCGCTGGCCCCGTTCCCCTCCATGCACTGTGGATATGCTAGAGCTGTTCCTCAGCACTTCTGTCCTCACATTTGCCTTTAGGTGACATGTCTCAGACCAATGAAGCAGCATTGAGGCAACGCAACATTCCACCAGCTCTCATGTGCATGCCCAGCATGCTGCAGCCTCCGTGGTGCAAAAGTGAGCTGGATCCGTGCCCGCCAACAGCCAGAGAGCAGCTGCATGGCGCGGCAATGCTGCTGCATCTCACGGTGCTGCCTCCTCAAACAGTCACGGTAGCACCCAGCCTCAGCAGCAGCAGCAAGTGCCCGCTGGCATCCGGTGGGGAGAATTAAGCAGGGTTTCGTGAGTGATGAGCCCTGCAGGAAGCAAGAGGCTGTTTTCCTTGGGTGCGTATAACCACAAAGGAGCTGCTCCAGGCACACCGAACCGTGAAGGATCCCTCAGGCGCTGGTTTCTAGCCAAGCAGTGCTAGAAGAAACACCAAAGCCAGCCCAGCAGCAGACCCCCACCCCCATCCCCTCAGGACATGAGAGCTGGCGTCAACCGAGGCTGGGTGTCGCACTCACTTTTCCTCCACACTCCTGTCAAAAAGCAGCCAACACCACTGGGCATCGTGTGTGGCATTACTGACCTTCTGCTTGGAACACAGAGGCAGCAACTGCCCAACCGTTGGGCTGAAGGGGTCTCTCTGCTCTCCAGGGAATCTCCACGGGGCCAGGGTCCTTGCTGCAGCCCAAAGCCTGTGCCCCAGCAGCACAAGCATGCTTTCACCCAAGACCGAGTGCGGAGCTCAATGTGTCGCAATGCAAACATCACCATCCCACTCCCACGAGTATTTCTACGTCTGTAGCGATTCTCCTGCGTCCCTTGCTAATCTGTTATTCAGAGGGCGCCAGACCAAACAGGATCGGCCACCCCTAGCCCTGCAGTGTTTGAGGATAGCAGCATTTCCCCAGGGAATGGGCAGCACCCACCACGCAGCCAGGAGGGCTTCACCAGCCAAGAGTGCACAGCTTGATCCTGCTTATAGAGGGGGGCAGAGAGGTGTGACATTTGCTCAGGATCCCCCAGAAGGGCAGAGCTCTGCCTGTTTTAGGCAGACAGGAGCCTAGGAGGGAACCTGGGACATGGAAACTCAGGGTATGCACTGACACCACATAAGCCCTGGCTGATGTCACAGTTCCTTCTGCAACATCACAAATTGTTGGCTATTCTGCCCAAGCCTGCTAAGTGGGAAGCCAAGCTCCCTTTCCCAAGAAGGGCTGTGCAGGAGGCCACAGGCAGGTGGGATGGGATCTTCCCAGGATGAGGACTCTCTGGGGACAAAGACTTGCTCCCCAATATCTTCCCTGAATGAATGCCACCAGAATGAGCTGGGGATGAGGTCTGTAAGCAGCTTCTCCTCCACCACCATCAGCTCCTTCTTGAGTGAGGACCTGGGGTTGAGAATAGGACCAGTCGTGATCGATATGGGCACAAGGAGCTGCAGAGCAGGATTTTCTGGACATCAGGCACCCAGTGCCGAAATCAGCACCCTGGTGAGCCACACCACGGTGTTGTCCGAGGGCCTGGAAGAAACCAGATCTGAGGCTTTTTTGGGGGAAGAAGCCTTGCTTTACCCAGACACTGAAATTGTTGAGGTGATGCAGAATGGCATCATCATCAACTGGGAGGCAGCAGAAACCCTGTGGCAGCACATGTTCGAACACAAGCTTGGGGTGCCCCCTGAGGAGCATGCGCTGCTCATCACAGAGCCGCCACTCAGCCCCGCCAGTGGACGGGAAAATATGGCAGAGGTGGCCTTTGAGTCACTGGGCTCCCCTGGAATCTTCATGGCCCCTCAGCCTGTCCTTTCCACCTATGCCCATGGGAGAACCAGCGCCTTCGTGGTAGACATTGGCCATGTTGTCACCCATGCTGTGCCGGTCCACGATGGGAATTGCTTGGCTTATGCCATTAAGAGGACAGACGTGGCAGGGTCATGCCTCACCTGGTACCTGACAATGCTTCTGGGGGACATGGAGCACATGCTTGGCAATTGGACGTCCCCCGTGGTGGAAGACATCAAGCACACATGCTGCTACGTCGCTTTTGACTTCAATAATGAGTGCCTCCTCCCACCCACTAGCTGCACGCTGGATTTTACCCTGCCTGACGGGCAGACCATCAGCCTCGGCAAGGAGAGGTTTCAGTGTCCAGAGGTGCTCTTCAACCCCCTACCGACATGGGGGGATTCCTATGTGGGCATCCACGAGATGGCCCAGAGAAGCCTCGACCTGCTTCCAGAGGACATCAGGTCACTGATGCACAGAAACATCCTCCTGTGTGGAGGGTCCTCACTGTTTGAGGGGCTGCCGAGGAGGCTTGGCAGCGAGCTGGCTCAGTGCCTGCCCTCCAGCACGGAGGTGGAGGTGGTGGCTGCACCGGGAAGGAGGCATGCGGCCTGGATGGGGGGCTCTGTCCTTGCCTCCCTCACAAACTTCCAGTCATGCTGGATCCGCAGGGATGAGTACTACGAAGAGGGACCGTGCATCGTCCACCAGAAATGCTTCTGAGGCGACGCCTTATACCAGACAACGAGCATTTGTTTGATTTTCTCACTGTTACAGGCCACACAACAGGAAGTGGTAATAAAATATTCTATTAAGAACCATCATCTCCCCAGTCTTGCAGAGTAATCAGCTGAGGGGATTTGGTAAATTCCAGACACGGGGATGAGGCAGCAGTGCTCCCCACATACACATCACCCACCATGGAGAAAGAAGCATCCTCAAGGCCAGCAGGGGCCAAGGCTCTGACGTGGCACCAAACCTGCCCCAACCCACCTGGTCCCTCATCCCCATGCATACCTGCTGCCTCGCTCCTCCATCCCTGTCCCCACAACTTTCCAGGCACTGACTCCTTGTGCAGCACTAAGGTGACATTGCCACCCCCAGCAGAGATTGATGGGTCCAGGAGCATCCCACAGCAGCTCAGGATCCTCTTCTCCCAGAGCTTCATGCTGTGGTTTGCACAAGAGCTGCTCCCTTGGGGCTGCAGTCCCTGCACCCAGTAAAGGTCTTCTGCTCCCTGTGCGACCCCACAGTGCATCCAGCCTTTGTGATCACTTCCAACAGCAGAAAGCTGGCCACGAACAGCTATATTCATGCAAAAAACAGGTGCTCAGAGCAGCCTGACACAGCACAAATCAAACCTGTGTAGAAAAACCAAAGCCAAAATCCACAGCACCATGAAACACCCCCTTTCCTCCCTCCCCCAACACCTGAAGGGCTTTCCTACCTGGACCAAGCAGCTGGGAAAGGGACCATCAGGGGCTTGGTGCTGCTGGATGGGGAGGGAGGGAGCTGGATTCCACCCTGTGCCCTCTCCTAGGGGGAGAGGCCTATCACCCCCCACTGGGTTTTGTAGGGCTTATGAGCTGCAGCCACAGCTGCCCTGCTGCCCTCCCAGCCCTCAGGGCTCCATCACCACCAGCTGGGAGCCAGGAGCTGCCCCAGGAGCTGCTCAGGGGTGGGAGATACTGAGCTCCCTGCAGCTTTGAGGGCAAGAGCTCCTTGTCTGCTGCAGGACATGGGGGACCTGTGCCCACATCCTGTCACCCGCTTCAGCCCTCATCCTTCTTTCAGCCCTGAGGTGTCTCTGTGCCATGAGGACCCCTTATTTACTGCACTCTGGTGGGCAGAGCTAAGGTACTGCAGCATGTTTAATCAGTGCCCATGAATGGAAATGTGGTAGATTTAATTTCCTTTTAACAGAGCAGAGTTGTCTGCCCCCTTTCCAGTTCCACAAGCATGCATGGGCTGCAGCATTGTCCCACCCTGTAGCTGCCACCTGTGAACACCAACACTGCAGAGAGGAGCAGGAGCCACAGAAAATATCACCAACCATGTTAAGCTCAGCACCACACCCTCCCTCAGATGGCCCCCAAGAGAAATCACGCCAAATTTACCAAAATTTCAATGAACTCCCCTTGAACTATGGAAGCTGTTGTAGGATTTGGTGCCAGCTTTTGAGCTGGTGGCAGTTTTATTGTGCCCAAAGGACAGACACAACCTGATCTCATCATTACAGTGCTGCTTTTGGGTCTGCCTGGGGTCTGCACTGAGCCACAGGATAGGGTGGGAGGGATGTGGGAGGCTGCAGGAGGGATGTTACAGGAGTGCTACAATAATGCAGGAGGGATGCTCCAAGGATGAGGGAAGGAGGCAGGAGAGAGGCCACAGGGATGCTGCAGGGATGTCAAAGGGATGCCACAGGGGGGATGCCGCAGGGAAGCAGGAGGGATGCTGCATGGAAGCAGGAGGGGTGCCAGAAGGATGCTGCAGAGACACGGGGGATGCTGCAGGGATGCAGGGGGCATCTTGCAGGACACTTTCCCACGGCTCTCTGACAAGCAAAGAGTGTCTGGCTCTCATGTTGACTCAAACTAGCTACTTCATTTCCCCTGAAACTTTCCGGAGAAAACAAGTTTTTATCTCACTAGAAACCCAGGCCGCAGATGCTGGCTGCCTGGGAGGAGCAAGTAGCTCCTGCACACCAACAGCGGCACTCCTGGTCCCGCCAGCCGCTGCCTCCGCAGGGATGCGCTGCAGAATGGGGCTGCACCCACAACATCGAGCTGACAGCATTCTGTACCTGGTGCAGCTGCAAACCACGGTCCCATGTGCTATGGGATGGAACACTGCAAATTTGATCTCTGTGAGCTGAGTGGGGTGACCAGGCACAGCCCAGGGGCATTACTGTGCATCCCGGGTGTTAGCTGAAATGCCAAACTTCTGGCTTTCAGACTATACCTCTTTCTGCTAAAGACTTAAAAGAGGGACAGGACTCCAGTTTTGACTTTGGCGAGCTTTGCAGTGAGCTCTGAGAGGATACCGCCATGGTGCCTGCCTGGCATGCTTGTACTTTTTGCCCAGCAAATTCCCCATCCTGTTTCTGTGCCAGCGTTGGGGTCCCAGCCCCCTGTCTGCTGGTGCACCCAGAGGCCCCTGCCTGGCCATGGCCCCACTTCACAAAGCCAGCAGTAAATTCGGGGGGGCAGCGCAGGGCATTGCCCACCTGCGGCCAGGCTAGCAGCGGATACATGTTCTCTATGCTGAAGGGAGTGGTGGCTCATGGCTGGCAGCAGCCCCCAGGTTACCTCTTGTTTGGTGACCTACAGTGAATCCACAGCTGACAAGCCACCCTCTGGCACATCACGGGCTCAGGGCAGCCCTGCACTTGCTGTCAAAGCCCCGTGGCTCCCCATGCACCTTTGAGCAGGATGCGAAACCCCCTTGACCATACATCCTGGAGAGGTGAGGGACCAGGAGAAGCAAGATGGTAAGATTTTGAGGTTAGTCAAAATGTTGCGGTAACTTAGTGGAAAGTATTTTTCTGCCATAATCTCATTCTGATGCCTTGCCTAGGTTTTTCTTGCTGTATTAAGGAAATGCAATGAGTGTGGGAGGTGTGAACTAATGCTACCACACTGGGAAGATGGTGATGACCTGAAATCTCAAAAGGATGTTCGTCTCCCTGCTTTACAAGTAAAATGGAAAAAAAAAAAAAAAAAAAAAAAAAAAAAAAAAAAAAAAAAAAAAAAAAAATTAATTATTTGTCTTTTAGAGAAAAAAATAGCTGCAAGACAACCTTGTCAGCAACTGTTATTTAAGGGCTCAGACATTTGCTCATCTCTGCCAGGGACAAGTGTTAACCTTTACACGCAGGCTTTCCGCTCCCTTCCCTTTCACTCATATATTTTCTCCTCCGCCTGCTGCCACCACCTGCAACAAGCTTCCTTTCCCCAGTGAGAGTCCCTGCTGCTGACTGCTGCCACATCACAATGCTCCAGGAGTGTCCCCAGCCCCGTGCAGCCACTGGCTTGGGGGAAACATTTCCAAGCAGCAAAACCTCCCTGTGACTCACCTGCAGGGCTGCCTCTCTGCTCGGAGAGGTTTTCCCCAGATGCTGGGTGAGCACAGCAAGAGCTCAAGTGGTGACACAGGATCCTTGCACAAGAGCAGCCAATGCAGGCGGCAGAATGCAACCCAGAGCATTGCAGGATCATTGGCGGGCAGAAGGAGCACCTTGTTCTGCAGCTGGATTTAATGTCCTCCAAATTGTGTCTTTGTCCTTCATCTGCACTGCTTAGTATATTGAAGTCAGAGGACACGAGTGCATCTGTGCACATCATTTCCCCAGGCCACAGCAATCCAGTGGCAGGCTGAGCTGTACTGCAGTCACTTAGGGCAGGGAGGGACTTGCCCACCACCCACAAGCAGATTTAATATATTTCATAGCCTCCAAGAGGACAAAGCAATAGTATTTTCACCCCAAATCCAGTTCAGTTTCTTTTGCTTTTGTAGTGATGGCAAAACAGCAAGGTCCAGTGTGTGGGACATGGGCACTGGCTGCCTCCCATGTCCTGTCCCTGCGGTGCCACCACACCAATCATCCCCTGCACCCCTGAAGCATTGACAGCATCCTCTGAGCACTGAGATGAGTGATGGACTTTCCATGAAATCTCACAAATTCTGCCCAGTTTGGTAGGGGCAGACACTACTAGTGACTAATGGCTGCTACTGTTATGGGCTACGGAGCTTCAAACTGGGGGAATTTTTCCTGTGGCCATGCTGCACACACAATCAGTCATGTTGCATCCCAACAATTGCATGGCCACCTGGGTCTCTGTAGTCTCATGCTTAAATTCCATGGTGGTGTTAATCAAATAGGATCTTTTCCTTTTTTTTCAAGGCATAAAATAAGATTTGACAGCATCTCCTATTCCCTTCTGAATTTTGGGTATTGCTGTTCCATTTTACTTTCATTTCCTTTTTTCATTCCCCCTCCTACAAATGCCAAGCAATTCAGGAAGACTACACTTAACATTAGCTGGAAAAAATACTGAGACAATGAGGCATATTGCCTGGGTTATATCAAAACATTCTGATTTTGTTTAACCAGTGCATCCATCCAGCCAGGGGAGAGGTTCCTCATTGCCCACAGACATATCCCAGGTTGGTCCAAGGAGAGATTAGCAAAGGCAGGTGCAGCAGCAAATAGGGAATCAACAAACCCATCCTAACCAGCTCCTGGCTGGCTGGCTGGGCTCAGCAGAGGTTATTTTTCCCCCAGAAACAAAACAACTTCTTGTCAAAGAAAATGTAGTAAAAAGATGCATCCCTTTTGTCTTGGTTAAAGAAACAAGAAGCAAACACATGCAATGCCAAATTTAAGCCTTTGCCATTTTGGAGAGGGGAATTGCTTACAAAATTAAAACTTATCATGTCACACATCTTTCATGTACAAGGGAGGAAGAAATAATTTTCTAATGGCTCATCTACAGGGGAAAGGCTCAGAGGGATTTCCCTGTCCTTTAGCCAGAGCAGGAGGGCAGCAGAGGCAGCACAGAGGGGGTCGGTGATGGCAGCCCTGTGGCACAGCCCAGCTGTGACATCCCTGCAGATGGAAAACAGTGTACATGGAAAATCGGAAGGAAAAGCACGGACATTGCTGGCAGGGGCCTGATCACACCCAGACACTGTCCTGGGGGCTGGCCACATCTTGAGCTGGAGATGACCAAGAGGCCACATCTGGATTGCTGAGTTGGCACCATCTAGTGTAGGAAATTGGGTGAAATTAATAAAAGCTTTTCCACCCCTATTTTTTTCTTCTGATCCATTCCATAGGAGTGACCTCCAGCAGCCGATGTAACCACTTCCACACTCTGCGCGTCACCACTAAACAATCGGGGTTAAAGATGTGGAAACCAAACACAGGTGTTAAACTTTGTGGGGCTCCTCCTCAGCCTGGGCAGTGCTCGCCTCTTGTCTCGGGTGCAAAAGACAGTGCTGCAGTCAGACAACACGGCCAGACACAGCAGAGAGCTGCTGGGCCACAGCAGTGCTGGCATGTCTGGTGTTGTCACCACCCAGGCACAGCTAGCTGTGTTCCAGATGTGGCAGCGGGTGTTATTCCCTGCAGGTGCCAGTGCAAAGCCAGCCCCGAAGCTCTGGGTCTGTGCAAAGAGAGAGACAAAACAGCAGCGCAGAAATAGCAGGCAGCTTCCAGGTTCAAATTAACACACCAAAACTTGAGTTCTGGGAAGATTTTCCCAGAAAAACAGCATTTCAGGAGGTTCCTTGAAAGTTGGGTTCATGCTTTACTCCAAGCTAATTGATGCACACATCACTAAGCAAAGCTTTTTGGGCAAAATGAAGTGGACACAGAGACAACAGGACAGGGGCTGCTCAGGGCAGCGGAGCTCAGCGCCTGCTTGGCCACAGCCTCCCTGCACAGAGGGCAGGGAAAACCAGAGGCACTGGGAGCACAGCGAGGGCCAGGAGCCTAATCTGCTTCTCCTTAGGGATTTGGGGGCTAAGCTTGAGTTTGGGCACAGTCCTTGGTTAACATCAACACCTAGCCCTAACACAGCATGCCTGCAAAGACTTTTAATATCTAAAATAAAGGAAAAGAAAAGTAGAGTCAGTCAAGTTTTATTCATTGTGGAGCGTTGCTTTTTGAGTAGTTTGCTTCTTTGAGGTCGAGGAGTTGTCAAACCTCCTCGGTTCCCTCTGATGTGTTAGCACACTTATCAAGTATGAGTAAAGCTACGTGCGAGAAGTGAAAGATTGTGGTCTTCGTAAGAACTGATATCAGAAAGCCAGCCTAAAGATGAATAGCTTAGTGTATTCACACTTCTTCTGTTGCATTTATTACATTATATTTACAGGGTAATGTATGGGTTATGCTTTCTTTTTTCTTTTCTTTTTTTTTCTGCATAGTTGATCACGAATTTGAAAGACTGTGTATCTGATAAGAGAAAGATAGAAACTGGAAGGCAGCTACACAAATACAGACTCCCACGCACCCAAGATACCTCTTTAATAATCACTTCATCTTAGCACACGACTGAGCACTACTGCACATAAACAAGGACATTTGGTGGCATTGGGAAGCTACACAGCAGCTCCTGAAGTGTTCTGCATTAAAAGAGAGCTGAATCACATAATAGTTTTGTCCTTTTGCAAGCCACAGGGTGAAGCTCTGTTGGCTGAAAAATGCCCTGGGTGATGTCTGGGGTACCTCAGGGCCATTTCTCCAGCTGAATTCCAGCCTGTCCCTGCTCTGCAAGGACCTCGCAGACATTTTGAAGTTGATCATCCCCAAATCCCCATAGGATAAGTTAGGCCAAGAAACCCATGGTCATGCAGGTTTCTACCAGAGGACTTACTTCCCTGGAGGCCCAAGGTCACAGACAGAGAGGCATTGTGCTGTCTGACTTGCTGAGCACTGAATTGTTACAGAGGCTCTGACCACCAGGATCTTCCTATTCCTTACTGGAAGAGCTGCAGGTGGCCATGGAAAGCCTGCATGTTTTCCTGGTGGTATTCCATAAGCAGCCTCTTTGTGTTTGACTCAGCCTTTCAAAATCCCTTTCCAGGTTTTCACAGGTGGGGTCCAAACAGCAGCATGATGACAAAGCTAGGAACTGGGACCAGTTTGCACAACTGGGACCAGTTTGCACAACTGGGAGGACAGACAGAGCATGGTCAGGGGCTGAGACAGAGCAGTTCAGGAGACCTTGTGCAGAAGACACCTGGATATAAGCATAAGGACATCTTTTATCTGGAGTAGGTTTTTCAGCTGAGAAGAAAGAGGGGTGCGATCCAGGCAGCTCAGAGCCCAGCCCACAGATCGTGTGAGGAGCAGCCCTTGCATGGCTGATAAGGCCAGCAAGAGATAAGGGACAGAAGCGCTCTTGCTGCCTGTGGTCACTCAGTCTAGCCCTGCACAGTCTCTCTGTATAGGAAACAATAAAACCCAGCTCTAAGCCCAGTCTCCAGCACAAGCAACTCACCACAAGGACAAGAGCATCACTATGAAGGCAGAGAAGCAATATTACGTCCCGACCAGCATTTATAAGCACACTGAGCCCCCTGCAAGCCTCAAAGGTTGCAAAACAGCTGCAACTGGGGCTACTGGCACTGCCAAGGCCACCTGGCATTTCAGATGGTGGAGATGCCTGCCAGAAACCTGGCCATTACTTTCTTTCTCATATAAAGACCCACCCTCTTATATAGAAATTACTTTCTACGACTGACATGGGATTAAGTCAGAAGACTATTGGATGGGGGATTCAGTTTATGTTTGAGCATGAGTTGCCCATGGCACTGTCTGTTCCTCTAGGTGAGCAGGGGATACGACGCAATGCAGGCAGCAACTCATTTTGTAGATGGTAGTTTTGTATGGTTTAGAATTTTTCCTTCTGATTATTTTATAAGAATGGAAATATAGACATGATAAAATTAAAAGTAGATTTTTGAAATAGCATTGCCCTTACAGGTACACCCAGAGCTATACAGTGTGCCAGACAACGGTGTATTCTGGGTGCAGCACTTGTTTCCAGAAGTCATTGCTAACTTTTCCTACCTCAGTAATGATTCAGTTTTGGTCCTTTGCTAAAGGTCATCATTAACTCATGCTCTTAAGGGAAAACTCTGTACTCATCTCTCCATCTAACACTGTGAAGGTGTGAAAAATGGTGCATGAAACATGCAAGATTTGTTGCTGATTTTTAGTGTGTACACTGCCCAGCAGCAGAGGAATGCCCTTTCCAGAGGCAGAGGGGTGCAGAAGCCCTTGGACCAGACCACAGCCCTGCAGCGTGGCAGCAGTACCTGCCTCCCATGCTCCTGATGAACCAGTCCTCCCTGAGCCCACCCTGTTGCTTTTTGACCTCATGTATATTTCTGACGTCCACAGCATCCTGTGGTAACAAGTTCCACAGTTTAACCATGTGCTGCATGAAATAATACTCCCTTCAGGTCATTCTGCACTATAGAAAGCAGTGAGGGATTTTTCCCTGTTCAAATTCCACAGGACTGCCATGGTGTGCATTTAGATACCTGTAGCACATCCCTCCCAATTACCTCTTCACGATGGGAGAATCCAGGCTCTGTGCCAAAGCCGTTCTGTGTGACTGCTTGCCAACGTTGCTTGCAGACAGGAGGAGCAGAATGGCAAATGGCAGTGTTAGTGTGGGTTCAGTGGGGCACTGGGGTGATGGGAAGCACTTATTACTGCTTTCCAGTTACTCATCCTCTATGATTTAATGTCATGGCTTTTTCCTTTGTGCGTTAATTCATATTTATCATCACTGAATTGCCCCTCAGCAGTTTGTGAGTGGTGAGACCTTCCCCAACTTACCACAGCCATTTTTAGCCTTTTTCAGCCCAACTTTATAATGCCAGAACTTTTTCTCATTTTATTATTTCCCCTGTTTTCTCAACCACTTACTGTATACATTGACTAGAAAACAGATGCAAGCACGATGCCTCTTACATTAACACCTAAGCTGTAGTTCCTAGAATCTGCTTGGGGCTTTTGAGCACTTTCCATTATGATCAGCAAAACTGTCACCTGAAAATTTTATAGCAAAATGGTTTTATGTTGCGATTCGAGAAAAATGTCTACTGACTGTAAAGGGCAGAGGTGTGCAGAGGAGGAGAGCACTGCTTTAAAATACACCTTAAAATAACATTGGAAGTCAGAAAGACCCTGGCTGATAAGAGCATCGCACTGTGAAGGCAAAAGTGTCATGAAGGGCTCCAGGCTGCGCTGTACCACCTGCATCAGGGAGATGCCACGTCCCTGCCTCCCACTCCTCTTCCTTTCCCCTCCTATCTTCATGCCCCACACTCCCCAGGCGTGGTCCCCGCACTGCTGCACTGCCACCCGGGTGCCACCTGGCTTTTCCCCATTCCGGGGCTGCAGCTTTGAATCCCTGCAGACAGCAAAGGGACTTGAAGCGAAGGCTCTCATTTCCTGGGGAAGTCCTGTAACCACCAGCTCATATGCAAAACAAAAGGCTGATATTTATACACAATTTCTTCCTTCTCTGGTTGTGCTTTCGAATGACAGCGATCACGGCTCTGTCACAACCCGTGCTGGCCGTCTGCACCGGGGAATCAGGCTCCATGCATGGGGCAATGCTGGCAGCCTCTGGTACAGAGGCATGTGCCAAAGGACCAGTTGCAGGCCTTGGCCCTGCTCCTGTCTCAAAAAGCCTCCAGCCTGCTCGTGGAACTCAGTAATGACGCAAACCACATCGTGCATGGAGCTGTGGCCATCATGGCAAGGAAAATTACAAGTCCTCAGTTTCAGAAGAAAAAACTGTGCCTGAGGGAGCTGGAGGATGGTGAAAGGGTGCACTGCAGAGCCAGATTTAACAGTTTCTGCCTTCAAATCTCCTGCTCTGCTTTATTTCCAAATTTCACCTCTGCCATAAGAATAAGCATCACCAAAGAGTACTGGTGAGCACAGGCCTCTGTTTGCCAGTGTCAATAATGATATTATATCTCTGGCATTGGTTTATGTTTTCCCATAGCTTCAATCAAGGTTATGATCTTATATGCCAGTCATTGCTGAAGCAATCTTTTCCCTCTGACTCTTCCATTCTGGTAAGCAGATTAAAAAGCCAGAATATGTTTTTGAAGGGATCCAGGCAAGTTCATGGGACTTGGATCTCTTACCACGGATGGACAGTATATGTAATAAAACATACAAGACATGCAAACTTTCTTTTACTTCTTGGGCCTGAGCCCAATTTTATCCATAAAACCTCCCTGTGGTTTTCAGGTCGGATATGTAAAGCTTCTGGATTTAGAGTTTCTCAGCACCCAAAACTGCTGCTGTGAAACTGAACTGAGTGAACCCCAGCGCCTACAGCCAGTGGGCAGCAGAGGAGTGCCCCTGCCTCCTTCTCCTGCCATGCACCTGGCCCTTGGAAAACCTGAAATATTTCCCTTGCCTCCCCCTTCGGACATGCATACAGTTGCTTTCTAATATAACACTCACCCCGCAATTAAATAGCTTGAAAACTACCTGAAATTACCGTGGAACAAAGCCTGGTTAATTAATTAACTTCTAAGCTGAAGCAGAAATAGGCCAGCCCCCTTCCAGACAAGCCCTGCAGCTTTCATGAACTGAAACAATTAGTGCAATAAAGGCTCTTATTTGAAGACATTATCATATTTGGGGATGGGGTAGCCAACAGAGAAGGCCTCAGGTGCCAGTAGGAAGCTCTCTAGAAGAAGGCAGCAAAGGGGAAATGGAAGGAGTGGGAATATCCCAGATGCAAACTCTGGAGAGGAAGCAGCAGTGGAGAAGGTGCTGCAAGCAGGAGTGAGACAAATGAGGTGTGGGGCTATGGCGGGCTCCCTTCACCCCAATTTGAGCCCCAGCTTACCACTCCTGCCATCTTCTTGCCCTCTTGCCCAGCAGCTCCCACCACCTTCTACCCAGCTCCAGGCTTGGCCACACGTGGGAACTGTTGCTTGTTGCCTCCCCATCCGCAGTGGAGCCCCATCTGCTCCCCACCTCCAACACCTGCAAGGTTAGACCAGAGGCAGCGGTTCCAGGGCACTGCAGGTCCCCATGGGCCATGGCTCCCCCGGTAGCACCCAGCCCTGGCACCAGGCTCCTGCTCCTACCCACAGCACCAGCTCGCCACATCCCAAAATGTCCCTGCGGCGCTTGGAGCCGGAGGAGAGCCCTGCTCCAATCCAGTGGTGGCTGGGAAGGGCGGGAGTAGGGGAAGGCGACTTCTTTCAGCCGAGTAACATCTAAGCCACCTTCTTGCTCTGGGCTGTCTCTACCTATTCTAAGGGGAAGAGAGGACTGGGGGGATAGTACAGGAAACAGACACACTTGTGGTTTCTTTTAATTTACAAGCATCACCATGGCAAATTTCACACCTGAAGAGCTGTTGCAGCATTCTGGTTTCCCCTCATGCCAGCAGGTACGGTAGTGCTGTGCACCTTGTGCTGCAGCCAGCCTTGGTACCCCACAAGTGAGAAGATCCACCAGCTCCTCGCACCAACCTGAGCACTATGGTGCTTGAGATGAACAGTCAGCTGCACTGATGCTCACTGGGTGTAACACCAGCAACACATCTGCAGCATGGCAGCTGCAAAACTCCAAGGTGGAGATCTGTGGACCCTGCTGCAAGCATGTGGCCAAACACAGAAGGAAAAGATATTTATGGGCAGAGGGAAGAGGGATCTGAAAGGTACGTACCCCACAGCCTGTTTGATCCATGCCCTTCCCAACAGCTACCCGTGTTCCTTCTGAGTAGGACTTACCTCCATCTATCCTGCTGGCTGCTCCCGAGGAGGAAGTCTCATTACAGACACAATCCCAACAGACAGGCCAATACACTTTACATAGCTTCTGGAAACAGAGTTTTATTAGGCATAACCTGCTGATACACCTCTTCTGCCCAGACCACCCTGTGTACAGTTTACATTATAGAATCACAGAGTTACAGAATGGTTGAGGTTGACAGGGACCTCTGGGTCCATCTGGAACAACTCCTGCTCAAGCAGAGCCACCCAGGGCAGGTTGCCCAGGACCATCTTCATTGGACTGTCCAAGAAGGGAAACTACAACCTCTCCGGGCAGCCTGTGCCACTGCTCAGTCACCTGTCCAGTACAAACAGAGCCTCCTGTGTTCCAGTTTGTGCTCACTGCCTCTTGTCCTGGCACTGGGCACCACTGAAAAGACCTGGCTCCATCTTCTTTGTGCCCTCCCTTCAGCTATTGACAGACATTGATAAGATCTGTCCGAGCCTCCTCTTCTCCAGGCTGAACAGCCCCAGCAGCCCCAGTTCCCCTTCACCAATAAGGGACCTCTTTTCCAAACCAATATTAGGGATTTCTACATCCCATGTCAGATAGCATTTCTTCTCCTTTTACACTGCCTTATTGTTCGTGCATTATTGGTGTTAGCTATAAAAATGTTTTCTAGGAAAATATTCTTGACAGCTGTCCTTATTCTGCAGAGCCTGACATGCTAGTGAAAACAGTGTGACATGTCGCAGTACCAGGCAGTCCTCTGAACAGCAGAGCCAGCGAAGCAGACTCCCAGGTGTCTAAGCTGAGGCTGAGCTCCCACCTTCACTGTCTGTTTTCCAGCAGGGCTGAGCAGGCAGAGCAGCTTTTCCATCAACAACGATGTGATAGGCTTGTGCTACATGGTCAGGGTTCAGTCAGTCAGGGGAACAATGCTACCCCAACTCACTGCCATGGCTGCAGTGCAGACTTTCCCAAAAGCCAAGTCGTAGGAAGGCAGGATGAAGAGGGGAAGTGTCCAAGCAGAAACCCCAGGGCATACATACATTACATGCAGTGCGTACACAGGTAAAAGGGAGCAAAATGCTTTAAAAAGTGAATGGGGCTGAACCTGAATGCATTTGATATCCAAGTGATATCCATAGAGATCTGGATCAGAGCAGTCTCCTAGGAGACAGGGTGGAAACTCCCATCACCAGGAACAGATAACTAAGGTGGAAACAATGGTAGAAGTGTCCCAGCAACAACAGACTTTGGATGCTTGGAGTCAGAGCAGAAGCACTGCAGGAGAACTGAGTACTGGTTCTGAGTACTTTCAGTACTCAGTACCAGAACTGAGGACTTTCCACAAGAAAGGCAGCTACTTTGCCAATGCTTCCCAGCACCTCCATGCACACTTCTGCTGG
Source organism: Anas acuta (assembly GCF_963932015.1). Classification (NCBI taxonomy): domain Eukaryota; kingdom Metazoa; phylum Chordata; class Aves; order Anseriformes; family Anatidae; genus Anas; species Anas acuta. The sequence continues at coordinate 893,684 of NC_089004.1, read as the reverse complement.
GAGGGAGCATTTCCCACAGACCAGACAACACAAGGGAGCCTCGAGCCAGGAGCGAGCTGGTTGCCTTATCCCCATAAAAGGTAACCCACTCACAGGGCGTGCTGGACTTTTCCCTTCCTGCCACAGGTACTTCCTCCAGGGATGGAGATCAGTGCCTACATATCCAGGAGGTCTCTCAAGCAGCAATGTGGCCTTTACAGTTTTTAGAAAGTCCAGCCCATTCTGTTCCATATCTGCAGCTCCTACAGTGGTGCTGCACACTCTGTGCCAGCAGGGACCCAAAAGACCACACTTATAACCCTCTAGTATTTTAATCCTCTAGTATTTCTGAGTGCTGCAAATCTGCTAGGCACTGAAGCACAAGAGGAATCTTCTGTGCTAAGTCTCCAGTTTGGTTTCTCCAGCTTTCATAGTGTGGTAAATGGAAATAATCAATCAGTTCATCCAATGTGAACCCAGTATTGGGCCAGTCAAGATTTACCTTGAGTAATATAAGCAAACAGGTATTGACTGAGATGCTCACTTGCATTTAAAGCCAGTAAAATATTTTTTAAAAATATTAGAAAATCTAAAATGTTGAAATGTTTTCTGTTCAGTTTGCTAACAATTGTGCTAACAATATATTAATTTTGCTCTTTAAAAAATATATATATATTTGTAAGTGATTCATTTCAAAATAAGGAAACGGTTCAATCAACTCAGCTAAAGTTAAGAGTATGTTTTATAAAGGCAACTTCCAAATATAGAAGTATCATTTCTGAAAATACCTTATTTACAAAGAAAGAAGTAAAACTAAGATATATTTTGCATTTTAGTAAAAAACAAAGAAATATTTAGTCCTCCAAGATAACTGTTGCAAAGACAAATGAAACTAACTATCTTCTGGACCACACTGTCTCTAAACAAAGAGAAAAAGAGTTCATTGCCTCTGAAGATAAATTATGACAAAGCGAGAATAAAATGGACTAGATTCTGCTCTCAGACCTCTCTCTTTTTATCACGATTCCTTTTTCTTGCTCCAGACAGCTGGAGGGTCTGAAACTGTTTCCATCAACTGTTTCAGCACAATTAAAACTTTAGCTTCATTAGTGATGATGAAGGTGATGACAAAGCAAAGGGAATTAAAATGAAATTTTAATGGTCAATTTAAAAGGGAATTACACCAAGAAGCTGTAGTCATGTTGTGGAAACACTATTGCATTACATGGTGTGGGCACCACCTCCGCTGTCTTAGCATCTTCTTGCCTCTGACCCCTTCACACCTCAAATTTTAGTTCAGTTTCTGAGCAGAGCAGCCAGGTGAAGCTGAGACATACTCACCCAGCAACTGTGGGGTCTAGTAGGTCCCATACAGGAACATTGACATAATGACCAACTGCAGTTGTGCTGCCCAGCTCTATAAACTCCTTTATCATTTATGCAAAACAGATAAAATTATTGCCTTCTTTGAAACATAAGCCATTTCCCTCCCACCCCCTCCTTCCAAACCCTTCATGTCGTTGGAAGGTCTCACATCGGCCCCCAAGGAGGCTCTTCCTCTTCTTCCTCAGCGGGAGTCCAGGCCACTCTCCTCTGAGCCACGGAGGGCTTTGGTCTTAATCCGGAGTTTGTGAGGCAGGGCAGAATAGCTTCGGCCCTTAGGATGATCTTCTGAAGGGCAGGGCAAGCTATATGGGGGTAGGGAAGTTTTGGGCACTTGCTGCTCATCATCTTCATCTGAGACAGCTGTGGTGCTCTCCTTGTTCACCTCTGCTGGACTGGGAGAAGGGGACAAGAAGCAGGCACTGCCTGAGAAAGGCAAATGGAAAGAATATTTGTTGGGGCAGCTGTAATCAAGGAAAGGAGAGCAAATTGTGGATCTGAAGGCTGAATCAAGTCTCTTTGGCTGTTGAAGGTCAGGTGTGTTCATAGGAACTGGCTTTGCATCACAGCCAAGGATGTTGCTGGATGGGTCAAAGGGTTTGCATGAAAAATCAGCTGGCTCCAGCACCTTTGGCACAAAGCTCTTCGTTGTGAAGAGGCAGGAATCTCCAGCAAAGGGCTCCACCTCAGGGAATGGGGAGGCTATTTTGTGCCCTCTGAAATAAATTCCAAGGAAGTCCTGGAGGGAACGGCCCTGGTAGGTGCTGGTGTCTGGGCTGATGAGCCCAAAGCGCAGCTTCAGGGACAGCAGCTCTGTCCTGAGAATGGCATTCTCCTCACTGAGAGCAGCCAGCTGGCTCTCCATGGCAAAGTCATTGAGACGCCTCTTCTCCCGTGAGCGCTTGGCCGCCTCATTGTTCTTGCGCCTCTTCTCCCAGTACATGTTGTCCTTCTTCTCATCTGGCATGAACTCCCGCTTGCGCCGGGAGGGCCCTCTCACCTTGCTGTGGAGGAGCTTTTCCTTGCTGTGCTGAAGCGCAAGGTCACTGATGGTGCTCAGTGGTGTCATGTAGTTGTCCATGGTTGCCAATACCACTCCGGTTCTGCCAGAATTAAAACATAAAACTATTACCACTAAATATGCTATTAATTAATAGCAGTGAATAAATTAACATAGTCATGCAACTTTTTTTCTGTGTTAGTCACACCAGGAACACCTCAGCAGTGTCTGCAAAGTCCACCATGGTGTACCCAAAAAACGCGTACAACTGAGGGAGTTAAAGAGGATACTTTTTGCTGACTCCGTGAACAATCACAAACGCTGTGCCTGACTTCAATCAGAATATCAAAAATTGTTCGCACATAATCTCCCACTGATCTCCCACTGCCTTTGCATAGGAAGTCAGCCTCCTTGCCCCTGTTTTATAGATAAGGAAGGTTCAGGAAAGAGAACTGATTTGCCTTAGTCATGTGCCTTAGTAGCAAGGCAGTAGGATGAAACAGGACTGCAGATCAAGTGCAGCTACTCAGTCCCAAATTTTCCTCAAAACCCCTAGTCTTACTCTGGAAAGCTGGATTTGAGGATGTTTGTTATTTTGATAGGTCTGTAAGCAACTGGGGATGAACACAGAAAGTGTGGTCTAGAAGCTACTTGTACTGTTGGCACAGCTGTCCACAAAAGTCTTCATCTGAAGACAGTGACCATGGTACATTGTTGACTACAGGAAGAAGCTAGCAGAGAAGACCAGTGGTGCAGTCTATGTTGGAAAATTAAATTAATAAGAGATCACAGGACAACTGCAGAGAGTTGTCACACTGCACATCCCCATCTAAACTGTAAGCTTGCTGTAACACAGGAAAATTCTTCCAGGAAAATCAACTCAGCCCTCTTGCCCTGGGAGGGATTGTGTTGATCAAGTGTCAATGTCTAGAAGTAAGGACTTGCATGCAGTTCCATCAAACACCCTCTGTACCTCACAGACACCTAGACAGGGAGCTTAGCATGAGATGCTTGTCACCCTGAAGGTTTCACATACTATCAGCTGAACTACCTGGGCTATTGTCTACTGCCTGTAAAAGAACCCAGTGACTAGGTCTGGTTTAGAGCTCCAAGTACCTTAGGTCAGGTGAGAAGAATCACATTTGTGAGCATAACAGAAGTTTTGGGAAGCTGCTTTGTGGTATCAAGAGGAGACAGTTTTTTATGACAGCTCTACAGGATGGATAGGGAAGGAGCAGAGGAAGATCCAGCTCAGAAATGCTCCACTGAAATACTTCTCAGAACTTAGGTCCCTTCTAATAAAAAGCTGGGCCACAGGAAGCAGCCACTTTGATTGTTGATTAATGCACCAAAACTTAGGTATTTGCCATATTTCCATCCCTAAGGCCCCTCATTTTAGCTTTGTGACTACATCATGTTGGGACCCACAAAGAGCAATGGACAAAAAAATGGCTGAGATGCCCTCCACACTGTCTGGTGGGTTGCAGTACACTTCACTAGTACTGCAATACTCTCATGGTTTGCCACATAGCTAGAACAATAATAGTAGCTGTTTATATAATTGCAAAGTGCTTTTCTGAGTCATGGGCAGAACATCACCAAGGTTCCTGGCAGAGTTGGTCAGAGTGCTGGGGAGAGGAGGGCTGGCTGACATTTTCAGCTGAAAAATTTCTCCCCCCCCCCCAAGAAAAAAATACTTCCATCTGAAAATGGACAGAACTCCAAGGAAACAAAATCAGCTTAACACACATTATTTAGTTTTTAGCCAGTAACATTCAGTTTGAGCATTTTTGTCTTTCAAACAGCTATTTAGGAATCAGATTAAATGGCCATATTCAGAGGAATGGCTGAAGTGAGAAGGCAAACTCTTTTAGAAAGCCTGGGCCATATATGTTAGCATCATCAGATGCTGTAAGCTTGTGAAAATCTGTCATGCGATAGACCTTTCTGAAAATCAACACTTCTAATAATCAGCATGACTATTAACCAACATTCTTACTAAATCAATGAGTGACATGATTTGCTCTTTTCTTGGTGATAACCAGCTACAAGCAAATAGAAAGATATGATTCACAATCTTTGAGGGCACGTCACTTTGGGCAGGGATGGTGTGTTGCTCAGAACACAGAAGGGAACTTATTCAGTGAAGGACTTACAGAGTCAGAAACGATAAAGAGCCACGATTGGGAACTTCTTTTGTTCTTTACAAGCATTCACATCAACACTAGCCAGAAGAGTTCATGTATCGGTGGAAAACATAAACAATTCCTAAACACTGTCCAGTTGAAATATGTTTGGAGTCTTTTGAAAATTTCCAATGTTCTTAACTTTCCAAGTATCATGCAAAAGACCACACTTGAATGTCTAGTTTTCCAAGAGTGACTATTGATTTCTTAAAAATCCAACATCAGAAATCATAAACAGAACAAAAGATTGGAAGCAAAATACTCTTTTTGCTCATTTGCATAGCACCACCATCTTTGTTTTCTTGCACAGTACTCACTGAAAACCATACTCCTTTTTAAGGTATCTCAAGATAGCACTCAACAGTGAGGCATTAAAGATCACTAGAGGATTTCAAAAATCAAGCAATGTGTAAGTGTAGATGAAGGAGTTCCATCATGTACACAAAGAGTTAAATATATATCATACAGCAGAAATGTGAACAATGAGCCTAAAAATGCTAATCTTCTGCAGAAACTATTTGATTAAGTATTTTGTTGCTTGCAGGCAAAATATCTGCTCTTTATTTTCACAGATTTAAAGACCTTCAGTATTGTCAGGTTGTCATCTACTATGATCTCTGCACAATGCAGACCTGTAAAATAGACAAATCCACATCTAACTGCTGTCCTAGTTTGTTCAGCGTGACCAGAACTCTGTTCTGGTTTAAATCAGGACAAGTTCCAGGAAAGTACTCTCTTTCTGAATCAGTGTGATTTGGTAATTAAATACATTTGGAATGCATTTGTTTTAATTTAGCTGTAACTCTGACATCTCAAACACAATGCAAAGGTTCTGAGAGCAGCTAAAGACCAAAACAAAGAATCTCCTTTAGCATGAATATGTTTGGGGTAATTTCTCTGGTTTTTGATCAAAATTACTCCTGATGTCAAAGCATCAAAGGGAGAATTTCAATGAGTGTACCTGTGGTTTCTGACAGCGTCAAGAGGCAGAAATATGCTATTGTTTCGGGGCTTAATCACTTACCAGGAATTTTTCAGGTTGGTATTTGACGTGACTTCTTTGTTGAATGAGTCAAAGATGAACAGGTGGCTTTTTCACTGTTTAAACTTATCACCCACATTGGGCAAAGTAGCTTGTTTTTTCCCTGTCCATCTCTTGCTCCTGGTGCCTGTCCTTATGAGATCCTATAAGAAGTTTCAAGATTGCTGTAACCAACACTCATTGTTCAACATAGCTGGGAAGCACAGGAAATAAGAGGGACCCAAAAGAGGTATTTATGAGACAGAACAAAAAAGCAACAAAAAATTTAGCTATTTCTTCCATCAAATTCATCTCAGCACAGAGATGTTCAACGCTTTGCACATTTGTTTAATCCCTCACACTTTGATCCATGCTACCAAGGTGGGAGTTTCCTGATGACTTAATACTGCCCAGGTGGAAGCAGATGGGAGTGAAGCAGCGAGAAGTGAGGGCTGAGTCCAGGAGAAGAAGCAGGAGTCAGACCAGAGGCACAGCTGTACCTACCTGGAGGCGGGGAGGGTTTGGGGACTGTTTGAGTGAGAAGTGGGAGGTAGGGGAAGTTCTTATCGGAGGCAGGATCTGGCCTTTTAAGGGCAAGGAATGAAGGCCTAGCTGGGCCAACATGTGAAAGCATTGAGTCTGAGGCCACAAAGCCTGAAGTCTACCTGTTATTTATGTCTGCAGCCCACAGTGTCACACATATACCCACACAATTTTTGTCTTGAGAGTCTTCATGAGTGCAGACTCCATCAACCAAGCACACAAGGTGTCACACAGTTTGTAGCCACAAGAAGTGGAAACATTAATATTAGTAATGACGGTCATGTACATTATGCAACAAGTTTCATAAGGTGCATTGGTATCTATTATTTCTGTGGCAATCACTTAATGACATTCTGATATGCTTAATTCTCGGAAGGACAACAGACATGCTACATATTATCTGCATCTTAAGTGGAAGAGAAAGCACGGAAAAATGGAAAACAGTGATGTTATTCCTTAATTTTTCACTTCTAACTTGCACTAAAGCTGCTAGTTCTTTTCACACAGAGCATGTTTCTGAACAATGCTCTGGACAGAGCAACAACTTTTCTAGTCTCCTACTTCTCTGAGCAGACAGAAAGCAAGCTACATTTTTATGTTAAGACTTTTAAATACATGCATTAAAAACTATCCTTACCACCTCTACAATGCATCTGATTAATTTCGGTGCTGTCCAGGGATAGAAAAGTTGATGAACTCAGCAAGGATTTGCCTCCAGGACTAAATATCTCAATTATCACTTGAGTCTGCATGGGACAGAAAAGCTGCAGGGGACACTCACAGCTGCACGGGACGCTCACAGCTGCACAGGGCTGAATATGTAATGTCTTAGTGTATTGCCAGTGCTAAGCCATTTACATGTCCGTGAAAACATCAGCATGTTACACTACAGTTTTCGTGCATACACTCGACATGGTTGAAAGACCCTCACTTCTGGTAAAATGGCTTTTAGTCTGCTAACAGAAGGCCATGGTAGGGCTCAGGCTCCAGAGGTCTGGTTCAGACGCAACTCTTCTTCTTTCTCTTATCTCCAACCTGAGCAGCAGCTCAGAGCAGACTCTGATGAACTGTTCTTTCTAGAAGGCTGTACAAAGTCCTCCACCAAAAATACGTATCTAACAGGAACTGTTTCACTGCAGATATACAAGATGATACACACTTTTCTTTAAACAAAACACACTGCCTCAGTAAAAGACTGGTGAATCTCACTTTTTTGTGATCATAAATTAAGCCGTCAACTCTCAAATTATTTCATTCTTTTTTTCCAAGGATGCAATAAAATTTGAATAGTTCCAGCAAAAGGCAACCAGAACAGGCTTAGATTTAAAATAGTTTCTGTATACATCAATGCTAACTCATTATTTCTTAAGAATAAAGATCATGTGCTGGAGTTAGCGGGCAGTGGATATAAACAAAAGAAAAGGAAGCATGTTTTCATGCAATGTAAAATTTAAATGTGAAGTTCGTTGCCTTGGGATAGTGTGTCAATCAAAAATAAAAGTGGAATCAAAAAGATCGCACCAGGCAGATCTTTGAACTGACACAATCTAATTGTTCTTATACCCTGAAATACTGGGTGAATTTGGGTATTATATAAATTTCCAATGAGTGTTATAGCAGTTGTAGAATAGAATTGTAGCTGTGGGTCACTCATCTTCTCTTTGAATTAGAACAGAGAATGAGCCAAATCTCATACTAAATTCATTCATTTTAATAAAGTGAATATTTATATTCTATTCTTTTCAATTTACTAATTTTTGATGTACAAATCTAGATGTTACCGTTTCTCATATGTCTTCCCTTTCTGTAAGTTGCAGTCTTTTTCTTAAATCATCCACTTTTTTCCCCCTACTTAAATCACAAATTCTACATAAATATCTACAATCATCAATTATGTTTTTGATCTTGGTCTCATTTAAAAACAGAGCTGAGAGGACTATTTTTAAACAAGAATACAGGAATTAAAGCCCAAGTATAAATCTATATATATTTACTTTACAAAGGAAAAATCTGTGTAATTTAGAAGTGCACTTAGTTACTTAGTATAACTCCTCTCTGTTAGAGATTTCTTTTCTTTACTCTGAAGTGAAAGTGTAGTATTAAAAAAAAAAAAAAGGTAATTCAAAACAATTCATTTGTCGTGGTAGTGGTGAAGTCTTTCCCAAGACATGCACCGATCTCAGCATATACTCTTTACTTGATTTTAACTATAACTTATAAAACAAAACCAAAAACAAAAAAAAAAAAAAAAAAGAAGAAGAAAGCTCCCGCTGTTTTGTTGTTGTTGATTTTTAAATAAACACATAATTCTGCTATGCAATTAACTACTCCAGTGAAAATTTTCAGATCAAAGTTTTATTTCCAACTTTTTTACTGCACATGATTCGGCACCCATGTACATAAGAGGCAATCCACAGAAACATCACTGGAGTTTACTCTAACTTTACCATAGTTAAACTGGGAACAGAATTTAGGATTGAAGGAATTTAAATCAACACAAAGTTTGAGTCATGCTGCCCTTGTTTTATGATGATATAAATGAGCTTGACAGTTACCCGTTTTTTTCACTCTTAAATTATGTCAGCTTAAACTAAATCAGAACTCGTTTGTTAATCTCAAAATGGTCTACTGCTTAAAGTGTCTAACCCACAGGAATTATTCAGAACGTACACTGATAAAATGAGATAATAAACAGGCCCTGGTAATCATGGCACGATTTACAATAGAACCTCCTGAAAACTTCTAGCAGGAACACCATGCGGTACAAACACTGCACTGTAAGCACCTTAGTAAACAAGTTTCGGTCCCCTCTGCTGCTTGTGCTGTGGTTTGGTAGTATCTCACAATGCTCTCTAAATTTACTAGCCTATTCAAGATAAAAGGATATCATTCTAATTACTCATATTCCTGATTATTTCACATTCACACTAAAGCAGCGGTTAGCAGGTGCTATTGAGGAATAGATATTACTCATTGTTTGCATTTCAATGGGAGATGACTTGGTCTGTTGACTGAAGTGGACAGAGAGGGAGAAAACAGAGCAGAGGCTACCGCCCTGCATTCCTGAGCTTCAGGATGACTGCTTCTGTGGTTGATACTGGCAGAATCATTCTTGTTTGTGAAGCTTTACACTCAAATTTAAAGCAAAACTGTCAAAGGAACAAATAGAATATGCCAAAGCCATATATCTGCTGCATATCTGTTTTGAAAACACAGAAGTGATTATTGGCTAACACTGCCAAATGTTGCTGCAAGTCTGTCAGTTGTGATATCTTTACAGAGCCTCAAAACTGAGCATTTGAACACCCGTAAGGGCTGGGTGTTCTAAAGCCTGGTTTCCACAGAAGCTTTGTACTCAATAGGGTGCTTGTTTGAAAATCAGATTCCAGGACCCTGTAAGGATTCTCTGGAATTGATCACTTTTAAAACCTGTTCACAGTCTCTGAGTCTGTAGAAGAAAACTTGATTTTCAGGGGTCTGAAAGATGTATTTTACTTTCTGGTGTACTAAAATTCTAGGCTCAGAGAGATTAAAACATTGCCTTTGGGTCTTAATCACAATACGGTGTGTTAGGGTTGATTTGTAGTTTTGTCTTTTGGTCTTGTGGTATGAGACTTCAAGCGATGTGAACCTACACAAATTTATCAAACTACCTGGAGCCAAAGTGCAGGTTCTTACAGCTTGTCTGCTGTATAAACCTTCCTCGATTCCGTTACTTATGGTAAAACCCCATACCAATCTGGAGGCTGCCCTGCCCATGGTAACTAGCCTCAAAGCTAGCTCAGGTATTGATCTATGTTGAACAAACTGACCTCTAAATTTTACTGTGGGCCTACAACGGATATTAAGACTGGAAATGCTCTGAAAAACTCTTAAAACCATGAAGTTATTTATGATTCTTTGCAAGCTACAGTTCTACAGTTCTTGGTCTGCAAATGCCTCGGTGTGTGGTGCTGGTGAATAAAGAAATCTCCACAGTTTGTTCCATCCAGCTTGTCCCTGCTTCCAAGACACCAGCACCCATCACACCACAGTGCAGTATTATACTAACTGCACAAACGTTCTAACTTTTTTTTTTTTTTTTTTTTTCCCCCGGGAAACCACTTTAAAAAACTCCTTTTATTTAAAAATGCTTAAGGAAGCCTAAACTTTTTTGTTTGTTTGTTTGGGTGGAGAGCATCGATTTTTCAGCAGACTGTGCTTGGCTGGGATAATTTAGTTGAATTCTGAAAGATGGGATTCTGAAACTCATGTGTTTCAGCAGAAGGTACAAAATCAGTCAGTATGTTCAGAACATTTTTGCTGATATTTTTAAACAACAACTGAAACATTCTTGAGAAAGCAGGCTACAGCTGAAAGACAGGCTAGATCTGAGTATTTTCTAGACATGTTTTAGTTGTCTTATTCCTTCAGTTTCAGCACCTAATAGGCAGACCCTGCTCCAGGAACATATAAAGCATGAATAACTGAATTGTACCTTTTTCACTTGCCAGTTGTGCACCACACAGTGCATGGTAGCACAGAGATATCTGAGCTATTTCATTTGGATGCAGTGATGCTGAGACAGACCAGAGTTCCCTCAAGTTAACTCATGTCAACAAGATCACTTACACTACCAGGGCACAGCCACATTTACTACTGCAGCTTGTGTACCAGTAGCAAGCAGAAGCACAGTCAGAGAGCACTAATTTGCATGACCAGACCTCATACTGTATCAAATCTGTGTTACATCACTTATAGTAAAGCAATAAATAAGACATAAGAAGATTATGCCATGCAGGGGTGTGTATGGTGGGTATGAACCTCTTAATTCTTGTGCGTGCAGGTTTTATGTGGCCTTCTATGCTACCAGGAAGGTGGGGCTGCATTTACCTTGGTGTAACTCTGGAGCAGGTCTTCCGCTTGCACTGCTGTTGGGAGCCAGCACTGGAGGTGGATGTCCACAAGCGATGTGCAGCTTGCGGGACGCGCAGCCCTGCACTGCTCTCCGCCTCGCTCTGCCCTACCCAGGGATGGAAAATTCCATCTGGTTCATACTGAATCTGACAAAAACTGCTGTCACACCAGCTTCTTTAAAATGAAGATCAATTCATGAAGATAAGCTCATAATTATCTGAAAGTTACCCCAGATGTTATAGCAATGCCTCATCAAGAGGAAGAAATGAGAGGCAGACCAAACCAGCAGGTAAGTCCCTTCCTCCCCATAGCACAAGAATGTCGTTGCAGGCTACAAAATCAATGAGTCCTGAGAGTGTGTTTAAAATTAAGCGTAGGCAAAGAGCTTTTTATGTGACGAGGCCAGAAATGCTGGCTTAAGCAAAGCTGCCACTGACTTTTGCAAGTCTGTGGCTTTCGGTCTTGGAAATGAGAAGTCAAGAAACATCAGAAAATAATTCAACACCTTTCTGATCTTTCCTAGACGTAATCAGCCATGGTTAGTAAGTCTTCAGAACATATGAAATCCCCATTTAAAAAACTGTGAGCCATCACTTGAAAATGACAAAATCCCCCACTCCATGGAAGCTGCGAGATACCACTGTCACAGAATTATCAACAATATTTTAGGAGGAAAAACAAAACAAACCCTACTAAAAACAAGGACCCCCCCTCATTTTCAAAATCCATTCCCTAGGAAACACCAGCCATAAGAAAAGAAAGCCTTCTCCTGCAGCTGATACTCCTGACTCCTTTCTTCACCTTTTCATGCCAGAGACACATGTACGCAGCAGAGTGCCACAGTTTTGCTAACCCAGCAGTGCTGTCATCTACATTCCAGTCCTAAGAAACAATTTTGTATTAAGTGAACAAACCTCAACTGAGCTCTCCCACTTGCTCTCTAAGTCTTTTCCTTCTCCCAGTACCTCCGGGATGCAGGACCGATCACAGTATCCCTTTTAAAAAACTTCTTTAAGATCCCAAATAAAACTAATTTAATTGCTTACCCTTCTGTTTCAGATTGATAAATTGATATTCATAAAATGGGAAGCATTTTCGCTAAGGTGTGTTGAGCCGATCAGGAGTGGAGCATAGTGAGGGCCACAGATTTCTGTGCATGGTGCCTTCTTATTGTTTTCTGGCAGGAAGACCCCCATCCCCGTGTTCTTTTGCAGTAGTCCTGTCAAAGGATCTGATGCTGTCTAAAAGCTCTCCTTTTTCTATTTAAAGGAAATGAGCCATCGCTACTGGGTTGTCTTGAAGGCTGCTGGGCCTCCTCCACTCTCTGAAGTGTGTGCAAAGGGCACCCACTGCAGAACGTGATCACGTCTCTCATTCATTAACTGTTAATATCAAGATTTTTCATCAGAGGTTTCCCTTTCACTCTGCTATCACAGGAAATAAATGAAACTTTTGAAGATTTTGCAAGGCAGAGTCATGTATCGGCCACCTTCTGCCTCAGTTTCTATAAGATACAGAACTGGTGGCAAACCCACTTCTACTAAAGATGAAACTCCTCATTTCAGTCCCAACTCATTGAGTTTTTCTGTGCCCAAAGCAACAGGGTGTTTATCTGTGCTTTATCAGATTCAAAATGCATACTTCTGGGTAACTGAAGTGAAATGGTTATGTAAATTCACCTGGTGCAGTCCTAGAAATAATATTACTAGCTCAAAACTGATTGCTGCAGATTCTTTTTAAAATCACATGAAAAGATGATAATGCTTTAAGCTACTATTGCATGAAGCTACTGTAGAGAGACAAATCTGGAGTGCCTCTGTACTACTCCAGATTTCATCCAGAGCAACAGAAAACCGCAGCCAGGCTATTATGTTTTGTACAGAAAATGGAAATACAAATACAAAATGATCTTTTCCATCCCTTGGGTCATTCCTTGCAACATTATTATACATGGTACACTTTCACTAGACCAAAGCAGTAGGAATTTCTGCTTAAACTTCTTGACCGCACAAGAAAATAAAGATACCCTTCTTTATCAAAACACTAAGCTAAATTTTGCTGTTAATGGCATCTTATCTGACTTTCTGCTGTTAATTGCATCTTATCTGGCTTACTGCAAACATTTGAAAAAGGAGGGAACCGAGGCACAAATTCAGCCAGAATTTGTTGCACAAATTTCAGCTAGACACAACGTACTCACCAGTGTGTTTGCTCTTGCCAGGAGCTCTTTGGTCTGTGAGATGCCCAGGAGCACGGGAACAGTCCTCGCCTCCCCAAGCACTGATGCTCGGACAACACTTCACCCCCAGTTGCCGTGACCGCATTGACATAGTAGCATAGCAAGAGCATGCGTCAAACCGCTACTATACAGCAACCTAGCCAGGAGGTGGAGGACAGCACTGCAGCCACGGGAAACTGAGTGAAATTTCAAGGAGTGTGAAAGGGCAAACAGCAAAAACTGGTGTATGCTCTACAGGCTTGTATTTCAGTGAAAAGGGCAGGGCAGGATGAAGCTGGGTTGTGGGGTCCTTGCTTGCAGGTGGACAGATGCTTTAGTGTCCCCCAGATGAGAAATTATGAAGCTTAATAGGATTTTCATGATATTTGCTGTTTTTCTGGAAAGTCTCTGAGTTTCCTCCTTAGGTAGGAATCTCAGCTTTTGATTACAGAAAAATATGTTTAGTTCTTGTGGATGCAGACAAAGGATTAAAACTGTATCAGTGTTGAATGCAAAACCAAGACAGATGGAAAACGTCCCTCCAACAACATCTAAAACAACCCCATAAACAAAACAAAACAAAACAAAACTAAAGCTCTTCACAATTTGATTTTACCTCTCAGCATCACTTGATTTGAGGGAATGAATTCTTAAATTTCTAAAAACATGCTGCGAAGAAGACACCTTTTTAAGTAAAAGCTAGAATGTTTTCATAAAATAGCTTATGATTTACAGCCTCTTTACTAGAGGGTGGCACTTCTCAGACATCTTAAAGGATGTTGGAATTTAAATAGTGTTTTTATTAAACAAAGTCTTTTAAGTTTGGCAAGAGAAATGTCAAAGTCTAGAGCCGTTAGTCTTTTCTGAAACACTGCCTGGTGCCTGCAAATTATTCCACTGATGTTGGCATAGAAGCCTTACTACAGTTAGTTACTGCAATAACTGTTTCTCATAAGCAGAGATGCTAGATATGCAATAACTAGCATGTAATACACTTATGAACTGTACTTTCCTTCTGCTGACAAATCTTTGAATGTTCCCACAAAATTTAGCCTTTTATAAGCCACAGCACAGGAAATTTAAAAGTTATGGTGGTAAAAATTGACCATATCTAGGTATTTCAGAATTTTTAAGTCTTCTACTCTGTATGATACAGAAATGGCATTTGTTGCAAATAGTAACAGGAGGTTCCAGCCTTCTGTTATGCCTCTCATGTCCTTCTGATAGGTTTCTTAGTCAACAGAGAGTTATTTACTGTCATACTCTCTTTAAACCTTGAACTGTCAAAGCAATGCTGGCTACTAATCTTTCTTTGATATTATTCATTGAAGGGATTTAAAAATAAACTTGTTCAAAATTTTCACACTTTATATGTAGAGTAGTCTTGGAGAGTAGGTATGTTTCAGCTACACATGAACAGACCATCATCATTCACTCAAAGCTTCATTCTCTTCCACACCACTAAAAAGAATGCAGCAAACTCAAATTTCACATTTTATTCTGCTCAAACCTCTGAAATCATAACATACTTGATTTTGCATGTTTCATCAGTAAACACAGCAAGGAGAATGCATGTAATAGTCTCACGAAATCCATAAAGACTTAGGGTGCAAAACTTGCTCACAGATATCATTATTACCTTTCTATAGGAGGCACAAACCTGCTTCCCAGGTCTGACTTCTGTTATATAGGTATCAGCCATACAGAGCAGAAGAAACGGTTTAGCTGGGAATGTAAAAAATATACAAAATTGTTTTCCTTCTCTCTGAAGTTACAGTATTGATCTCATTACACTGTCTGCATGACTCTTGTCCCCCTCTTTATTTATTTTATATACCTGAATTCCCTCTACAGATGTAAACTGCAGCTCACGTTGGAATGACCTACAAGCGAGATGCACGCAGAGTTCTTTCCGTGACCGATCTGAACATCTGCAAAATTGTTTCTATGGGGTTAAAAGAAAGCATTTTGTTTTTATCTGAAATTAAATGCTTCAGGATAGTTAACCATTCTTTCTTAAGGAACTGATTAATTTCTGCATGAAAATGATTGTTTGAAATGAAAATTCATAACATTTGGCTTTGCAAGTCTGAAGTAGTTGTTGTTTAGAAGCATTTTTAATGTTCCTAGAAGCAGCTCCCACTTTTTCAGTCAAAATTATTTGTCAGTGAAACTCATTAAAAAACAGTTTTAGGGTCACTAGTATGTCATTGCTTTTTGAATGTAGTAATTCAAAAAAAAAAAAAAAAATACCCAGTTGTAATCTGTAAGGTCTAAAAATACCCAAGAGCTGATTTCCTTTCCTGTCTTCATAGTTATTAATATACTGTCGAACAATACATATGCACATTATGATGTAGGTAATGTTAGTTTAAATGTTCATAAATGAAGAGTAAACCTTGAGAACTGATTGCTTCTGCTAGTGCAATCTTGCTTCCTAAAATCTGTAATGACAAAAAATACAACTTGCAAAACCAACTAAAACAATCTTACTCCCATTTTCAAAAATAACCTGTGAAATTCAGTAGCCAAATCTACAAAGAAAGTAAATGGGATGTGCGTCTGTAGTAGCAGTTTCAGATATCTACGATCTATATCTACAACATCTACAATGTTCTGAAATTATTGAGTGATGTAGGTACCTAAATCTCACTGAAACTTAATGAGCTCTTTAAATGCAAGGAACTGGAAATATGAATTGTCTTATGATGCAAGAAATCCCAGAGCCAACTGGGAATGGAGATGAACTGCTGTATCAGGTACAGGGACTGTGAGTGCAGGAAGTGGAATAGGTATCCAAAGGCCAGGAGGTAACAGCACGAAGTATGAAAGAAAATTAAAAAAGATTAGAGCTGATACTTTAAATCCTTTTGTAAACCTCATCAAAGTGCTCTGCTAAATGCTCAAATCCAAGGAGATTTTGCACATTTGACTTTTAAGGAAAAAAGCTATCCTTTTGTATTTCAGATTAGCACACGTCACTGGTACTGAAAGTCACTGAATGTGAGAGAAAACTGAGGTCCTCCCACAATCTTAGTTTATATATTTAGTGACAGAACATTTCAGGTAATCTCACACAAAAAAAAAAAAAATCTTCAGAAAGAGTTCTTCAGCATACTGATTTACTATTACCAAGTATCTGTAGCAGTAACAAGACTCTAGCTGGAACTGCATTTTATGTTACTTATATAAATAACCAAGCGATTATGAACAGCAGATTGAGGTTTGGCAGATTTGCAACATCCAGATAGATACACATCTCTGTCATATATGAGTGTCACTTGCTTTTTCAACTAATACACACTGTCTCAATAACTTGCATTTTATATCTACAATCTTGCCCCTTATGTAGAAGGGGAAATTTGGTTAATTCCACAGAATTCAGGATGGCAGTTTCATTTTCTTTTGCAACTCAGCTTTTCTCTCTAGAGGTTTATCTACTGCATATTAACTTACGATGACTATAAAGTATGAAAAGAAACCTATTTTTGCATTAGACAGAAAGCAAAGAAAGGGCTACTGCTATTACAGGGACCTGAAAAGATTTGAACGCACCATGATTTCTGTGTGGTAAGGGATGCTCGAGGAACCTGAGGGACCACCCTTGTGTGATAGGTGTCCCAAATACTCCAAGACAGCAGGACCTCTCTGCCGGAGCACCTCAAAAGACCAATTGACAGCACGTCCCCAGTTGCCCTGTAGTTTAGTGGATGGTAAGCACAGTTAACAAGAAATGCTGGGGATACTTCCACCTGCAGGAGAGGAATTGTTGTGTTTTGGAGTTCACTGGAAGCCAGTAGGAAAAGTGTCTTCGAGGTCCAGCCTTTGGTTTTGTTCTTACTTCTCTGTAATATTCAGCTCTGGCTGCAGATTTCCCCGCCATTTTGAACTGCTTCAAGCACCAAAGACTGCCCTTGAAGTGGAAGTCTGTGAACCTTCTAAGTTCATGACTATGGCATTCTTTCCTCTCTTTAATTAATATAATTAAAATACTTCATGCTTTATCTTCTTCACTGTAAAATTATTTTTTTGCTGCCACAAAATAAGGATGGTGAATCCTGGGTAGAAAAATGGCTGCTAAATACTCCCTTTCTTCACATAAAAATTTCATGACAGGTGTCCGCTTTAAAATTCAAAACCAAAACTACTTCACCACAAGATTCAGAAATAAAACACAGTAACTTTACACCTTTCTTCAGGTATAATAAATATGCATCACCTGACACCTGCCTATATAGAAATTCCCCACCTTTGGAATAGTTTCTTTCTTTCTTTCTTTCTTTCTTTCTTTCTTTCTTTCTTTCTTTCTTTCTTTCTTTCTTTCTTTCTTTCTTTCTTTCTTTCTTTCTCTTTCTTTCTTTCTTTCTTTCTTTCTTTCTTTCTTTCTTTCTTTCTTTCTTTCTTTCTTTCTTTCTTTCTTTCTTTCTTTCTTTCTTTCTTTCTCAAACTTGTTTCAAAAGGAGAAGTCAGAGTAGAGGGGGAAATGACAACCCCTCCCCATCTTTGAAATGAGATGCAAAAGTTTTTCAAAGTAAGAGAGGAAAAGGCTTGTCCCCAGAAGTTTGTGAACTGAAGAAACCACGTTAAAAGTTGAGCAATGACAGAAAGAAACAGAGTCCAACACAGTATTAATGATTTTTCACACAGTTTTCAACATCTGGATCATCTGAATTTTTTATCTATGCTCTCTGTGCTTCTAATACGGCAATGGACATAGTAAAGGGCATATGCATCATTATCTTCCCCATATGGAGTAAGCAAAGGAAAGGCCAATTATGCAGACTGAAATAAAGAATGGGGTTTTCAGAACAGGTTTGCAGATAGGGACTAAAGCATTTTAAAAACCTGGAATAAGTCACAGGAAGGAGAGGATGAGGAGGCGGGAGATGGAAGCAAAAGGTTTGAAACACATACAAACCAGATGTTTGTATCTGGTTGTGTTGTCAATGCAAGCTCACCAGCTTAGGAAATTCAAAACAGAGGCATGGTTAAAATACAAAATTGAGCAAGTACAGCTACTGTGCAGGGTCTTCCATGACAGGAGTTGTTCTTGGCCTTGGTAAATATTCACTCCATAATAACCGCTGGTTTCACCAAGGCCAAATCTACTGCCTTTCTCAGCCTTGTCATCTCTGCAGTAAAGCTTTGTACTTTGGCTGAGTCCTTCTGCTGGGGTGGGAGCTGAGAAAGCTACCTTTCTGCTATGGCTCCTCTGTGTCAACCCCTCTCTTTGGAGCTGCAAATGCAGCACTTAATATTCACCGTATTGTTATCAAGTTCTACCACTGTGCTGACTGCCATAGACATGCCAGGTGATGCTCTAGAAACAAAAATCTTCTCAATACAAGAAATAAATTCTTCCTTACCCTCACAGACAGGCAAGTGCAAGCTCAAGAACAGACAACAAAAATGTGAGTGCAACAACGAGGCAAACATATTAGAACCATACAACAAAATCCACAAACATAACCACTCCATCACTCCCCACCGAAGATGGGAAGAGAAACTAAGGAGGAAGGTATCAGGCACTGCAAGATAGTGAGTGTATGTGTACCCATCTTCGTCCACAAACAGGTGTTGGTGTTCTGGCAGGGAGGAGTGCTGAATGTAGGGAGTTTGGAAAAAGGCAGATTTGGGGACAGATGGAGTGGGAAGTATAGTATGCATAGAGATAATACATAGAAGAGCGAAAGAAAGGAAAGAGAAGACAGAAACGAAAAGAAAAAATAAAAGAGAAAATAAAAGAGAAAATAAAAAAGAGAAAATCGGAAAAAAAAAAAAAAAGAGAGAGAGAAAAAGAAAAAAGAGAAAAAATAAAACAGAAAAACAAAACAAAACAAGAAGCTAGCAATTTCCACTCTGAAAGTCACCTACTTTTCAGAATGGCCAGCAGGGTCTAGGGACCAGCACAGGCATGGTTTCCTGGTGGAGCTCTGCTTCCTTCTTTGCCCCTCGGCACCTAAAGAAGTCCCGGTGCCTGAGCTCCTTCTCACCGCCTGGCCAGGACTCACCTTGTGGGTCAGATGCAGCAGCCAGGGTTGTCTGACATCAGCTCCTGGCCCAAGAGTGCCCAAGCAGAGTAAGAGGATGACGAGCTCTTCTTCCAAAGGCTGGCTCAGCACTCACTTGCATGTGACACCTCTGCCTTGAGAAACATGTCAGTGGGTCAGTGAGGATCTTGTTGTTTTTTGGTTTTGTTTTTTTCTTTTTTTTTTTTTAACTTTTTTGCATAACCAGGTCCCAGGAAAGCTGGAGTCATGCAGTGATTACGTAAGAGGCGGTGGCAAGCAGTGGCAGAGCAGGCGGCATCGCAGGGGTCAGGTGGCTTTGGCGGCACAGCTGCTTTCGAGCTTTCGCAGAGCTTCCCGTTAGCATTTACAACCAAAACGCTCGTCAGCCGTGGTGGTGGCAGCAAGGGGGGTGGCCTCCTTTCTGATCTTGAAATTTAAGAAACTACTGTAGGTGTTGAGTCACACAGAAACTGAAGCGGTGAGCGCCTCACGCGTGCAGGAGGCTGCGTCAGTGAGGGGTAGAGGTGGCAGCCAGGCAGAGACCTGCTGAGGAGATGTGATGGGGAAGTAAGAGGGCAGGCTCATGGTGCACATGTGATGAATGCAGGAAGCAAGATCCCCTGTTGGATAAGAGGCAGGACAAGTTGCTATGGCTTAAATAAATAGGTCCAGAGAGATTTGGGGCTGCCTCAACTCACCTTTAGCCTTCTTCTCTACCAGGTCCCAGCACCTGCTTCCAACTCCTCATGCTTCCTCCCCCTCTGCCACCTCCCAGATATGTTTCTGTGTTGCTGAGGGATGCCAGGAAGGAGCAGTCCCTGCTTCAGACCCTGCCTGCCCACAGGGCAGCGGCAGTGCTCACCTCACCATCTTAGGGGCACCTCAGCTGTCATGGCTCCACAGAAGCCTCAGTGAGTGCCTTCCCTCATCAGAGGTGTGTCCTGAGGCAGCCACAGACTGGTAGCTAGGTCCTCATCAGCCAGGGTATGATGGCCACCAGACAAGTCCACCTGGCTGCCTGGGCCCATATTGTCACTCTCTGTGAGGAGTCGGTGGTGGGATTTGCACTTAAAACCCCGGTGCTGCATCAGGGCTTCTTGCTTGCCTCAGTGGCTGGCTTGAGGATGAGGGGCTTGTGCATGGAGGTGGCTGCACTCACAAGATATGTAAAATGATTTAATAGGCTTATTTTAGAGTATGTTGGAATATTTATGTCTGTCTTCCCTCACATAAGAACAGAGTCACTCTTGGTGGTTTCTTCCTTGTGGAAGGTGGCCCCACTCTCTGTGCAGGCTGGTGCAGGACGGTAGCGTGGCTCAGCCAGCAGGGATGGTTGATTTGGGTTGAAATCTCCAGTTTTGTGGTCTGGCAAAGGAGCCTGGGCACATGAGCCTGTAAAGGGAAATATCTGACTGGAGACTGGGTGCAGAGCATGGGCTGGCCTCAGGGGACAGAATTCCCTGTCAGAGGATGATAATGTTGGAAAGGATATCCGTGTCTCTTGTGCCATGTCTGTGATGTGGCATCCTCCAAGAGCTATCAATAGGTCCTAGACCCTTCCAGCTGTTGGGACAACTTACTGAGTTTTGTTCAGGAACTATGAAATCACTGTGGACAATACAATGAGGATCAGCTATCTGGGGGCAGCAGGCTGTGTGATATTCCTGTGGCTGTGTGTGATGCCAGAGCCTTGTTCTTTCACACAGATGTGGCATTCATTCCTTATCTGCATCCATGGATCTCCTTCACACCATTGCTTTTGGATGTGGTTCATTACTGATGAAGTGTTAGCACATAGTAAAATCACAGAATCACAGAACTGTAGGGGTTGGAAGGGACCTCGAAAGATCATCGGGTCCAACCCCCCTGCCAAAGCAGGTTCCTCAGAGTAGGCTGCCCAGGTAGGCGTCCAGACAGGCCTTGAATATCTCCAGAGAAGGAGACTCCACAACCTCCCTGGGCAGCCTGTTCCAATGCTCCATCACCCTCACTGTGAAGAAAAAAATAAAGTCAAGGTAGATGACATCCAAGGCTCTCCCTCCATCTACCCAGCTGGTGATGCCATCATAGAAGGTAACAAGGTTGGTGGAGCAAGACTTCCCCTTGGTGAATCCATGTTGACTACTCCTCATAACCTTCTTCTCTTCCAATTGCTTGGAGATGGCATCCAGAACAAGCTGCTCCAATACCTTTCCAGGGACAGAGGTGAGACTGACTGGCCTGTAGTTTCCCTTTCTATCAAAGATGATAGAGAGCGGTTCAGTGATCACATCTTCCAGCTCCCTTAGCACACACAGATGCATCCCATCGGGACCCATGGATTTGTGTGCGTTGAGCCCACTCAGATGCTCCCAAACCACTCCCATGTCCACGAGGGGGGAGCCCTCCATTTCCCAGACCCTTTGTCCTATTGCCAGAGGCAAGGAATCCCGGGGGAGTGCCCTTGAAGCAAAGACTGAAGCAAAGAAAGCATTCAGTATCTCTGCCTTCTCAGTGTCTCCTGTGACCACGACACCCCCCTCATTCAGCAAGGGACCCACATTATCCCTAGTCTTTCTCTTGCTGTTTACATACTTGAAAAAAAACTTTTTATTATCCTTTATCTCTTTTGCAAGGCTCATCTCTAGGTGGGCTTTAGCCTTCCTCGTCACATCCCTGCAGGCCCTGACAACACATCTATACTCCTCCCAAGAGGACAGGCCCTTTTCCCACTTTTCATAGACCATCCTCTTTCTTTTGATCTTATTGATGAGCTCCTTGCTCATCCATGCGGGTTTCCTACCCCCCTTCCCCGATTTTCTATTCCTTGGGATGCACCGACCCTGAACATGGAAGAAGTGCTGCTTAAATGTAGCCCAGCTCTCACAAGCACCCTTGCCTTCTAGCAACTTATCCCATGAGATACTCCCAAGCAGGTCCCAGAAGAGGTCGAAGTTGGCTCTTCGGAAGTCCAGGGTAGCAATCCTGCTTTTAGCCTTACTTCCTTTGCCTAGTTCCATCTGGAACTCCACCATCTCATGGTTGCTGCATCCCAAGCTGCCCCCAACCTTCACATCCCTAACAAGGCCATCCCTGTTGGTAAGAATGAAGTCCAGGAGCACCCCACACCTCATCAGCTCCTCCACCACTTGCATCAGAAAATTGTCCTCAATGCATTGTAGGAACCGTTTGGACTGTTCATGCCTGGCCGAGTTGCTTACCTAGCAGATGTCTGGGTAGGTAAAATACTGTGGTAAAGATACCCTCAGCTAATTAATTGATTCCAATCAATTAGATTCTCCCTCTGAATTCTTCAGTGTAGCAGGTTACGGCATCCTTTACTGATATTTCTGCTGTTGTCTTAAGCAGGCATTATATCCTGCACTCTATACCCTACAGCTTACAAGAGTTTTGCTCATAGGTTGTAGTATAGAATGAACCAGCTTCCTCATTTGTTGAGGAAATCCAGGTACAAAAAAGGTGATAGCTTGCTGTGGGTCAGGACTAACTAACAGAGACAGTGTAGATGATGGTTGCAGAAGTGACCCTTCAGGCAAGTCAGAGGTATTGTTCTATAGATTTAAATTCCTAATCAATAAAGTGAGGATTGATTCATTGGTTAGGCTGCCAATAATTTCTTGCTACAGAATGCATCTGCCTTGGCAGTGCTGGGATCTTATTTATGCTTTTGCTTTCTGTTGTAATACAGTGATGAAGTTCTACTGATACAGCTATGCTTCACTTGCAATGCATACCCCAAGGACAGAAAAAGGAGGCTCTAGCTCTGCTGAGGAGCCAGTGCAGTCCAGAGAAGCAGAAATCACTGTTGTGGTCTACTTTACCTGTCTGTAAACACATCGATAGCCTGTGCCACCTGGTGGACACCAAAAATGAAACACGACGATGCACTGGAGTGAAATAAATGTTTGCTGAAAGTATGAATGCTGCCTTGGATCACAGATGTCCAACCCACCCTGTTCCAATCCCTTGAGATGGAGTGTAAATGCAGTAAGGGCTGAACCTCCCAGTTTGAGGAGTACTAATGGGCCTGGAGATACACTGCTATGACCTTTTAAAAGTATCAGTGTGCAGAAGGTGGCCCTGTACATTGCCAGGGTTTACTGTTTCTTAGCAAGAATTAATGTGTCTCTCTCCGGGTGAATGTCTGTCTGTGCTGCCTTCTGGCACATATTCACTGTGTGCAGTGAGTTAGCTTGCTAAGTCCTCATGG
Source organism: Anas acuta (assembly GCF_963932015.1). Lineage (NCBI taxonomy): Eukaryota > Metazoa > Chordata > Aves > Anseriformes > Anatidae > Anas > Anas acuta. The sequence continues at coordinate 870,237 of NC_089004.1, read as the reverse complement.
TCCGAGAAGGGACAGGAGTCTTATCAGAAGCCCTGAACTCTATGACTGGTTTGGTCCATCCCAGCAACAGGAGAAAATTTTATTTATTCCAGTTTCATTCATAGCAGTGGGTGCTAACTTTTACAGAATCTCTTTTCAAAATAATTTTAAAATTGCCTTATTGCATAGTATAGCTTGCTTGCTTGCCTTTTTAATCTCTGCAAACTGAAATGTGTAAAAGCATTGAAGGAACCAAGGAACCTAGATCCTAGTCCTCTGGATAACGTTTTAAAGTTGCTCTGGTATTTGGCTGTATTATACTGGTAGACTGAATTTCCTTGAGCCTTCAACAGTAAAATTTCAGCCTGAGGGCCATAGACACATGCATATGTGAAATAGACATTAAACCCTATTTCTGTAACGTTGGCTTGTTGGCTTTTTTTTTTTTTTTCTTTTCTTTTTGTTTCTTTTCTGGCTGGTTCAGGCAAGATTAGTATGAGCAAGGAAGAGAGCAAATCCCAGGACAGTGGGCCTGGGAAGAAGCTGAGCTGTAGAGGTCACTCTTCTCCCTTGTTGTTCCCAAAAGTGGAAATCAAAGTATTATTGATCTCATTTAACTTCAGATATCTGCAAAAGCAGAGTTTCTACGTGTGAACCTATTCTCTAAGATTCATTCTTTAATTAATGGAGAGAAACAGCCTTTTGTTTGGTGTGGGTGATCTGATCTATTCTACATGTTTATCTTGAGAAGAAAAAAATGCTTCTTAGGACATTTCATTGCACTGGATATATGATGTTTTGTTGGGATGAGAACTGCAGTGTTGCCAAACCAGCTTTGATTCCTGCTGCAAGCCTATGCCAGGAGCACCAATGAGAAGCAGCACATTAGGTTTTTCTAGCAGGCTGTAAGATTGTCCTAGAATAAGAAAATAAACCCAGGACTTTTAGTGTTTGCAAGAAAGTAATTTCTAGGGACTGAAGATGCAGGTTTCATCCGTCAATATTGTTACCATTCACAAAACTCTTTTTTTGGCCAGACACTCTAAATCGAGATCAACCTTCATAGACTTTTTTCAGTGCTAATGTAGTCCACTTCAGGAGCATGTATTTTTATGAGAAAACCATGAGTCTGATCACAGAAGATCAGTGATCACCTTCAACACTTTTTATTTATTTATTTATTTTGTATTGCAACAACACATCTACATTGCCTCAAATCATTGGCAGTACATATCAATGACACACATTATTCAACCCAAACATGAGCCAGCACTGATGTTGCGTGCTCCCTGGTGCACTGCTGGACATGCAGCATGCATCATGTCACTTCTATTGAGCACACTGATTGCAACTGAATTCTGTTGCGCAGTTCCCACAGCAACATCCCATTGACAAGTGGGTTTTCCTGAAATAGCCTCTGTCACAGGAATCTGGTGCCCTCCCATCCTGGGCTCACTGGCTCCAGTCTCTGCTGTGCAATGTGATGTGGTGTGGAGGTCCAGCCAGAAGCCACGACAGGTACCCTTAACTCTCGGGAGCTGGGCCATGTGGGGATGGAGGTCATGAGGTGTCTGCACCAGGACTTATAAATAAGCAGCGGCCGCTTGATGCAGAAGTGGTTCAAAGTGGAACTGAAAATTTATGCTTCATACTAGTTTGACAGACCAAGCCATATTAATTTTAACTGTGCTCAGAATACACTATTTTGCTTCATGTTTTCCACTGGGAAATAAGTCTGCATTTGTTTGTTTGTTTGTCTCGTTCATTTGTTTTTGTCTGGCAAGGTAGATATTTTCCCTCAGAAAATGATGAATTTGTGAGAACTGTTTTTTATCTGTGGAAAAATGAAATTCTGACTTAAAGACCCTTACTATCTTCAGAAATTAGAGTCAAACTGCTACATGTGTGAAGTGGTTAGGTATGAAAGGAGATACAAATAAAAGTATTTTTAAGGAAATGCATAGTGAACAGTGATTAGATCATCACATCAGGTTGTAAGAGCGTTCCTCTAGCTGATTGCCTGCATTTGAGATTCTCAGAGATCACTTCAGAGATTATTTCATCCAGTGGCTTCTGTATTGTAGTCTGCTATGTGCTGTGAGCATTAAAAGAGCTGTGTGAAATGTTTTGTTCAAACTATTTTTTTTTTTTTTCCCACAGAATTATGGGTTTTCATCAAGTGGGAGTTTTCCACAGCAAATACCAATTTTCAATTAAAATTGCATTTTCATAATAGAAGTTTGGGAGCCTCTCTTATTTCTCCTCCCTTTCCCCAACAGTTTTCAGTTTCGACAATCAAAACACTGCAGCCAAAAGATTCCCACATTGTTTTTATTTTTCAGATATGTAGTTTTAAGATTGCCTCCAAAAGTTGTGAAGAAAAACTTCTAAAAAAAAAATGCCAGAACCTTTTTCTGTTTATTGTTGTCAAAATCATTGCCAGGAACAGAAAATTTATAAACAGCTCTAAATATATAGTCATGGGACTGCCGGACCTCCTGCTGCAAGGGAATCTTCCCAGTTTCCGTGGAGGCTTTTGCATGGCTCCCAGACACACGGTTCCTCTTTGCTTCTCTTATTGACTCAGGATAGAGCTGAACATGCATAGTGCTGGTACCAGAATAGCAGGAAACCTACAAGTGTCATATTAAGTCTCACCTTTCCTGGTGAGATGCTGTATCTGAACCTCATCTTCAAAACCTCACCTCACCCATGTACCCACATAAGCAACCACAGAGTGTTCCTCCTTTGCGCTCAAAGGCTGTGGGCTTACCTCCCTTTTGGCTTCTTTGAGCCCTTCCCCAAAACCCAAGCAAACAAATGAGTATGCTCTACCATCACCTTCATTTCAGCTGAGCTGGGCTTTACCTTTACAGTTTACTGACTTTGAAAGAAACTACTTGCATGTTGGCAGCAGAGAAGGAGAGGAAATAGGAAATACCTCAATGGCATTTTCTAGGGCATAACTGCTTTCAGTGGTCATTCACTCCAGTTACCAAGAAGAATAGACCCTGTCTACAGCTCCTCGCACTGTTCTGTCAATTTCTGCAAGGACTTAATAATGAGACATAACAGATTTTAGGCTGAATGAAGCAAAATCCTTTATATAAAAGTAAGCTCTGTAACTCACTGACACATTAAAGAAATTCAGCTAGAACAGTGATTTGGATTTGGACTGCAAGGATGATAACAATTGGCTTCACACTGCACTGGTCTGGGAGATATTTGGCAATTGGGGTGGATTTTGTTTCCATCCCTGCAGTTCTGCACACTTGGGCAAAGATTTTGGCAGGCCTTGTGCCTGGGAAGTAGTTGGCCTGAGGGGCTGGAAAGCTCCTTGGTCCTTTCTGTCGTGCCTGAGCCATTGTTTAGGAGTTGGCAGTAAGTTCTGTTATTAAAACACACTGACATCTGTAGGGCCAGTGCTGTCACTCAGGGACTAGGGTGTGCCAGTATTTCAGCATTTCATTGCTATACCAAGGGATGATGCTGATCGAACAGCTCAGGATGAGATGGAGCAGCACAAGAGGCTGACTGCTGCAGGCAGCTCTCAGGGAAAGGCAGAGCAGAGGGAGGATTTTTCATTGGATTATTCATATACACAGGAGACCCAAAGGGGACTCCTTTACCACTTCCCAGCAGAGAGGTTTTTGGGCTTGGTGAGATGAGAATAAAAGTGCCACGGGAAGCTTGCAAACTACTGAGAGAGGGACTGAAACTGTTGGCGGTGTGTGTCAGTTCAGGTATAATTAGGAAGATTGCACTTTTCCTCTTCAGAAACTCTTTTTCAATCTTCCCCATACCTGTTTTCTCTGGCTTGGCTTTTACAGGCAGGGTCTACACTTTCTGCTCAGCAGAAATGTGCTCATTCCTCCATATTTCAGTAAAGACCTGAAGCTGAGCTGAGAATCCACTCCTTTCGTGTTGTGGCCATATAGATGTCTACACAGGAAGTCCCATGCTCAATGACCTATGTAAGTGTAGATGTTTGGGGAAACAGAGATAAGCCCCTCTTGATGTGGGAGCCGCTGCCATTTATGTTTCTTTATGTTTAATGTTTAAAGTTTCATTGATGGTTCTGCAATTATCCCCTTGATGTCAAAGAACAAAATTAGAGCATCCCATAAAATAAATCAGCACTTCTGTGTTGTCATTCATGTTTTTGCCTGTGATTGCTCATGCTGATGAGAAGTATGAATTTCATTGTGTTATGGCCAGTGAAAATGTGAACTGGCAGAGTGGTTTTATGGAAAATGGTCAAAGATCTTGGGAAGGGGGATTGGTGATATACATCCAGATATCAACATTCCTGACACTTAGTAGGAGCAAATTAAAGCAGATATTCTGTTGTAGCAGCTCTATATATGTGCGAAAGTAGCCCTTCAAAACTGCACAAACAAGGCTGAACAAGAACAAAGCAGGTAAAAAAAAAAATGAGACAGAGGAAGCAGTTATTCGAGATCACATACTGGGACTGAGAAAACTGGGGAGTAAATGACTCTTTGACTTCCTCTCCTCTCTAATACCAGAGGCTAGAGTTTCAAAGGAAGCCAACTGCCAAAATGAAATTTGTAATCTTTTGTTTACGACAAACAAAACTTGTGAACGTGGGTGCAGAGCTTTTCTGCAAATCTTTTCCCTATATCTGTGGCTGAGAGTGCTGCTGTTCTGATAACTGGCACCATCTGTGTAGGAGGTAATGTACAAAAAGCTGACCCTGAACACTTCCAGTACGACAGCTTTATGGGAGAAAGGATGATGCAGTGGTTAGGGTATAAACCTGATATGTAGTAAGTTCTTATTGCACTGTTGTTGCATTTTGTGATCTAAATCAAATAACTGAGTCTCTGTTTGACTTAGTTCCCATCTTACTAGTGTTATCTACTCCACTTCCTAGAATCTCTACCTTTTGTCTTGCGTATTTAGATTCATAAAACTGCAAAAAGAATAAACACGGTAAGCTCATAGACAATAAGCGTACTTACTCAGTTCCTTAAGAAAAATGATTCCCCACAGCCCTATGCTCAGGCATGTACACCATACTGTTCTAAAAGCCACAAAATAGTCTAGGTGGATGAGGATTTTTTATGGTTACTTCATAGATTTTTAAATGAAAATAGTATAAAAACCATTTCCAGTCAGTGATATTTTCCCATAGTTCACTTAAATCTTTCCTGTACTCCTTTGAATACTCTGTAGAAATTCTAGGTTATTTTTCTACATTGATATTAGTGCTGTAACACAGAGAGAGGCCAAATGCTGCTTCTATTTGAAGCAAAAAGAATCAGGATTTGCTCAAGGTTTCTGGGTAGCTGGAAAGTGGAGACCCAAACCTGGGGTGAGTGCTGTCATAGGGCAGCTCTGACAGCTCTCTCAGACAGGGGCTCCATGCACAGTGTGCAACCTCACAGACATCCCTGATGCATGTTCACAAATAAGTACCAGCATTTGTATACTTCCACACTGGACTACATACCACTTAGCACTTCTTTTAAATGAAAAGCAGCTGATTTACTCACTTGTGTATTTTGCTGCTGCATCATCAATAACTGTATTTGAAACATGCTGTCCCAGTCTGTGCAATAGATCAATATAATAAACAGAAATTACAGATTTTTATTACTTGTACCAGGGCAGTTTATTAATCAGTTCATGCAGTTCAATAGAGTAAACAGGATTTTAAAAATGAGTAGACTGGGTACAGGAAGGGTGTGGGGCAAACAACAGGTTTTCAAATAAAAATTAAGTTACATACACCAGGCAGAGCCCAGGAGTTCATGTTCACGGTAGTTAAGGTGAGGTTGAAAGGTTTGGGTTTCCACTTTGGGTAGATAACTTACAAACTAGTTCACAGACAGTATAAAGAAAAATACAGCTTTTGCTATTGTGTGTATGTAGAGCCCTGCACACCAGTGTCCTTGTGTTTATGTGGGGATGTGCACACACAAACGTATCTAGATGTGCTTGGGCAGAAACATGCCTGACTATTTCTGCATGTGTACCAAGTGGTACCAAGGTGTTATTTTGCAACCTGAAGGGTCGAAAACAAAGTGCAGAAAGGGAAAATGAAGATTAGACTTGTTCTGACTGTAAGTCATATTGTCCTTTGGAAACCGTTCAAAAGGAACATTGACATCCTCCTTCCATTGATTTGGTGGGAAGAATGAGCTCCACAAATTCCCCTCACTTAATTCGCTCATCATTTAAACTCTACCTATAAAATCTATTTTCCCTTACATGGGTCTTACAGTTTGCGGCTGTGTTAAGGCATCCCCTGATCCCAGTGACAGCATGAACTGTGTAAGTTGAGATCTCCTTCTCCAGTGTTGTGAGCTCCAACTTCCATCTTGCCAAACTGGTTTTCTTAATCCGCTTTGTGGCTCTGACTCCTGAGTAGAAGTGGGATATGGGAAGCAAATGCTCTACTGCCGGTATACAGAGAAACAAGGTTGAAAATCACAAGGGCAGAAGTGACAAGGGTGGAAGACTAGGGGATGCTACTATCAAGTAAAGGAAGAAATTTAGAAAACCTAATTAAGAAAACGTGGAGGGGAGATTTTTGTTCATTTCTAAAGCAACATTAACGTAGACAGAATAGATGATTGCACATGACATGGAGGATTAAAGATGGCAAAGTAAAAGTTAATAGGACCGTTAAAATGTACTTCCTATAGTTTATACTTGCCTCAGAATATAATCTAAAATTTTCACTGTGTCAATGTCTAGCAACCATTTGCTAAATTCTTAGACCTTTATGAAAGTATATTATTCTGTGTTTTTTATGTCACAAAAAGTTTTCCTTGCCTTCCACTTTCTTTACCTGCACCTGTGTAATTCTTTCTGTTCACACTTTACTAACTCTCTGACCCTTCTCTGCCTTTGCTTTCTTTGCAGCTCCTCTCAGTCTAAGTTTATTTGTGAAATTTTGGAATATGCAAAAACAATGTTAGAGGTGTTAAACAGGCTGCCCTAATTATCAAGTCTTGGGTCTCTGCACAGTTTCTTTCTCTTTGTTCTGATTCTTTGCAGCTTTACAATTAAGAAAATGGATGCTGGACTAGAAAAGTGCTAGCATGATCCAATATCTATCTTTCTGTGTCTGTTTTTTAACCAATTTACAGTCCATAGAACACTTTTTCCATCCTTGTTTCACTTTGTATCAGTTGAAGCACAAACACACAAAGCACCTTTTCCACTGATTGTATGATATGGTTTATCTTCTACTAATCATTGCAACTTTTTTTTCCATAACCTATTGTTTTTCTTTTTTAAAGTGTTTGTGTATCTCCTAGTTAAATGTTATATCAAAGTGTCTGTAACAAGACAGTATATTTTGTGATTCCTGTAGTTATTGACACAAATATTCATTTTCATTTTTGAAGGTAAGGTTTGCATAGACACACACAATAAATCATTTTATTACCCTTACCATAGAGTCTGTGTAATATAAGAACATGCACAGGAGGGGTACCAAAGCATCCTAGTTTATGAAATCTTTACACAATGTATTTTTATACACATTTGGACATAGGTTGGTGAAGACTGTAACATTATTGAACAGTTGTGCTGATGGAGGTGTTATGCTTAAACCTGCTATCAGAGCTGAGAAAGAACCAAGCCTGTGATCCTTGCTGTAAACCATTAGTTAGGTCAGTTTGTTTATGAGCCTTTCCTGTTAGAGCCTGCCCTTGCTGGCATTTCCCACCTATGTACTTGCTGTGCTTCTTGCTTGCAAATAAAATCATTGTTTTCAGTAAGACCTGCTACAACAGAATGTACTGTGTTCAAACTGCAAATGACTGAGGCAAATTCACAAAGAATTTGGTTAACTGTGCATTTCTGGAAAGCACTGAAAGCACTGGGGAACAAAAAAGACAGAGAGAGCCTTAATAGGCAGAGGTAGATGTCCACATATTTCTCTATGCCTAGTGAGGATTTCCTACTCACTTTAGGTCCAGGGTTCTTGACTGATTGTCATTCCAGCTTATTTCCCAAAATTCCCTTATGCAAAGCTAAAATCAGTTTCTTATGTTTGTTGAGAATGGCATGGCACGCTGATGCTGTAGATCTGGGGATGAAGATGATTCTCCATTGCCTGTTACCACATCCCTATTTACACCATGCCAAAGGATGTGGCAACTGCTATATCTCTGACATGACCATGCTTTACACCCACATTATACTCTTTTGCCCCGGGAGTAAATGACTTGAGTTGGAAGGAAATTTTCCTACAGAAGAGTTTTCCATCTGAAAATGCTGATTAGACTGAATTGAAATGTTCTGTGGAAAGGTTTTGATTCCATCAAAGCTTTTGGTGGAAACAAAGCAAGCTTTGTGCAGGCTGTCTGACGGGCCGAAACTGCCTTGACTTATGCCAGCTTACCCATCCACTCGGGGCTTTCTGGCCCTGTGGCCACAAGATTTCCCGGCCACCTGCCCGGTGGATGCCAAGACACTGGTTAGGTGCCGGTTTTTGCAGCGCTGCCTGCATGGGTGCGGCTCTGTGACCACACACTCTTCAACTCCCTGAGTCAGGGATTTTGATTTTGAAAGTCTCTTTTGATTCCTTCCTTGTTTTTCTTTTTTTTTGATTTTTCATCCCACTGAAAATGGCCATGTCTTATTTCACCTTTCAGACTTATTGTCAGGAGCGCACGTTTTATGCACTAGAAGGTGGTGTCCATTTGTTTCTGCTGGTAATATGATTTCCAGCTCCAGGATCAAGCTCTGAAAATACAGCAGGGGATGTGTTTTTTCTTCCCCGTTTTGCACTGCCTGCTCACAACTGCCACCTGCGGTTTGACCATGGCAGTCACACTTGGGTCACTGCATTAAAATTGCTCTGCACTTACAGGCTTTAGACAGAGCACAAAGCACAAGCTTTAGGAAGAGTGCAGGAGTGTTTGGGAGGACAGAACACAACCACTTCGATTAGTTTATTAGAAGTCTGTGAATAATAGCAGAAGCCAAGCTGCTGGGCCTGCAGCGGGTGGTTTTGTTCTCGAAAAGGGGCCACAGCACAGCCTCATCTAGCTGCAGTCCCTCAGGCCACAAGGTGCTCAGGCTTTGACCTAGGGCAGGCATCACAGAGAAGAGATCTGCATCCCATGGAGGCCAGCACACAACTTCCCTCAGCAGCTCTCATTTTTCTGCCACCACCATCAGGTTTTCCAGAGAGTACTGCCCTTGTTGGCCTTCACACAGCTGGGATGTGCTGAATGGACCTACATAGAGAGTGTAGGCGAACCTATATTTTATCCTCTTTCAACGTTTTTGACAAAACCTGATTAAAAAAAAAAAAAAGGAAGTGGGAGGGGACAGAAATGGGTCAGGATCAAATACCATTTTATTTTTTAAAGCTCCCAGCTCCCCTCTGGTGCTATTTTTCTTCTGTTGTCCAGACAATGCAGCAGACAGCCCTATGCCCCAGCCAGGCTACCAAAGAAGATAAGCAGTCCCTTTTCAGCAATGGCAACTACAAACTGGCTGGGTACTTAATTGATTAATTTAAATGGAAAATGTATTTAACAAAGAATTCTGTTATTTAACCTTTCAACACCTTATTTTCTCTGAACCATGATTTCTTTGTTCTGTGCAAGGCAGCTTCACCCTGTCCCAGAGCTACAAGTGGAAGCAGGGTGCAGAGGTCACAGACAGGGAGGGTCTGCGAGTTGAGGACAGGGAGGATGGGAACTAAACAGACCTCAGATCAACAGTCAGATTTCTTGGTGCCCGTAAGTCCTCCAGGCTTTGTGAAGCAGGCCCTGAAACTGCCATCCCAGCAGAGCAGCAGCCTCAAAGAGACCTTGTGAGCAGCAGTGGAAATGCCAGCCACTGCAGCCTGATCTGCCTGCAGAAATCAAACAGCACAACATCTTACACTGACCAAAGCCAGTCGCGTAAGGCCACTACAGGCTGCCCAGAGAATTAGCTGCCAAAACCACCTGTCACTGCTTGTGCTGTTTTCTGGCAGAGGGATGAAAATAACCTCTGTTCATGACATGGAGAGTGCCTCATGCCCCTACGCTGCCTGGCTCTGTGCTGCTGCTTCCTTCAGCCAGGCAGGCAGCGTCCCACTGCCTATCTGCACACTGTAGGCGTGCTCCCGTCCTGCGTGGGATCGTATGAAGCCAGAAGATGAGCAATGCTGAATTTCCTACTGCTCCCCAACAGCCTCTCAGGCAGCACCAGCACCTCACTTGTTTTCAAAGATTCCTCTTACTGATCAAAAAAAACACCCATGAAGATGTGTTTACAGATTGCCCTGCCAGCAGTCTATCTGACTTCTATCTGACAGGCAAAACCAAGTTAACATTAAAAAAATTAGAGGCAAAACAAAGACAATACCCTTTGACAGTCCAGGTCTTACCTGTCCTACCAGATTCCTTGACAGCAAAATAAGTAATTTCGTCCTGCTGTAAAAATATAGTTTCTTTTCCTCAGGACTTGGACACATTGTTAATACCTAGAAAAGAATGCCAGCCCCATCACTTGCATTCCTCTTGTCAGTGAAGAAGATAATTTTCATTTAGTTTTGCATTTTTCAGCGCTTTGCACATCCTTTTTTCTTCATGTGCAACAGGTTAGCTACTTCTGTTCTACTGTGTATTGATGCATGTGATGGTACTCTGTGCTGGGGATTGTTCAGTGTCTCTGAACCAAGAAGGCCTTTGATCATAAAAAGAAGACATCATCTGGAGATGAAAGTGTGAAAACAGACAAGGTGGATGGGAGCTTTCCTTACGGGCCCCTGTGCAAACACTGGCAAGACATATCCTTCCCTTGTTTCACTTGCCTCTGCTGTAACTAGAAACAAGTGGATTTCCTACCAGGGAGGGAAGGAAGGGGAGAGTGTAGGAGCAGTCATTCACCTGACTTTTAGTGAGAAATCCATCATTCCAAGATGTATTTTACCAGGGCAGAACAAAAGCATTCTGTAACTTCATGGCTGCCAGACATTTTGGAACAAGGAGGGTGATGAGGGTGAGTAGGCCTGTGCCCTTGCAGTGTCTCCAAATTGCCAACAGCCAGAGCCATCCAGCAGGGCTGAGATCTTGCAAAAACAAACTGCAATTTCCCCCAAACTGGATCAAATCCGAGTGCTTCAGTCATGCAGCTCAGCAAGGGCAGCACAGAGGCAGCTGCCACGGTGCTCTTCCCAGGGCTGCTCCCCTCTCTGTGCAGTGTTTCTGGTTCAGCCATTTGTGCTATACAGAAATGCCTGCAGCTGCTTTGTGTGGGAAGAAAGCAGCCAAACCCAAAGAATTTCACTGCTGGCCAAGCTCACAACAGAGGGGACAGCCCCAGGCAATGCTGAACTGTGCCCTGAGCAGGCACACAGACAGCACTTCTTGGGGAGAGATGGGAAAGAACCCTGGCTTCGAATATATATTTTGCCTTGGTTCAGTAAATTACTGAGGGGTGAGACAGAAAGGTCGATGAGCACACAGCTGTGTTAGTCACACAGCTGCTATGCTACTGAACAAAATGAAAATGCCTATGTAGCTGAAAGAGATAGAAAGGTGAGTGTGCGCTTGTGATATGGTGCAATTGATAAATAGTCATGTACTGGTGATAAGATAGGCTTGCTGGTGATAAGATAGGTTGAAGTGTGATAGATCTGCATTGGCAATATGATAGATTGTTACACAGTGTTGTTCAGACGGGACTACTGATAGTTTATCATGTCCCCTGTTATCACTGTGGGTGTTAAAGTTAGATGTTCAGCTTTTCCCTTGCAAGATGGAGAATGTGTAAGTTAGAAGAGCTTTAACATTTATGTAAAACCTAGGAAAATAATGGTGACTAAGAGTAGGAGTAAAGGAGAAAAAGTGTGCAAGAAAAGAGAGGATTTGAGGGAATTAATAGAACAGAATTGACCACAGAGCACTGAACTCATTCTGTGCTAACTGCAGCCTCTGTCATTATCTTATCAGCGACTCTTGCTCAAACAACCAGTGCCTCTGAGATTCGTCAGTGAACTGCCTGGAACGTCCTGCAGACTGTTTCAGTATTTGGACCTGCCTGCAGTGGGCGAGGAGAGAGGACAGAGCTGGATGTATCCATGCTGTGGGTGGGGAAGAAGAGTGTCTGTCCGTGGCTGCAGGGTAAGTGCGTTGTGCCTGGATCCTACCGAGCCTGCCGGCACTTCTGGTGCCCAGGGGGGAGGCAGTGCCTGAAGTCACAGTGGATTCCCCCAGGAACTGTCAGACCCTGTGCATGCCAAAAAGATGAGTCACAGAAAGAGCTGAGTCACAAAGTCCTCTGACCACAGGTCCTGCTCATCTCACTCCCTTTTTCCCCCACAGCAAGTCCTGACACTTTGCGATGCTCTTGGAACAGACAGAGCACACCCGCAGCACATCAAACCTTTTTTTCCAGCAAAACAGCCACTTTCTCTGGAAGGAAAACATGACATAGGAGGTAATTTCTTTCCTACCTCTGCCACTAACTCACTGTGCGAACACGACCAAGACCAAGCCACTTTCTCTTCTGATGCCTCTATTTTACCCTCTGTTAGTAAAGAGAAGTTGTCCAGAGTTCTCAAGCATACAGGGCAAGCTAATGGGCTTGAGAAAGAAAATGCCTTGATGTGTAAATAGCTGCTGTCACTGGAAGCTGTAGCTTAGACAAGGAGAGGGGAATGCTTAATTTTATTTTTCATCAGATAATTTTTATTTTTCATCAGACCTACATTCTCTGATGGCTTAAGCAGGCTATATGGAGGGGGTGATTTAGGCCCCATACCTGAATGCTCCCCAGAACAGCTGCATTCAGAACAAACGCACCTCCCATTAAGGTTTAGATAAGGGCTGTGCCCTGGCCAGGGCTGTAGCTGTTTATTTTACCTCCTGGACAAGGTACACTTGTGAGATGCTGTGTGGCTTTCTGATAGCAGAAGATGGTGAGAGATAAGCTTTTCTTTTCGCTGTATCTCAAGGCTCTGATCTTCTGTTTCCTCCACCTCCCGCGCCTTCACAACTCCTCTCTGCTCTTTGCAACTCTGCAGACCACAGTCCCCCCAGCATGGGTAATCCACTACACCCAGGGCAGAAGCAGACCAGTGCAAGCCTCGACAGATGGCTAGATTTCCACAGTGGACTCAACTGAGCGCTGTAGTGCCATCAGCTGCAAGAAAGCAGCTCTGCAGTGAAGCCAGAGGTGACTGGGTTGGTGACTCTGCAGGGTTACGGAGAGCATCAGTGAGGGAAACCATGGCTTACTGGAGGGGAACTACGATTATTTTCTTTTCATTGTGAAGTAGTTGCAAACATTTAAGGCAGTTTAATAGTCTGAGACATAAGGATGCTAAACATATAGAATCCTTTATTTATAGGGTGCCCGATTTTCATGTTTGAGAAGCAAACTGCTCAATTCAGTAGCACAGAGGGACCAGTCAGGATCCAGAAGATGAGCCATGGGTCCTGGGAGTTTAGTTGTATGAGGAGCCTTAACCAGCTTGGAGGGTGGTGGCAGTGCAGGGGGGACGTACACCATGCCCTATGGTGTACATTTTTTTCTGGGGGACTGGGAGAAATCTGGATCTGCTGGAGCTAATGCAGTTCATCCCTAGTAAGCGAGGTAGGCATTAAACCTTTGAGGTCCTGGGATATTTTTTGGAGGTGGGTAGGAAGGAACCACAATACTGTCCTGTACTGTCCTGTGATGGTCAGACTGGAGATGTACATGTACATCATGGCTGGCTGTTTGGAGACACGAGGTGTAGCTGACTGCCCTTGTCTGCTGACAGTATTGCCTCCCAGGATCTTAGTTCTAGAGCTGCTTGAGAAACAAAACCATTGTTTAAAAGATTAAAGCAGAAGTTTGCAAAGAGCCTTTCCAGGTCCTGTGCAGGAAGTCCAGGGCATGTGTGTTGAGGGGCGGAGAGGGAAACTCAAGGAAGAGCTGCTTTTGATTTGTCCTCTGTCTCTGGACCATTTTCTGTCTTGGTAGCAATACTGTAGTAGTAGGCACGGATTGTGTTTTCCACAGAAATAAATCCTGGACGCTCTTCCCATCTGTAAGGGCAGAAAAGAAAAATAAGAATTGGCAAAAAAAACAACAGTGGACTGACCCAATGGAGAAAATACCAGGCACAGAAGAACCTGGGAGAGAACAGCAGCCCAGCAGTACCAGGCTGTACCAGGGAAGGAGCTGCAACTTTTCTGGGATGGAGAGGGGCAAATGCAGAGAAGCTCTGACATCTTACAGGCAAATGGAATGGAATGATAATAAAGAATTATGTGTATTATTCATCATGGTCTGGGGAATGAGACACCATTCATTTCGTATTGTCCAGAGAGTGTGTGCTGCCCTGATGGACCAGCAGAGAGAGGAGCAAGAGGAATCCTTACCTGTAGGTCCAGCATTGCTGCATGAGGGTGTACATCTCTGCCGGACAGTCCGTGGGGCACTCCATGCGCTTCCCTTGCTCTATGAAGCTAATAACCTCTGGGCCTTTCATTTTCTAGGAGAAGATCAAGTGAGAAAATGTTTTCACAGAATCACAGAATTGTAGGGGTTGGAAAGGACCTCCAGAGATCATCGGGTCCAACCCCCCTGCCAAAGCAGGTTCCCTAGAACAAGTTGCCCAGGGAGGCATCCGGACGGGCCTTGAATATATCCAGAGAAGGAGACCCCACAACCTCCCTGGGCAGCCTGTTCCAGTGCTCCGTCACCCTCACCATGAACAAGTCATTTCTTATATTGGTGGGAACTTCCTGTGGTCCATTTTGTGGCCATTGCCTCTTGTCCTTTCCCCACAAATCACTGAAAATGTTTTAATGGTTTTGGATATGGAAACAGGGTCAGTAGAGGCAGTTTAGAGCTGGGTCTGGGGTAGTACTTTGGGTCCATGCACAGCACATTCCATACAGTGTCTGTTTTCAGCCCCTGCACCCAGCAGTGGTGTCTCACATTGCCTCACAGCCCAGGGCCCCATCCCAACCCTGGGCAGAGCAGTGGCTGAGCAACTGACTTTTCAGCTCTGCAAGTGGGTGGAAGGATCAAAGAGAAGGTCTGCTTTGATTCAAATCCAAATGAATTTGTTTTGTTTTCTGTTTCCTTTCCCTTAAATGAGCACAATGCTGCAGGATCCAAGCAATCCAATCTGTGCCTTCCATGAAGTGGAAGTGAGCCTGTTGTGTTGCCCCCTGCCTAAGAGATGTAAAAACATCCACTCGAGGGAACGGAAATCGAAGTTTCATTGTGTGTCAGTCAACCAGTTTTAGAGTGGGAGCCCAGATTGTGACTTCGATCCATGATAGGCCCAACTTTGCCTCACCTTGTACGGTTTCTGCCCATAGCTGAAGGCCTCCCACATGGTCACACCATAGCTCCATACATCACTCTTGCTGGAGAACTTGTGATAGAGGATGCACTCCGGGGCATACCATTTCAAGGGCCACTTTCCTGCTGTCCTGGCCTGTAGCAAAGCAAAAATGAACATTTGAGAGAGAGCCTGCTCTGAGCTGAACCTGAATTCTGTTTTGCTAAATGTTTCTGTCAAGTGTAATCCCACACCGCTGAAAAAATACCGTCTGCATTTCTTCCTTCCCTCCTGGAGCTTTGCAAAGACCCTTTTAATGTCACAGCAGCAAGGCTGGACAGAATGTGATGTGGTTGTGCAGCCAGGCTTCTGGGAAGAACTCAGAGCCCCTGTCTCTGGGAGTCTTAGCCCCCAGCCTGGAGGAGGCTGGGAATCTGCTAGCTATCTGGATCCTTTGTTGTGCTCACACTTACCTTGTAGTAGCTGTCATCAGCACCAAGAGCCTTGGAGAGTCCGAAGTCACTGATCTTGGCATAATGCTGGTTGACCAGCAGGACATTTCTGGCTGCCAGGTCCCTGTGGACGAAGTTTTTTTCCTCCAAGTACTTCATCCCCATGGATACTTGATGCATCAGCTCCACAATATTGCTGACTGTAATCTCGTCTCTGGGGAGGATGGAAGGACAATGCAGTAATAAAACCGTTGGACAGCAAGAATCTGTCATTACTCTGTACACCACAGTCCCCTCTAAGCTCTCTAGCTGCAGCGGAGAATGAGCATGGACATCTCTGTTCCAGAAGCATCAGTCCCTATGACTTACATGAAAAAGAATCTCTTTCTGTTATTAGCAGCCTCCCTCCACCTACAAAGCCAGGCTTCCCTGGCAAAAGTGAGTTGGATGAGAAATGCAGAGAATATCAGGCACATTTTATTCAGCACTCACTTCTTGGAAGACAAGAACTTGTTGAGTGGTCCTCCAGAAGCCATCTCCATCACAAGCATTAGGGACTCTGCCTCGCAGACCCCAATCATGCGGACAATGTAAGGGTTGTCCAGTTGATGCATGATCTGGGCTTCCGTCATCATTTCATCTCTCACTGTTTTCTCATTGTTGCTCTTCAGCACCTTGATGGCCACATCGATCTGCTTCCTGCATGGGACACAAGAGGAACAAATGTGGATGAATTAAACAGCACCTGGATTCATGTATCAGCCTGGAATGGAAACTACTCCACATGTGATAATGTTTGGTATCTCAAATGCAGCCTCCATAGCCTGTTTTGGTGGAGCCCTGTATGACATTGTTATCCCAGGCCTGTTAGAAGGCCCAAGAGAAAAGGATCACCTCAGCCTTGTAAGTGTAGAGTAGTGATTGTCATCTGTAGATCTGAAGGCTCCTCATACACTGAGATGTGCATCATCATCACCGTTTTTCAAGGAGGGTCTCAGGCACAAAGTGAGCAAAAGCCATCTGTATGGACATGCAGAGAACCAGGGGTAGAGCCAAGGATTGCACATCTACTCAGTTTCACTCCTTTATTCTGATGTGGACCAAGATGACCTCAGGAACATGGACATGCCCCTCTGAGCCCGGCAAATGCCTCCAGAAGTGGCAGTCTTATGCATGGGAGCATAAAATGCAGCTTATACTCTCAGGACACTGGTAAAGTCCCAGAAAAGCTACTACTGACCTTCCAGAGCCTCTTATACCTCCACCCCATTATCACTCTAGAGTCCATCTAGCTAGAAACAGGATGGCTGGGGACATCTCTGAGCACCCCCTTCCCTCTTCCTCGGCATCCTTCAGGGCAGCACTCACTTTCTCATTTTGTAGACTCCTTTCTTGACGCAGCCAAAGTTTCCTGCACCCAGTTCCACTTCATCAATCATCAGGTGGTCCCTCTTCAGGAAGAGTTTCTTATCCTTCAGTTCCTCAGGGTCACTGTACGGGCTCTCATAGACACTGGTGTCCATGGGTAGCAAGCGTGACTTTCCTGCATATTCACAGGAAATAAACTTGTTTATAGCTATAAGTGATGTACCCTTCCCTGCCCCTCCCTCATTGATCAAGAAGGTTTTCTTTAACCTCCTGGCATATTCTCCTTCAAGCTCCATCATTTAAGCCTTCCCCTGGGCATCTCCCTTCCTCTCACAGCCCACAGCCTCTCTGAGTTACACTGTCAGACCCACGATGGAGAGATGTGTTTGAGCCCTCCCACACTACAGGTCCCAGCAGGTCCCAGCTGCATGCTTGGCTTCTCCCCAGTGAAATGTAACTGAATGCACTGAGTATTTTGTAGGCAGTATAGAAGATGGGGAATAGGACAGGGCTTGGTGTACTGGGTACAGGGTGTGGGTAAACACTTTTGCAACATTCTTGGCTCAGGGCCCAGTAGTGAGTGGGTGCCTTTGTAGAAAAGCAGCTTTGCAGCACAGCTCTTTGACCAGAAGGTGATAGAGATGGCAACCACCCTGGCTCCTGTGGCACCCCCAGGTCCTATCTCCTCCCATCACAAGGCGAAGGTTTTCAGAGGTGCTCACCTACAGGCTCTGGCGTGTATCCATCTGCATTGAGAGCCCCAAGGTGTCTCTGGAAAAGAAACAGGGTTAAAGTGGATAAGGCAGCCAGGGGAAAACATTTCAATTTGAAATGGGCAAGGAGAGGGATGGGGAACCTCTGGAGCCCAACAGAGCCCCAGCTGGTGACTTCCACTAAAAGGCCCTGTGCTGGGCATAGGGGACTGGTGCAGTGTCAAGCTGTCTGGTCCTGGCTGGTGTGAAGCCCCTGCAGCTCCACAGCAGGGCTCTGACCCTGGGGATTCACTGCAAAGCCTGTGTGCAGCATTGCAGCTAAGTGACCTGCTCTGCGGGCTGCACAGGGTGAGGTGCCAAGAGGGCTGTGTGTTCTCTAGCAGCAGGGAGTATGCATGCAGGACTGTGTTTTGCTCTGTGCTTCCTCTGTTTCCCCCATCCTGAAGTTACAGGTCTTCTGCAGCAGTGGGGGTCATCCCAGGCCAAGCCTCTGTAGCTCTGTAGCTCAGAGTCAGCGAGTGAAGGGAAGCCCAGAGGCAGCTCAGCTTGCAGCCAGCTCACTTGCCTGCCTGGCTGTGCCAATGAGTGACCTCCACGAGCACCCATGGATGCTGCAACCACTGTTCCAAAAGCAGACAGGGACAAAGCCATGATTGCTGTATGAAACACACTTCTCCAGCACAGCTTTGAACTCCAGTGCTGCTTGCAGCAAAGTCACCATGGGAGCCCACCGCAGATTGTGAAAGCTCTCTGAGAACATGGGTAAATGCTTAGACCTTTATTTGGGCTTTGCTGGGCTCTGGGATGGGCTGCTCTCATAGCCCAAACTTGCTGGTTTCAACACAGTTTAGCACTCGCAGTGGTGACTGAGCACAGACATACCCTGAGGCCAGGGATGCAGAAGGAGCACAAAGACCTGGCCAGTGGCCAGAGGCTGGCTGCAAGGCTGGGCGTTCCCAGAATCTGACCATGTCTTCCCCACTCCTGCCTGGCAAGGAGGGCAGCAGGGAGAGGGCTCCCCGAGGACATCCCCACATGTTGCAAGGAGCGCAGTGTGAATGGAAACCATTTTCGACTCTACTGGTAGCTGTGCCCAGCTATTCCTTGTCCCCATCCAAGCTGGAAAGAGGACAACATTGCAGCTGGCCTTAATATATTCCAGTTGTGTTATTGCCTTTTAGAAAAGAGCAGTTTGATCAGTGAGCTTGAAATGCAATTAAACCCCTGAGGTACCAATAAAACAGACCCTTCCCAAAACTTACGCTCACAGAGGGGTGGGTTGGTGGAACCGGTGCTGCAGAGGCTGTAAATCAAGAGAGAAACTTTTATTTGGAGTCTGTGTGTGCCCTAAGCAGAATCAGAGCATCAGTCCTTGAAGGACTGTGGGGTCCAATCCCTCCCACACAAACACCCCTTTCCACTGTGTTAGCCGTAAACGGTGTGGAAGCATGTCTAGATAAGGGGGCTGTTCCCAGGCCAGCCCTCCAGAGACCTCAGGGATCCCACAGGCAGGCTCTGAAGTGACATTTGTGACACTTGGGCCAGGAGAAGTGACACATGGTTTTGAGCGTTCAGCTCAAGAGATGCACCAGGAGCCAGGCTTCAGGTCATGTTGTTTCCTGGTGCCTAAAAAGCAAGTAATTTTTCAGAAGCCATGCATTTGGCACCCAAAGCCCCTAATTTGTCTGGAGCACAGATTCCCCTGTCTGTTGCTGTGTTTGGGCCACCCTTGGCCATGCCAGGAGTGTGGCCGCTTTCAGCAGACAGCACGAAGTGGCCTTGCCCAGCCTGCCACAGGAGCTGAAATTGCGCCATTCCCTAACCATCAGAGCCTGTGTAAGTTGGGTCAGACATAGTAAAGGACACTTGTGATAGCACGGCTCGAAGTGGCCTCAACCGGGGCCAGGGATGGCACTCGCAGATGTCAGCTCACCTGGCATGCTGGGGTTGGGGCAACTTTCCCTCAGGGCGAAAATCAGACCATCCGGTTTGAGTTTCAAGTACTCCACCAGCTGAGAAAGGAATCAGACGAAAAATAGATTAATGCAAGCAGAAAATCATCTTTTCTTTTGCAAGTAGCATGTGTGGCTTATGGTAATGGTGTCTCTCAGATTTATGGCAGTGAGGGACCTGATTATTTCTTTCTCTCCTCTTCTAACTATGCACTCAGGGATCTCGTAGAGCCAGCATTTGCATAGCTGGGTATACGCCAGAGCTGGGAAGAATTTGGGAAGTTAGATAAATACCAAAAAAAGACAAAGGGAAAATCTCTAGCAGTACAGCTTGGTAGGGCATTTTCAGTGTAATGTCATTGTTGTCACAGCCGGAAAGGTTTTCAAGAAGTGTTTTGTTTGATAGTCTGAGAGGAACCTTTGGCTTTCCTGGAGGAACCCCAGGGCTAGCCCTCTGGATCCTGGGCAGTTTTTCCCTGCAGTTCAAGCACTGCAGGGATTGACACTGGCTGGAGTTGACCACCTGAGCCCTAGCCACCGGACCAAAAGGGGGACTAAGCTTTCTCTTCACCTCCCGTGTGGCTCAGATTTCATCTGAAATTGGGAGACTGGCACAGTTCTGTTTCCATTAAAATGCCCAGAAGTCTTTGTTTTCATTCAAATTCAGTATGAAGACAGCTTGGGAATTTGAAAAATTCATCAAAACAGTTACCATCCCCAGACAGCTTTACCCAGGGGGAAGCAGCGGTGTTCCTTCCCTGAGGCAGCTCTAAAGGGCCATGGTGCACACACAGACCCAGCAAGGCTCCAGGGGCACGCAGCTCCCAGCAGTGCCAGGGCTCTGTGCTGGTCTTGGGCTTCAAGCCCTCATCACATTCCCTAAAAACCCTGTCCCCTCCTTGTGAGGACTGCTGGGGCAATGCAGCATCTGAACATATTCTGCAGCTCCTGTGGGGTGATAGGATTTGTCTCCTGGTACATGGACATGTCTCCTAGTCTCATGGTACATCTTTGGTCATGTCAAGGTTTTGGCAGTTGGCTCAACACTTCTGCCCCCCACACACACCTTCCCCCTCTTTGCATATTAGTCAGCCACTTGGAAAATAAAGTTGCAGTCAGCACCTAAAGGTTTGCCAAGCCAGGAGGGGGGATGCACAGGAGACACAGCCTGGGATGAGCAATTTCATCAGTGCTTGCTGCAGGAAGAGGTCCCATGCAGATGCTGTGGCTGAATGTGTGATGTTTGCTGATGGGGTGCAAACGTAATTAATATGACCATCTGCCAGTATTCTGCCTTGAATCTAGAAGTGAAAAGCACTGATCCTCTTGTTTCTTTGGAGAGGCACCAGGCTGGTGTTAGGCATGGCAATGCCAGTGCTACTTCAGAGCTGCTATGATAACCCAGCCCTGGCTGTACATAGCTAGGAGTGCACAATGGTGCACAGATATGAACATAATGAGGTGAGATGATAGACAGCCAGACCCAGAGGACATAAGAGTTTTCTGGAAGAGGCTACAATGACCCACATATGGTCTTAAAGTCTTTAAAGCTCCAAGTGGCCTTCCCTTTCCCCCAAGGCATGGGCAGCAACAACAAGGGAGAAGTACCTTCGCTTTATTAGGACAGCAGCAGTCACTGTCCCACAGTACAGTACCTGCCAGAGCGTGTCAAACTTGGTCCCCTCGGGGATGGAGTACTTGCCGGACTTGTCCTGGTCTATCCGATAATGATACACTGTTTTGCCGTAGACAAGGGAGAGAGCGTAGGAGCCGTTTTCCTTTTTTTCTCTCAGCCTGGTCAGAAGGAGAACTATTGAAAGTAACTCTAGGTTTTACCCTGCAAATTACCATGGCTGCAGTGGTGGTGGGTTGCAGGGTGGGCGCTTGGTAAGGAGTCCCCTCTTAGAATTGCCACCTTCCCTCTGCAGAGGCTGAGGAGAGATCCTTCACCTTCTGTCTCTTGCCCCTTTTCTCCACCCTCTCCAGCTAATTCTTTCTTTCTCCAACTCATTCAGGAGATAATTAAATTAAGGACCATCTCACTTCTGCGAGATGCATGTGTTTTTCTACCACAGCAAGTGCTTTCTTCTATATTTTATTGGCCATACAGTGCCTCCATTTCCGTGCTGAATGTCTCCGTCTACTGAACTCTGTATCTGATATCACCCTGTGCATTAGAAAGCGTGCTTCATACAGACATCTGAACATGAGAAATGAATAAAGCATATGACTCGCTCTTCATGAGGGCCAGCTACTGCTTCGTAAATGACAGGTGTCAGACCCCACAGATCTGTAACCCCAGTCTGACCATGCCCAGCTAAACCTCCTCTCAGGCGCTGCCACATGAAACAAAGAACTAGAGGGTAAGTGGGGAAATGCTAAAAGGACTATCTTTCAGGATTTGCACACTCACAGGAACTTCCCATCAGGTTGTGCCCCAGAGTAGAGCCTCCGTTCAGCTTCATCCCGGCTGATGTTGCCGTGGAACCAGGGCATCCTCTCATGGGCCGTGGTGGCAATGAGCTTCTCCACCTGTGGAGCCTGGCTTATGATGGCCTGTTCAAGTGCATCCCCCTGGAAGAGAGTGAGAAATGAGACCTCCTGCTGCACTGTTGTGTTGCTGTGTGGCTTCAGCATGGCTTAGTTTGCACCCCCTTGGACAGCTGAGGCAGGAAACTTGGAAAGCCTCGTAACTGGAGTGCCTGTGACATTAATTGTGCCTGTAGCACTAGTGGGTTGGATTCTGTTCTGCTGCAGAATTACTTGCAGAACTACTCGAGATGAAATACTTGCTTATCTAAATTGCTCCCAGCCCTCAAATTCATCTGAAGTCCATTGATTTGTTGGTGAGGGAAGATAGAAGCCATTGTGTTCACATAAGGGATTTTGATGCCAGGCTCACAGGGTGCCTTCCCGCTTGGCATTCCTGGAAGAGCAGGACTGCTTTCTGGTGCCTCTGCCTTCTTGGCTGCTTGCTGTCCCCAGGCACTACAGCTTATCAAGAGCAGTGCAATCTGGAAATCATGTGGGGTACCATAGATTAATTTTACTGGCCCTACACTTTTCATAAACAAATGCAGGTTTTCATTTGCCAGTAGGTGGCAATGTCCTGTGTGTTATCTGCCAGGGTTCACGGTTCAGCTTCATGGAGAAACCCTACTGAAGACCTCATTCTGCCAGGTACCTTTGGTCTAAAACAGACCACATTTAGAGACTTTTCATAGAAAGACTTCCTAGGGAGAATGCCTGAGCTATCTCACTTGGAAGGGGCTGAGTAGGCACTATTGAGCTGACAGCAGGTAAAAGAAAATTAATTATGTAGCTGCCAGTGTGACCATTTAGAGAGTTTTGCTTGGTCTGTCTCAATTATATATAGTTCTGTGTACAACCAACTACAGAAGCTATTTTTAAATTGAAATAATAGACAGACTAGATGCAGTACCCAGTACCTTAGTCTCATAGGCAAAATCTCCAATGACTTTAAAGAGCAAGGAAAACCTGAGCAAGACTTTGAATCTGGTTTCATCACAGCTTCAGCACAGCATTACGGAGGCACAGACACTTGACGTGCAGAGCGTTGGTCTAACTGCAGTGAGTGTTCTGTGTGCTGCAGGGGAGCAAATGGTGCATGGCGAAATGCTTGTGAAGTGGGTGGTGAATCCCAACGCCCTGCAGAGCAGGTGCAATAGCAACTGTTCAGAGAAATAACCTGAAGGTTTGGGATGATGTTTAGACATGTTTCTGAAGAAGCAACTGAAAAAGTGAGAGTTAAGACTACTTTTAGTGCCTGCTGCCTCTAAGGAGGACCTTGCTTCACCACGATGTGATATAAGAGGGGGAAGACAGCAATAGAGGAGGTCAGGGTGGCAAGTGGCAGTAATCCCCCAGAGAACACCCCTTGCACAGTCCCACACTGCCTTTGGCAATGGCCAGTACCTCTAGTCTCCACGTCTGCCGGACGTACTCGCGCACCATATTGTCCCTCATGCTGTCGAAGACTCCAGGCTGGGGCTCCACACCACTGGGGCGGTTGCAGGGCTTGCGGAGGGTGCAGCAGAGCCCATCGGCATCCTTGGAGTAAAACTCGCAGAGCTCCTCTGGCCCACAGTGTGCTTTGCCCCCCGCAATAGCATAGGTACCGTTCATCTGGCGCTCGATGGCGTAATGATAAAACTGCAGGTTGCATACCATGGAGAGGACATACCCCCCCAGACTGCGCAGGCATTGCCGCAGCAGGAACAGCCCATCCGACATGCCTGCCAGCTTGAGGTACTCCTCCGCTTCCGACCTGGCAATGCTGCCATAGTAAAAGGGCAGGTGAGCAGCAGCATCCGGCATTGCTGCGCACTTACTGGGATTGCTTGGGGCAGCTCACACGCAGCTCGTGCTTGATCTGGAAGAGAGAACCAAAATTCTTCACTGATTGAATTTTTGCAAACAGGTTTAATCAGAATTCAAACCTGTTTATCTAGGGGTTGATCAGCCCCCAGAAGACAGTCTGTAGGGACATCTCAAACATCAAATGGAGAGTAGGAACAGGTGCGTTTATATCTCTGGCCAGAGAATCCCACACAGCAATTCACCTAGCCTGCTAGAAAGCAGAAATACACCCGATCTTGATCTATTGCAAGTAATAGAGAATGCACCAGATTCTACAGTGATTGTTCTGGTCACCTTCACTATTAAAAATGTGCTTCTTAAATCCATTCCAAAGTTTTTAGTTTTGACTTCCTACTATTTTCTCTCTAGTCCTGTTCACAATAAAAGCAATAAAAGCAAACTCTTTTTCCTCTCTGAATAAATTAGTTTTGATGTGAGGGTCTGTTAGGCCAAAATCTTACATGAATTAAGATTAAAACATGAGAGCAACATTAATTGTCTAAAGAACATCTAGATATATGGTTGCACCAAACACAGCAGAAGGAGGCAACTATAAGCCGAGTGCTTCTAGGCAGACAATAACTATCTGTTGACAGCACCAAGGAGAAACCTTACTCTAATTGTCTCTTAATAAATTGTATGGATTATTTTTCCTACAATACCTGACCGGCTGGTTTCTGAATTTGGCCAACACTCCGATCCCAACTGGCAGTTCCTATTTCTACTTCTTACATATGTTCCTGAGAAAGACGGAGCTCAGACATGGCCAGCCATCATTGAAAAATGAATTTAATCCCACTGTCTCTGTGAAGCTGAAATGTGCAAGCATTACTGGAGTTCCCCGCTCAGAACAACCTAAAACCAGAAACAAACCTACCGCCGTGATGCTGCAGCGCCAGTTCTTGGTGGGAACCCAGTGAGAAATGTCACTTTGTTGACTGAGATATTGCAGAGACTCTCCTGTCAGAGAGCTATAGTTCTATCAAAAAATCTAAAATCCCACCCACAAATTATTGCCAATTTCCGGTGCTTAGTGGAAACATTACCAGATTTGGAGGGTCTTATTTGTTCCCTGGAGCCTAATCTTCGGTTTTGTCATTGCGTAGATGCTGACCCCAAAAAGAATTATTGTCTCCCTCCCCATCTCCAACAAATGCATAACTCATGTTTACAGAAAAGGCATCCAGCTTTTTGGCTGGATCTCTGCTATTCACCCTGATTCTTCTGAACATCACCCTCATTTCCGAACACAGTGGAACAAGTTTCTGCCTGATTGTTTGGTCCTATTGAGCTGCTTCCGAAGCAGCCTCTCAGGCAGTGGCTGGAGCTGTGCTTGACTGGCCATCTGCCTGCCCTGTGCCTACCCAGCAGCACTAGTGAGGGGGCTGCTTCCTGCCAGTCTCTGGCCCTGCTGAGCTATGAAAGGGTTGGCTGGATGTGTGCTCTGTGTCAGTAGGAACAGGGTAGGGGTTAGAAGGAAACTGCTGAGGATAAACCATTTCTCTGTGTGCACCCTGCTCTACTCAGTGTTCAACAGTGAAGACCCCATGGGGAACTGGATTTATGGCAACCAGTCTTCTCTACCTATTTGTTGTCTTCATAAGCCCAGAAGTGGCCTTCTGATGAGAACAGGAAGGGAGAGCAGGCTTGGTGAAGGAGATGTTTTAGCTAAGGCAGGAAACCACAACAGGAAGCCGTCAGCGGTGTTTGCAGCTTGCATGCGGGACATGTGTAAACCCTGTCAAGCGCAGCACAAGTAAGCCTGAATTGTGAAGCCCCCTTAATCAAATTCAACAAATGAAACAAATTGGGGTCTTGATGGACCTGCAAGTATGAGACAGAAGGTAGATGGAAACACACTGTAGCTAAAAACCTGAACTGGGTTCAGTGCTTTGAACCAAGGCGAATGGCCTCCCTGGTCATTTGAAATGCTCCGGGCATCAGAGCTGCCCAGAGACAGAAAAAAACTTCCAGGGCAGGTCCCAGGAGGTTGGAATGTCCCGCACTGAAGGATGTCAGAAGCGAGCACTGCAGCTCTTGGTTTTGACTGCAGAGTCAGGCCCATGAATCATGTTCATGAGTGTAGGAAGTGAAAGCGCTGAGTAGGCAGTGGAAGGTTGATGGCCTTCTTCATGTGCTACTAATTTCCACTGGCTACCTGGGATAAACAGTGATTAGGTAAAAGGATGATGCACCCAAACATGCTGATTCCCTTCTCTGGAAAGTTCAGGAGCAAAACATCACAGAAAATGGAACATGTTTGAAAATTGGTCAGGTGAAAGTGAGACAGCAGAAGCTAATCACTAGTGAGCTCCCACAAAGTTTCCAGGTGCTTACACAGGCAGTTCTGTTGCAAACAGACTGTTTTTTTTTTCTCTACAAGCAGAGTCCAGAGAGCCTCACAGGAGATACAAAAGTGAACCCTGGGTGGGCCTGAACAACACTGGCACAACCTTAGCAGACTCAAACAAACCTCACGCCACTCTGTTTTTTCTGCAGTGTAAAGCACAAATGAAAATGAGAACCGATTTCATGGGTGGCTTTTACAGACATAAACTAGTGGCTGGAATAAGCTGTGAAAGGCTCTCTTAACCACCATCTTCAAGCAGCAGGACCTGATTTTTCCAGCACCTTTTAAATCTCTGTCCCTTGAGCTGCAGTAACCCAGATGCTGAGCATTCCTGTTGGTTTTGGGTGCTCAGCCCAGGTTAGAAATAGCCTTTGTGAAGAAAGCCCACGAAGGCAGGGCTCCTGCAGTTACGGCCACATCTACAAACTGGTACTGTGACATGAGGATGCACTGAAGAAAACATCGCCCACGTAAAAACTAGAGTCAGATCTGCACACAGGAAAGTCGTGCAGGAAACTATTGACATGTCAGTCAATCAGATCTATATATAGCTGGCTACTCACTTCTATTTAGATCAGACAAGAACCATCAGGAACTGGTTTGACTTTATAATTTCCCAGAAGAGCAGGTCCAATTTGTGCTGTACTGGTGACAGTCCATGAGAGGCAGCCGCAGGAAGCGGTGGCAAACTGTAGCACCCCACAGGAGAATGTTTTCTGTCTCACTATGGCCACAACAAAGCCCCACAGCATTGCCCTGGCTGCCTGGGCTGTGTCTTTAAGGTGGCAGGGGTTGGCCGGAGGTGGAGGACCCTGGGAGGGATGGAGGCTGGGAATGGGCTGGGAGGGGAGGAGGGGGTAGTGCAGGGAGCTGCTGTTTTGAGGTGTATGGTGGCAATGTGGGGGAGGAGGTTTTTTGTTTTTTGGGTTTTTTTTTGAGCAACTCTGTAAAAGGTGTTTAATTGAGGGGAGGCAACTGAAGGTAAGAGCTGCTGGGGGGAATGTGGCATTGCTGATGCAGAAGGTCTGGCTGGGGAGAGCTAGAGGCTCAGAGCTGCTGTGCCACTCACTTGCCCTGGGCTGTGAGTGGGGAATGACCCCAACCTCGGGGCTTGCCTGCCCTGCAGGAGGCTGCTGCTGGTTGAGGCTAGGTTGCCCCAGCCAGCTGCTCAGCCCTGCAGCTTCTCCTGGCATCCCTTGGCCTCTCACTGCACTGGTGAGGCTCTGCAGAGCTCCATGCAGGCCTCTTGTCTCACCCTGCTGCAAGAAGCTAGTGCAAGAGTAAATGTGTTCTCCTGTGATGCTGTTTGCAGCACTTTTTTGGTGCTGTAGGAAAACCCAGGTAAAACTTTGTACCTTGTACTATCTTGACCTGCTTGGTGTTTACTGAGCTCTCCAGGAGTCTGCTGCTGGAGCTGATCCTGTGGAGGTGTGGGGCTGAGCCTGGGTACAGAGGCTGTGGCAGAGGAAAGGTGTAGGCAGGGCTTAGGAGAGAACAGGATGGCACAAAGAGTAGGTTAAATGGAATAAATCATCAGTAGCTGCTTCCCTGTGGCTGTGGGCACATACCAACCATCTTCTGGCTTGCCTAGGGTTGTGGAGGAGCAGCAATGCCCAGTTCTTTCTCCTAGATTCCATTCTGTTGTTCCTGCTCTGATCTAAGAACTGTTTTTATAGTGAGGAGCCTGGTTGAAGGACTGAAAAATGTTTCAAGTGTACAAGTTCCCTTTCTAAGTCGTTTATCCCAGGAGTCACTTGTAAAATGTAAGAGGATAAGCTGTGAGATGATTCCTGGATTGCGGGCATATAGTCTTCTAAATTCTAAATAACAATAGACTTGAAATAACTTTGATTAAACTTTAAGTGCTTTTCAGTTTAAAGAAAACTTTAACCTTGACTTGGATTGGCCTTACTATACTCTTCTAATTGCTGTTGATTAATGTTAAATTTGCATTTGTGCATTCCATAGCAGCTCTTCCCAAAGCTTCCTCATGAGCACTTGTGTTCCTTGCTTTAACTGCTTTCCCAGCCTCCCTGCTGACTGCATATTAAACCTCAACTACACAATCATTTATTAACACTTGAGCTATGTGTGAGTAGGAGTTTATGAAACTGTGAGCCCATTTCTGTTCATACGCATAAACAGCATGTCTTCTGCTTATATTGAAGATAATAATCTTCTGTACTTGTCAGTGGGTATTACTGACTCAGTCCTACCTGAAATGGTTGTATTTACAGAAACTCCATAGAAAAAGCTCCCTGCTCAGGAGTCCTGTGGCCTGAATTCTACAAACGACCTGATTTGCCCTTTGCTGTCCTTGAAGTGAGCAGGTAAGTGCAAACTGCCCCTTGCTGCCTGTGGATCCCTGGCCATGCGCAGAAATGCTTCATACACCTCAGCCCCTTTGAAGTGAAACATGGGATTCATTTGGCCGCAGGGAGGGTCCACAGTCCTTTTTGGAATAAAGATGTTAAATTCCACAGTATTATTTGCAAGGCCTCATGCAGGGGCCTGGTACTGCTGGGATGCACTTAATGCAAAAGCTCCTGACAGTGATGTACCAGCTTTGAAAAAAAGCTGGTACCATGGTTGGGGATGAAGGGTTCTGATCTCCCCTTCCAACCTCTTGGCCAGAGACGTAGTGCCACCCCATCACAGTATTATTGAAGATTTAAAATAAACACAGGTGATAGTTCTGTTTAAATGCTTGTGCCTTGGTGTTACAGTACCTGTATGATGAAGCAGCCATTGCTTACCCAGCGGCAGGGCTGCTGTTGGCTGGTTTCCTGTTCCTCTTTCCACCTAGGATCAGAACTAGCCAGGCTGCCTTGAGTCCCTCAGCTCTCTTAAAGCACTTACTCTCACAAGCAGGCAGCGTTAAAGGCCTTGATGTCTGAGCATGCTGCTTGCAGACCCTCATTCAGAGCTAGCTTGTATCTGCACCCAAATGTGCAGGAGTGGTCGTGTGCCACCTCTGCTCCTGTTGCAGCTCCCAGCTGCTTCTTGCTGCTTTGCTTCAAGCTGGCCACTCGTAACCTGCCTGAGTGGGTGAGGTTGCTCATCCTTCTCAGAAAGGGAGAAACTGTGCAACAGAGCATGGAAAATTGATGACACGCTTGTTTGGTGCAGTCAGGTGGCAATAAAGGCCTGAGCTCATTCATATCCTGCTGGGGACTTGTTTTCCTTCTGTGGTTATTTGTCAAATGCTAATGAGCGGAAGCAATTTGCTCTTCTCTCCTTGAGAGCAGGAGACAAGGAGGGGGCAGGGGAGGGGGAAGGCCACCTGCCTGGGGCCCTGGTGGTTATAACTATCTGCCTCTTTTGTTCAAGCTGTTGCTTTAATGGCCAGGATTGCCTTGTTCCCAGAAAGCAGTTTTCTGGTGTTAGCCTGCTTCCTCTGAGCTTTTCACTGATGCCTGTGAACCAACGGTGCAGCTGCCTCTGGTAACAGGAGGCAGGGCTTGGTGCCTCCCTGCAGGATGCTGGGGCAGGTTTTTCTGCAGTGCCATAGAAAGAAAATCAGGCAGAGTGTGATCCCCTGAGCCAAAATGGTCATTTAATGAAAGGAAATAAAATTAAGTTACCACCTAGTTGACCAAGGGAAGTCAGTAGATGTAATTTTTCAGAATTTCATCAAAGCTGTTGATTCTATTTCTCACAGTATCCTTCTGGACAAAATGTGCAGCATTCAGCTAGATAAACACAAAATGCTGTGAGTGAGCAACTGGCTGATGGGTTGGACTCGAATAGCTATCATAAATGGGGTTGCAGCAAGCTGGCAACCAGTCACTAGTGGAGTTCTTTCTGCAGGGCTCCGTTTTAGGGACAATTCCCTTCAATGTTTTTGTAACTGATCTGGATGCAGGACTCAAATGTATACTAAGTAAGTTTGCAGATGACACTGATTCCCTTGAGGGTAGAGATGCCTTACAGCGAGATCTTGACAAACTAGAGGGCTGGGCAATCAACAACAGCATGAAGCTCAACAAGTGCTGGATTCTGCACTTGGGATGGAATAACCCTAGCTGTATGTACGGATTGGGGGATGAGAGGCTGCAGAGCAGCCCCCCAGAAAGGGCTCTGGGGGTTCTGGCTGAAAGCAAGCTGAACCAGTCAGCAGCAGGCCCTGGCAGCCAACAGGGCCAACTGTGTCCTGAGGTGCCTCGGGCCCGGTATTGCCAGCTGGGCAAGGGAAAGGATCGTTCCGCTCTGCTCTGCGTGCTGTGGCCTCACCTTGAGCACCGCATGCAGGCTTGGGCACCAAATATAACAAGGACATAAAGCTATCAGAGAGCCTCTGAAGGAGGGCTATGAAAATGGTGAAGGGTCTGGAGGGAAAGATGTGTGAGTGGTGGCTGAGGTCCCTTGGTTTGTTCAGCCCAGGGAAGAGGAGGCTGAGGGAAGGCCTCATGGAAGCCTGCAGCTTCCTCACAAGGAGAGCGGAGGGGCAGGTGTTGAGCTCTGCTCTTTGGGGACAGCGACAGGACCTGAAAGAATGGTGACAGGGTGTGTGTGTGGGGGGGGGTCAGGTTGGATATTACTAAAAGGTTCTTCCACCAAGAGAGTGGTTGGGCACTGGAACAGGTTCCTCAGGGCAGTGGTCACAGCAACAAGCCTGCTGGAGTTCCGTAAGTATTTCGGCAGTGAAATCAGGCATGGTCTGATTTCGGGGTGGTCTTACATGGAGCCAGGAGTTGGACTCAATGAGCCTTGTGGGTTCCTTCCAATTTGGGATATTCTGAGTATTGCAGTAGAAAGTACCAGTAGGTTTCTAATGGACACATGCAGGTGGCTTTCCTACATTTGGTTTACACAAGAAAATTGTATACATTAGCATGTTTCCTATTTACATGTGGTCAGGTCTGTGGTGTCACATGTTCTTTCTAACAAAGTGCACCTGACTCTCACTAAAATCTTTTTATCTGGTTGTGCTTTACTTGGGGAGTACAGATGGAAAGACTGCCAAGCATGTAGATCTTGGTGTGCTCCTCAGTGTCCAAGGATGACAGCTCAGTGCAATACAAGTGGCTGTTCTTAATCTTCTTTACATTGGTTGATTACTGGCTACAGGACTTAATAATTAGTTCTGTAACTAACTATAGCAGTGTTTTGGCTAAATACCTGGCTCTTTCCCTAAAGAAAAGGGTATTGGTTCTTCATAAAATGCTTCTTTTCAGTGAAAAGATTTCTGAGTTTATTTGTAGGTAGGAGCCTGGAAGACTCAGATAAATCCATGGTCCAGAACCATGTTTTTAGAAATGCTGCATATAAGAAAAGGCGCAGAAAGCTTAACTGAATGTGACAGTTTGTTTAAACTCAAGCTGATTTTATTTGGGGAATATGCAGTGATGTGGACAGGCCCAAGTAACCTGGCCACTGTATCCTATATAGCAAAGAAGAGAGCTTTGCAGTACCCTAAGGTGTCTGGGATGTGCAGGAACAGAAACCTGAGTTGTGGTCCCCCACAGCTACCCTTGGACCTGCTACTGGTTTGTAATAGCATCCTCTCATAATCCAAATGTCCCTGGCGGGCAGCTTCTCTTGGGGCAGCTCTGGAATAGGTGGGGTGATGGGCTCATGGGCAGGGCTGACACTCCTGTGTGATGGGGTAAAGCAAAGTAACTCTGTCCTAAGGCAGCATGTCCTTAGCTGTTGCGTGTGGACTGAGTTTGGAAGGCTGTGAAAACACCCTGCTGATCCTTTGTAGAGCCACTGAAAACACTTCTGGCCCTGGACCCACTCATCCTGAACAGCTTTTAATTAGGGTCTAACATAGCTAAACACAGTACATTGTTCACTGCCTGGTATTCCTGAGTGCTTTTGTAGTCTGGTAACTCAGCTATGGGTCATCATGTCTAAACCAATGATGTCAAGGCGTCCTAAGGATGAGTGAGCACAGAACTTGTCCCTACATTTACCTGCCACCTAGGTGGAGCTGAGGTTGACGACAAACTGGAGTGAGGAGCTGGTACTCCAGCAGGATTCTCCAGTTTTTGGTATAGCAGATGCTTTCATGGAGCCAGTAAAAGCAAACTGCAGTAATGCAATAAAACAGGCATATATTGAGAGCTGTTATGTTGCTTGGTTCTACCTGGCCTCACTGCATTAATTCAAAAGGTTTTTGCTGAAGTAAAAGCTTATTGCAGCATTGTGGTCCTAGGGTTTTCCAGTACAGAGCATGTGGGGAGCAGCAGGCTGAAGAAAGGTTAAATGAGATTTACATAAGCAATTTGCAACTAGCCTGTGGCTTAAGTCTTGCCACTACTGCTGGTGGCATAGCCCTTAGCAGGGTGCAGTAAAGGTGACGCTACAGGTGTGACAAGACTTTAAGCTGCAGAATTGTGAGGGCGCTGGCCATGATGGATATTTTTGGAAACGTTTTTCATGTTCTGCACTGGCTTGTGTCCTTCTGATGGTTCTGAGCAGATACCTTTTCTGGAAGGACTGGAACCTGCTGAGCAGGTTCAGTGCTGCTCTGAACAATGTGCCCTCACCTCTGCCCCTCTCATGGCTCCCAGCGGTGAAGTGTCTGATAACTCCATTTCCAACCACAAAAGGACCCAGCGTGGAGCCTGGTGTCTTTTTCTACATAAAAACCATCTTCATTAATGCTTTGGGTTTGTCTTTTAAAGGTAAGTAAGGTAAGTATTATAGTTGAGCTTAGTTTAGGAGCTTTTTTTTTTTTTTTTTTTTTTTTTTAGTACCTACAGATTCCTTGGAAGATCACAACTGCTGTCTGTGTTGCATATGAATGTGCAGCTGTTACCTCCTGAGTTTTTCAGGGCAGAAAAGATGGAGAAGAGACAGGCAAACTGAGGAGAGAGAAGTTGTGTGTGCAGTTACTGTCAGGTTGGGTGAAGAGCTCCAGAGTCTTGTTCCTTTACTCCTGGTGTTCAGGGCTCTGCAGCCACTAGGCTGCAATCCCTTCCTGATGGGTGTCGACTTTGTGCCCTACTTGGTAGGGTACTGGATTATCAGTTATCCTGGGGAGGGAGGCAAGCTGTCTGGGAATAACCTGGGAGGGTGGGCTCACCCACCTGCTGGCCAGCCTCCAGCTAGAGATTTTTCTCAAATGGGTTAAAACCTGTTGATTCAGTGAAAGTGCATTGCGCTGGGCATGTATGCAGGCTAAGGCTGATCTGCTGACCTGGTTTCAGTTCTTTAATCTTGTTGCCTTTGCTTTTTGAGAAGCAACAGTTACTGTGTCCTCTCTATACTGATCATCCGCTTGCCTCTGCTTTCGTAATGGAACCATTTAACATTGTAGATACTATCAGACATCTGTTGGTCTTCTGCTTTGCACTGGTCCATCCAAAACTGCCTGGCTTCTCCTTGGTCTATAATACAAGCTATATTTTTAAGGTATTCTTACTTTGGACAGAATCTCTGTGCATATGAGGCACTTCAGAATCATACTTTTATAGTCCTGCTCTGAAGCCGTCACTAGAGCCTGAAGTCCCTGTCAGGAGGGGAGGCAGAAGAAAAGGGAGCAGAGTAGTGAGCAGGTTGTAGTGGTGCTGCATCAGTAGTGTGTGTTGGTGCCCTCAACATTAGCTAGGAGGAAGGCTTCAGTGTGCTCAAGCTGCCCTGCAACTCTGCTCTTCAGTGCTGACACAATAGTATGTTAAAATGGGAGACTACCTTACATAGCTCTGCTAGAGGGGATTTAGGCAGGCAGAGCATAAATGTTAAACTCAGAACTTGGCTTAGACACCAAAGCAACTTCTCTGTGCTTGCAGTAAGTGCCATGGGCTCTCAAATGGCCATGAGTCAGTGAGATTTCTCAATCTCATTTTGAAAGCCCAAGCAAAGGGGGCTAGCAGCAGATCCAGACATGACCAAATGAGTGTGTTGGGCAGCTGGTGTTTGCCACCGGCACTGCAGCCCTAGCGCTTGCTTTTACGAACAAAATATTACTGTAAGTAGAGTAGCTGGTGGGGAAGAGGCTGGCAGAGCACTGAGTGCACTCACTGCTTCTCAGATTTAGAAAGATGAGTTTTGTTTACATGGAACAGATCAGAACAAAGTTACTGTAGCTTTTTTTTTTTTAAAAAAAAAAAAAAAAAAAAAACACTAGCAAAAACAAACAAAAACCCCAAACCCACCCATGTGATTCAGTACCAGTAGTGAACATGATCCTGGCACCTTTACACCACTGAGGTTACTTAGTTCAGTAGGTGTTTTGATACTGGAAGTGTTGCAAACATTCCAAGTTTGGGATGGAGCAGTAATTGAAGGGCTTGACTGATGTGCTAATTAGAATACCTCTTAGGAATTGGTAAGATATGGGGATAAAGGAAAACATAGCCAGACTTTCCACTGATTCATGAGAAACATTTCCTAATAAGATCCATCAGGATGTGGAACAGTGTCTCCACGGAGAATAGTGGAAGTCCCATTCCTAGTCACTTAACACTGGATCACTACTGTAGGGAACAATCATGTACAGGCAGGAAGAAACTGGGATGAGCTAATAGGACTTTCCCATATCTAACTTCTGCAATTCTGAGTTCCATTCAGGGAAAATTGCACTTTCAATTCCTTTCTCTGGCCAATGCAATTTCTAGTTCAGCCAAGGCTCCATGGAATATAGAAACACTGAATGCAGAAACATTTTGCTTCCACTGTTGATGTTTTTGGTCTTCCGTTGAACATCAGTGTCTGAAGTAAGAATGAAGTCTTCTGCTTGCTCACTAGACTATTATACGGGCAATATTTACTGTTCTCCTGCATTTTTTTTTAATGTGGCTAACTGATCAGCTATATGGCTACTGAGGTGAAAAAATAGCTCTTTCCCCATGGTCTCATAAGTTCTTAGCTTTTGTTCTTTCTGTGCTATCGATCAGAGGTTGTATTAATATCTACCTGTGCTTAGTCCCAGCTTCTTACCATGGGCAAAATGCACCATTTCCCATAACTTTTCCACCAGGCAAGCTAACTTTGAACCTTTGTAGCTAAACATACAAACACCATTCTCTTGTCCCTGAACGTAAGACCCTGGGATGAGCAGCAGAGGGTTAACACTGTCTTCTAGAAAACCTTTTGATCGCTCAGCTTCTGCTTCACTCTTCTGCAACCTCCCCTTGTCAGCAGAACATGCCAGTTACTTCTGCTGTGGGATGCTAATAACCCATCAAAACAGATTCTCCAAGGAGAACATTATGGTCCAAGGACAAGGATTTGTGCTGCAGAGCTCTTCAGGGTGCTGGATTGCATCCAGCTGTGGTGGGACAGGCTGGATGTTCCTGTCTAGCAGCTGTTGGGGCACTGCTGGCAGAATTTTTGCTGGTCTCACAGCCTGTTTCATAGTGGGTGGGTCACAGCAGCAACAATTACTTGCAAAGATGCTTTTCTTTGGCAGTCCCAGAAAAAAGAGTGTAAACCCTCCCCAGGTCCCAGGGGAGCCAGGACGCTGGCAGCTGTACAGGGCATGTCGTGCCCTGCATGGGTCCAGCTGAATTCTCAGAACAACCTAGTGCTGTTTAAGCCTGCCCTTGTAGCATGACTTCGGAGAGCTGAACACCCTGGAAAGTTCGGCCTGTACCTCTGGCACCTATCTCCCCATTTCCCTGTGACTATAGGTCATTCCTCTAGGCTCTTGTATGGTCCTCCATCAAAATGTTCCTTGGGGCAGTATTTGCTGGCTCCTTTCACAGCTCAGCACTGTAGTGGAGTCTGCTGTGCCTGTCTTTACCGCTTCCGGCTGCGGCAGGACCCTTGCCGACATCCGTCTGTCCTTTTTAACTTGACATGATGATGGCTGCAGGACCTTAAACATCTGATGCAGGACTAGGGAGAGAGATTCTTGCATTGTCCTAGAGTGGAATAGTCTCACACTGCTCCCTAGGGCTGTATTAATTTAATAAGGCTGTAGTTGTTAAGTAATAGCTGTGGGGCGTACTTTCACCTCTGCCTTCTAGCTCTGTGCATGACTGATTGTAATCTCATCAGATAAGAGAAGAGGGGCAAGCCATATGTGTACATCTGCACCTATAATCTTCAGGATCCGTGCAAACATCTAAGGGGAAGAGGGTCATGATTTTTACTCAAAATATCTTTCTATTTTCCATCTGCCTTGCAGATGTCAACAATTTTTTAGGTATGGTTCTGCTCCAGAGATGTGCACTGGGAGTTTTCTGATGAGGTGAAGCGGCAGGTAGGAGGAGGATAGCCCGTGAGCAAGGAAAAACTGACTAATCTGTTCTTAATTGACCCAACC
Source organism: Anas acuta (assembly GCF_963932015.1). Classification (NCBI taxonomy): domain Eukaryota; kingdom Metazoa; phylum Chordata; class Aves; order Anseriformes; family Anatidae; genus Anas; species Anas acuta. Next base: position 833,556 of record NC_089004.1, on the reverse strand, counting down.
TGTCCATAACTGTTTACATAATGGACTGTACTGACAGTTATTTAGAAGCTTTTCAGAAGCACAAATACATAACTGATTATAATACTCATCTGGCTAAATCCTTGAAGTGTTATCTTCTTATTGGCCAAAAACTCAAACAAGAGAAAATCTGGGCACAAGTTGTTTGTGTTGGGCATCTCAGATGCAGAAGTACTTTCTCTGGAATGCTAGTTTGAATTTGAGTCAATGACTGGTAGGTGATGGGTCTGGTATCTCTTGAGATTTGTCTCTATCATTTACTTTTCTGTCCGTTTGTTATTAATAGGTGGCAGCAGCAGCTATCGGAGCAGTGCTATGGAAGAGTGACTTTTGTCAAATAAATAGGACAAATCCTCAAATCCTGCTGCAGTGCTGGTGGAATACCGAGCAGCCCTGCCAAAGCTTGCTGTGGATGAAATAGAAGGCACAATGTTCTGCTTTAGTGTTTAACTCTTGCAGCATATAATTTTCTCAGTTTGCGTGCAAGAAAACTTTAAAATACCTCATCTCCTTTGTAACCTTGCTATGCATCAGTACTCTGCTGGAAAGTCTGGCAGGTAGTAAGAAATTCCCCTAACAGCCAGGATCTTACCTGCCCATTCACAGGCTTTACCCCAGGTTTTGCCAAGAACAGTACACACTTTGGGCCTTGAAAACGTGCCTTCATTGGATCCTGAATGTGCTCTGCATCCACATGCCGTCTTTCAGTTTTATTTTTCTGGGCAGATAAGGGATGAAATTTATGATTCCTCTCCTGCTGATGAATACAAGGCAGGCAGAAGAGCTCATACCACAGTAATGCCCTGGACTGCACTTCTGCCAAGTCACACACTTGCTGTTATGTTATGCTGCCTACCACAGTAAGCACACTATATCTAGATGAACAAGGATGGGTCTTGGAAAAATACAGTCAGTTCATTATCTTTATGCATGCTTTATTTTGCCCAATGAGGTTCAGAAAATAAATTTCTTGTGGTGCTTTAAGATCCTGTGGAATTTACAGAAAAATACAGCATTATCTGAAGCTTCTTACCCCATTTACCATTCCAGGCTCCCTAAATCTGCTTGAGTCATTAACTCACCTTAACAACTGAATCGTGTTTTCCCCTCAGTGTCACCAAGAAGATGAAGTGATTGCTTTCTGGTGTACTTTAGGATACTTCAGAATAAAGAGCTACGTATGTCCTATGTGCCAAGGTACAAGCAACAGGCCCTGCCTAAAAGATTCAACTTCTGCAGCATTCATGCTGTGTGGCTTGTGTGCAACTGTCCCTGCTAAACTAATTCTGTCATCAGCTGCAAGAGATTCATAAGCCTCCTGTCATCCCTTCAGGTCCAGACTAGCTCTGCAGTCCTGTGCAGATGTTTTTATGCATGCCTGGGAGTAGTGTCAAAGAACAGCGTAGCTGCAAAGGATCCCTGGGTTCCAGAGATCCTGCTGCAGATCCTGGGTGAATCAATGGCTCACCTCATGCAGCGTCCAACCGTGGGCACAGAGCAGTGCTTAGCTGTGGCTAAGCACTGCTTAGCTGTGGCTAAGCACTGGCTAAGCTGTGGCCTTTAATACTTTCTGTCCCCAAAGGGGCTGAGAGCTTCATGCGCTTGTATCAGGGCACAATCATTTTGTATGGGGCAATGATCTTTGGAGAAGCTTAGTCACCAGAAATTGGATTAACTGCAGTAGGATCACGCTATGGATGACTGCAGTCTGGGGCTTCCAGTGCTCAAGTCAGCTGTGAAAGCACCATAGCACAGGTGGGCATCAATCAGCAGAATTAAAGAAATTCAGGCACCCCAGTCCTGTTGGAAGACAAAGGCTGTTATGCAGGCTGTCTTAAGAGACTTCGGTCCTGTGGCTTATGAAATGAGGTCTTGGGCAAAGCTGCCCAGGTATGAATTGGGAGAGGATTGGCAGTCAGTAGTCAGAAGCAGTTTGGGGCCATGCTTTTCCAGACCTTTTGAAAATGCTCTGTTAGGTGTTGAATTTAAGGCCCCAGCACTTACACGTTGGCATTTGCTGCTCACTAAAGTAGCCACAGAGAAGTGGGAGATGATTTTTGTATTGCCAAGGGCAGATTTAACACTATAGGGTACACCTTCGCAAATCTGTAGAAAAGGGCCAGACCACAGGCAAACTGTGCTTTGTCCGACGAGACGGGGGCACTGCACGGGCAGGTCCTGGCTTAAGGTTGTAAACTGGACAAATTGCAGAATCATATAGGTTGGAAAATATCTTCAGGATCATCCAGTCCAGCCATCGTCTTGACCTACTGAGTCCCATCACTAAATCATGTTCCTCTGCCACATCCACGAATCTCTTAAATACCTCCAGGAATAGGGACTCCACTACTTCCACCACAGGGCATCTTGTTCCACTGCTTGACCGATAAAGTAAAATGACAGCTCAGAGCCTAACAGTCACCTCCAACTCAACAGCAAAGGTTAACTGAGCAGTGTTTCTGAGTTTTGAAGGGCAAAAGATGAATCTGAGCTCAAAACCTAAACTGCCAGCATGAGAGGAATTCTGCAAGATCCAGCTCATCTTCCAAAGCCATAGTGAGCAGCATGTTTAAAATATTATCATGGGGGTGAGCTGCTAGGCCTCACTACATCTTCATCAAAGCAGGAGGGGCAAATTTTGCTTTAGCACCATCTGGATGTCTCTGAACACTATTTCAGAGTAGAGCGAGACCATTCCTTTACTATATTTTAAGAGGATTAAACAGTTCAGACTGCACAGGGCTACAAGGTAATACGAAGACATTTCTGAAGAAATTTTGAAGAGAAAAATGAATACTTCTGGAGGCAGGGGGAAGTTGGACTTAGACTTCACTAGTTCAGCTGTTTTTACAAGAGCATATCAGCTCTGAAGCGTAGGTATGTGTTTGCACGTGACCAGCATACATTTGAGCAAAGCGTGTGACCTGCAAGCGGTAATGGAAGTTTACGTTCACAATCAGGCATTTCCTATGTGAAAAGGTCTGTTCTGAGTGTTGAAATGCACTACTAACAGGCAGCTTGTTATCTCTGTTTTCCAAGTATAGAGCTGAGGCACAGAAGTATTGGACTAGGCTCGCACGGGGCTTTTCATTTACTTTAATAATGGAAAGGGCTTTTTGTTCTGGTCACTTGAATGGGAATAGGAAGTAGAGTTATCATAAAACCATGGTTTATGCTTTATCCTGCCTACCTCCCTTAGAGTGGCTACAGCTTTCTGCATGCTGGCTCTATATGGAGTTGGCAGAAAACTGCCCATGTTCTCCATAGCCCCTGGTATCTGTTGTCTGTTTTGAGCTCTTTCCAGCCTTTCCTTGACCATTCTATGCTAGACCCAGCAAGGCCTTTCCTGATACCTCTGGGGATATTATGAACATAAGTTACCATCACTCAGTGGTTAAAACCACTTAAAAATACCTGTTCTTGCACTCCTGGTAAGGAAAGGAATAAAAGGTATTTTAATTCTGAACCTAGTATGTTTGATAAGGCCCATCTAATGCTACCACATGAGTTAGCAGTGATTCCTGGGAAAGCATGTGCTAAAAAAAGGATGCAAAGCTTTAAATTGTAGTATACTTCTCTGGAGGGTGGGAAATAGTCATTTTCTGCATTGCCCTACTAACAGGGGTTTCACATCTTTCTGTACCTAGTCCTGTTTCTCAGCTCAGATCCACAGAGTCAGGGTGGATAAAATTCATCTCATTCGTGTCCTTTGCCCTTGGCATCTCTGCTTTTGTGCTGCTGGTCCCACCGGCTAAGGGTTTCTGGAATCAAAGCTTGGCACAACTAACATATCTGTTGCCCCTTCTGACCTCTCATGCTTTAACCGCTCAAGCCAAGCTTTCTTTAGCTGTTTCAGTGGACTTAAGTCATGTACAAAGCCTTGTGTTTCCAAGGTTTTCTGCTCCATGTGAAGTCTCTTGCTTTAGAGGGCAGTACAAGGACTGCAGCATAATCCCTGTTACCTGAGAGTTCTCAAGAAACCCTTTTTCTGATTAAGGTTTCAATTTGAACCTTTTTTTTTTTTTTTTTAATGTCATTAAAACCCACATGCATTTATTTGTATGTCTTCTAATACTGCTATGGTATCATCCATGTTTAAGAAGTATTCCTGGGAGCATCAGCAACCTCTACTAGGACTTGGGCCCCTTTTTCTGCTCAAGGAGAAAAATGGTAATGAAAGATTGCAAATACAAAAGCTATAAATATATCAGAAAGCAGAACCGCATAGTTCTGTTTGTTCATCCCACTGCCAGTGAGGGACCCTGATCCCTTCCCTTCTGCAGTCACCTCTACAGTTCTGCCCATGTGATGGGTTTCCCTCACATCCCTGCAGCATGTATTCCATAGATCTGCCTATTAGGAACTGTTTTCTGAGGCTTAACCTCAACTTTCCTTTGTTCTAGTTTATTCCATCACACCATGGACTGTGCTTGAACTGATGGGACTTGGAATTGTGCCTGTTTTCACATAAAAATGCAGAGCAATAACAGATGAAATGGCAAAGAAATTAAGAGAAGCAAATGTGAATTTGGCAGAAGCCTCTCTTTTTTTTTTTTTTTTTTTTTTTTTTTTGAGTATATTTGCTGTTGTATTTGTCAGTAGGAAATCTCTGAAGCCCTCCTCGATTACGTGGAGCATTATTCAGTGGGTTCCAAAGACCCTAAGTCTTCCCACGTTGCCACTTAGGCTCACAGTCAGCTTAACAAGAAGATTCCAGATAAGACAAATTCTGACATTGTGTCCAGAGGTAAAAGAAAGAATTGTTGACCCCGACTATCTGCCTGTAAGCTATTAATTTATATTCTGATTTAAATGCCCCAACTCCAAAAAGAGAACAATGCCCCCTAACATCACACCAATCTTTTCCTATGCTGTTGGAGCAGTCAGTAGAAAGACGTAGAGCAGTTTCACGGTGAATTAAGCTGGGCTTATCGACACCAGCATTTCAGGGGATCTCCCCTCCCGCTACTAAGGGGTGTGCGGCGAGGAACAAAGCAGCCATGTCGCGCAACAGCTACCGAAGATACTGACAGCAGAAAAGTACGTCTTACCTGGTTTATAGATGGGCAAAACGTCTTGTCAGGGCTTCGTTGCGGCAGTTTTGAAGAGAGAAAGGAAAGGAGGGGATAAACGTTCTCTGGCAAGTGAGAAATGTCTTGATTTTGGGAGATAGGAGAGGAACAGGCCACACCATCCAGTGAGCTGTCTGGCATTTGCTAACCTCCGTTAACTGGTTTCTTTGAAACGTGACCTATTTCCTTGTTGCACAGGAAAGGAAAGAAGAGAAAATAAAAGCTGTGTAACCTCGAAGAGTGAAAGAGCTAAGAGACCTTCTCAGTGCCAGGTCTTCTGTGGGAGAATACAGATCAGAGGAAGGTGGTGAAGATCAGGTTTTGTTCAGATGTGTTGAGCGAAGACATTACCATGGCAGTACAGCTTTCTGCTAGCCTGTTGAACAGATGTTCCTTGGGAAGTGAGCCCTTTTGCACAAGTCCATCTCTGCCATACCATGATATGGTATGTCCCTTGGAAGTCATGAGGTGGTCAGGAGAGCTTAGCCTCTCTCAGTTGTTCACATCCAGCCCAGGATGAGAGGCCCTCTGTTCAGGGCTTCTTTGAAGTGATGGTGTGTGATGGTCAAGACCTAGCCTCAGGAACCTAAGAAGCTTCTCTTAGGCTGTTTTTTTTCTGCTCAGCTTCCCAATTAACTGTTTGTAGAGCCAAAACAGCCACAAGACTAACAGCTGGGAACCATCCAACACCAGTCCTACCAAATGTAGTTTTTTCTTGGAAGGGCTTTCAGCTGTTCCTCAAGGGCATGCCTCCCTTTCCAGGAGGAAATAATGTTTCATCACCAGCCACGATAAACAGATCATTACCACTTGACAGCTCATTAGGCTGAGAGAAATGGGCTAAGGATTGGAGTTCTGCGCCAAATCACAGGTGACTAGGAAGAAGTGCTGCAGAGCTGTGACTTGAGTGCTTGAATGCAAAGAGCTTCTCCAACAGATGCATGGATGGAGAATCCCCCAAATGTCTCAGTGATGCAGGTGGAAGACTGCATTGTAGAAGAAGTCAGGATTGGGGCTGTAACTGTGGCAGGCAGAGCTTGCTGATGTTGAAGGCTGGGGAAAAAATGTTGTGGTAGGATTACATACACTCAAGGACACCTTGCATTTTGCATTATTTGACTGTACGGCATTTCATGGACAAATCTCCTCAAGGAGCCCTTTGTTTATATTTTTGGTATGGGGCTGTACATGATGTTGACTCAGAAATCAATATGAAAGGTTGTTGCAGGCACAAAGTGAGATCCTGAGATAGAAGATGAGTCACTTAGGCAGTTTAAAAGTGTGAAAATATGGTGTCCAACACACACCTTCGCAATGTGAGCAGAGGTCTTGCTCCTGAGTACTCAGCAAGGCTCACTAGCACACTTGTCCTTTGCCCAGAACACTCACAAAGTTTTTAGGCATTGTGTAATCATTTTGGTATTTTTTTTTTCAGCTTTGCTTTCAAATCTAGCAGTGGCTCATTCAAGCTGAAGTGACAAGTTTGGGAGACACCAACCCAATTTTATCTAACACCTGGGGTTAATTAAACTGTTTTTCACTGTTGAGCAATTAGTTTGCATGTTTCCACACTAGTGGAAAATCAGAAACATTTGTTTATAGCTGGTTTTACTTGTAGGTTCTCAACCTGCAGTATTTGGGCTACAAATAAACAGAGCAGTTTGTTTATTACAGCAGTAGCTAAAAGACCGAATGGAGGATTGTTGTGTTAGGTACTGTACAAACATAAAAAGGATTAGTCTGTGGCCAAGTAGCTAGTCCCAACATGGACATGGGGCCAGGCTCTGATGTAGAGCCAGAGCTGGGAACTCTGCCCAGGCCCTGCAGTTTAGACGTAGCAAGAGTTTTTTATTTTTGTTTTATGTACAAAATGGTTATACAAAATGACCCCATCAGGCCTCAGCATCATCTCTTATGTGCTTTAATGGCAGCCTTACAAGCCTTAAAATGAGCACTGGCCTCTGAGTGTCGTGCAAACTGGTGCTGCAGCTGGATGTGCTGGAAGCACTTGGGCATCAGCCAGCATTGCCCAGAAGCGATGTGCTGTGTTTGTCTGCAGTCATTGCTCTTTGTTTCTTCTGGGTTGGGTGCAGCATCCCCTTGGGGGTTTCTACCTGCATGGTGTTGAGTCTGGACCTCGCAGGATCAGAATGTGCAGCCTCTGCTCCATGTAGCCACACGAGGGTGCAGTGTCCCTGGGCTGCTGAGCCTTGGGGCCAGGGTCCTGCAGCTCTGCTGAGCACAGGGCTCCTCTCCACCTTCAGGGTGAGGGAGGATGCAGGGGAGCTGTGGAGAGAGGATTTCAGGCATCTCCTGGAAATGCAACCTCAACTCCTCATCCTAGAAGGAGGGAGCGGCTGCTTGTCACTGCTTGATGCTGGAGGCAAATTGTAGTCGCTGTCGGTTGCCCCTGAAACTCTTGTTTCAGGCAGGGTCTCATGTCCCCTCTGTTGTTAAATCATGTCCCTTTACCCTTCTCCATTTTCTAGGCTTTCGTGCTTGTGATTGAGGCCTTGGCTTGGGAAGATGTGTGCAGCTCTGAGGTGACTCCATCACCCCTCCAGAGGCAGGCCCAAGCTGGAGCTCAGTTAAGATTAATTCTTGAGTGGAGGACTATACGTGGCCTGGTCTGAGGACAAGATCTGTAGGGCTGTACTGTTTTCAGGCACAGTCCTGTGGAGGCTTTTGCTCCAGGCACACACATGGGATCTGGTTGTTTGTCTTTGTGTGCCAGGAGGCTCTAGTGCTGTGTTCAGCGTCCCAGAGGGACTGCAGCCCCAGGTGAGGAGACCACCTGCCTGGAAGAGGGAGAGGGGATAGGTAACACAGAGCAGGGAAGATGGGTGTTTGCAGCCTCAGTCCCTCTTAATTACGCACTGGAGATGAGCCGCAGCAGACAGAAAGCCCCTAGAATGGCACCAGGCCATGCTTTGAGCAATTAGTTTTTCCTTGGCCAGAAGCGGCACCATTCAATTAAACCCCAAATATTTTGTTTAGCTGCTCTTTTTTGTACGTGCTGTGGGGGCTCAGACAATGGCTAGCGTGGCCTGTGAAGGAAGGAAACTAATCTTTCCACCCAACTAGGGAAGTGGCCAAAAATCCAGCCCAACAATTGCAGTTCCTTTGAACTCCGTTTTCAAGCAGAGAGAGCCAGGCCCTTCCAGGGTGAGCGGCTGTGAGGAGGAGTGGCCCTTGCTCTTGTTTTGCGGTGCCCTGGCTGCAGGGACAGGAGCTTGGTGTGGCCACCATCCAAGGCAGTATCCAGGGGCAGGTACACGTCGGATTTCAGTTCCTGCAGCCACACTTCTGGCTTGTGGTCACACGCTCCTTGAGGGTGAAGGAAGGTGCTGGAGCACAGCTTCCTCCTCCTCCAGGACATCTCCTGCTCAGATCATGCTGCTGCTCCGTCCCAGAAGTGGATCTCAGAGGGCTTCAGCCAGTAGAAGAAAATGCATTATGTCTGTGAAATGCGAGGATATAGCCTCTGCCTCTGGTTCAGCCCTGCGCTTGCTGATAGCAGAGGGTATGGGAGGATGTACTGCAAAAAAAAAAGGAATGATGGCTTCTTGCTTTTTTTTCTTAATCCTTTTGCTCAAGCATCCCGTGACCAATATCAGATTAGGCACAGGGCTGGCCAGGCCTTGGGCCTGACTCTGTGGCTTTCCCTGTCCTCCATTCTCATCTAACAGCTGTGTGCTCACCGGCCTGCCCTGGGTCAGCCTGGGTGGCACCCAGCACCCTCCCCACAAGCTGTGGCTGCAGAGGTCTGCCCTTAGGGCCAGATCCTGTGGCTTTGGCTCTGTACGGATGTAGACTTGGCTTATACCTTCCCCTGTTCCTTTCCACCCTCTTGCCTTTCATGCAAATCCTCTCATGCCAAAAGGCTCCCTGGGAATGGTTTTGGGGTTTGTCTGACCCAGAGAGGGGCTCAGGTTGGGGCTCTGCTGCCTGATGCTGCAGTCTTTTCCTCATGTCCTTCCCAGGGCCCTTCTCTTTCCAGAGAGAAGCAGGGCAATTGGGAAGGGTTGGTTTTTATATTTGCAGGATGGCCAGGTAATTATCTTTGCCAAGGCTTTGCACATTGTGCTTTCTGATCTCAAAGAAGACTTCAGACAGAAGAAATAAATGAGTGCCTGCCCTTTATTGTTGGTTATTGTTTTATGTGTCCTGAAAGGGCTTTTTTTTTCATTTAAAAAAAAAAAAAAAACTATTTTATTATTTGCAGTGTTTATTCTGTTCTTTAGAAATGTATTGTCCTCTGTGGGACACTCCACGGTGGCAGCAGAACAAGAGAAATTATGCATCACAGGAGCCAACAGGGCGAAAATGATGTAACTTGGGAGGGAATGGACTTCTTAAAACACTAACAAATTCTTGAGGGCTTTTTTAAATTTAAAGCCAATACCTAATCATGCTATAGAGCACAGCTGTTGTTATTAAGGCAATTTCATCAGACATGCATTTTTAAAAACATTTTGAAAGCTAGTTATAATGAAGGATGGGAATTTCATTTGTGTGTTATTTTTTTTTGTTGTTGTTGTTAGGGGGGAATCCTGTCTTGTTTTTATCTGTTCTGTCTGCTATGTGCTGCCGTCAGTGTGACCCCTGTGCTTTACTGCTTTTATAGGGATGTTTTATTGGCCAGGGAGCCGTCAAGGCCCCAGCCCGCATTGCCTTTGGGACTCTGTGAGCAGCTCTGTCTGCCTGGGAGGATCGCTGCCTGCTCTTTTGCAGAGGGTTTAGCTGATTAGTTTTATACTGTTGCAGGCAAGACCTGCCTTCTGCACTGATGTCAGCAGTCAGGGCGGGACTTTTACAGCCTTGTGGGTTTGGGATTTTTTTGGATAATCCTGGCAAAATTCCTGAGCAAAGTTTCTTTTTTTTTTTTTTTTTTTTTTTTTTTTTTTGAGCAGCCCCTATACATGCTGCCTCCGAGCCTCTCTCTTATTACTGCTCACTTCCTGAAAGGAGACTTTTTAGCATAGTCTCTAGGTCCAGCGCTGCCTGGGTCTGACAGAAGAAGGTTATTGAGGAAGGCAACATAAACCCTCAGCCTGGAAACTTTCTGACACCCGCAGAACTGAGGGGGAGAGAGAAGCCTTTGGCTGCTGCTGGGAAAAAGAAAAAAGAAAAACAAAAGAAGCTCAAAGAATTAAAAGGGGAAAAAGAAGAAAGAAGGGAAAACGCTAGAAAAAGGTAAAACAGTCTTTAAAATATTTTTTCCAGAGAAAACTCTTTGAGGTTGGAGTGGGGTGGTCTGGGGTAGAGGGAATGTGAATGTTCTTTGAAATCAGAACCGTCTCCCTGGAGAAGGAATGAGCCCGAAGAGTATTGCATGCTGGAAAAACATTTATGAGAATGAAAACCATGTTCACCCTTCTCCAACATTCAGAGTTTCCATAAAAACGCAGGGTTGTGTTTCAAAGTGTCTGCAGACGGCAGGAGTCAGGCATCTGCTCTCGCGCGCTGTCTCTCTCACCTCCCCCTTTCCCCACACCACTCTACTTTTTATTGCATTAAGCCATCTGATTACATGTTTGCTGCTTTAAAATAGGATTCTCTTAGGCAGAGCTGCTGTGGGTGAAACTCTTAATTACAGAAAGCAGCAGCTACAGTCACTGCTGCAGAACTCTGCATTCCTTGCTGTCCTCATTCCTGTGAATAGACGTGGATTGCACTCCCTCTCCCTCTTTTGCTGCCTCTCTCCATCTTCAGGAGCTGCCTCTTTCCCTCCTGTGCGATGCGGGCAGAGGATTATAAACTGTCTGACCTGAAAAAGTTGCAAAGTCATTAACTTCATGTGCATCACCAGGCATTTGGCCCTGTTGCACTAGTCATATATTTCTTTGCTCTGATTATATTTTGAAGGGGTTTTTAATAAGATCAGTCCCTCAGAACATGTTATTTTAAACATCAAAGTAAATATTAGTGATGGTGAAATGCCAGAAGATTATCTCATTAGAGCTGAAGGAGCTGCACTATAAATAGAAAGGAGTTTATAAAATAACCTTGGCAAAAATCTTCCAGAGGGGAAAAATCCACCTGGGAGAGAAGCGCGGAGCCACTCTGGTCTGTGCTGCGCTCCAGGGCAGGTACCTTGCTTTGGCGCCAGCTGCGTCTGGGCGGCAAAATTTAGTATTTCAAACCGAGGCTCATTTAGGGGCACATTTCTGATCAAGTGTATGCTTGGCTGTGAACCTCAGGGGGCTTTTGTTTTCCTAATTAAGTCCATGCCAATACCCACATTGGCTGGAGATAACTCAGACATGCCAGGGAGATCTGTTTCTTATTCTGCTCATTAATACTGTTGTTAGCAGAGCTCGCATGGTGACAGCACACAATCGAGTGCATGATGGGTGATAGCAGGAAGATTTTTGAAACCTTTCTTTGTTCATTCTTGGTCTCCCTCACACCACAGGCAGTGGAAGGGAAGATGCTTTGTCAGGCTGCCCAGGTAGTTCCTCAGCCACTGCAGGAGCATTCCCTCTACTCACCAGTGCCGTGCCCAGACTAGCTTTAAATGCCTGAGCCAAAGAGTCTTCCTCTAGTTCTGGGGAGATGGTTCCAGTGTCACGAAGTTTCTCCATATAAGGCTCATGCAGGCTGTCTCGGTTGCTCCATCCCTGACATCCCATTGTTCTGGGCTGGCCCCACCAGCAGCACCCGCGGGCAGCACCCTCCAGTTTCCGTCTCCTTCATTAGAGAAACCTCCGGTGATTGTAGGTGCGTCTGCTGTTGTGTTCCCCAAGCAGCTGCTTGATGGTGGAGTGGGAAAGGCCTTGTCATCTCCTCTAAATCATGCTTTTTCCAGATAAGACTTCGGGGCTGAACTGTTTCATTTGGCAGAGCAGTGCTCCAATAAGCTGTGAGTGAATGAGCTATCGATGGGGTGAAGTATAACCCTAAGGGAAGGTGTTGCCTGCTCAACATAAACAGTTTCTCGTCATCATGCGAGAGGCCTTTTAATTACCAACATGCAAACTTGTAACTTGAGAGCTCTTTTATCGCTGATGGCTCAAGGCCACCCAGAGACTGTTGTGGGGAGGAATAAGTGTGCTTATCACATACAGCCCTGGACTGGGGACAGCGTGGGCTCTGCTGCCATAGAGGGCTTTTCAGTGCAGGTTGCATCAGGCCCACCTAGGAGATAATTCTGTTCAAGCACTCATCTAAAGCTTATCTGAAGCCCCCAACTCCAAAAACCACTTTTCTTGCCAAGTTTCCAGCAATTAGTTCATTCTAAGCCAGAAACAACGCAGGATGTGTTTGTCACGTCCTGTCCTGCCTAGATCTCAATTTAACGCAAATTAACTTAAAACAAACAGAATTTGAATAAAATTTGTCAATTTTTCAGAAACAATTCACTAGTGATTTGGATGATGTCAGTTCAAATGTGCTAGAGATATGCAAGTCAAAAAGATCTTTGCTTGACCCCAGCACCCATAGGAAATATTTGCAGGGCAAGCAGTTGCAGACATTTGCTGGGAATCTGTAAGCAGGTCAGATCTCACGTGCAAGCTATTGCAGGGTGAGAAGCATAGAATACCACCAGCCTGGGTACTGACTTGTTTGTCAAGGCTGTAGGGAGTTTTAAAGGGATATCATCAGGCAAATCTTACCATCTCAGTTACTGGGAGTGCCTTAGATCAAGTCTGCAAACAATTCAAGTATTGGGAGATTCTCCAGTGAGAACATGTGCCAAAATATTTTAGCTCCATCTGACTTGAGTGGAGCAATGTCAGTGGCACACATTAAGTGCAGGGTCTCCGTCCAGCTGCTCTGTTGCTGCTGCTCTCCTATGTACTGCATTTGCCCAGATGGGGAAAAGACATGCTTGGGATATGCTGTGTTCAGCGTCTCTATGCTCCTGTTTATCATCCCAAGCCACCATTACTGCAATTGTTTCCTATTCTTCCACTGTAGCTCCATTTTTTAAAAGTTCAAATTAATCTATTCCTGTGTAGTTCTGCAAATTCTTTTGAACTCAAACATATATAAATCTTTCTTCCAGTTGAATTTAAGGGTGAAATCCTGGCCTCCTGCAGTGAGAGTTGTGCCATTGACCTCAACAGGACCAAGACTTCACCCTGTGGGCTTCATTTAAAACCACGGTGAAAATCACTAGCTAGGCCCTATTGGGGTTAGCAGCCGGGCAGCTCCTCTGCATCTAGGCAGGGATAAATGTACTGGGTGACCTTTGGACTGCAACTTCCTCACTAGGAAATGCCACATGTTTTTGTGAGATGGCACATTCTGCTGCACCCTGCCATACCCCACCAAATCCAAACCATCTGGGCCATATGTTTCCCTGAAGAGAGAACCTGGAGGGAGGGGAAAAAGTGCCCATAAACTCTCTGCACAGCGCAGCTCTTGGAAGTCACTCGTGGGAGCCAGAGACTAAAAACGATCTGCAGATCCTCCAGAGCTGAGGGCTGGAGTGAATCGGGAACCCCGTGTAGTCTGCAAGACCTCATCCCAGTGCAGAGCTCACAGTGTGTTTCTCTGTGGAAATGTGTATGGGGACCTGGGGGTGCTCACTGTCACTATCATGCTGCCTTGCACCAAGGGGGGACCCCCATGCCCTTGCGTGGGCTTCCTGCATAGCTGTGGTCAACTGGCTTTGCTTTTTGCCTTGGTTTGCCCTGCTGTGAAATGAAGTCAGTAGGGAGAGGAGAGGGAGGCTGCAGGGAGACTTGGGGATACAGGGCGGGTTGTAAGGCGGTGGGATGGTGCAGCCATCAGGGTCTTGGGGGTGAGTTGTGCTGTGTGCTGGCAGTGTTGTGCTCCTAGTGCCCCGGGAGGCTGAGGCTGCATGCTTGCCATTCAGGGGACAGCCTGGGCCCCATGGTGCCGACTGTACACAGCTGAGCAGGCAGCGATGCAGGTAGAGCAGATGGAGAAAGGTGCCTCTGGCCAGCTGGGGCTCTGCTCACCAGGCTCCTTTCTTCTGTGTTGCCATGATGCAGCTGCTTCTCTGATTTCCTAGAAGGAGAGCCTGGTCCAAACTTATTTTTCCATTTCTGGGTATTCCTCCGCAGCTCACTTCATTTCTCTAAGCTGCTGCTGTGTGTGACCCCATGGGACAGCCTGAGTTTTGTTAGTTAACCCTGTTCCGAGAAGTGGATGGGACCAGGGATCTCTGTGGGTCACTCAGTTACTCTTCACTTCAGTGTGGCAGGACCAAATCAGCAGTAGGGGGTTAGAGACAAGCAATGCTGTGAGTTCTTCCCTGTCCAGAGCTGTGCTGTTGCTGGTGTGGAGTTGGATGCTGCTGTGCCATGAGGATGCTGTGCTGGTGGTAGGAGCTAGTTGCCTCTGCATTCACTGCAGGTCCCGCAGCACTTCTCACAGCCCTTCTGGGTAACAGGAGCCACCTCAGGTGTCCTCCTTGGGAAGCTTGGTAGGCCTTTCTTGTCTCTCTAGCTTCAGTGTGTGAGACTGTGCTGTGCCACGGATGTAGGTGGTGTGGTGGGCAAGGAGCTGGGCTACAGAGGGTTATAGCACATGATCCTGATGATCCAGACCCATCTTGGAGTGTTCTAATGCTGGTGCAGCACCAGGATGTGTGGGATACAGCCCTACCCTAAAGCCAGGTTGAGGAAGGAGACATTTAGGAGGTGTCACACTTGGTGTATCAGCAGTAACAGGTCTGCATAAGGTATAGCTGCTTGTGCTGAGGCTTGGGAACTTTGGATCCTCTCTTGACCACACTGGACCCTGCAGGCAGGAGGGTCTGCAGTGGAACTGGTGGCTCTTGTGCAGCTCAGGTGGTTGAGAACCAATGCAGGAGCTATTCTCCCTCTGAACTGCTGACTAGAAGGCAGCCTACCGGTCCATTTTGTTTGAGGGGAAGGCTAGGCAATTCTGTAAAAAGCCCACAGCTGGTGTTGGGGCTCTGGATTCACTGGGAAAAGTGACTTTTTGCATGTTTTCTAAAGCTTGCACTCCCCTACATGCTGCTGATGTGCCTGTGCACACAAGTGGCTGACTTCTGAAATGCTCTCCAATGTGGACTTTCAGATATCCCGTGCCTGTAATTCCGGACATTTGCTACCTACACAAACATGGGCACAAAATGTGCGCAGAGAGTACTTATACGAAGGCAGAAGACAGTTGCATTGACACAGAGATGCCAGATATGAAAACGGCATAGGTTCATGGCAGGCCCAGATTTATCAGCGGTGCTTGATAGCGTGCAGGCAGCATGTGCAGGGAATGTGTGGCTACCAAGCACCAACCTGCATGCAGGTAGTATGTATCTGCACGCAGCGGTGACATCCACCCACGTGGACTGCACAGCTGTGCACAGATGTTTGTGGTCCTGGTCTGTGTGCACATGGCCAGCATGTGTGTATTTAATATGTATGGTATATGTGTATAATTGGAAAGGGCACCATATGGTAGGCAAAGTGCAATTTCTTTTAATGACTGCTCAGTCGTCTTTTTACTGCTGCTGTTTTGTCCATGGCTGAAGCCAGCAAGGAGAGCGGTGGCAGGGGGCCAGCAAGTCTGGGTCACATGGAGCAGCTCCAAACCATTGCATAAGTCCCGTCTGAAAGCGAACCTGCATGAGAACTGGTGGAGTCGTCTCCTTAAAGCAAAAAAATTCGAAGGCTGGGAGTGCTGTGCTGCTTGGTAGCCACCTTGCCCCTGGCTGAAGTTGGCTGGTTTAGCAGCTAGGTTTGGGTTCATCCATGGGGCTCATCCTGATGATGATACGAGCTGGCACTTCTCTACGCTTTCGTGTTGAGGACCTCCAAGCATTTTACCACACTTGGAGAAGTGCAATGACCCCAGCTTTCCAGATAGGGCCAGATCCTTATGTAACAGAGAGATAGGATTTCCAGAAAGCAAAGCAGTCGGTGTCAGAGGGAAGCTGGTGCTCCCAACTCTCCATTCCCATGCCCTTGCTTTGTGATGGGTTCCTTTTATCCCTTTGCTGGTGAAATTAAAGATCCCGCTGCATTTTGGAGGGAGCAAAGAGGTAATTCATTCCTTTCTTCACTAAGATCACCCTGAATAGGCTTGACTGTAAAACAATTTGTGTGTTTAAAAAGAAGAAAAAAAAAAAAAAAGAAAAACACTCCCACACAGTACTGGAGTGAGCCCAAAACCCTATGAAGCTTGCTTGTACAAAGGGACCAAGGGTGTGCCCAGCTAGAGCACGGCAGGGCCTGATGCAGAGCGCAGCAGCGAGGCCGTGAGGAGGAGCCAGTGGTGGGAAGGCAGTGAGGCTGTTCCCCTGCTCGCCAGAGCCAGGCACCAGGGTGCTCACAGGGCCACGGAGACCCAGGCTCGTGTCCCTTACCACTCAGTTTCCGACTGGCAGCATCGGTCTGGATTCCCCGTGTTGATGGTAAGCACCTTTGGACAGGATTGGGTCTTACTTTAAAGCTGATGAAAGCAGCGCCTCTCCTTCAAGCAAACTCCAAAAGTGACCCCACTGTCACTGGGGTTGGGTGCTGCGAAGTGGTGCTGCAAGGGTGGGATGGCATGGCGCCTCCGGGCGAGGTGGGCTGCAGCTATGGCACCATCCTGTGGCTGGAGCCTGCTGCTTTCTGGTGAATGATGATAACCACGTTTGTTTCTAATTCTTTGCTTGCCATGCCCCCAGAGAGGCCTGTCTTGGAGCAGCAAAGCTGATTAAGGTTCAGGCTCTTGTTTTCACTTCTGCAGATCTGTGACTTTAACCCATTTTTCTCATTCCTCAGCCCATGGTCCTAGCAGTGAGCTGGCATGTAGCTAATGCTGAATTTTCTGTTTTTAACCCATAACTTTATTCTAGAGACGAGAAATGACTTCCCACTGGAAGCCCTGTCATGCTGTCAGGCTGGCTGCAAAAAGAGTTCTGCCATCTGCAAATCAGGTTGTTTTCAACTGAGCAGTCCCTCCAGATCCTATCAGGACAGTCTCCTGTTCACAGCTGGGAGGTCTTGGGAACCTTTGGCCCCTCATCTCCTGCTGGAGGACATGCGGCAGGCAGAGGGGGAGCAACAGTTTGCTCTGTCCTAAGGAATGTGCAGGAACCTGCTGAGTGCTGGGGAGATAACTGTGCCCACCTGAAGCACCCGCCCCAGGGCAGTGCAGTAGGGCCAGCAGCCCCCGGCCAGGAGCAAACATGCAGCTGCATTTTGCATCCTGGTGCCGGGAGGGAGGAACCCGCCTGTTTCGAAAGTTTTGGGGTGTGCAGAGCCTGAGGAGATGAGAAGGGGAGATAGCAATGATGAGAGGTGATTTAGGAGTAGTTTATAGGGAAAGGAGGTAGTCCTGTCACCCGTGGCTTTTCTTGTTTCCTGCTCCCTTTGCTTCCCCTCCATATGACCACGGATGGGAAAGAGGAGCCAGGAGGGAGTGGGGTGAGAGGAAGGAGATGTCCCCTTTGGCTGTACAGTGTGAGCGGACCTGGCTGTGCCTGGCTGTGAGGGCTAAGCTCTGATTGCTTTCTGCAGTAGTGACTGGCAAACGTTGTCCTTTCCTCCAGTCTGGACCAAGAAGTCGTTGAATTAGGCGTGCAGATTTGCTGCGTAAAAGTTGGTGTTTGATAGGCTTGGCTGCATGTGCAAGAAGGCAGATAATTTTCTTTGAAGGCACTGCATGGCACTGCATCTGGGAAAGTGTTTTTTCTATCTCTTTCTGGAGCCATCTGCCCTTGTTTTCTTATGCTGAAAAGCCTGACCTGGGTCACCTGGGTGGCTTTTTGCTGGCTTCCTTGGGTCACAAGGAGGAGATGTTGGTGTCGGCACTGACTGCTTGTGCTCTGCTCTCTGGAATGGCCCCAGCAGGTGCTGCTCACACCAGAGTCACCCCCACAAATCACCCGTTTCACTCTGCCCTGCACCCAGGTTGCCTCCAATGAAGGTCCCTGCAGTCACGGAGGGGGTCCTGGCCTCCTGGTGAGGGGCTGGCAGCTGCTTGCAGAGCAGCCAACCACGCAACATGGGGATAAAGTGAAAGATGAGAATCCCAGCACAGGATTTTGGCACAGGGAGAGATCTTGGGGTGCGTTCCTTTCTGGTAAATTGGGATTGCTGCAGGGTCAACTATGAAAAGAGGGTCAGCAGAAAGGAGACCCAGACATGGCTGCCTGGCAAAGCTCACCAGGGCTTCTAAGGCATTCCAGTCCCCAGTTAAACAATTTCCTCAACACTTGCACTTTATCTGCCACCTGCGCATGCTCGCTCTTGTACACATCTGGAGATGGAGCTATCGGTCTGGGTGCCTCTGTTGCCTTGTCCCCAGCAGTGCTCAGTTCCGCAGGTCAGGCAGTGGCAGGGATGTGGCAGTTTGTGAGTTGAGGTCATGTCCCCTGAGCAAAGCACGTGGGCTGGAACCGGGACAGTCCATGGAGACCACACGGAGTTATCCTCCTGCCCTGCAGCAGTATTTGTGAAGCAGATTTCAGCCAAGGATTTCCAGCCAAAACTTGTGGGCCTCTGTGAAGCAACAAGAGCAGGTGAAAAGGTGAAAAATTTTTACAGAAAACATGGCCGTTTTAGGATCAGTCTCTGTGAGCTACAGACACTGCGAGGTTTGCAGCATGGAGCAGTGGGTCTCTGAGAGTGGTAAGCAATCCTGAGAGGTCTCTACATGTGTGGGGCTGTGCACTGCGGCCAGGCAGCTGCCCCCCATGGGATGTCTGACACATTGGCTTGGTGTGCTGGCCGTTGGGAGGGGTTGTGCTGTGGGACGTGGCATCGTGACCCTGGTGCAGCTAGGAAGTGCCGGTAGTCCCATTTTACAGCAGAAAGGCCACATCCACAAGAGCACCAGGTTTCAGGGATGGTGGGTGCCTGGGGATCTGAGTGGTTTCAGCTTAAAGCGCATTGTCCAAGGTGGTGCAAGATGTAAGTAACAGCCAAGTCACATAAATCCTGCACCGGCCCTCACCCCCCAGGCTGTCCCTCTCTGAAGGCTGTGCCCTGGTGTCATTGCCACAGCCAGCTGCTGCAAGGACACAGGACCAGGCCAACTACTTTCATTCATTTGTTAACAGCATCGCTAATAGCAGAGCCCAGAACTGCTCTGCTGGGTGAAGCTGTGCTGCCGCAGCTCTGCTCTCACTGTTCGCGGCAGCTGACGCTGCACATCGGGGAGGATGTGTCGGTGGAAGGGCCAGGGCAGGGAGGGGGGCGCATCACAAGTATTTCCTCCCACCGGGACATGCTGGAAGCAGAGAGCTGTGTTTGTATTTATTTCTCTCTCAAAAAGGGAAAAGGACACCTGAGCTCATAATTTGCAAAAGTTGGATGAGAAACCTGGAACCCGCTGGGTCCTGCATCTTTAAAAGCATTTAAATTCCTCTTCTCTGCACTAGGAGGCACCTTGAACCTTCCTCTTGGCCCCGGCCAGGGCCCATCTGCTTCCTATTACCTTCCCATAAAGCTGCCTCACCAGCCAAAAAGCCAGGCTTTCAGGGAATTCTGTCTGCAGCCCTGATGTTGAAATTAGTAACAGTTGTCATCTGTTTTTCTTTTTTCTCTTTTCTTTATTCCAGCTTGAATTTTACCCCTCTCCTCCCCCCTTCTTGAGTGTTTTCAGTGTCGGAAGAGGAAACCTTGAGTCCAGCCGCGAGCTCGCGTGGCATCACTTCTCCGTGGTCCTCGTCAGCCCGGCTCTGTGCTCCCGCTGTCCCTGCCGCTCCCGCAGAGCGGGGCAGGCAGCAGCCTCCTCGTGCAGGCGGCTCAGCCCACGGGTTCACACAGCGAAGCCACCTTGGCGCTGGGAGCAGGGAGCGTCAGCCGCTCGCGGGGCTCCTGCCAAGGACAACGAATTCCTCGGGAAGGAGCAAATCACAACCGGCCCAAGCGAGGGAGGCACGAGACCGGGAGAGGTCACCCCATACCCTGGGCCTCCCTCAGCCGCAGCCGGTCCGTCCCGCAGGACCCTGGGGTCCCCAAGAGTGTCTGCGCCTGCTGACCACTGCCCTTCGGGAGGCGAAATGTGAAAACTGAGGTTATGGAAAACTTTGTGCATGGTGAAGAAGCTGTGGAGCCCTCGGCCTTCCCTGTGTTTCTGGTCTGTCTTGCATGATACGGGCTCGTTGGAGCCTTGCAAGTCAAGCGCTGCTGGAGAGGGGCCGTGCTCCCCTTGCCATGTGCAGGAATCAGAGCTGGGGCCCTTCCCCCGCGGCAGCTTACGGGAACTTTGCAGCTGTAATTCCTAACATGTGGCGCTCGGACCAGAGCTCCTTCCCCGAGGTCAGGGGGCTGCGGGCTCTTGGCACCGGCAGCTCCCTCCCAGCTCTCAGGGCCTGGGGCTGCCACAAGGCAGGCAGAGGGGAGGAGAGCCTGCTGCTGTTGTTCGGGGTCGTGGAGAGGAGGAAGGACAGGAAATAATGACATCCTTGAGGAAGCTGATTCAACAGCTGAAAAACACGAAAAATTAGTAGTGTAAAGCGCAGGAGAAAATATACTTCAGCTGAGCGGCTTTCTGTCCGCAGACCTTGGAGCTGTGACAGAAATTGAAAGCTGGAATCTCAAGCTTTAATAGATTCTGAAAAATGCTGACTTAGGAGAGTGCCGCAGCACGCTGGGCTTTAGTTTCGACTCTGCCTTTCTTGGTTCACTCTCTGCAGCCCTGCAGGGAATGAGGACAAGCCAGTCTGTGGTGCTTAGCTATGCACAGCTGCTGCCCTCGCTTTGCCCTCTGCAGCACAGCCAGGAGGTGGCACGGTGGACAGCCTGCACTGGGTGACTGTGGTCTTGGGGCTGTACTGCTCTTGGCATCCCTGTGTCGTGGTGGCAGATGGTAGAAAGTCCTGCCAGCCCTCCTGCCTCCACTTCCTGCTTCCGTGTACCATTGCTGCTGAGCAGAGCAGCATGAGATGAGGCCTTAGCCTTACAGGGTTGTTCTCCAGTCAAGTACTTGTTTCTTATGGCTGCTGATGGTGTGCGCAGTCTTTGGGGCAGCTGCTGGGGGTGTCCTGCTCTGGACTTTGCAGAAGCCAACCTGGCATGTGGCTGGGGAGACCAACCTGATATCACTGATAGTCTTTGACCATTTTTAACTGTAAATAAACAGTTAAAAATCTGTAAATAAACTGTAAATAAACAGTTAAAATAATAATAAACAGTTAAATAAACTTTAAATAAACAGTTAAAAATCTTAATGCTTAAATTATGGAGCTCAAAAGTGTGTTTTAAAGACACACAGTTAATCCTCACAACATTTTTTGTCTGGCAGGGAAATACCATTAGGATAGATTCCTTTTGATTAATATTGGGGCAGGAATCACCTCTGATTTCTTACCATGCCTCACCTGTGTATTCTGGCTTGCAATTTGTGTTACTCCAAGCCTCTGCAGCCCAAATAATGCCAACTGCATAGTCAAGACAGGAGAACAGAACTAGAAATAAGTTGCAGACTCCTCTGAGGACGGGAGGTGAAGGGGTCCGTGGCAGGAGTGAGGAGGGATGGGTCTCCCCTGCCCTGCAGCCTAGCTAGTAGCTCGCCTTTGCTTTTCTAAACATGCAAGAGCAGAGTGGGGTGCTGGTTCATAACATTATTCCCAGTGTTTAAAGACCACACACAGGCCATCCCTGTTGACACCTTTGCAAAAACCACCATCCTCTGGCCGAGCATCACGCACATTCCCAAGCACATCTTCCGTGAGCTCCAGAGTGTCCCCTCCTCACCCTGCAGTGCTCAAGCCCCAGGTGCTGCTGTGGAGCCGCGTGAGCTGTAGCTGCGGTACCGATCTGGTCAGACATCGGTATGGGCTTAGCCATGACACCGCCGTAGTTCTTCTGTGGGAACGTCTGCATTTTGATACAGGGCTTCTCCCAAGCACAGCATTGCTCTTCAGATACTTGGGATTCTCCAGGCGGTAGATATGTGCCATGTTCATTGCATACATCATCTAATCGCTGGATAGAAACAAAAAACCTCAGCTTTATGCAACTCTCCAGCACTATGTGAGTTTTGTATAATTGCCTCAAACTGAGGGGAAATTATCTGCAAGCCAAAAATCTTTCACTGAAGCAATTAGCAAATCATTTTAAATAACAAATACAATTGGATACAATGGATACAATCTCATAATCCATTTGTGGATAGAGCTTAGGGTAATGGTGAGTTCACTGAATGGGTTCATTGTTTTGAGTCGCTTCTTTAGGTTTAGCCAGTATTGTCAGAGGGCAAGTGCTCTTTTCTCAGTGCAGTGGTGATCCCTAAAGTGTACTTTAAAGCCAGGGAAATTGAAATAGAATTTCTAGATCACCACTTGCTACCACCCTGAATGCTTTCATTTCATATTTTCCTTTTTAAGAAATCAGGTAACAGATCCGGTAACTGTTTGTTCTTCCTTGTGGCATCATCAGCGGGACAAAGTGTTCCCATTTATTCCAAGCCTCCTTTCCTCCTGCATTGTGAGGTGTACACCAGCTCCAATCCCAATTCAGGCTGCCGGAGCAGCACAGGGCTGCACTGTGACAGAGTTCACCCCTGGCAGAGTGCGGGGGTGCACAACGTACTGTGACTTTCTGATGTCGCAATCTGGCTCAGTTAGCTGAATTCGCATTTTCTTCACATCCTTTTCTCCCCTTCCTTTTAATTTCTTTCCATCTCTTGTATGCTTGTTCTTCCCTTCTCTAGGTCCTGGTTTTCCTTGTTCATCCACACACTGTTTTACCCCATGCATCCTTCTACTCCATCCTGTTTCCCCTCTCCCCTCCTCTCCTGTTCATTTGTCACCCTTTCTTCCACAGGGGCAATGCCACTGAGAACCTTTGATTCCAATTAGCCCATGTTGACACCATTGCACCGGCCTGAGCACAGCGCACTGCAAAGACACTATTGGCTTCACTGCTTTGGGGAGCACGCGGAGTGGCTGAGGATGCCTGTGGAGGAACTGAGGACTCCTGTCTCTACATAAGCGGTGGCCGAGAGAGAGACATGTTGGGACAGCGCCCTTCCAGCTGCCACAATACTCCCTGCACTGAGACAAGCGTCGCTAACTATGGCAATCGCTTGGAGGCTTCTCACGTGGACAGTCATCTTTACCGCAGCCCTCTGCAACTTTCTGGGTTACACGTTCCAGTCACAAGGTAGGGATTGCTGTGGGGAGGGGACTGGATCTGCTTCCATCAGCTGGAGCAGAAAGCCCTAGTGCTGGCCCCAGGGGAGGCATTAGGGTGACGTGCTGGGGAGTGGGTGGAGGCACCCTGACCTCTGCTCAGTGTGCTGCAGCAGAACGCCTACTGCTGAACTTGCAGGTGTTTTCCTTTGGCCTGTGAGGAAGGCATGTGCTTTGCTCTCAGACATTACGCTCCTTGACTTTTTGCAGGAGACCAAGCAGTAGGGTCTGTGTAAGATTAGAGCCACGTACAGGCTCAGGAGGCAGAAGGGCCTGTGGTAGCAATGGAGGAGGCTCCCCTTCCAGGCATCTGGAGCAGTGCACCTTTGCATGAGCAGAGACTTTGCTATGCGTAAGAGGTCTGTGTGCGCTTGCAAGTGGTCCCCTGCATGTGCAGGGACAGAGGTCTCTGCTGGAGGTAGAAACATTGGACACAGCTATGGGCCTGGACAGGTACTTGCTGCTGGAGGAGTAGTTTGAGTTTGTGCACACGTATTTCTGTAAGTGATACTGTTAGCAAACATTCAAATCCGTTCTGGCATAAATGTTTTATACCTGTCTTACATCTGCATCTTTCTGTTGGGTCTGTGTTTAAACAGATAGCTTGTGTTTTAACACAGATTTTAACACAAGTTTTTAATACAGATAACACAAGTTATCACAAGGAAAGCGGAATATGGTTCTCCTGCATGTTGGTAGCTTTAATTAAAGTGTAATTAAATTGCTTAATACTAACAGTGTAATTAAATTGTTTAATACTAACTAGCTTTTGTAACCATTTCTGAAGAGACAATATGAACACTACCATCAGGAGCTAGAGGTAAGAGGGAAAAGCAGAAAGAGCTGCAAAGTTAGACATTTATCCGTACAAGGTGTTAATACCTCAGCAATATCAATGCACAACCATAATTCTGAAATCCTGCATGTGCCCAGGTTAACTGCAGCAGAGCCAGAGCCAGTGGTAGTCTGAGGCCGTTGCATAGTACAGTGTCATCAGGCTGTAGTTACAGTGGCTGTGGGTTGTCTTGTGAAGCCAAACTGGAAAGAGGAACAAAAGCAACCCAAAGCCACGTACTGTCCGGGTCTGAGCACCATCTTGTTGCTAAATCTGCAGCACTATCATATTGCAACTTGGTCTGGGTGAAATGAGAGGCAGTCAAACACAGAGCTGTGTGCTGTGCAGGCGCTGTGCAACGTGCAACATTACACAGGCAGATTTTCTTTAATCTGAAACAAACACGGTTTCTGGTCCTTCTAGCCAAAGCCTCTGGCAGTGCCTGTTGTGACTGTTCTGGGCCTCCTGCATCCATCAGTTCGCACCTCCCTCCATCTGCACTGCCGCGCTCACTGCGCTAGCGACGCTTTGACGAGGACTTAGCTGCCAGATCGCCTCCATCCTGACTCACAGCAGCTGAAATCCTCTTTCACTCACAAGTCCCTGAACTGTTTGTTAATACACCTCAGTCTGAACCCATGGGCTCACTGAAATGACACTTAATATGTCTGCGCTGTCCTAGATCCCAGACCGGGCAGTGGACAAGGCTCGGCCCCTGATGCCGCTGGGAGTGCAGTGCCATAGGGGAGGGCAGGCAGCAGTCAAGCCAAAGCTTGAATCACAGAATTGTAGGGGTTGGAAAGTACCCCAGGAGATCATTGGGTCCAACCGCCACCCTGGTGAAGTCCAGCTACTGCCCAGCCCCATGGGCCAGGCTTCCCCATGGGCCCCTCTCGCTGTCAGAGAGCTTTTTTAGGCTCCCTGCATCCTGAACCATTGGTGTCAGGCTGCTAATGATACTCAGCACTTCTCTCTGTGCTGCTGAGGCAGTAAATACATAATCCTCACAACACCCTTTCAAGAGGGTGAAATAATGTTATCTTCTCATAGTAGTTGGAGGCACGGAGGATAAAAGCTTGTTTTCAACAAGCCACCGATTTTTGGCTAGAAAGAGTTGCCCAGGCAATCCATCGAGTTAGCAATGGAGCAGGATTCATGTCCCCCATGTGCAAACTCCAGCTCAGTGTATTTATTTTGTGCAGGAAAAAGATTAAGGTATTACAGTCATAAGCTGTAATTATGTATGTGGGAAACAGCAGCCCAATGTTGAAGGCCTCTCCGTGTCAGCAGAGATGTAACAAGATTCAGAAGTTAAACAACATCTTGTGTAAACTCAGGCTGTGGTTTTTAACAGCACAGAGAATTGCAGCTGAAACAATTGAGCAAGGATTCAGCACATACCTGCTGTTGCTGAATGGTATTTAATCAAAAGGAAATTTTCTTCTAGTGCCTTAGTTTAATCTTAGTGATAGATTATACATTCTCTGTTTTGTAGAACATTAAATGAGGCTAATGTCACTGCTCCTGGCTCACTTACGAATCAATGCACCCATGGAAGATGTGTCAAGGCTGCCACAGTGCCAGGGCAGCTTGAAGCCACCGAGTCCCATAGTGTTTTCCCCAGCCATCCTCTGTGAATTGTCTGAGCTGCAGCTGGGGCTCCTCTGACAAGACAAGAGCAAACATCTGCTTCCTTTTCATCCTTTAAGTGGCTCTGTAATGACAGAGGCAGTGATGAGAATGTACAAGGAGGGAACAAGATCCTCCCTCCTTGGCCTTCACCTTCCTTCTCTTCTTTTTGTTCAGCTTATCCCCTACCATCTCCGGGCTCTTGCTTCCTTTTCTGCCTGCCTTTCCCTTCTGTGCTGTTCTTGCCCCTATAGATGTATGCTCCCTTTCCATTAGGAGGTGGTGCAGTGAGGTGCCTTTCATTCCCCTTCTTCCCCCCAAAAAAAAAGTTTCAGCTTCCCAGCTCTCTCCCTTGCTCCCTGGGTGCCCAGCTCTGGGCAGCTTTTCCTGCAGAAAGGCTTTTTATAGTATCTCTTTGAAGCAGTGCGACAGCTATCTGGAAACACCAGGCTGCTTATCACCAGTGCAAACCCATCTAATAGAGTGGATGCAACACGACACATTTCAAGCCAAGATCTATTATTACAGTATGGAGTGGCTGAGGGGGCAGAGGGAACGTGATGGCTTTTCTGGGTGGAAGGAAGGGCAAAATAGTGCCGTTACTGATGTTGGGAGCTCCTAGTGTGATCCGTAGTATGGGGGAGTGGCATGACCAAGGCAGGGATGAGTAAATGAGGGAGTTAGGGAACATCTGTGATGCTGTTGGATGGACATGAAATGAGTACACAAGCTTAGGGAGTAAAGAGATACTAATCTCTTAGAGCCTTGTCTAATCTTACTTTTTTTAGAGGAGAGGAAGGAGCCAGATGTAATGCTGGATGAAGACACTGTCTTCTTCCTTGTGTTAAAAGTTTATCTTCCTTATTTTTGGCATCCCTACTCTAAAGGATCCATTCATAAAACATTTGTGTGATGCAAGGCACTACTCTCAGCTTGCTCTTCCTGTGCCTCAGTTTCCAGGGTGACATCCCTGAGGATGCACAGCGGCCTGCACTGCAGCAAGAGCAGGCTCTCACACACAGCCTGACCCCAGGCCCTGGACACTCTTCCCTCCTGGATGTATCTTGCAGGTCAGGATCAGAGACTGCCGCCCAGGGTCCCAGGCCCTCTTCTAGATGCTGGGTGCACAAACCTCCTTCCAAGTCACTATTTTGCAGCCCACATGAACTGCAGAAAGGAAAAAAGAAAAACAAAACACTTCTGATAGCAATTTTTTCCAAGCCTGAAGTCATTGCTTAAGTGCAAGTAGTCACACTTGTTTGCCCTGCTGCATCACACATGAGGCAGTGTGATGCAGGGGAAGCTGGAGCACAGGAAGTTAAAAAAAAATAATAATTACTTCTGGCTCATTGAGCCAAGGGAGAGGTGCCAGAAGTGCTTATGGTTTGGAAGGTTGGGAGCTAACCCCTAAACCCAGCTGGTGGGAAGGACTGTCCCATTAGTCGTGGCCAAGGAAACCACTCGGTCAAACTCCCACACTGGAAAACACACTAGAGGAAAAGGAAACTTTCCAGTGCTGCCATGTGGTGAGAGTATAATTTGGAGTCCAAATTTGTGATGGCTGGGAAGGCTTTGAAGATGGGTGCTGTGGAGCCAGGCAAAAAGCAGCCACCCTGGAGCAGCCTGGCCTCCCCTGTTTGCTTAGGAAACAGCTACGCATAGGATGCAGGAAGCACAGCAACATTCTTCCAGCATGAAGAGGGTAAATCCTCTCCAACTCCATGAGCAAACCTCCAGCCATTGGGGTTAAGAAGAAAACAATATGATGGGGGGAGCTGTCCTGTCCGCTGTATTTTATTTTTTTTTCATCTTCTGCTAAAACCTCCAGTACTGAGGCACACAGAGACGGCTAGACCACTGATCAGATCCACTCTGACAATCCCTGTGACATTTTGCTTTTAAAACATGAGATTTCTGTAGAGGTTGCAGAGTGCCAATTTCTTTGACAGCCAAAAGCGTTGTGTTGCTTTGCGAGCACAGTCAGACGTTTTGGACAGTGACCTTGTCAGAGTACATTTCCTAAGTGGTATGAGACAGCCTCAAAAGCTCAAGTGCCCCAAGAGGAGGTGCTAAGCCAAACCAATAGTATAAAGAGCACCAGGCTGGTGAGCTGGGAAGGCAGGGTGGGGCAATAAACAGATGCCTGGCTGGTGAGTTGGGATGTCTGACTCCTTCTCTTGCTACCTTTTTAGCACAGCTGGGGAATTCTGGTTACCTTTTTGTTACTTTGATTGCAAAGACATTGTCTTGCTGCCTCTTTAAAGGACGTCTCATACCTAAGACATTAATAAATGCACGATCCAAGAGGCTAGTGTAGGGTTGATATTATGTAAGTTATCAAAATGCAGGGTAAACAGGTCCATGTGGCAGTTGCAGATACTCTAAAGAACCCCACAATTTCTTAGCAAGACTGTCATCTCCTGAGAAATTGTCCCTTCTGTGTTCAGGTATGCATTAAGTTACTTTAAGTTAACTTAGTGTTAACTTTGTTACTGAACATATCCAGTCAGAAATAACCCTCCAAACCACTGAGCATGGCTCTGTACAGGCTGGAGTCCCTCTGCCCACTGGAAATGGAGAGATGAGGGACAGTCCAGGTCTGGAGCCAGAATTTGTCTGTCCTGAACAGCCCCTTGGACCAGTCTGTTTCTCTTCATCACCAGAATATTAAGTTCTGTAGGCTGAAGGCCTTCAAGAATACCCCAAGGATCATGCAGCCTGAACAGAACAGGGAATACAGGTAGCACATCCTCATTGTGCAGTAATTAGAGGCCCTTTGTCCTTCTGCCCATCTTCGCTTTCAGAGATGTCTGTTGCAAGCAGTCACAAGTGAGCTCGGTCAGTCTGTCAGGCTGGCAGGAAGCCACCTGGCTAATCCAGGTCCACACAGGGCAGATGAGTGCTGGAGGGTTGCAGGGGGCTGAGCAGTGAGCTGGTGGCCTGCTGATGTGCATTTTGTTGTCAGCGTGAGCTGTGTGCTTGCTCACAGAAGTGAGCTGGGAATGCTGGCAGCATGATGGCTGGGTTGCAGGATTCCCTGGGTCAAGATGCTGCCTGCCCTGCCCTGGCTGTCACTGCGCTGGTGCTCAGGCACAACTGGCTCTGTGCTGAAGCTGCTGGTTGTTTTGCTCTGACTGTTTGCAGAATGTCACTCCTCCTGTGTTTGCTTTTCCTCCCCAGAGGAGTTCCTCTCCAGCCTCGATCACTATGAAATTGCGTTCCCCATACAAGTGGACCAAAACGGGGACTTCCTCACCTTTGACATGAGGAGCCAGCTGAAGCAACGCCCTCGGCGCAGTCTGGGCTCCTTGCCCTACGAGCCATCTGAGCAGCAGGTTTTCTACAAAGTCTCTGCCCATCGAACCCAGTTCCTTCTCAACCTGACACTGCACTCCAACCTGCTGGCTGAGCACTTCACTGTTGAATACTGGAAGAGAGATGGTGTGGACTGGCAACATGATTTCCACGAGGATTGCCACTATGCGGGCCACCTGCAGGATCAGTACCTGAACTCAAAGGTCGCCATCAGCAACTGCAATGGACTGGTGAGTTCCTGAATTTTGCACAGCCAAGGGCACTACTAACAACGAAAGCTGCCTATAAAGCAGAGCAGATTGCAGCTTCTTTGATCTGTGCCGTAGAAATGCAACCTGGTTTGGGTCCAAGCAGATGGATCCGCGGTGGTGGGAAAGGCCTGTTGGTGTCAAACTAGAATATTGCACAGTGACATCAAAAGTCAGCTGAGGGTGAAGGCCATGTCCCCTCATTACATTTATAGGAGTTCCTGATCCATGTTGGGACTGTAGTCCAGTTTCTACCAAAGTCAGTGAGAGTTTTTCCATTGATTTTAACTGGAATGGGATAATCCAGGCTCTAGACCATTACTCCAGCTCTTACAGAACTCTCCAGTCCACTTCCAACAGCAACAGCAAAAGATATAAAACATATCGTATGTGTTAGTGAGGAAGAAGCACGGGAGGGCAGAAATTTCACTGCATGACCAAAAATGTCAAAAGTGCATTCAGATCCTTGTAACTGCAGATACATTCCTGGGGTTCCTAGTCACTTCTGTCCAGATTCCAGGAGCTGAAAACATGTTTTCTGGGGAAAAACTAAGCTAGTCAGTGTTTTTCAGTATGAAAAAGAGAACATCAGGAGGGGACAAGATGGCATTCGTCAGAACCAGCAAGGCTCCTCCAGAGAGGGAGGAAATTATCTGTTCTGCATGTTCCCAACAGCTAGGACTAGACATCATGGTCTCAAATATCAGCAGGAAAGCTCAACGGTAGACATTAGTGCTAAGGATAGCCGCAACTAGGTTGCTTGAAGAGTGCATGGCCCCCAGCATCGTTGGAGATCTTTGAGAGTAGGCCAGACAAATACCTCTCAAAAATACTCCAGGTATGATTCATTAGCTCTTTCAGCACTGGGAATAGGTTAAGGACTTCCATCCTTATTTTTCTGTGATTTTCTGATATTTCTGGCTCACAAAGAGCATTTCAAGACCTGCCAGATGGAGGGATGGAGCAAACATACCCCGTTAGAGAATCCCAAGGATGATGGCTCTCTTGGAGGAGTAACATGTAGAAAAAGACTCCGTAGGCCAAATTTGTATTTATGCTACAGCCCCACCTCTTAGCAGTGTGGAAGAGCTTCCAAACAGGAATAAATTCACATTGATTTATTGTTATATTACATTGCCAGAACAGTGCTGTGGGTTATTAACAGAAATGAGAATCTGACTCATTATATCAGAGAGTCTAATGTTTCCATCTCACAGCCAAAACTCAGAGCTGCATAAAGTCTTGGTTCCGAAGTTAGCCTTTTGTTTAGATTTAGGACCTCTGCTGAAGTCCTGGATGATTTATTGATGTTCAGAAAAGAAGAGCTGAAGGGTGAGCTGGACACTGCTGGTCCAGAAAGGATAGCCAGCTTTAGCCTACCTCATGCTTCAGAGGGCACCAAGTCCAGGGCAAGCAATGACCTGGCAGCACTTGCACTGGGATATTTTAGTCCACAGACTGTTTTGCTCTGGAGAGATACCAGGGGTTGTCTGGAGGAAAAAGCAGCCAGGCGCAAAGAGATACAGGGGGTCATCCAGCAACCTCTCCTTTTCCTGAACTCTGTCCTCTTGCTGTGGCGAGCTACAGGAATCAGCAAGGAGGGGGGTCTTCAGGCTTAGTGAGGACAACAGGCTCAGGAATTTGGCCAAGGTGAGGCTGGAGTTGGCGGTGGGGTCTGTACCTGC
The DNA here is from genome assembly GCF_963932015.1 of Anas acuta. NCBI lineage: Eukaryota > Metazoa > Chordata > Aves > Anseriformes > Anatidae > Anas > Anas acuta. The sequence continues at coordinate 802,681 of NC_089004.1, read as the reverse complement.
CCCCTGAGCAGACCTGTGCAGAGCTCTGGCTGATTATAAGCAGATGAGCCCTCCTGGCTCCACTCCTGCCATCCTCCAGCCTGCGCCCCTTCAGGCAGGCACCAGGTCTGCTTAGCAGGGGACAGGCCGGGACAGAAGAGGGTCTCAGGGGACGTGAGGTCAGGTACGTGCTGACACCTGTCAGCAAGGGACTGGACACTGCAACCCACATCTGCACAGACTAACTCCAGATGATGCAAAGGGGGCTGCGTAATGTGGTGTTACATGAACGCAAGCTGGGGCCAGTGCTGGTTATGGGGTGACCTGTGCGTGGAGGAGAGGGAAGCGGAAGACTCCAGAGAAGTGTCAAACACAAAGGCACGAGAACGGGTAACAAGCCTCAAGCTATCCTCCTTCCCTTCTACTCCCCACATCCCTTTACAATTTCTGCATCTGCAAGGCATATCTCTGCAAACCACTTTGTTTTCAAATGCAACGCACCTTAGGACACACCAGCTTTAGGCTGCCGATACCTGGCCACGCGCTGTCAGACATCGCCCACCCTCCACGTCTGCTGCGCAGCTGGCCTGGCACGCAGCCGGCAGCAACCCACGCGGCTGCACTTCAGCTTGAGCAGGATAGAAGTCACCCAGGCTTAACTTGTCGGAAGCGAAGGGCAAAATGGCCCATTTTCCAAAACATGCGGAGCTGCGAGCTGCCAGCAGGGCCCAACATGAAGCAGCTGGAGCCTGCAGGAGCAGCCTGAGAAGCTCTTGCCTGGCCAGGAGCTGGAAGCCCTTAGTTAAGCAGAGCTGTGTTTCAGCCCACTGGCTGCACAAGAGCCCAAGGACTCGTGTCCTCCCATCAACAAAATTGCAGCTAGGCATAAACAGCCTTAGGAGAGAAATGTCCCTGTCTTACCTCTTGCGTCAGAGCTCATCAAAGGCCGCTTTAAAGACTGGGTTTTCAGCCCTTTGTGTCTATGCTGAAACTCTGCTTTCGTCTGAATTGCCCTCCTGAAATCAGCGGGAACATGAGATGTTTGGAGCTCGGCAGATGGCCCCACTGCTGAGGCTGACGTCAAGCTGTTAAAGTGTGTAAGAGGAGGTGGAAGAGCTGAGCTGCAGTATGAAGCTGTGTCTTTCCTAAGTGTGGTTATAAGTTAATAGGATAAACCATCCTTGCTCTGCAGATGACCTGGGTGAATCACAGACAGGATATCCAGCTTAGCTCCCCCACAAACCACAGAGATCTCTCTCAGGGCTTCTTGCCGCCCCCTTTCAATATGCATGTGTCACATCCACCACCCAGACCTCAGCGCTTGGGTTTTGGGCTCAGTGGTGGGGGAGTTTTCAGACTCCTGTGACGGCAGAGCTTCGTTCCCACAGGATATCAGGCAGGTTGTGGAGCCTCCTGCCTCTCGTTGCTCCTCAGAGGCTCCAGGTTTGAGCTGGGAAGGGCCCTTTCTAGAAGTGTATGGTTTTCAGGCAGGACGTGCTTTCCACTCCTGCTACTCTGCCCCAAGCCGGCGGTGACCTCCTTCTCCCCGTCCCGCAAAGCCGGCAGCCAGCTGGCTTCGCAGGCCGACACTCGGCTTTCCGCCGGAGCCCTCGCCAGGCTAACCTCACAGTACCTCGCTTGTGTTTGAAAAGGTGGAGCGGAGCCAAAAGCAACAGAGCCTGGTGCAGGAGGAAATCCCCCGGCACTCTGGAGATGGGGACTTCGCTGCGTGCACACTGCCCCGATTCAGCTTTTGTAGCGGGGAGGGAGGTGGGGAGAGACCTCTTACGGAGGCAGCATCCACCCCAGAGAGGCTCTCCCCTGCTTGCCCAGCAGTAACACTGTTACATAGATGGTTCCTTCCACACAAGGACCTCAAGATGTTTTACAGAGACCTGCTTCCCCGTGCCCCTCCCTGGTAGATCAGGGCTCTTGTTGCTGTTGTGTAGAAAGGCTGCGACATCCAATGGGCAGCATCAGTGCAGAGTGGACGGCAGGATCGGGGGGGCTCTCCACCCAGACCTATGCTTGCGCACAAGAAGCGGGAGGACAGCCAGGTGATGTGAGTCTCATACCTTTGGGATCCTTCTTGGCCTGCCTGAGCAAAGTCAGGCAGTTTCTGTGTCTCAGTTGCTCACTGGTGAAGTTCAGCTGATAGAATCGTCTTGGTTCTTGGTATCTAGAACACACCTTTTACCCAGAGGCAAAGCTTGCTGCCAGGATAGGAAAGGATAGGACCAGCCACAAAGGAGACATGTTGCAAGCAGCTGGTGAATTGGACTGCTCATCCTGCTATTTCCCTCTCCTGCCAATCGTCATGGTCTCACGAGGAGGTGCATTTGCACAGGGCAAAGTCTGGGCTTGCAGCCCAGATTCTTTTGGTCACAGAATAAAACAAGGGAGAACAACAACAAAATATGTGAATAGCTAAATCAACAAAATGGGAGCAGAAACAAGATCATCTGGTTGAAATGGCTAGTTGGGGTGTAAAAAGGGCAGTGCTGGTTGAGAAGAACAAACCAGATTTTAGGCTGCAGAGAAAGGTTCTGACCCTGAAAATGAGATTTTAGGTCGTGAGGATTTGATACGTTTCTCAAAAGCCTCTGAACATTTGCAGTCCTCTGCAGCTCTATGCCTCAGTTTCTTAGCTGGTGGTAAAGCTCCTGAGCTGCTTCCAAGGGCTCTTTGGTGAGGTTGAAAAGCACAGGAGGTAGATCTGAATGCTAAGTTATGCTGATATTTAAAGATACGATACTTAGGATCCCACAGACAGCTCTCAGTTAGATCAAGGCGTGTCATGGAATAGGAAACAACTTAATTTTGCAAGGAAAGACTGTGATTTTCAGAGGACTCTAATGAGCAGAGAAGCCGCATGGCATCCATGGGCAGCTGGCTCAGTTTGCTCTGGTCCATAGCTTCATATGATTCAGTGTTTGTGTATAAAGGAAGGATTCCTGCACACGCTCTAAGCTGTTTGTCAGTCCCCAGAAATACAGTGGATAACCATCAGAAATTTCATTTTCAGAAAATAGCAGTATGTCTCCCATTTTTCTCTCTGCTTGTTTTATTCTTTTCCTTCTCTTTCCTTTCACAGCATGGGGTGATAGTCGCAGATGAGGAAGAATATTTCATTGAACCGCTGAGCCCGGGAGCCAACGTCAGCGCAGGGAATGAGGGCAAGGGCAGCCCCCACGTTGTGTACAAGCGATCGTCTCTCCAGTACCCACACATGGATGCAGCCTGCGGTGTGCTAGGTATCTGTGCCCACCAACACATCTTCATTCCATCCCAGTGCAGGCCGGGAAAGTTCCAATAGATGGGACTGTGAAAGTCCATACTGCCCTCTATGGCAAAAAAAAAAAAAAAAAAAATCTGCTCTTGCATTTAAGAAAGTTTTATTTATGTATTTACTTCTGCCCACGCAAAGCATTTCTGGTGGCCTGGTCTTTGGAAAGCTCTTATACTCTCTTCTTCACAGCAGGGCCTTTAGATTTGTAACTAGAGGGTGGAATAGAGAAAAAATTCTCTCTTATTGTTCTGACAAAAATCCTCCCGGTTTTGGCCAATTTCAAAGGTATTGAGAAATCATAGTTCACGCATGCTCAGCTTCTTTCCCACACGCCTGTGCCCTTCTTGTCCTTGCCAGAAATCTGTCTGTGTCCCGGAGCCTGGGTGAAATCACTGGCCCCTGTGAATGTACGAAGTTTCTCTGTCTATCCAAATGTTGCGTGTATACACGATGCTGTTCCGTTGGTTTACAGAGGCATCCCCTGGCTCTGCACATGGGTCAGCTAGCTTTTTACAGGGTTAGAGTACAAGACTGCAGAACCAGAGCTGTTCCCAGTTGCTCGTAGCAGGTTTGTGTGTCCCTTGAGTTGTTCATCCAGTGTCCCAGTGCTGATGCTTGACCAGATGAGGAATCACTGCTGGAAGGGATGCAAACACCAGGGCACCACCAGCTTGCTCTGAGCAGAGCAGCAAGCAGTGTCCCCAGATGTGCCAGTGTGTCTGGAGACAACCTGAGCTTCCCTGACCCAGCTCTTCCTGTCCCAGCTCCCAGTTACACTGTGCCAACAGACTCCCCTTCTCCCGACTCTGCCACATTCTCCAGCTTCCAGACAAAAGTCAGCCTGTTTCCAGTTGCTTCTTGGAAAGGAAAGACCGTGCAATAGCAGCCACAGGCTAGGTATGGTTCTCTGACAAGCACAGCACAACTGAACCCAGCAAGGACACCTGTTCCTTCGCCCCATGGGTTGGACCAGTCACAACCAGCTCAGTGCACACCACAGGTTCTTTCCGATCATCCCAAAGGGCTGGAGCTGTGCTGTGTCCATCTTCCCAGTCTCACTGGGTATCTGATCAGCATCAGAGCAGAGGATGCTGATTCAGCCTCCCCAAAGGGCAGCAGCAGTTGTTGTAACCTTCCCAGACAGCTCTCCTGCCCTACAGCAGGAGCCAGGCCATGGGGCCAGAGCTGTTGGCCCTGCTGGGAACATCTCTACAGTCAGTTTGGTAGCACTTGAAGCCTGGAGTGAAGTCCTACAAGCCTGCTGCTGCTTTGAAGGTTGCAGCTGTGTCTGTGGAGGAAAAGCCAAGTCCTAAATTCAGGTTCTGGCAGGAAAAGGAAAGAGGAAATGATCTGCAATGGCTTTATTGTCAGATTATGTCTGTGTAGTATCTAAATCCACAGGTTCTTCCCTATGAACGAGTTGAGGACAGGGCCCTGCAGTGCAGAGGCAGCAAAGCACATGCTGGAGGTGGTGGTGCTGGCCTGCAGCAGCAGGATGGGCACACACTTTCCCATGTGGCACACAGGCAGCAGGATACCAGTGGGCATGGCCCTAGTCTGCAGTAGGAAGTGCTCATCAAACTGGGACCACTGCTGGGTCTAATGTGTATATTAATAATAATTATAAGCTATAATAAGCCTTGCAATGCCTTTCCTTCTCAGCACTGAAACTGAGCGTAATAGTGTCCACCTCTCACCTCTGTATGCTGCTGAAACACTGCTGGAAGGTAACAGAAAAATCTCTTTCCATCCTCAGATGAGAAGCCCTGGAAAGGGAGGCACTGGTGGCTGCGGACACTGAAGCCCTCCCCGCTGAAGCCATCAGGCAACCACAGCCAGCGAGGCCAGCTGCCCCTGAAGAGATCCGTCAGCACGGAGCGCTACGTGGAGACCCTGGTGGTGGCTGACAAAATGATGGTGGGGTACCACGGCCGGCGGGACATAGAGCAGTACATCCTGGCCATCATGAATATTGTAAGTGTTATAACCACATCATGAACCTTGAGAGACCTCAGGGGCTCATATACCCATCAGCACAGAGCAATTTGGAATAAATCCTGTTCTGAACCCCAAATGTCTTGGTTTGGCAAAGGGTACCACATGCTTTTCCCGCAAGACAACAAGTAGGATGAAGGGAGCACAGTGTGGAAATAAGATCTACCTGTTTCAGGATTGCAGTGGCTTCCTCCTGGGCAGCAATCCTGACATGCTGCCACTGCTCCAGAGCAGTGATTCTCCAAAGCTTACAGGGACTCTGTTGTACAGGGGGAGGCACCTCAAGAGTGTTAAACTCTGGCCTGTCTGACCATGCTACAAGCCAGATCTGGACTGGGAGAACAAAGCCCTTTCTTTGAACAGCATCTCTCATCTCAAATTAGCATTGCAAATGGGGCCAGCCAAACTGAGAAACATGGGAAAGCATAAGGACAGTCAGCTCTCACGCTTGGGGTCTGACCAGCATGAAGGGTAAGGAGAAATACCCCCTGTTCTTCCATACAGCGCTGCCTGTGTCTCTGGGTTACTGCAGAGGAGCTTCCTCTGCGGCATCACGTTTGGGTCATTGCTGGCAACAGGATACCAGGCTAGATGCATTAACAGCCTGAATAATGTCATGCTGTGAGTCCTCCTGTGAGGTGAGATAGGCTTAGAGGTTATCCATCAAACCTATGAAAGCTCCTCTGTGATGGTTCTTTGTCCTGTCCTCTGCAGGATCTCTTTTCATGGCTTCCTCAGTTTGCATTTCTAAAGCAGATGCCAGATTTTAAAACAATACAGTTTCTAACTGTTTCATCTGCTGTAAAACACCCACCGTGTGCTGTCTGGTTCCCTGCTGATGGGCAATCAGCAAAGCTTCATCCCCATGCCTGCATAATACCAGAACCACAGGGCTTCCTCACCTGAGCTATGGACAAGGAACAGGTGCTGCAGGTTCCCACCTTCATTGTTGCAGGCTTCCCAGAAGGAGACATCACGGTCTGAACGTGGTTTAGAAAGTTTTGCTGTTCAAATAGTAACATGGTATCTCATTCTGTATCTACTTCCTAGAAGGGATTGTGTTTAGACCTACGACTCATGGAGATGATCGGCGCTGTTTGCCTCTGGCGGGTGCCCAACGTGTGCCTGCTCACAGCTGACTGCACCGCCACTCAGCTAGTGAGCTCATTTTTAAGACTCGTCTTTTCTTGTTTCTTGGAGGTCAGGTTGCCAAACTTTTCCAGGACTCGAGTCTGGGCAATATTGTCAATATCCTGGTGACCCGGCTGATTCTCCTCACTGAGGATCAGGTAAGGTGGGCTTTGCCAAGCTGCTTCCATCATGCTGCTGCACTCCCTTTGCAGGACTATGTGTTCTTTCTGGATGGCACCCCCAGGAGGTCCCCCAAGTGCAGTCTGCTGGGTACACCATACCCTCCCAAAGGCAGCTGGGGCCTGGTTTCAGACTTTGGGCTGGGAACCTCTGGGTGTCTGAGGGCTGGTTTTATGATAAGGTGGCTTTAGGGAGGTTTAAGGAGCTTTAGTTCCCCCTAAAGTCTTGCTTCCTCATGGCCTCTGTTAAAGGCTGAGGGCATCTGGACTGATTTCAGTGCTGTGCTGACATGGAAGTCATCAGTGCCTTCATATCAGATCTTCTCTGGGAACATGCTGTTGTATTGCTTCCATTCCAGCCCACACTGGAGATTAACCACCATGCTGGAAAATCCCTGGACAGCTTCTGCAAGTGGCAGAAATCCATTGTGAACAGGAATGGCAACGGGAATGCTATCCCTGAGAATGGCATAGCCAACCACGACACTGCAGTGCTGATCACCAGGTAAGTCTGATCCCAGCCTTGGCAGTGCTCATGGGGGGTGTCTTCTGTACAGCTGGCTTCTGTCCAAGCAGTTCATCCAAAGTTTCCCTCTCATATACTCGCCCACAAGCTGGCCTGGCAGTGGCTGTTCCTCAGACCGGCCATGCACCAGTTCCCTTGCAGCAATACAGATTGCTGCAGTTCAGATAACCATCCTCCTCCTCCTTTGTCTTCCCTCCATCTTCCTTGTGCTCTCAAGGAGCTTAGTTTGCAGCCACAGGTATTTGTGCACCATGGAGCACAATCTACAGCACAATCCATGGAGCACAATCTACAGCAGTGTTTGGTGTGCGTGGGAACCCACCCCAGAGCCTTTGGACATCAAGCATCCTACTAAGACAGAGAGCCTGATCTGCCTCCACTGTGATGAATGGAGAAGAGGATATAAGTGAGACCTGAGCATCACAACAATGATGGAATATCTGCAGCCAGTACTGGATCTGCCTCACCACATTTTAGGTGCCTATGTGTAGGGCTGAGCTCTCTCCTTGGTAGCTGATAGATCACTGTTGAAGTGACTTAATCCCATCTTCCTTGGGAGAAGAGCAGTCTTGTCCTGGAGACTCTTGTCTCTCTCCACTCCTGTACCAACAGTCTAGGGCAGCAGGTTAAGCTGGCTGTTGGATTAGACCTCCTGAGCTGGATGAAGACATCTGAAACTGCACATGCAGGACAAATAATTCCTGTCAGAATAGATAGATGCTTCAGTCTGGAACAGCAGAGGGTGCAGAGGGATGGCTGGAAGGGCAGAGGATGATGAAGAGAAAGCTGGAAGGATGAAGCACATGGAGGGGATGGCTGGGAGGATGGAAGGTGCCAGGAAGCCAGCTCTCAGCACCTGGACACCAGCTGCACCCTGGGTACCAGAGACAGTGGCCACATAAATGCTGCTTGGGCAGAGGGGCAGCAGCCTGAGGAAGAACCCCAGAGGCAAGATTTGGTTGCACTATCGTTTTCTTCTCAAAGTAATGAAGGAAAACCATACAATGGAAGTGCTGAAGAGGGGAGCCTCCAAGCAGCAGCTGTTTTTGCTGCTGGTGCTATGCTCACACTCTGGTTCCCAGTGGCAGCAGGAGCTGCGTGCGTCCCAGGGAGCCCTTGAGAGCCTTGCAGCACCAGGGGGGAGCATACAAAGGGCCTCCTTGGCCCCATCCTCACCCTCCCAGGGCTGCAGCCTCTGCTTTTCCTCCACACGTGCAGGACGCGAACGCCGACTCCGAATTCTTCAGCCTTGCACCAGATGTTCGAGCTAACCCTCAGCAACTCGCCGCCTGGCTGCTTGGACAACACCAGCACATCCGGCCCCATCACTAATAAATTCCTGTCTCCTGATAACATCTTGCTGAGCTGCGGGCTTTTTTCTCTTGCGGAGACGTGTCAAATCAGAGCCTCGGAAGGCTTTCACGTATCCGCCTGAAAGAAAGCAACAAATGTTTTTCACTCACTCAGTTTCCTGCTGGGGTGAAAGGTTTGGACACTTCCAGAGAGCACCAAGGACCAAAGGGACATGAGCCATCATCAGGAACATGTTGCACTTAGCATGTCATGTGCTGTCAGCTTGCTTCTTCCCTGCTTTTGGCCCTGTGGGTCCACAGGGGTGAGTGGTGTCAGAAGGTCCTGCTGCTCCTGCAGGAGTCCCCCAGGCCCACACCACCATCAGCAGCCTTGCTGTCCCAAGCCCAGCTCGTGCTCAGGTTGAAATGCACCTCGTGGTCAAGGAGCAATGCCAGCAACCCAACTGCTGCCACTGGCCCCCCTGCCTGCTGACTCCATGTGGATTTGAGCGTAACGTTGCCTCTTTCAACCAAGGCTTTACAAAGACCCAAATGTTTGAGTCTGAGGACAGTGCAGGACATGGAGAAGGTATGTAAACAAAGGCAGGGAGAGCATGCAGCTCATCTCCACAGTTAAATAATGATATTCACCCTCTGGCTCAAACAGGTATCTTCTGAAGATGCTGCCAGTGTCCTTTTGCAAGGGTACTGCATTTTGGTTTGGAAGAGGTTTTACTTTGCTGTCCTCATTTAGCTTTTCCTTGTAGGCAGCTAATGATGTGCAAACAGTCAATTCCTTGATGCAATGGCTAGAAGTGGAGGCCAGGGACAGAGGGAAGAGTCATCTTGAATCAAGCCATATTGAATTTGTTTGGAAAATTCTCAGTAAAGATCTAAACTGAAAAAAAAATGTAAAAAATCACTTTAGCATTTTAATGAAACTAAAGTGAATTGTGAAATGAAACATTTTCAAATTGAATTTTTTCTTGTTTTAAAAAATAAAATCAAAACTACATATTTGATTGATACAAATTACTGCAACAGACCTAAGTCTACAGACATGAGGCTGACCCTGTCCACATCATCTGGGGCAGTTCAGTGAGCCTGATGCTTCCCTGAAGAGAAGTGGCTGGCTCACAGGAGTGTGCTGGATGCTCGTGAGCAGTGCTGGACCATCCAGCCAAACCCACAGAGCTTCAAGGCTGGAATGGTGTTGTCCCTGCTGGCTCACTGCGTTTCATCAAAAACGAACCTCTGACCCCATCCAGCGCTGCTCTGTAGTTAAGTGACGAATACGCAGGATCCTTAAAAAAACACAGTGCGTCTCAGCCTGGGGAAAGTGAGCATTGCAAAATATGGATCAGAGGCATCTCTTACCTGTTACAGTCTGTACTTTCTATTCCAGAAGCGTTATGTGAGCCATGTTTGCTGATTTGTATGTGAAAGCAATAGTAAAACTGAGATGTGTCCGCAAAAGATTTTGGGGTCGCCAAAACTGTATATGGTCGTAATGCTGCCTTCTCCTTCTCTTTGCAGATACGACATTTGCATCTACAAGAATAAGCCCTGCGGCACCCTGGGTAGGTAGCGTTTTGCTGTCAGACTCTCATGCAGTGACGAGGGCTGTCCCTTCGGCAGCACTTCTCACCAGCGTGTATATCTTCAGGAGTGTGGTGAGGGAGGGCTGTGCCACCCACATTTTCTAATGAGCAGGAGAAGGGGAAGCACTCGCCCAATGCTACCTCAAGCGCCAGGAGCAGAGTAAGGAACAGGAACACAGTTTCCAGCCTGCTAGGACATGTAGCCTTCTCTCTTCTGTAAACACTAAAAGCAGCAACCCGGAGAACGGATGGGCTCTGGAACGCTTCTCCATTATATCCCTGGGTCAGGTCCAGCCTGATGATTAAGAACCACTCGCATCTAGGGCTGGTCCATAGCCTAGTGGAGTATTCCTGGCTTAGCAGAGAGAAATAAGACTTCTTTGTGATGACTATAAAGGGAGTTCTTTATTTAAGCTGCTAGACACAGACAGACCCTGCAGCTCTCTCTGGCTGTAGCTCCTAATTTGTCTTGCCCTGGTCTAGACTAAGCAGTCAGGGAGGGATTATTGCTGTGAATCACTGCAGTTAAAAAGGAAAAGTCGGTGGATCTCTGACCTGGTGCGGCTGTGGTACCTGGGAGAGGTGGAGGCTGGAGGGGCTGTGACAGCTCAACCCATTCCTGTAATGGAGACTGTCTCTTCCCCAGCCCTGAGCAGTGGGGCGCAGCCTGTGGTAGTGGGACAGGGTATGGGCAGGGGCTCAGGGGAATCCACTGCCACAATCCCAACCCTCCTTGTCCAGCTCTCCAGGTGGAGTTAAGGTGGATTTCTGATTGTGGTGGGTGTCAGCCACAACTAAATGCAGATGCTCAGGCTGGATCCCAGGTTACGCAGTTGTCCAGGCTTCCCTGACAGGGTTTGGATGCCCAAGTGCTGGTGTGGCTGATCCCAGGTTCCTGGCAAAACTGTCCCCTGTTCCCCCACCAACAGTGCTGGTTCTGTGACAAGGACTGCTCTTCCTCTGCACACAGACAGAGGTTTTGGATATGAAATTCAGTGGGTTTTGACCCATCTTTAGCATTTTGGAACCTGTTGTCAGAACTATTGTCAGTGCTGAGTGACCATGTACCCACAGTCCATAATACCCATGGCTTCATCCCAAAGACCAGTGAAACCAGTATGAAGAAACTTGTTAGGCTGTGTTTGGTGTTAGTGAGCATGAAGTGCATCATTTAGTCCCCCAGTGCGACAGATACTTTGTGCTGGCCCTATGGAACTTTTCCATCTGGCTTTCCTAGGCCTGGCCCCTGTGGGTGGGATGTGCGAACGAGAACGAAGCTGCAGCATCAATGAGGACATTGGGCTGGCCACAGCCTTCACCATTGCCCACGAGATTGGCCACACGTGAGTACCGTGCCGGAAGAGTCCCTGAGGGTGGCCATCATGGAGAAAGGTTCCTGTTGGTCTGTTCCTGCCATGAAGAGTTGTAAAATCCTCCTTGTGGATGATCCTGATGTGTTGAAAACACAGTAACTTATCATCTCTCTAATGCCTTGGTGATGCTTTCTAGGTTTGGCATGAATCATGATGGGGTCGGCAACAGCTGTGGCTCCCGTGGGCAAGAAACAGCCAAACTGATGGCTGCTCACATCACCATGAAGACCAACCCATTTGTATGGTCTACGTGCAGCAGGGATTATATCACCAGCTTCCTGGAGTAAGGAATCCATCTCACCTTGCCCTTCCTTCCACCTCACAACCAGTACACATCTCCAGCCTTTCACTGTCCCTTGTGAGGAGTGGGTAAAGCAAAAGAAAAGCCCCCAAAGCACACAGCCCATGCACCTTCTGTCTTGTCTCCCAGCACCTCATCCCGTCCCAAGAGGCATGTGCTTTCTTTCCTTCCCTTAGACTTTTCTGCTAACAATACTAACGCTATTTACAGTGCAGCTGTGAGACCTTTATTTAGGTTCCCTACTTCCAGAAACTACAAATAAATCAGTAGCTTCTGGAGGCATTTGGACATTTCTGAAGTTCAGCCAGAAATCACAGGGAAGGTGGGGAAGGAGGATCTGGAGACAGGACTGGTTCTGCAATGTGTGTGCAGCTTCTCCAGACATTGAGGAGGAGAGTTTCAAGGTGAATAAGGCACTTAAGATTTTTTTTTTATTTTTTTCCAAAGCACATTCAGGATTCAGGAGAAGGAATTTAGGCTCCTAAGTCCCAAGGTTGTGATGTTGCCACCTTGTCTAGGTCGCACCTCTGCAGCCCAGATCTCTTTGTCAAAAGTTCAGGCAGCCCCCAGGGTTTCCATCAAAAAACAAGCAGTCAGGGTCAGTTTTGCTGAGGTTTCTGGGAGGACACAGGCACTATGTAACAGAAGGACTAGACAGAACTTTCATTACAATTGGAAGAAGCCAGTGTGTAGGGTCATTGTGACAGGAGCAGACGCAGGGATGTCTGAATACCAAACCCTTATTGACACAGACCAAAGCTGAGACGTTGCTGTTGTAACACGAGAGGGGCAACAATGGCAGACCTTCCCGAGGGGCTGCTTTATGCCCCTCTGTCCTGGAAGACTTGGCCGGAGCAGTGCAGCTTATCACCAAATTCCACATCCAGCGGCTCATGTTTGGCTGCAGCAAAACCTGCCCTCCTCGCCTTTGACCCCTGGATGCGCGGCCAGGCGTGTTGCACGGAGAGCGCCGGGAAAGCATTGTGGCTGAGGCTGTTGTCCTTGGGTAACCCTGAGGTCTCGGCGGGGCCACCAGCGGACGGCAAGTTCATGGCGGCCTCCTCTGCAGTTCACTCTCACCGCCCCCGCGCAACAGCACGGCCCGGGGAGTCTCCTCTGTGCCTGGGCCGTGGTGTGTGTGAGACCCTGGGACTTGGGGCCGGGGGAGTGGTGACGGGGGCCGTGATTTAAGGGAAGCTTAGAACAGTGAGGAAGGGGGAGGGAAAGGCGTGTTTCTTGCAAAATTTGGACATTCCTACAAAGCTCTGGCATGCAGGATGAGCTTGGAGAGCAGGGGCTCTCCGTGCTCAGCACCTCCAGCCTCTCTCAGCCAAGGATCCGCAGCTGTATGGTGGGAGAGCAATGGCTCCACTGTCCCCCAGCCTCTGCAAGCAGCGCGGAGTCCTGACTCGCACCCACCTGCCTGCTGCCACGTGTGATCTGCCAGACCTGGATCAGGCAGAACAGCCGGTGGCTGGCAATAGCCTGCAAACCTTCAGATTAAACCTTCTAGAGTCGCGTGTGCTGAATGTGCTTCCCAAAGCCCAGCCCTGAGGATGCAGACAGAAAGATTTTAGAGCACTTTCTCAGCACTGATTATGCCCAGAGGTTTTCTTACTGGAAGCCAGTAAAATTATCCCCCAAAACAGTATGAGAGCTCAGAGCCAGGCATGCTGCTGGTCCTCCACCACTACGCTTTCCCAAAAGCCTTTCCACACTCTGATTCTTGTCTCTTTTTTCTAGCTCTGGGATGGGATTATGTCTGAACAACGCTCCTCCCAAGCAAGACTTTATCTACCCAACAGTGGCTCCAGGACAGGCCTACGATGCAGATGAGCAGTGCCGTTTCCAGTACGGAGTTAAATCTCGCCAGTGTAAATACGGGGTAGAGAGCCTTCCTGCTTTACTATCTGTTCCCAGGGGATGGAGGACTGGGGCTGCAAAGGGCCATGGGGCCGTTCCTCTGCTGCCCACATCGCTTTCCTGTCCTGCTTGTAATGAAGGGCACTTTTGCACGTTCCCTGTGAGCTTTTCACCTTGCTTCCCTTTGAGAGGACAAAGGAGGTCATGCCATGTCCACAAATGTTGGGCACAGCTCAGTTTCCATCAGATTAGTCCCATGGGAAAAGATCTTTTGCCTCTGCCTAATACCTTGGTTGCTGCTGGACCCCAAGGGCTGCAGCTGAAAGCCAAGCTGCAGTCTCTGCCCCCAGACTCCTCTGTCACTGGGGATTTAGTACGCGCATATTTTTTGTAAGCCTTACTAGAAGTCATTACACTGCACGCACTGACTTAGGAGGAGAATCTTCTTTCTTCCAGGTGAGGCGGGTTGATGTGCTGCAGTATGCCTGAGGGACAGCTGTCCACCTAAGCCACCCCACCACCACACTGCCATCCCTTGATAGCTGAATACAGGAAACCACTGAAAGGAAAGATGGTTTCAGGAGAAAGCGTCTTCCTGACTCTCAGCCTGACATTTTGCTGTATTTAACAAACAGGTCATTGCCAGCTATCTGAGTGTAGTGGTAATGGAGATGTGTGTGCACTAAAGGGCTGACTGAACTCCATAAAGCATCCACTTTCCCCTAGAGAAAGCAGAGGATCCAGCAGTGAGATAAGTGGGCATCTGTCTTGTCTGATGGGTATGAATGTGTATGTATCCACCCACTGCTGACTGCAGTCAGTGCCCCTCCTCATCTGACCCAGAGGCAGTGGAATGGAAAGTTGCCACGTTTACATGCTTGTTTCCCAGATCATTTTTAACTAGGGTGGGCTCTTCCTGTGTATACACAAGGATCACAAAAGCACGAGATGTCCTTGTGATGACCCTTCTAGCCCAGCCTGTCATGCATGCCTGGGAGAAGCCCAAAGAGCAGAAGGGCTCAAGAGTATAGAAATCTGTGCAAATGTGTACATCCACTCATCCCATGTCCCATATAAATGAACTCAAGGGGGATGGTCCAAACACATCAGCATACCTTTCTTTCCTGGCCTACTCCATTCCCATGCCAGTACAGAGCAGATTATTAACAAAATCAATGAGGACAAAGTGAACAGATGTAACTGTTGAAGCTGGAAGTCCTTTCTGGTGGTGACAGTAGAAAAACAGGAGCTTTTACTTCCCAATAGTTGTACTGGTTCCACAAGCACAATATGAAGGGATGGATGACTTTGTAAGTTGGGAGAGACGATCCTTTCCTTGGTTAAAACCAGTTGTAGCTGGGCTTTGGTGACAGAGGTAGAAACCAAAACCCTGTTGCGTTTTGGAACTGAGTTCTGTGGTGCAGACTTGCAGTGTTTTCCCTAAGTTATATCACCCTGTGCCGCTCTGTGCATGCAGCCCCATGAACAAGAGGGAAGAGCAAAACTCCTGGGCTTGTATTTTCACCCCTCTTGGTACCAGCACAGAGGATTCCCAGTCATTGAATCAGTTCATCCTATGGGGAGTATCAGTTACTGTTCAGAGCACAGCCTTTGTTGGGGCCAAGGAATTCCTTGCTGGAGGGCTAAAGCCAGCCTGAGAGCTGCAATGAATGAGCTGCTACCTGACCAGCAGGGCTGTGGTGGGGTCGTGCTGCTGTGGAGCCAGCTGGCAGCCAGGCAGTCACTGTGCCAGCACCCAAGCATGCAGCACAGAACATAGGTTGGCATGCACCATCAGCATGGCCAGTGGCCCCAGGGAGCTGGAGCACATGAGCAACAACTGGGACTGCTAGGGCTCTGCTCTCATGGCTCAATATCATTTATCGACAATGCAAATCTGTTTAATACCTTCAAGTATAACCAAAGTCACAGCAAGCTGCTCTCTCTGTAAAGCAGGAAGTTTTCCGAAGTCTTATTTCAGTAAGATAAGATCAGGGTGTTGGTCAGGCTTGAAACTCAGCTCTGCTTTTTAGCTGCTCCTTTGCAGTCTGCAGGACTTGAAGTCCACTCTGGCTCATTTTGTGGCAAAGCAGGTTCAAAGGACGTGGGCTTTCTGGTTTAGCAGCTGTGATGAATTTTCAGAGTCTCAGACATGGACCTAATATTTGGGTGGGTTTTGAATTGACTAGTAGACGAACTGGAGCAGCCATGGGAAGTTTTTTATCTGCTTGTGCTCCAAGAGGTCAGGGTGGGCCAGAGCTCAGGATCTGCATCTCAGGAAACCTCTGTGAAGAAGGTCTGGAGTCCCCAGCCCTTTTCACTCCATGGACCCAGCTGCACCCAGGACCTAACAGAGACAGCAAGCTGAAATGCCCACTTCTGGAGCTGCTCAGGGGCTAGTGCAGTACCTGGCATTGTTCTTACTATCCTGAAAGCAGCCATGAATCTTCCAGAGGGGTCTTCCTTTTAGCACTGTTAGGCTGGCTGGAGAGTACGAGAACACAAGGTGATCTAACCCTGACTAGCAGTGCGCTCCTGAAGGAGGAGATGGCATATGTGACATTAAGCCATCTGTGCCGTGCTCACATTCCCCAGGAGCCCCAGCTTCCCGCAGAGGCAGATCTGCATCCACCTGGCAGAGGGATGCTCAGGACAGGCACTGCAGACGGGCCCTTGTGCTCAGCCTCCAGAGTGAAGACCCAGTAAAGGAAATGTCCCTGAGCCCTGGAGAGGGGACTCGCTGCCCCAGTGTGCTGCTGTCCCAGCCTTGCAGCCTCAGCACGGGTGAATCCTAACCTTGGCTCTGTGTCTTTGTCTCTTTCTTCCTCCCTCTCTCTCTCTCCCCCAAAATCTCTCTCTTTGCAGGAAGTCTGCAGTGAGTTATGGTGTCTGAGTAAAAGCAACCGCTGCATAACCAACAGCATCCCTGCTGCAGAGGGGACCATATGCCAAACCAACACCATTGAAAAGGGGGTAAGGATGCCTGGGGCACCGTGGCGAGTTGACAGTGGTTGAATCTCTCGTCCAGCAATAACTGTGATTATTGTTTGCATTGATGAGCATGGAGCTGATTCAAGAGCGCCCGCCAGACTGTCCTCCCCCTGGCTTCGAGAGCCTGCAGGAACCCCCACCCTCCCCAGCAATGCACAGAGAGCTTGGGTGTGCCAGGGACAGCCAGCACCCCTAATCACACTCAAATATTGCTAGAAATACATTACACGAAGTCCCTTCTCCAGTCAGCTGCTCGGTCTCACCTGAGAGGTACAGTGATGCAGTGTCAGGCAATGGCAAATGCTTTAGGCAAGTGTTTTGTTTTCAGGTCTGCTGGGGCCTCATGGGTGTCCCGAGAAGAGTGATTTTGCCTCAGATTCCTCAGAATGGTTGATAGTTTAGTAACATGTTTTATATCTACTTGTGAAAAACTAAGGCTAGTATCGTTAGACCTTCATTTTTCACACTCAGTTGAGAGAGGAAGGTGGGATTTTTCATGGCCATGTATTTTGAAATAGTTTTGACTTGAAAATCTTTCATCTCTCCTTCCCTGTAGCTCCAAGACCCACTTGCACCAGCACAGAGTGAGTGTGAAACTATTAAAACAAAGTATTAATGACTCACAGTGCCTTTGGAAGCTGTAAATAATAATTGGGACAATGGAGAATCAGGGTTGGGACATTCACCATAAAATGGACATATGTTTTTCCACTAGAGGAAAAACTAATTCCCAAGAAATTCAAGAAAAAAATTAAAATCCTTAAGAAGATGGAGAAGTTTGTGTGCAGAAAAGCAGATGGCTTTGACAAATGCATTATTCTTTGCAAACAGTTGGCTTAGTTCTACTGGAAATTCAATCGAAGGGGATTAGACAGCTCCTGGGGCTGAACATCCCTGCTGCTTGAGATTCACTGTATACAATGGCAATTTTTTCTCCTAGTGATTTTTAACTAGCTTTCCCCTCTTTCAAATATCTATTTTTACCCCCATGTACTCGTTTTCTAACCAGGGTTCCTCAGAAGTCCTAGGATAAGTGAAGTGAAAGTATTCAGAGCACCCAGAACTCAGAATCTATTCCCATTGAAGACAGGGAATCAGTCTGAACCCCCAGTTACCATCCGGTGCTTCAGTTTATCCTTTTGTATTAATTCATGTTTCAGAAGTGGTTTTATTTGCATGGCTAATGTAACTAAATGCACTTTTGCTTTAAGTCTCTGCACCTTTGCCAGCAGGAGCTGCTGGCTGGTGGCTCCTGTGTAGCCGCTCCATGTGCCCGCCTGCCCGCTGAGCCCTCAGACCTCATCTGTGGCTGGAGCAGCTCTGAGCTCTGCCTTGGCATCCCCCAGTTAGCTGAGGAGAATGGAGGGAAAGAATAGGTTGCAGAAACCAATCAAGTTATGCAAAATTAAAGGAGAGATAGGATGAGTTTGTGGTACTCAGACAGAAGGTTCCTGGTCTTGCTGGGTCATTCCCTGACAAATGTCCTTTGTTTTGGATTTCTTTTCTCTTTCTTGGTGTGCCCCAAGACCTATCTGGTCTTGCAGCAATGCATGTCTTTGTGCTCACTGCAGGAGAGAGAGCTGGGGCAGAGCTGATCGCTGATGCTTTTGGAGGTTGTGGGGTCTGCAGGCTGCCAGGCTCTGCTTGCAGAAGCAGCAGTCCCTGCACCTGTAGCCTAGAGCTGCAGCCAGGCCATCAGCAGGGACCCCAGAAGGGCCACACCTGCTGAGCATCTCTGCACAGCGTTACACCTTTGGAAGCGTGCGGCTGTACAAGTGGGTCGCCAGCTGGGCGTCCTGGGAGGCCCTGGTTTATTTTTCTCTGCCGACTGCACTACCCGTGGAGAGCCTGGCTTGAAAGGAGCTGGAGAGGCTGTGCCAGTAGCTCCAGGGTGGGTTATCAGGCCCTGGAAAGAGCACACAGCAGTTTCTTCCTTCCTGGGATTATCTCGGCCCCCAAGGCATGGTGTCCGGCATCATGCCCAGAGAACGGCAGCGGGTCTGGCAATGTCCTTCTCCTTGCATCACTGTTGACTCCAGGGGGTGCAGGATCTGTTCCAGGTCCAAGAGAAATATTTCAGAGGCAAGTTTGCATGAGCATCCCTGCTAACCCCAAGTATGCAGCGCATACATGTGGTGACACTGTGACTCAGACAAGAAGGTGCCAAGGGAGAGGCTGGTGCCCTCTGCAGCAACAAACTTGGCTCCAAGGCCAGTGCAGCTCAGAGTTCAGATTTTGAGGGATCATCAGATGGCAGCCCTGAACAGCCTCCCATGCCCAATGGAGGCCAGGAAGCTATCTAGGAGTAGGAGAACGTGTGCTCAGGGTCTTTGAAGCTCTGTCTCTCCCCAGTGGTGCTACAAGAGGGAATGTGTGCCCTTCGGCACCCGACCAGAAGGCGTGGATGGTGCCTGGGGAGCCTGGTCGTCCTGGGGAGAGTGCAGCAGGACGTGTGGTGGAGGCGTATCATCATCCATTCGCCACTGCGACAGCCCGCGGTAGGTGTATGTTGATGCAGCTTTGTTGGTGCAGCCCTGCCTTGTCCTGGCTCTGTGGTACCGCTGCTCAGGTTGATGGGGAAGATGGCACCCAAAAGCCCTGCGCCCAGTTTCAGTGTAGACTGGGAAGGACTGAGCTTGCTGAGTCTCAGCTCCTGTGTGTAAATTTCAGCTCTAGCCACGTGCTGCTTTCAAAGACAGCTTGTTACTGTCACATTTGGCAGTGGGTCTGCAGTGACAGACCCAAAGCTGCTCGGACAGTTCTATTGCACACTTGAAGCTGAGCGTGTGGATTTCTCCAGGCAGGACTGTTCCTTGCAACAGAGCAGGGAGGGAAAAGCCATGGTGTTCCCACAGGGTTGGAGCAGCCAACTGCTACTAGCACTGACTCACTCTCCTGAGCTGCTTTTCTCCTCTCATCCTTGATTTGTCAGGCCCACGATTGGAGGCAAGTACTGCCTGGGAGAGCGGAAGCGCTACCGGTCCTGTAACACCGACGTGAGTACCGTCAGGATTGCAGAGAGGAGCAGCGGGGGGTGAGAAGGACTTTGGGAGCCCTGTGCCACAGCAGGGAGGTAGCAATAAGCTCCTTCTATGTGACTGTGGGGTGTTAGGTGCTGTTGTGGGACCCAGGAACAAGGCTGTGGGGCTGGGTGGGGACGAGCTGTGCTGTGTTGGCAGTGATGCCAAGGTGGGAAAAGCTGAGCAGGACGGTGCATGCCTGCTGAGTACCGCCTTCAGAGGGCAGGTGGGTGGTATGGACCTGCAGGGCTTCAGCATCAAAAAGGGGCCCAAAAAGATAACATGGAAAACACAGAGAGATTGGAGGCTTCCAGCACCTACAGAACAGCGGCTGCTTTGTGCTCTGAGTGCAAGCCCAGTGGGGTGAGAGCCGCTGATGAAAGACTGTTAATAACACCAGGTTTCCCAGGGGCGGGGCTTCCTCCTCAAGGGGAGGAAGGAGAAATACGTGTGCTGCAAGGAAGCATAATTAAGCTTTGGACCTGGGAAATGATAGCTTTAATGTCCATGGGCTGTTAGCAAGGAAAATAGAGGCCTCCGTAATGCGTCTAGCTTTTAAACGACTGCTTGCAAGAGCAAGCATTGCATCTGCAGACAGGCCAGCTGGGAGCCAACAGTTCATGCCATTAGTCTTCAAATAGTGTTTAGCTTTATGAGGAGGTTGCTCCTGCCATACTACAGCACTGACCTGTTGTCAGAGCTGGTGTCCATCTCCTTGAAGGGCTGGTGCTAGTCACTGCTGGGAGCCCTGTAGCAGCTCCTGCCCTAGCAGATAAGGCAGCTGCTCTCACCAACATGCTAATCTCTGGCTCTGTGGCTGCAGGACTGCCCGCCGGGCTCCCAGGACTTCCGAGAGCTGCAGTGCGCTGAGTTTGATAATGTCCCTTTCCGAGGGAAGTACTACACCTGGAAGACATACCGGGGAGGTGAGTGCTGCAGGGTCTGGTGCTGCACAGAGCTGGGCCAGAGTCATGTGGGGCTTTGACTTCCCTGCTCTCTGCAGGGACAAGTCTGGTAGTCCAAGTGGACTGGTGGACAGCTAGTCACTCTGTGGGTCCAGGTCCTGCAGGCTGTGTCCCTGTGGCGTGTTGCCTTCCCTTCACACGACTGCAGATTGACAGGCTTCTCTTCCAGTGCAGGGCCATGGCTGTCGTGCCATGCCCCTGCCCTTTATCACTCATCTCTGTGCAATTTGCTCTTTAACTTCTTTGTTCTGCCAGAACCAATTCCAGCAGTGTTGGAGATGTTTAGCTTCTTTCCTGGAGTCTGACTAGTTCTTAATTATTGAGTGAGCAAACACAAAAACAAGAAAAGTGAGTTGTTAAAGCAATGCAAAGTGCCGCTGTGTTTTGTCCAGGGCTCTTTTCCCTGGTAGTGTCTGGTATCCAGTGGGGGAGGAAAGGGGCAGCCAGGTAAAGCTTCGGCTTCCAAACGAGCAGAAGGGATCTGAACTGGGGGATCCTGCAGAGAGCAGTGCTCCCCTCTTCCGAGTTCAGTCCTTGTGTGTCCTGCAAAGTGTCTAGCAAGGAGAGGGGGCGGGAGGAGGCCTCTGTGGCCAAAATCTCTTAATAATGAGAAAGAACAGTGCGTCTCCTTCATGTAGTTAATGAACTTGACTGGGGAAATCCTTCACAGCTGTGTAAATAAGCACACCTCCCAGTGGGGCTCCTGCAGCCGGAGCAGATGTGCTGAGGCTGCAGGGGATGGATCAATAAAAATGTAATAAAATTGCAAAGCAGTAAGTCACACAAAGACCCCAATGGATGCCAAGGTGGAAGATAAACCCACAGGCTGGATATGCCCTTGCTTGGACCTCTCTCATTCCCAGTGGTCTGAGTACCAGCCTGAGCCCAGGGGACAGCTGGACAGCTGCATGTTGGCCTATGTATCTGAATCTGGTGGTGACTGATTTCTGCTTTGGCTCTCAAATAAGCCCCTTCCTCTCCCTGCGTCCTCTCCTATAAAATAAGGTGATGAAATCTGTCTTCTTCTCAGGAGGCTGTGATTGTGTCCACATCTAGAAGGGATCTGGGAGTTCCCTGTGTCAGCTATCCAGATTGGCTTTGCCTAATGGTCATGAGGGAATATGTTATTTGGCACTGAAACTTCACTTATTTGATGTCAAAGGGTATCAGTGTCTTTCCCTGCAGTGTCAAGGGGGAAACTGAAGCACTAGGCAGGAAAGTGATGTGTCCCCATTCACACAAGTAAAGGGGCTGGAAGTGGCAGCTCCTCAGACTGGTCGGGTGGGGGGGGGATGTCAAGTTGTCAAGTGCCAGCTCCCAGCTTTCATAGAGAGATGTGTCCTGACCCCCACCTGCCTGGCAGACCCCTGTCAGCGTTAGCAGCATCAGCTTTTGGTGTGGGCTGTCCACGCTGGGCCCTCGGGTCAGCTGGGACTGTGGCAGCATTAAAGGATCAACACTGTCACCCTTCCCAACAGATTTATTTGCCCAAGTCTGAGTGATATGGCAGGACTTTGCAGCACGGGCACTCATCTGCCTTCCAGCTGGTAGTGACTGTGCTCTGCAGGTTGCTTTTGAGCCTGTGTCCCCGTGCCAGGAGACGTTCACCACTCTGGCTGGGCCTCTTCCCCCTGCTGAGCTTGGCCACTGCCTTCAGTGCTGCACCCTCCAGCCACCCCATCGCCAAAAGGCGCGGCAGTGCGAGGGTGCCTGTGCCATCCACCACCCATCAGAGCCATCAGACGCCAGCCCCACAGCAATGTCCCTTGCTAGATGGGAAACCTCCCAACCACACAGCACCCACACCCTGCAGCTGGGAGGGGAGGAGGGCACCAGTCCCACAGGGAATTTGGGAAGGGATGAAGCCACCACTGGAAGCCTGGCGCCAGCTGCCGGGTCACTGGCACGCTGAGGTTGGGTTTTGTGTGGGGCCAGTACGGCATGTTTTCCTGGCGGTGATTTATAACGGCCCTGGAGCCCAGACCCCAGGAGCGAAAGACAGCCCCAGTGAGAAGTGCTGAGCTCAGCCTTTCAGAGCCCAGCAGTCAGCAGATACCTTGTGGAATGCAGCTTTAATTGTTTGTTTATTTTGTTTTATTCGCTTAGTTATTCATTTTGCTCTTGGCAGATGCAAGAGCCAAGGGAGAGAGAAATGGCTCATGGGGCTGGGAGAGGGATAGGGAGGAGCAGGGGCTTGCAGAAAACAGGAGATTGCTCATTATAAATTGTAATGCACTTTAATTCTTCTATGGGACAGGGCAGGCAGGAGGAACAAAACATCCTCTGAGGCACAGCGTAGCAGGTAGACAGTACCTGCAGCAGACCTGGCTCTTACTGACCTCACACTGCTCATCCCAAAACCAAGGAGCACACTGAGAAGTGCCCAGGGGTTTCACCTACCTGGGGGCAGCAGGCTGGGATTTGTACAGAGCTTGTGGCAGATCCTGTGCTGTTCAGGGCTGTATGGTTGGGTCTGCAGCTTATTCCTCAGTTGCCAGTGAACTTGTAACTTTCACTGGGCACACTAAGGAGGTCCCAGTCACTTTCTGGAAGTAGGCTCTTCTTCCGCGGGACACCCACCTCTGCACAGATAGTTCAGGCACTGCAGAGCCTGCGCATCCACTGCTGAACGCCTGCAGAGGCTTGTGCTGAGGACCAGCTTGTGCTCTGTGGATGCTACGGGTGTGTGGCTCGTGCTGTTAACCCTGCCACTGATGTTTTACACCTGAGGCCTGGCAGGGCAGACCTGGGGCGCAGGCGTGCCATGGCAGATGGCCATGAGTTCTCAGGGCCATGCCTGCTGTCCCTCCTGGTGGCTCTGGTGCTCCCTCAGAGGCAGGAGAGAGCCCAGGGTGCTGCAGAGCGTTTGGCTCTCCAGAAGAAGGGTTGATGTACCTTTTCCAGGGGCTTGCCCAGGCATCCTGCTTGACAGCATGCCTCCAAGCAGCTGAATTCCCCTCTCATGTCTCCTCCTGTTCCTCCCTCCCCCAGCTTCACTCTTCTTCCTTCCCCCTAGCTGCATTCGGGTGCTCCCAGGCACAGCTGGGCCACCCTTCCCCTCCATCTGCCCTTTGATGTGCAATAACGACTTGCAGATTTTTAAGATTTCGGTTGCTACAACTTAGGGGCTTCCCAGCTCTGGGAGGCAGCTTGTGTCTGCAGCCGGTGCCTGCAGAAGCAAACTGCCAAGACTTGCTCTCTGCCAGGGTCCTGCATGCTGTTGGATCTCCTTGGGCTGTTCACTAAAATCCAATGACAGCAGAGAGGAAACTGCTGTGCTCAGGTCTCTCCTTCCAGTTTCCTTCCTCCATAACCAGTCCTGTTTCCAAGCACCGTAAGCAAATATCCAGATACCCAGCTTTTTTGTTCTTTAGCTGGTACTTTGGCAAAGGCTGCTATGAAGCAGGTATTTCAGCTGTAACTTGAGCATCCTTCCCCTTCCTCCTCATACTTCTGTCACCTTCTCTGCTGTGAATGGCTCAGTTCCCACCAGTTCTGGACAGAAAGAAATGCTTTCTCTGGCTGTGTCGTGTAGTGGCTGAGAAACTGGACTGGAACTAAAGAGACAGTTCGTTCTAGCTTTTGGCCTGATCTTAGACAAGTTGCTTTAGAACTTCTGCCTCAATTTCCCTGCCTGTAAAGTGGGCACGAGTGCCACAACAGCCTTCGTAAAGTGCCAGGTGGCCCAGGAGTGACTGATACCACGTAAAAGCAGGTCAGATTGTTTCATTCCCCATCACATAGTTCCTCAGGATGTGCAGAAAGGACAGTGTCTCACCATGTGTCAGCATCTGGTTCAAGGGTCATGGCTTGGTGCTGATCACTATGAAGATGTCTTGGTATCTCCATGAGCCCCTCCTCATGGTGGGGACGTCCTCCTGGTCACCTGGAGCTGAGCAGCCAGGCCAGGTGCAGGATGAGCCCATGGGGAGATCGAGGGCAAGGTCTGTCTCTCCACATCCTTTCTCTTTCTCCTCAGTGGCATCATTTAAACCTCCACCTCTTTCCTAGGGGGTGTGAAAGCCTGTTCCCTCAACTGCTTGGCTGAGGGCTTCAACTTCTACACGGAGAGAGCCGCAGCTGTGGTGGATGGGACGCCGTGCCGGCAGGACTCCAATGACATCTGTGTCAATGGGGAGTGCAAGGTGCAGCTGGGCTTTGGGATGGGCTTGAGACAAGGGCAGAGCCAACGCGGGTAGAGGCAGCGTGGGCATGCCTCTGCTCTGCATGTGTCTGCAGACCGGGGCATGCCAGGGCAATGGAGGGGAGCGAAACAGAGTCCGGGGAGTTCCCTGCTCCTGGGACACTGCAGCTGGGGTGTGGGAGGACAGGGCCCCACCAGGTTCACTAATTGCCCGCTGCTCCTTCTTCCAGCATGTGGGCTGTGACCGTGTCCTGGGCTCTGATGTGAAGGAGGACAAGTGCCGTGTATGCGGGGGAGATGGCAGTTCCTGCGAGACCGTCGAGGGCATCTTCAACCAGTCCCTGCCGGAGGGAGGTAGGGTGCAGCAGCCCTGCCAGCACAACCAGTGTCACCCATCCTGGGGCCCCTCCTCACTAGGGGCATCTTGGCTTCAGTGCTCCTAGGGACGCATGGAACAGGCAGGGACATCCCAGGGAACCAGCCCAAAGGGTAGGACCAGGCTGAAAGCAGGGAGCATATCACCCTTTGCTGACCAAGCCACATCCCAGCCACCACTGGCACAAAGTGTCAAATTCCTGCCCTCCTCCCCATTCTGTTTAACTGTGATGGGTGGCTAAACAAACACCTTGGCACTGCCAGTATCTTGTTTAATGTTTTAACCCACATGTCACGGGATGGCACGTACTCCCATCTAGTGCAGAATGGTGTTGACGGTGGGCTCAGAGGCTCAACATCTCTTTTCATCACCTCATGGTGTATCGCAGGTTACGAGGAGGTGATCCAGATTCCCAAGGGTTCCGTCCACATTGACATCCGGGAGGTGAACCTCTCCATCAACTACCTAGGTGAGAAGGGGTTGAAATCCCAGACAGAGACTGCTTGGCCTGCCCTTTGCCCTGCTGTTGGCAGGGTATGAGAAAGGCCCAGAACAGAAAACCTCCTGTTCAGCAAGGGGGTCCCAGCATGGTGTGGGGTCAGAGGAGGGCAACAGGGGATGCTGGCAGGGCCGCCTGTGGTACACACAGCCCCATCTCACCATGGCTTTGCCTCTGTCCTGTGCTCACTGTTCAGCAGCGTAACCCTGAGCAAACCTCACACCCCGCTGTTCCTGGCACTGCCTGTTGTTCCTTGGCATTCCCCCCTCCGCCAGCATGTTGGGCTGGGGATTAAAAATAGACCTGCTCACATTTTCCTTGGGCTCAATTTTCCAGCCAGACTCTGGCTCACTGTTTTTCTAACGGGCTTTTTTTTGTCTTCCCTTTCTGTCGTCTGTGTGATGGGCAGCAATTGCGGAGGGGTGGGTAGGGAGCTTGCTCGGGTGCCTCTGCAGCAACTCTCCAGGATCAGGAGCCAGTGGGAGGTGGCAGTGAGGCTGTCCTGGCAGTGTTCCTCCAGGCTGGCCCTTTCTGCTGTGTTTGGGGATGCTCTGGGTAAACTGGGTACTCCTCATGGCTGTCCGAGTTGGATTTCTGTGTACTGGAGGCACAGCTCAAGCTCATGGCACTTTCTACTGCTGCCACCAGTGTCTCCCACTGCAGGAGCTGTCCCTGTACTCCAGGTGAGACGGGAAGGTGCATCTTCCATCCTCATCAGTCCCAAACACTCTCCCTGCCCCAGAGCATCATGGCAGTGCCAGCCAGATGTGGACGCTGCTGGTGGCGCAGCACAAGCAGGGCGAGCGTGGGAATGGGAGTGGGAGCGGGTGAGAGCAAGAGTCGATCTCCCTCTAGTGACTCCCATCAGCAACCGCAGCCAGGCAGCTGGGGACCAGCCTTTTCCAGTAGCCCCAGCAGCCAAGATCCAGTTTGCACAGCTGGATTTGAGCCTGACTTTGTGGCCACCAGCTCGTCGTGCTGCCAGGTGTCCCCACTGCCGTAGGTGGCACAGCTCCCTGCAGCATCATCCTTCTGCAGGGTGGTGACAGGGAGGCTGAGACCGAGTGGATGAGTGCATCGGTCCCCTCTCTGCTTGTGACTTTCTGCATGATTTTGACTCAGGCATCTGTTTTCTTTGCCCCACCTATTCCTGCCCTGTTAAATGAGGCCAAGGATATTTCCCCTCCCACATAACAGGGCTCTAAGCCCAGAAGATAAGAAGCCTGTGGCCAACACTGGACATGGGCACATGTTCAGTCTTTCTGCTGACCCTTCCTCCCCTGTCCTGGCAGCGCTGAGAGGGGAGGGTGGCGAATACTACATCAACGGGAAGCTCTCCATCGACCCGCCACGACGCTTTGACATCGCAGGCACCACATTCCACTACAGGAGGTCCCCAGACGAGCCTGAGTCCCTGGAGGCCTTGGGACCCACCAATGTCACCCTCTTTGTCATGGTTGGTAACAGCACATTTCTGCATACTCCCACCAGGCCTTGCCTGGGCTAGAGATGCCTTGTGGTGACTGCATGGGAATTAGAGCTAACCAGCCTCTGTCCTCACTGCCCAGAGTAAAAGGGGCATGGAGATCAGAGGTAAATTGCCCTAAATTCCTATGTCTCCCTCCCTTGATTAGCCAGGCTTTGGAACAGTTCATTCTGTAAGCGCACAGTGGCTTGTCCTTTGATCATGTCACCTTCATGGCTGCACCATTGTCACCACTGGTGGCTGTCATGTCAGTGCTAAAGGAACTGGAAAGGGGAGGGGAGAGATTTCAGCTGCCCTGCATTTCACAGAAAGCACTGGGGTCATGGGACACCATCCATGCAGTCTCAGCCATGCTGCACTCAGCGGCACTGATCCCTCAGCCATGCGTTTCCCTGCAGGTCCTCGTGCGGACAGAGCTGCAGGGGATCCGGTACAAGTTCAACGCACCCATCAGCAGGGATGCCTCCAACCAGTACTCCTGGCACTACACCCCATGGACCAAATGCTCAGTGCTGTGTGCAGGAGGTGAGGTTTGACCGCATGTCAGCTGGGGAGGGATGCAGGAGGGATGTTTCCCTGGATCCCATGGGCTGTTACAAGCGTTAGCACCATTTCTCATGGCTCTTGGAGAGTGTCGTGGTTCCGCTCGAGTGGGCAGCCGAGCTCCACTACAGCCGCTCTCTCACTCCCCCTCCTCAAAGAGGAATGGGGAGAAAATATGTGAAAGGGGCTCAAGGATTGAGATAAGGACGAGAAAATCACGCAATAATTAGTGTAACGGGCAAACCAGACTCAGCATAAGAAGACAGATAGTAAGATTTACTGCTCATTACTAACAAGCTAGAGAAGTGAGAAACAAAGGAAAGAAACCAAAAGCACCTCCCCCCCCATCCACCCTCTTCCACCTCCTCCCCCCGAGCGGCGCAGGGGAACGGGGGAATGGGGGTTATGGTCAGTCTACAGCGCTTCTTCTCTGCCGCTCCTTGTCGGTCACTCTCGTCCCCTGTGCTGTGGGGTCCCACCCACGGGATACAGTCCTTGACGAACTGATCCGGCGTGGGCTTCCCACAGGCAGCAGCTCTTCCAGAACTGCTCCAGATATGGGTCCGTACCACGGGGTCCATCCCTCAGGAGAAAACTGCTCCAACCTGGCTCCCCTACGGGCAGCAGCTCCTGCCAGATCACCTGCTCCTGCGTGGTCTCCTCTCCACGGGCTACAGGTCCGGCCCGGAATCTGCTCCAGCAGGGGTCTTCCACAGGCGGCAGTCTCCATCGGTGCAGGGCCACCTGCTCCACCGTGGTCTCCTCCACGGGCTGCAGCGTGGAACCCTGCTCCACCGTGGTACTCCATGGGCTGCAGGGGGACATCCTGCTTCACCATGGTCCTCACCACAGGCCACAGGGGACTTCTGCTCCGGCGCCTGGAGCACCTCTCCCCCTCCTTCTACACTGACCTTGGCACCTGCAAGGCTGTTTCTCACTCCCTTGACTCTCCCGGCTGCTGTGTGTCGCAGCGTATTTTCCCTGTCTTAAATATGCTCTCACAGAGGCGCAAAACAACATCGCTTATTGGCTCAGATCTGGAAAACAATGGGGCCCTTCCCAAACATGGGGCGGCTTTTAGATCTTTCTCACAGAAACCACCCCTATGGCCCCCTGCTACCAAAACCTTGCCACGTAAACCCACTACAGAGAGCCTGGCTGCAAGAGACTGAGCCAGCATTTAGAAGGAGAGAGAGAGGCAGTTTGAAAGGCCTAATAATGTTTCCTGTCTAAAACTAAAGGCCCTGGCCTGCTCTTGTTCTAGGCCTCAGCTGAGGCTGATGTTTCCATCTCTTCTGCTGGCTGTTCCCCCCAGGGCTGCCTGGAAAGCCTCACAAGACAAAAGTTAAGTCGGGTTTTTTTTTGAGGGTGAAATCCCAGGAACCCTTTGATCCTCTGCAGGCCCTGCTGAGCCCTCCCCTGGCTGGTGAGCCTTCATGCCTCCCAGCCCTCTCAGAGACGTGAGAGGCCGAGGAGGCCTTGGTTGTGAATAGAGAAGCAGGTTCACGCCTGACAAGGTGCAGTGACAAGTGGCAGCGCTGTCATGTGCTTGTGCGGGAGCAGAGCCATGGGTTTTATACCTGCAGCCTAGCTCAGCACCAACCTCAGGCTTGCTCCACCCCCTTGCTTCTTTTTCTCGGCAGGCAGCCAGATCCAGTCCGTCGTATGCAGGAAACTCTCCGATAGCTTAACTGTCTCCAACCATTTCTGCAACTCTGAAACCAAAATGCCAGAGCGGCAGAGGCCATGCAACACCGAGCCATGCCCCCCGGCGTGAGTACCACAGCTTGGAGCACGTGGAGGGAGTGTGGGGAGAAGATATGGCATGGAAGAGGGTGTAATTCCCCCTCTGCCAGTCTCAAGTCAAGAGTCCCCTGCTACAGTCCATAGGGGTGACACTGTCTGGGGCAGCTCTACCGGGGTTGCATTTGTCTCCCTCGTGTCCCTTGCAAGCTTTGCTTTTCTCCCTGTCCCCAGCTGGGTGATTGGGAACTGGTCCGAATGTAGCCGAAGCTGCAATGAGGGTGTCCGCACGCGCAGTGTCTTCTGCAAGCGTAAGATCTCTCCCACTGAGGAGAAGACCTTGGATGATGCCTCCTGCACCCAGCCACGGCCAAAGATGCTTGAGCCTTGCAATAACCAGACATGCCCTCCAGAGTGGGTTGCCCTGGACTGGTCCGAGGTACGTGCTCATCTGCTGCCCTCATCTCTGAGGATGTTGGTCTGTAGAACAGTGTCAGGCACTAGGACAGAGCACTGGTAATGTCACACATGGAGAGTGCAAGATGGGGAGGTGTCCTCTTACAGCTCAGGAGATGGGTGAGACAGGAGCCCTGGCGGGGAGAGCCGGGGACTGCCTGTCCCTGCTCTTCGCCGCGTGTCTTTGACTGCCCGTCTCCTCTCTGCAGTGCACCCCCAGCTGCGGGCCGGGTTTCCGCCACCGCATCGTGCTCTGCAAGAGCGGCGACCACAGCACAACGCTGCCCACCTCCCAGTGTCCTGAGGGCTCCAAGCCCCCCACCAGCATGAGGTGCAACCTGCGGCGCTGCCCACCCCCACGCTGGGTGACTGGCGAGTGGGGAGAGGTACGGACACTCTTTCCCCTGGGCTTACTGCGGGACAAGGCTCCGTTGCCCAATGGCCTCAAATCCCAGTGCACACAAGTCTTTTACCCACAAGGTGTTGGCTCTTGGTGGGGTGGCCGTCACTGTGTTAGCGTGACGTAGGGCTGTCCCTACAGCTCCCAGCCCTGCTGGCTCTCAGCCTGCTGGAGGGATGCCCTGAACCTCATGTTTGCAGAATGTGCCATAAATGCTGATCAGCCCCTGCTGGTCAGCAGTGGCCTCTCTCCTCCAGCCTCATCCCCTGATGGAGGCTAACTGCAGCTGCTCTGCAGCAAAAAAGGTAAATACAGGTTTAAAAAAAAAAAAAAAAAAAAAAAAAAAAGTAAAGGGGCCAGGTGCTGTCCCTACAGAGCACTTGGACCTTTACTTTTTCTGGAAACCTACCTGACTTTCCTACGCTCCCTTAGATCTAGGACTTCAAACCTCTCTGCTGCCCAACAAGCAGGGGTGTCCTGCCAGGACAGCGGGGCTGGACGGGTGCCCACCCCCTCAGTCACAACATAGGGACTATACAACATCTGGTGGGGATGGAGGGAGCCTGAGGAAGGCTCCATGATCCCAGGTCATGGAGAGCCATTGCTCCATGGGCACATGGACATGGCAGCAGCCAAGTCAGGGCTGGGCACAGCTGGGCACTGACAGCGTGCGTGCAGCCTCAGGGACACCTGCTGATCACCACAATCTCGGCCATCCCAACTTGGCTGTGTCTCTGTGGGACACGGCTCATCCCCATGCACCTTTGGGCTGCAGTGATGGGCTAGGATGGCTGGAAGAGGGGCCACCATCAGTCTGCCCAGCACAGTGCCCATAGCAGGGTGGTGCTGGAAGTCCTCCCTTGCACTGCAGGAGGTGCAGGAGGGCTGCCTAGGGCTGGTGATTTAGGGCTAGATTGGAGACTCTGGAGTCTCAGACCAACCTTCTGGGGAGCAGGGCTGGAGCTCTCAGCTGTGTGGGTGCTGTGGGAAGGGACGACTGCATCAAGCACATTTTGCGCCTCCTGAGCCCTGCTGTTCCATCTGCCCCCACGCTGTTGCAGCCACTGCAGCTGGGTGTTGCGTTGTTTCCCGGCAGTGCTCTGCGCAGTGCGGCTTTGGCCAGCAGAGGCGATCCGTCCAGTGCCTGGCTCACACCGGGCAGCCATCTGGCGACTGCCTGGAAACCCTGCAGCCTCCTGGCATGCAGCAGTGCGAGACCAAGTGCGAGTCAGGACCCACGGACAACCCTGAAGGTAAGGGAGGCAGCGGGATTGGCGGGAGGCACTAAGCCCTGCTGGCATCTGGGACCACAAGGGGCAGGGCAGTGCAGCCAGCACAGCCTGCGCTGGGCTCTAGCTGTGGGTTAAGGCTTTTTGGGGGCAGACCTGATGCTGTCCCCAGTTGTCCATGGCCAAAACAGTCCACTGTGACCATGATAAATGAAGTAAGTGCACCTTTGCAAATGTAGGCTTTTAGTAGCGAGGTTCTCAGTAGCTGTTTCTTCAGTACCAACACATCTTGCTCCTCTATGGCAAATGGTCCCCAGGAGCTGGGCATCGGGGGTGCCACAGGGGAGGGCCTTGAAGGGGACTGGCTAAAATCCTGCCCTGGAGCTCCTCACCCTGGGCACAGCTCTAAATCCACTTCCTTCTGTCACCCATCCAGAGTGCAAGGATGTGAACAAGGTGGCCTACTGCCCGCTTGTCCTGAAGTTCAAGTTCTGCAGCCGGACGTACTTCCGACAGATGTGCTGTAAAACATGCCAGGGGCACTAGGAACATGGTGACCCTGTGGGAAAACTGGAAGGCAAGAGCTGCGCCGAAGGGCCGCCGAGCCGGGCTCTTCCTCTCGCCCCGAGAACCTTCCCTGGGCCCAACACAGACACTGGTCGTGCTTCCGGTGGGAGCCGGCGTCACCCCACCTGTCCCCCAAAGACACGCACCCTTCGCCCCCAAGCATCCCAATGGCAGATCCCAGTTAAACCACTGCCGGCTACTGCAGAGACCATGGCCAAGCGTGAGAGGAGCCAGTCACCATGGTGGGAGAGGGAGAAGCTGGGCAGAGCGCAGCAGCAGGGACATTACTTGAAATTCTGATACTGTTATTTATTTAGTAGTGGACCCAGGTCCTGCAGGTGCTGAGGCGGTACCACTCGCCCTGCTCCTGCCTCATCCTACACTGCTTCACATCCCGAGGGGGTGCAAGCCATCCCTGGGTGCCGCTGCCTTTCCCAAGGGAGACAGAGAGGAATTTTCAGGTGCCATGGGTGATGTGATGAGCATGGTTTGTAGCCATCAGCTTCTGGGTGATGGACGAAGACAAGCTGCCATGAGGAGTGGGGTGGGAGCAGGGATATTTGCTTCACTTGCATCCTGTCACCTTGGGACCTGCAGCAGGTGATGGAGAACAGGTCACTCAGTGAGTAGAGCAGTGACACCAGTTTAACTGGGAGAGGGACTTACTCAAACTCCCTTCACAACCTACTTTGATTGGGGCGTCCCTGTATTTTTCCTAAAAGCCCTTATCACTATTATGACTGTTTTTCCTTTTGAAGACACCTCAAAGCGTGAGCTGAGGTCAGGGCTGAGGCATGCTCGGCCCTGACAGTCACTTACGGGGTGTTGAGGCTGTGCTGGGCCGCAGGAAGCAAAGCTAGGGAGGATGCTGGAGGAGAACTGTCCCACAGCATCCCCACTGCCAAGCCATGAACTGGGACCAGTCTGTGCCCAGTCCTGGCTGGGCCCTCCCCAGGGAATGCCATGGCCTCCTATGGTGCTCTGCCTCCTATGGTGCTCTGCCTCCAAGGGTGCTCTGCCTCCAAAGGCAGGCTCACTGCGTGCAGCTGTGGCCTCAGGGTACCAGTCCCGGTGCCATGCCACTGCCCCCAGGAGACCTCCAGTGATGGGAAAAGAGCAGGCTTGACATTCCTCCAGGTCACCTCCTGGCCAGATCTGGGCCAACACACATCTCCAATGGGCCATCACAGCCTGCTGGAGGAGACCTGAATTTGCAATGTACTAAGCATGTGCTTTTTG
Source organism: Anas acuta (assembly GCF_963932015.1). Lineage (NCBI taxonomy): Eukaryota > Metazoa > Chordata > Aves > Anseriformes > Anatidae > Anas > Anas acuta. The sequence goes on along the minus strand of NC_089004.1, from coordinate 769,494 downwards.
TTACTATTATTATTTTTGGGTCTTTTTGCATCACAAAGAGGAGAAACCTTGTCCCAGGCCAGGTTCTGTTTCCCTTGGGGGTCATCCTCAGGGTGCAGGGTCAAGATCAGCCCTCTTTTCCCAGAGCAAGCCTCTCCGCCCTGCCAGCCCTGATGTGTTACTCTACCGTCTGTATTTTTACCCAGTCATCAGCCGATTGCAGCTTCTCTGGTGCTCAGCAAATCCCCTTTGGCTGGCAAGCGGGCATTAATTTGTCTTCATTCCCAGTGCAATGCTCCATTCTGACATGTTGGGAGGGGGTGTTTTCACCTTTTTATATAGATATATATAATGAAAAATGTTTAAAATACTAACTCTAAGGAGGAGCGTCGTAACGGCATGATTTATAATAAAGGAGTAGCTACAATCCCAGGTGCAGGTTCTGGTCCCAGTGTTGTTTCTCAACTGGTGAGCCTTGGCTCTGGACAGCCCCATGCCATGATGCTGCCTGTGCTGATGCTAGAAGAGGATTTTGGGCAGCAGTGGGGTTCCCTGCACCCCAAGTGACCAGAAGGGGTTGGGGGATTTATCTAGAGCTGCTGCATGACACAAAGGAAGTGGCTTCCCCTTTGAAGACCCCTAGTGGGTGGGCTGTGCACCCCTGGGCTGTAAACCCCATATTGCTAATGCTGGTTTGGGATTTGAGGGGTTTCTTTTGCTCGGAGCCTGAGAGATATGTGGTGCAACAGATGGGGTGATGTGGGGAGCTCCTGCAGGAGGGGATGTCCTGACAGAGGAGCTGCTGTTGCACACAGTATAGTTTTGCTGTTCATCCCCAAATGTACCACCAGAAAAGGAGGAATTTATATATTAAAAAAAAAAAAATGCTTGAAAGCACGAGCTTTCTGGTTAAGGATGCAGGGAAGGCATGGAGCAGCCAGATGCTGTGCCCACCTGAGCAGAGATTTCAGCCCCAACCCCAGCATTTGCCCTCCCTGCAAGGGCAATTTCCTTGATGGCATTTCCTGGTTTCCATTCCTGTCTCATGAGGCATGAAGCAGCACGTGCAGGGCAGATGCAGGGCATAATGCTCAGCCTGAGCAATGCAGAAGTAAAGCCCAGCCCAGGTGTGGATCCTGCATGAGTCCCTTCCCAAGGGGCCTCTGAACTGAGCCGCTGCTGCCCTCATCCTTGGCAGCTGAAGCAGTTGGCTCTGCCACTCACCTCGGGGTGTTCAGCACCTCCATTTTGGCTACAAGCAGCAGCATCTGAATCTCCTGACCTAGACACTGCAAAATCCTGAGTGACATTCAGAAAATGCAAACACGAGTGGGCTCCTTGAGAGATGCTTAGGGTTTGGCTCTGCTCACATGTTTTGGGGGCATTTTATCCTGCTGGGTCCATGTGTTCTGCTCACAGCCAGTTTCAGTCTTTTCTCCTTTCAGCTTCAAGGCTGAAATGCTATTTCTTAGAAAGAAAGAAATGACACCGAGGTCTCTGCTGTCTTGTCAGTCCAGGAACCAGCACTCTCCAAAAAGGTACTGAGCGACCTGATAACATCTCATGAACAGTAAGGTTTCTCTGCGTTCCCGTGTGTGCATGGGTCATGGCACCTTGCTCCCAGCCACTGAGGTCGAGCATTTTGGCTGCTGAGCTCTTGGTGCCTTCAGCCTCATTAAGCAGCAGTGCTGCAGTAGTGATGCTTCTCCCTGTCCTCTCCAGCTGTCTCCCGCGGTGGGAACCTTCACCTGCAGCCTGGCAAACACTCCCTGCATCGCGCCCCTCCAGCGATGCAGCTAGTGGGTAAGATGCCTGTTTGCATGATGGATGCTTCAGCACTCGTGGCCATGGGTGCACCCACAGGGATGGGTGCTGCAAGGCCGAGGGTGCCCCAGGTTGTATTTCTGCCCCACACCCCAAGTGATGCCTCCAGTTCCCATCCACATCTGACATTGCCTTTGCCAGAGTTGGAGGCAGAGGCAGCATGGCCAGGGGCTGCAGCAGGTAAGTGCTCAAAACCCAAAGGAAAGGCACTCATTGATTCTGCCCTCTTTTTTTATTTTTTTAATATTAATTGGAATGTACAGAAACCTCCAGGTTTTGAGACACGTACCCTTGGGACATCAGGCAGTCCTGGTCTTCCTGCAGCTCGATGGTCTCTGAACCAGCTCCAGCCAAAACACTTCCTTAAGCATGGTCTGCTTAATCCAAAAGATGTGGAAAAAAAGCAACGACCAACACCATCGTGCTCCTAAAGCCAGCTCAGAGCAGAGCATCCCCCAGCTGCATCAAAGTGACCCCCAGGGTGGGGGAAAATGTTCAGAGCTCTGAGCATCCCTGCCCAGCTGCACCCTGTGCCCACCAGCACCACCTGCATCCCCAGGACAGTGACCCTGGCACCCACTGGCTTTGGCAGTGGGGGCACCCTGGGCAGGGCCACCCCAGGCCCCCCCCTCGACAGCGGGAAGAAGCTTTCATCCTCCCCACCCCACCCCCCCAGCAAACCGGCACTAAATGAGGAAGTGGGAGGAGAAAAAAATATCATAGCAAGTTGTAGTTGCAGGAGAAACACCGAAGCGAAGCCCTTTGGGATGGACCTGTGCCCACGGTGACAGGAGCCCCGAGTGCCCCATCACCAGGGGCAGGACGCAGGGACACCATGGTGAGTGCAAGCGGGGGCCTCGCTGGCCTCGCCCCCACCCTGTCCTCTCCCAGAGCCCTGGATGTCACCTTGGGGTGTCTTCCTGCCACCTTGGGGCTATCTTAGCCCTGTCCTCTCCTGCACCCACCTGGGACTGGGGGTGCCAGGAGCCCCCCACCATGTCCCCGATGGAGAGAGGATGGAGCTGCCCAGGCTCAGGGTGAAGGAGCAGGGCTGGGGCTGAGCGAGGTGCTGTGTGGGGCACGGTGCTGGGGAGCAGCTGCCTGAGGATGGGCGCAGGGTGCTGGGTGCAGGATCCCGCAGGGTTGATGCACATGGGAGCACTGACCCGAGCAGGATCAAGGGCAGCAGGCGGTGAGCCAGGCTGGGCACAAAGCGCTCTTGATTTTGCCAGCATGGTCCCCCTATAGGAACCCCTGTCTTCCTCTTGGCCCAGCTTCCTGCCAGCGCTTCTTATTTCGGTGCTCATGGCACCAGCAGGGTGCGGGCAGAGCACAGTGGTGTGGTGGGGGCTGCCGGGGGTGTTTGTGCCCCCTCAGACCAGCTCAAGCTGGGAGGGACCTGCAAGTGCTGGCACCCGGGGTCGAACCTCACACCCCAGTGCATGCAGGGAGATGGGGATGGTGGCTCGGGGCTGCTGCAAGGGTAGCAGCTGGAGCTGGAGGTTGATCTGGAGGAAGAAGAGGAAGATGCAGGCTCTCAAAATGAAGAAGATGCTCAGGCATGGAGTGAGGGGCTGCACGGTGTGGCCATGGCCACATCCTCCAGCCCACAGCTCTGCTCCCTCCGCATGTCTGAGCGCTGCCTTTCCTGGCCATCACTTCCCACCAGCCAGGAGCAGGGTCAGCAGCTGGGCTGAAGCAGAGCCTCCTCCTCCCTACAGCAGCCACTGGTTGCAGTTGTCACCTTCAACAGGCTGCTCCAGCACTGTCCCCGCAAGACACGGACAGCTGAGACCCGATGATGTTTCACGGTTTCACAAGGGGTCATGGCTTCACATCCCCCCTGGAACCCTGCTTCGGGGTCAACCTCCATCCCCAGAACTCGGGGGTGAACGCCCCCTCCCTAGATGTTGTTTGTGCCCATATCAGGGGCCAGCCAGGCTGCTGACAGAAATACAACACCCTGTGCTCCTCTTCTCAAGGCTTCCTGTGGTTTCAAAGGTGTTGGCTGCATCTGGGCTCGCCCTATCTTGAGAACAGAGCTGCCACCTTGGGCAGCGTCTGCTCCGCCTTTGGCACTTGCAAGGGTTTTGTTTTTTTGGTGGCTCAGACGTGAGTTTTGAAGAAAAACAGACAATGTTTTGCGATCGCTGGTGCAGGGCTGCTCCTGAGGTCACTGCTTGCATCCGCAGCCCTGGTCATGGGTGGTGGCTGTGGTGGTGACAATCCCCATCCTGCAGCCCTCGCAGGGGCTCCTGGTGGGCTCCTAGCTGCGACACATGCACCGATCATGTACAGGGCTGTCAGCAGATCAATGCCCTTTGCACAAAGTGGCTGCAAACTGTGCCTGGATGCCTGGTCCAAGGGCTGCTGAAAGCCTCTTGCCACTCGGCTCTAGGACAAAATGGCTTGTGGAGGTGTCTAGTCCTGGCCATCCGCCTGCCCCTTCCTGGCAGGACCCATCTGGTGGCAGTGGCTGTTAAGCCACTGCTCTCCAGCTCACCCCTTGCCTTGGCCAGCAGCGCAGGAAGGGACTGGGAACCCCTGACCCATGCCTCTGAAAGCAAATTCAGCTTCTGCCCTGCACGGAGCCCCTGCTCCCCACAGGGATGCTGCCCCTCACCTCTTGCAGGGCTTTTACCCAGCACATCAAGCCATGACCCCATGAAATCTTCACCTCATAGGATGTTCCCAGGGATGCTGGGCAGTCTTTGTGCTCCCCAAAACAGAGCAGAAACACCCACGACCCTGCAGACGTCTGGAACAAAACCTTCGTTTAAAGTGAGACGGTGCTTTCCCTGCAGCTGTGCTGCATCAGGTGCCGGGCTGAGCCAGGAAAACCCCTAATCTGTGCCTGAGGAAGAGGAGGAGGCATGTGCTGGCTTCCAGCTGCTCTGAGCAGTCATTTGAGTGAAGGAGAAACTTCAGGTGTCAGCTCGAAAGCGCGAAGCTTGCAGTACAGGAAATGCCTACATTGACCTTAATTCAGGGCTATAAGACTCAGCATGAGCTCAGGGTGCCTGTGCCTGGGGGCTTGGGGTGATATAAGTGGCAGACGGGGAAGCCAAGGTGTCAGTGTCCCCATGGGCTGCTCCCAACCTGCTCACCTCCACTTAAAGCATGAGGTTTTGGCCAGGTCAGGGTGGTAACCTTGGGGTTACCGGCAGCACCCTGGGTGACAGCATGGTGACCTGGGTGGCCTTTCCGTGGGCTCATTAAGATAGAGGGGAAGAAGAGGAGGGGAAAGCAAGAAAAAGGACCATATGCAATGAACTGGAGGAAAAAGAGAAGCTCTGTGAGCAGCCCCGATCCCATCCAGAGCCCCTGAGCTGACCCAGACCCATGCGTCCCAACTGCTTGCAAAGGGGCAAGGAAGCTGAAATCCACTTCACCGGTTATAGGGCCATGAGCTGCATTTGGTAGCTGGGATTTTGTGAGTAGGGTTACAAAGCCCAGCAGCCCACCAGGGATGGGGGTGGCCAGGGGGAGCAGCCCGATGTTGCTGATCCCCTCCCTGCTCCATGAGCATCCCTCAGTCACCCCTCGTGATGCTGCTGAGGGACAGGGTGGCTGCCTGTGACTGTCAGGGGCAGATGGGAGGGTGCAAAGGCAGCGGCATCCTGAGGCCTGAAAGCTTGAGAATTGGCAGGAAAATGAAGCAAAAGGGGAAGAGAAGAAAAGGGAAATGGAAAGAGTAAGAGGCTGGGGGGGAGAAGTGAAATCGGCACCAGGAGCAACGGGCTGAAAGCGGAACTGTGGGGCCGGTGGCTACAGGACAAGTGCACAGAGGAGCCAGCGGCAGCTCCAGCCATGGGTGTCCCCTCCCAGGTATCGTGGGCACATTCAGGCAGATTACTGTGCAGCAACAGGGCCAAGGACCCTCTGGGATGTTTTCTTTTTGGGCAGTGGAATCCCATCCAGCCCAGGGCTGTGCTTAGCCCCACAATCACTGAAATCGCAGCCCACGGTCTTCCTTCTGTCCCACTGCCCCTGAGGATGTTGCAAGCATGAATTTGGGGTGGCAGGAAAATGGGTGCTTGGGTTTCCCCAGGCAGAGCAAGGGGGTGACGCTCCCAGCTCTGCCCCACTGCAGTGGAGACATGGGGGTGCAGCCAGGGGTGCCCCATGGGGCGTTGTTTTTGCCTTTCCCCATGGTTGCTTTTGCTGCCCCTTTGATATGCAGAGCCTGTGCCGTGATTGCTTCATTACTCATCTGTTTACAGAGCAGGGGAAATGTTACAAACCTGCCTGCAGGCTGCAAGCCCATTCTTCTCCTCTTGGGAATGCAGGGCCTGTGGTGAGGCAGGATCTGGCTAGAGGGATGGATCAAGCCCATGTGCAGCAGTGGCTGAAATACCCCTTAGTGCCGTCCAAGGGTGCCTGTTTCAGATTCCCACCACAGTCGCTGTGACCCTCTCCCTGCAGGGCAGCAAGGAGCGCTTCCACTGGCAGAGCCACAATGTCAAGCAGAGTGGGGTGGATGACATGGTCTTGCTCTCCAAGATCTCCGAGGAGGCCATCGTGGAGAACCTCAAGAAGCGCTTTATGGATGATTACATCTTCGTATCCTTCCCAGGGCAGCAGGATGGGGAGCATCAGGGCCACACTCTAAGGCTTTGCAAGAGCCTGCAACGTGTCCATCCCTGCACAATATTGGGACGGGTTTGGTGGCCCTGACACCCTGTTACACACCGCAGAGCTGACACAGCTCATGTGCTGCAGCATTACCCAGGGGAAGGACCCCTTCTCCTTGTTGGCAGCATGATCCTGCTGGTTTATAGCCAGAGGTTCAGCCCCCTCCTCACCAAACCCTGCAGCTGCATAGGGCATCGTTCCCTCCTGCTGTTGCCCACAGTCCATCGATGCCCACCGGGTGCTCTGCACTGACTCTGGAGCACCACTGAGCCAGCACAGGGTGATAAACCCCTGTCCCTTACGTGCCGTCCTCCAGCACAGATGCTTTTGTGGTCACTGGCTTTGTCACAGAGATGACACCGCTGAGCACCGAGCACGAGGTTTGATGGCTCTCGGGTTCCTTGGTGCAGATGGGGAAGCCGTTCCTACCATCCGAGGCTCTGAGCCCAGCTCGCCCCCCCCAGCCCCTGCTCAGTTTCGCAGCCAGATCAGCACCCAGCTGCATCATGCCTGCTGCAGCCGTGCCCCAGCCCCAGAGGGAGAAGAGAAGTTCCCCGAGCTGCACAGTGGGACGTGGTGGGGAGCTCAGGCGCAAAGCCACTTGCTGTCGTGGACGTAAGTGGTTGTGGTTTCCCTGAAGATGCGGCTCTGTCCTTACAAGGCGATGCTCTGTCCCAGGCTGGCAGTGACGCAGCCATCCGCCTCGCTCTTTCAGCAGACCCAGGGCTTTAAATGTGCTTGGGGGTTGGGCTTAGGGTTGGCTTTTTTTGAAGGAGGAGGAAAAAATACCCCGTGCAGCCTCTTTCTTCCTTTTTTCACAGCCCTGCATGCAGGGCCCCCATCCAGTCATGACTCAATGCCCCATGTTTCCGCATTTCCCAGAAAAGCCCCTCTCTTCCTGCCCTCGGCTGCCTTCCCCTCCCTGCTGACAGGTGGGCTGAAAGCAGGACCCTGGCCCCGCACCATCCATGGCCTCCACACCCAGCATCCTCCCCAGGGCACTGGGGCTTATCCCCATCCTCCCAATGCACCGTTTCCAGCCACAGGCCTCTGTTTTTCCACACACCCCCCCCCCCCCATCACACCTGTGTAATTTGGGGATGCTGCGTGCGGATGTAGGGGAAACTCATGGCTGAGGCAGCACCAGGTCGTGAGCTGAAACCCATCGTGCTATTCCTGGTGCTGCCTTACGAGGAGGCAGGGATGTTCTGATGTGATGGGCAGGACGGGGGGACATGGGAGAGGATGCCTGGACCTTGACTTGCTGCCCAGACCTACATCGGGCCAGTGCTCATCTCCGTCAACCCCTTCAAGCAGATGCCGTACTTCACTGACCGAGAGATCGAGCTGTACCAGGGGGCGGTAAGGCTGCTGTGTGCAGGCTGGCAGGGCTGGCAAGGGGTTAATTAGGTTTAATTTGGTGCATTTGCATACAAATGCCTGGGGGGGGTCCCATGAGGGTGCCCTTTGGGTACTGATTGCATGGGTCAGCGTTCCCAAATGCATTGTCTACAACAAGATTTGGAAGCATATCCACATTCCTGGAAAATTCATCCCATAAACACACATTAGGGCAACCCAGACATGGTGAAGTGCCCAAGTGCCTGGCTCTGCTGCACGTCCTTCCCGAGGCAGAGGGGACTCCTGCATGCTGCTGCCTCCTGCGCCACATGGGCAGGGTAAAGGGGGCTGCAGAGGGGGCTGGCAGCTGCTCCCTGCTCAGCACTGCTACCCTTGCCTCCTCTCTAGGCTCAGTATGAAAATCCCCCCCACATCTATGCGCTGACAGACAACATGTACCGAAACATGCTGATCGACGGGGAGAACCAATGCGTCATCATCAGGTAGAGGGCAGCAAGTGGCTGGGTGCCCCCGGCACCCCTTCCCCAGCACCCTGGGGTGTCCAGGCCAAATGTGGTGGCCAGGCAGTGGCAAGAGGTTGCTGAAGCCCAGTGCTGGCCACGGGTGTGCACCATCTGGGTGTGCTGGGGCTGTGGTCCCAGGCAAGAACCAAGCCTTGTGCAACATGCTTTTTCAGCTGAGTGTTGCAAGGGAAGGGGTCAGGATGTGGGGTAAGGCCAAAGACTTCCCCTTCAGGCTACAAAGCCTCCCTTCTCCCCTCCAAAATCCAGCAGCAAGAAATCCAACTACTCCTCGTGTATCTCAGCCCTGCTCTGGTCCCGTTCATGTCCCAGAGCCCCTGCAGCCCCTTCTCCAACATCATTAGCTACAGCCCCTGTCCCCTCCAGCTGCCCCAGGCCCTGAGGGACCAGGGGCTCCCCAGCATCCCACCAGGAGCACTCCAGGGGCTCCTGATTCACCTTTCCTCTCCTTTTGCCATTTACACAGTGGAGAAAGCGGGGCCGGGAAAACAGTGGCAGCAAAATACATCATGGGCTACATCTCCAAAGTGTCTGGGGGTGGCGACAAGGTGCAGGTAGGGCTGCCCCCACCCCAGCACCCAGATTTTCGCCTCCCAACCTCTCTGCTCCCCCAGCCCCTGCACAGAGCAGTCCATGGCTGGGGACATGTCTCCATCCCCAGTCAGGGCAGGCAGTTGCAGTGGGCACAAGTGCACAGCCCTGCTCAGGCTCGTGTCCTCCTCTGGCCACCAGCACGTGAAGGACATCATCCTGCAGTCCAACCCACTGCTGGAAGCCTTCGGCAATGCCAAAACTGTCCGCAACAACAACTCGAGCCGCTTTGTAAGTCCCTGGGGCAGGCGTGGACCATGCCAAGGGTTGGTACCTTGCAGTGCCATAGCCAGGATCCGTCCCTGCCGTGCTTGTGACATGGCTGGAGGGGACAGCCAGGGGCTGGGTGCTGATGGGCACCGTGCCTCGGCAGGGGAAGTACTTCGAGATCCAGTTCAGCCGGGGCGGCGAGCCCGATGGGGGGAAGATCTCCAACTTCCTGCTGGAGAAGTCACGGGTGGTGAGCCAGAACGAGCACGAGAGGAACTTCCACATCTACTACCAGGTACGGGGGCATTGGACCAGGCGGGCATGGGGCTGGAGCTGCTAACTGCAGCCCCCCGGGTGTCTTGCAGCTCATCGAAGGAGCATCCCAGGAGCAGCGGCAGAACCTCGGCATCATGAGCCCGGATTATTACTACTACTTGAACCAGTCAGACACGTACCAGGTAGAAGGCACAGACGATCGCAACGACTTCCATGAGACCATGGTGAGTGTCCGGGGGAGTATGGGTATCCAGAAACCTGTCTGAGGCCAAACTGGGGCTGACCCCAACACACCCTGCTCCCCCAGAACGCCATGCAGGTGATCGGCATCCGGGGCGAGGACCAGCAGCTGGTGCTGCAGATCGTGGCAGGGATCCTCCACCTGGGCAATATCAGCTTTCGGGAGGAGGGCAACTATGCCCAGGTGGAAAATGCTGACTGTGAGTAGCCAAACCCCCCTTGTTCCAGCAAAGGAAGCTTACATGCTTGCAGGGACCCCTGGCAATGAATTGCAACATTTCTGTAGCACAAACCCCCCAGCAGAGGAGAGAGGCAACATCAGCATCTTCCCTGTGTTAAACATGAGGAAACTGAGGCAGTGAGCAAATGGCACAGCCAGAGCTTAGCAAGTGCCTGGCAGGGGGCAGGGGCTATGATGGAGCTGAGGGAGGGCAACGTCCCATGCCCCCAGATTGTGTTGCTCCCTATGCCATGGCCCCACTCATGTTTGGCTGGGGCTGGGTGGGCAGTGTGTGGGGGGGCAGCCCTAACCTCCCTCTTTCTGCCCAGCCCTGGCCTTCCCCGCCTACCTGCTGGGCATCGACCGCAACCGCCTCAACAGCAAGGTCACCAGCCGCAAGATGGACAGCAAGTGGGGCGGACGCTCTGAGTCCATCACTGTCACCCTCAACGTGGAGCAGGCAGCTTACACCCGGGATGCCCTGGCCAAGGGGCTCTACGCTCGTGTCTTTGACTTCCTCGTGGAGGTGGGTGCCCTGGGGCGTACGGTTGTGGGGAGGGGGATGAGGGGATGCTCATGGGGACGCTGGCCGGCTGCTCCTGTGTGCAGCCGCACGCCCCATGAAGGTGGCTCCCGCCATCTCTCCCTGCAGTCCATCAACCGAGCCATGCAGAAGCCATATGAGGAGTACAGCATTGGGGTGCTGGACATCTACGGCTTTGAAATATTCCAGGTGGGTGCTGGTTTGCAGTGGGAGCCCAGCTGGGGGGCTCTCCTTCCCTGCTCCAGTAGCGAGGGTGGTCAGAGCAAGGGGTTGTTGTTGGTCAATGGCCCAAAGAAGGGTCCCTGGAGCAGCACCCAAAGGTCCCACCCATTGGGGTCACCTGAGTAGAAGCCAAGTCAGACCCATCTTCTCTTTCCTTTTCCCTCATTTTACAGAAAAATGGTTTTGAGCAGTTCTGCATTAACTTTGTGAACGAGAAACTGCAGCAGATCTTCATAGAGCTGACCCTGAAGGCAGAACAGGTACAAGGGAGCTGAAACCCAATAGGGCTGCACCAGCACTCCAATCCCCATGCTCTGCACCCCACTGATGTGACACCCTGACCAGGGCATGTCCCATGTGTGCAGAGCTGGAGCCCACCAGCTCTTTTGGTGTGTCATTCTCCCACCCCGTAGGAGGAGTACGTCCAGGAGGGCATCAAATGGACCCAGATCCAGTATTTCAACAACAAGGTGGTGTGCGACCTGATAGAGAACAAGCTGGTGAGTGGGGGTCCCCCCAGCAGGATGCTTCCTTGGGAGCCAAAGCACTGGGGGGCTTGGTGGGGCTGGGTGCTGCTGGAGTGGGGGGCAGGAGCCAGCCCTGGGGGAGCTGCAGCTCCATGTCCTTGCATTTGAGTGCAAAGCAGCTTAGAGCCGCACGGGGCACCTTACCACAGCCAGATGCAGGATTGTTCCTGCCTGCAGCCTTAAGTCACCCCTGGCTTTGCTTTCCATCCCCAGAACCCTCCTGGGATCATGAGTGTTCTGGACGACGTCTGTGCCACCATGCACGCCACCGGCGAGGGCGCCGACCAGACCCTACTGCAGAAGCTGCAGGCAGCTGTGGGCACCCATGAGCACTTCAACAGCTGGAGCTCAGGCTTTGTCATCCACCACTACGCGGGCAAGGTATGGCACCCTGCACCCTGAGGCCCTGGCCCCAGCGTCCTGGGGCTGAGCTCCCCCTCCTGCCCCCAGGTCTCCTACGATGTGAACGGCTTCTGTGAGCGCAACCGGGACGTGCTCTTCACCGACCTGATTGAGCTCATGCAGAGCAGCGAATAGTGAGTATGGGCGGTGTTGTGGTCTCCTGGGTCATCCCAAAAGAGCTGGGGTCATGGGCAGCATCCTCAAAATGTGGACCTTTGCTGGTCCTGCCCCTGCCTGGCAGCTCTCACCTGGGGGCTCTCCCCTGCCTTTCAGCGGTTTCATCCGGATGCTTTTCCCGGAGAAGCTTGATTCTGACAAAAAGGGCCGCCCAACCACTGCAGGCTCCAAAATCAAGGTAGGTTCTGGAGGCTGCAGAACAGCAGCTGGGGGCTGCTGGGCTCCCACCAACACGTTTAATGCTACAGAGGCCAATCCTTGCAACAGAAACAGGCCAACGACTTGGTGAACACATTAATGAAGTGCACACCACACTACATCCGCTGCATCAAGCCCAACGAGACCAAGAAACCCCGTGACTGGGAGGAGAGCAGGTAACAGAGGATGCTGTAATGGGTCACAGAGCCCCAGAGCCCAGGTACCTGGAGGCCAGGAGTACCTTTCCTCCAGACCCAGGGGATGGGAAGGGGCGGCGTGCGGGAACACACATCCCTCTGCATGTGCATCCTTCCGGGGCTCTGACCTGGGCACCCCCAGGCAAAGCGGTGGAGATGGGCAGAGCCATGCTACCATGCTGCCATCCCACAGTGAGCACATCCCTCCCAATCCCGCAGGGTGAAGCACCAAGTCGAGTACCTGGGGCTGAAGGAGAACATCCGCGTACGCAGGGCTGGTTTCGCCTACCGCCGCCTCTTCCAGAAATTCTTACAACGGTGAGGGGCCATGGGGTTGTGCGGAGGGGGTCTGCAGCCTGGCCACCGCTCATGGCCCCTGTCCCAGCAGCTATGCCATCCTCACCCCCGAGACGTGGCCTTGCTGGCGTGGGGATGAGCGGCAAGGCGTGCAGCACTTGCTGAGTTCCGTCAACATGGACCCAGACCAGTACCAGATGGGACGGAGCAAGGTGTTTGTCAAGAACCCAGAGTCGGTAGGTTGGGGGCACGGGGACGTCGCGGGCATCTGCACCAGGGTTGGCCCCTGCCCGGCCAGGCTCAGTACCCCACTGCCCCACAGCTCTTCCTCCTGGAGGAGATGCGGGAGCGGAAATTTGACGGCTTCGCCCGGGTGATCCAGAAGGCCTGGCGCCGGCACATCGCCATCCGGAAATATGAGCAGATGAGAGAGGAGGGTAAGGCTGCGGCGCCGGGGACACCCCTGCACTTTGTAGGGTGCCCTTGGCCAGGGACAGCCCTGCTCACTGCAGAGCCACCGGAGCAATGGGGGAGCAGCATCCCCGCTCCTAATTGCAACAAAGAGGGTGATGAGGGACTGGACAAGATACCTGAGGTCTTTTCCTACATTTCAAGGAGGGAGTGGGTTTCTTGTTCCTGTTTTCAGCCCTGGGTGGGGCTGTCAGACAGAACCCAGAGCATATCACTGTCCATCTGCATTTCACTGCCTGCAAAAATGATGGAGATGAGTCAGTGCTTGTAGAGGGATGGGAAAGGCCTGTGGTCAGCACCTGACACCCGCCATGGGCAATTTCCAATACTCCCAAGCATACAGTGCAAAATCAAGAGGAAAAAAAAAGAAAGCAGCTGGGCCCATCCCTCCCCCCCTACCACAACACAAGGTTTTGGCGACACTTAATGGGTTTTGTGGCCAGCACAGCTCCTGCTGGGTGGGGCTGTGGGCTGAGTGCCAGCTCAGAGCCCTGCCCAACCAGCATCACTTCGGGTACCACACAGCCTCCAGCATCCTCTACAACTGCAAAGAGCGGCGGAGGAACAGCATCAACAGGAATTTTGTGGGCGATTACCTGGGCATGGAGGAGCGGCCAGAGCTGCGGCAGTTCCTAGCCAAGAGGGAGCGGGTTGACTTCGCCGACTCCATCACGAAGTATGACCGGAGGTTCAAGGTGAGACAAGCCAAGCCATGGCTCATGGTGGTTGCCCTTGTGTGGGATGTGGGTGGGGCTTGTGTCCCCCTCTTCTCCCCCCCCCCCCCCCCTCAACAAACCCCCCTCAGCCCCTGCACCTGCCCTTTCGCAGCCCATCAAGCGGGACTTCATCCTCACCCCCAAGTACTTTTACCTGATTGGGCGGGAGAAGGTGAAGAAAGGCCCTGAGAAGGGGCAAATCAAGGAGGTGCTCAAGAAGAAGGTGGAGATCCAGGCAGTGAGCGGCGTCTCACTGAGGTATGTCCCATTGTACCAGCTCGGTGTGGTCGGGCTTCACCCATCGTGTCCCCCCAGACCCTTCCCACTTTTCAGTGCCCCCAGCCCAGCCCCAATGCACTGCCATTGGAGCATCACACCACGGGGATGAGGGGTCCCTGTGCTCTCTGGGTCTGCTCAGGGGTCCCCAAGGCCTGGCAGAGTCTCCTGCCCCCCTGACAGCCCCCTGGGGCTGCCCTCAGCACCCGGCAGGATGATTTCTTCATCCTCCATGAGAATGATGCCGACAACTTCCTCGAGTCCATCTTCAAGACAGAGCTGGTCAGCCTGCTGAGCAAGCGCTATGAGGAGCTCACCCATACCAAGCTGCAACTCACCTTCAAAGACACGTAAGGATGGAAGCTGGGAGAGGTGGCAAAGCAGGAAGAGGCCACTTCCCCGCAGCCTCACGGCCCCTCTCCTCATCCCAGACTACAGTTTCGGGTGAAGAAGGAGGGCTGGGGCGGTGGCGGCACCCGCAATGTCACCTTCATGAGAGGACAGGGCGACGTGGCCATCCTCAAAGCTGGAGGCAAAACCCTTACGGTCAGCATCGGGGACGGGCTCCCCAGGAACTCCAGTGAGTGCCGGTGCCGGGGCACCTGGGGGGAGCAGCATAGGAGGGGAGGGGGGAGAGGGGAGACAGGAGCTCCAGGGCCACCGTGAATGGTGGGGGGGCTTGGGGACATCAGGATGAGACACTGTGCCCTGCGGAGTCTGTGTTTCACCCAGGAGGGACCTGCTCAGGTGGTGGGGCAGCACCAGGTGCTCAAGGGTGGTGGGATGCAAACCACGGTCAGCCCTCACATGGGACATCACCTGATGAGGTTTTGTGTCCACTCCTAGAGCCCACAAGGAAGGGGGTGACACAGACCAGAGGTGGCAGCAGGCATCCAGCACCCTCCCGGAGCGCACCCCCCGCACCCCAAGGTGAGCAGGGCAGCACCAAATGGGCCCCAGCCTGGTCCAGCCGGCTCTGTGCTGCTGGGGGGCAGGCAGGCGATGACCCCCTGCAATAACTGACCTTCCCTGGGGTTGTTCCAGGTACCTTCAAGAACGGGGCTCCCCAGTTCCCACGTGGGAACAGCCAGGCTCAGCGGGACACCTACAAGACACCCCAGAAGCAGCTGCGGGCACCACCGGCCACAGTGCTGCCCACCCAAAGCACAAACCGCCGGCCAAAGACACGGCCCCCATCCGAGCAGAACATGGAGTTTCTCAACGTGCCTGACCAGGGGGTGGCCGGGTAAGGTCCAGCACCCACGTGCCCACCACAGTCCTCCAGTCTCCCCTCCCACTACTGCAGGCTCCAGAGACACTCTTCCCATTCCAGCCAGCTCCCTGTAACCTGGCAGTCCTGGGAGGGCAGAGCAGGCTGGGGAGGGGGACATGGGATGTCCCACACCCCCTCCCTTCCCTGGGTCTCACACTGTGTCGCCGGTCCCCAGCATGCAGCGGAGGCGAAGCGTGGGCCAGCGGCCACCCCCAGCCGGGCGCCCCAAGCCACAGCCCAAGGTGGCCATGCCGCGCTGCCGTGCGCTGTACCAGTACATCGGGCAGGACGTGGATGAGCTCAGCTTCAACGTGGGGGACATCATTGACATCCTGCTAGAAGGTACTGCCGGGCTCCCGGCTCCCCGTCTTGCCCTGCGGATGCTCCACGTCTCAACCCGGGCTCTTTTTTCTCTTTCCCAGATATCTCTGGTTGGTGGAAGGGACGGCTGCATGGCAAGGAGGGGCTTTTCCCTGGGAACTACGTGCAGAAGATCTGAGCTGGGTGCAGCGGACAAGGGTGGTCCCAGTAGGCGCCAGCCATGGGGAACCCTGCGGATCCTCTCCCCAGCATCGAGCAAGCTGTTGTCCCCAGCCCCTTGCCACCGCCGGATCTGGCCTGGTGTCAGCCGCTGGTTTCTGCAGCTGCTTCAGACAGTGGAGCAGGGTCAGGCTCTTTGCTGCTTGTTCGTATGGTGGTTGTGGAACTGCTGAGGTGACTCTGGGGCATGAATAGTTTTATCGTCAGTAATTATAGCAGTGAAGTTACTTGTGGTGGCTTTGGGCTTTTGACCTTGCTCCTGGATGATTCACGCATTGCAAACACAGCAAATCTGAGTTGGACTCAAAAAAACAAGCCCAGAGTTTGTGTTTCCCCACTGATCCCCCTGAGACCCAGCCCCCAGCGCTGGCTGTCCCCGTGACAGGGGGACGAGTCTGCATGCAGGGACGAGGGTGGGTGCACACCAGAGCAGCCCCATCCCCTCTGCATCGAATCCTCCAGAAGATGCTGAATACGAACCAGCTCCCCCCGGACCCCATCTCAGGCTCTTGCACATCCCAGCATCGCTCCAGAGCACCTGGCAGTGCTGGCCAGGAGCTGCAGGGCAGCGGGGAGACAAAGCCCTGGAATCGGGGCGCAGCAGGACCTGCGTGTCAGCGCGGCGCCTGATTTCCCACAGGACTTGCTGCGAGAAGAACTGAGCTGTGGCTCCACGTATTTGGATCCTGATCTGAAGGGGCCATGGGCGGCACAGACAGGCCCAAGTCCCCTGGTGTGGCAAACATGGAGTTGCCCCAGCATCACAAGCAGGGGGGTCTCACCCGTGGGGTGCTGGGGCTGGAAGCCACTGTCCACGGCCATGCTGAGGTGATCCCGAGCACACCCCCTTGGGGTGATGTTCCCTGCCCTGGGGGCAGAGGGGCTTTGAATGGAGGCTTTTTCCCACCGAGGGTGCAAGAGGTTTGCAGCAGGGAGAGGGATGAACGGCACCAACACATCGGGGCCCATCCTTGCCTGTGCCCCGTGGTGCTGGGGACCACCGCCACGCACTGGGTGCAGAGATAAGCAGGGGTCGGTGTCCCGCCCCGCCCCCGCCACCAATCCATGTCACCCCCCACCCAGGATGGCCAAAGGAAGTGACGCTACCCTGCTGCAGCCCTCGGCCTCGCTGCCTCTCCCTCTTCTTCCTCCCTCCCTGCAGCTCCCGCTGACCACGGGTGGGCAGAGCCCCTGCCCAAGAGATGGAGGCGGGGGGGGGCGCACACACAGATGGGGGGGGCTCAGGGGACCCTATGGGTAGGGGTGACGCCAAGCAAAAGGCTGCTGGGAAATGAAGTCCTGCGCAGCCTCACGTGGCGACACGTTCCGGGCCTGGGGAGGGAAGGGGAAATGTGGGGCTGGGAGGCCGGGGGGCACACACGGGGCTGCGAGGGGGAGGAACAGGAGCCAGGGCGGCTCCGGGTGTCTCAGCCTCATGGCTTTGCCCCCTCATGATGGGTTTTCACAACCTATGTGGTCCTTGGGGGGATTTTTATTTTCTTTTTTTTTTTTTTTCCTGTAAATGCAGTTTTAGAGTCCTTGCACTGCTGAGCTTGGGAAGGGCATTGAGGGGGAGGTGGGGGGGAGCAGCGAAAGCCTCTGCTTTCATCTGACTGAATAAAAATGGCTTTGGAAACTGCTGCTGGAGGAATCTCCTTCCTGCACCCTGCCTTGGGGCTGGGGGGGGAGGGGGGGCAGTACCCCAAGAGCTGGCGCTGTGCAAGGGGGATGCTGCCACCACCCCCTGCTGGCTTTGGGGGAGGGGGGCAGCTCAGGGGGGCTGTGAGGGTCCTGGGATGCTCCAAGGGGCCTGGGCAGCTCTTAGGGCCCATGAGTGATGTGTTGTGCTCGGGGTGCTTCGGGGCGGTGCTCCAAGGAACCTGGGGTGCTCCGAGGGAAACCTCAGACGACCGAGGTGTGTGTGGGGGGGGGGGAGGGGGGGGGGGGGGGGGGTCGTCAAAAGTCACAGCGTTCCCCAAGAGGCTCAGGATGCTGTGAGGGGGGCTCAGAATGCCCCCTCCCCGGGGATGCTCCAGCATCGCGAACCACGACCCCCCCGCCCCCCCCCCCCCACCTCAGGAACCGGGATCTGGAGGACGACGACGACACCGGGGCGGGTCCAGGCCGCCCCCCCCCCCAGCGTCCCCCTCTCCCCTTTCCGCCTCTCTTCCTCCTCCTCCTTCTCCTCCTCCTCCTCCCCCTCCCCCTTCTCCCCCCCCCCCCCGTCCCCCCCGGCTCTCGCGACAGCTCCGCGCAGAAAATGGCCCCGCGGCCGCGCCGCCGCTGATGCGCGCCCCGGGCGGCTCCGGCCCCCCCCCCGCAGCCCCGGTACGTGCGGCCCTGCTGGGGGTGACGCTTTTTTTTTTTTTTTTTTTTCTTTTTTTCTTTTTTTGGGGGGGTGGGCATACGACCCCAGGGCTCCGGGGGGGGCGACAGCAGGGCTGTGCGTGGAGCTCGGAGGTGAGGAAGGGCCGGGAGGGGGGAGCGGGGGGGGTTTGAAGCCGTGCGCCCCCCCCCCCTCAAAGGAGGGAGGGGGACCAGGTTTGAAGGGGAGGGGGCTCAGTCCGTGGGGATGCTAGGGCTGCGTTGTCCCGAGGGACTACTGGCCGCGGGGGCTGCTGGCCACGGCTCTATTGTTGGGGGGGGGGGGGAGAGGGCAGATGGGGGCTACCAGCCACAGGGGCTAGTAGCCGTCGGTGCGGTATTATTGGGATGCTGCTCAAAATACTAAGGGGCTCGGGGCGGGAGGGGGGGGCGGGGGTGCTACCGGCCACAGGGGCTAGTAGCCACGGGCATATTGCAGACAGGAGCCACTAGCCGTGGGGGGGCTGCCAGCTGTGGGGGTGCTCACCAGGGAGCTCTTGGCCGTGGGGTGGGGAGCTGAGCCCCCCCCCAGAACCAGGGGGTCCCTGAGCTCTCTCAGCTGTCATCTCCCAGCCGAGTGGCCGCGTGAGCCCCTTGTTCCCAGCCTTTTGTCTCCTCTCCCGTGCCGAGGAGCTGCTGTAGGAAGCCTGGCCGTCGTGCAGAGATGCTCAGAAGGGAGTATTTGTCCTGGTTATCTCCCCGGGTGGATTTGTGAACCTCTTCTGTTCTTGCCAATATGTGTAAACCCTCTTGTTCACTTGAGGGAGATGATCTTTATTAATTATTAACTGAATCGGCACAAGCAGGTGACAACCCCCCTGTTCACCCCCTTAGACCCCAACATGGGATTTTTTGGGAGTCCCACAGGAGCTGGAGGAGTGGGTTCCAGCAGGCTTTGGGGAGCCTGACCCTGCAGCAGGAAAACCCAGTGAAAAGTGGCACTGGGTTTGCGGTGGCTCCAGGATTTGGGTTTCCAGGGCAGAGTTTGCACTGGATCAAGGGGGCGGGGGTGGGATGGGGTGGTCACAGCTGCGGTGGCCATGTGAGGTCATCAGGGATGGAGGCAGCAGCAGGTCAGCAGTGCTTGGCTCAGGGCATCGCATTCAGGGCTGCAAAACAACGAAAAGTGCCCTGTTGTGTCAGACACCATCCCATAAGAGGTGAGAAATGGCAGCAAAATGATGCAGGTGCCACCAGCTCCCCAAAATCCAGGGCCTGGGGCCAAGTGTGCAGCAATGTCATGGAGCCACCTCTGCTGCAAGAGGTGTGATGTTGAGCAGATCCCTCTCTGCTCAGTTATTCCTCCAGCCACCCCAGGCCTATGGCTTTGTTTGGGGTTAACTTGTTTTTTTTATTAATCATAAAGGGGAGACTGTTTTGCTGGGAAAAAAAAGATAGCAAGAATCTTTTGGGGGAGAAAGCATTAAAACTGTTGAGGCAGGGCTGTCTTCTTGCTCAGCACCTCCATACAGCTCCTCACATACAGCTCCTTGAAAAAATGCATTTTTCAAGAAATAATGAAATTATTCTGGGGAAGCTGTGGTGTACCGGGGCTGCCAGCTTCTGGGGCACAGATCCTGCTCTCCTCAGGGGCTCCAGCACCAAGCCCAGCAACATCTTTAGGTGTTACAGCTTGGCTGTGACCTTCCTCCCATCCCTCTTGGATGCGCTTCCTGATAGGGCTTGCAATTCCACAACGCCCCAACAATATGTTTAAAGATTATTTTCTCCAGAAAAGCTGAGAAAATGCCTGTAAGAGCAGATGCTAGAAGGCATATCCAGCTGTGAGCAGGGCAGCACAGATATGGGTGTGCTGGTCTTGGTCATGGAGATTTGAGATGCCTTTTTCTGAGAGCTATCATTTGGCTCTTGTGTGGACAAGGCTGGTGCCACGGGTCTGTAAGGCAAAGCCAGTTAGTTTTTGGGGACCGTCATGCTCTAATGTTCATGAAGGAATTGCCCCCAGGCATCCATCAGCCAGGCGCTGGGCCCTGCCACCATGTTCCTGGTCATGCAGTGGGAGCAGAGACGGGGGCTTGGTATTACCCAAGGGTGAGAGGTGGGGAGGGATGGTGATGGCTCTAGCTTCAGTGCTCGACAGCTGCCTGCCCGTGGAGGGGCCGTGTTGGTAGCCCCTCTCCCCACAAAGCTCCTTTGAGGCAGGAGCACCACAGGCACCGAGGGGGAAAAGGAAGTGGTGGCTGTTGTTGCTGCTCCCTGGTGGGCTCTAACCTCTGTCCCTTGCATTGGGTGCAGCATCACCAAGAGAAGACGCCATCGGCAGCGAACCCCTGGCCTTGTGCCTGCCACCAGCCAGGCCATGAAGACAGAGAAGGATGAGGCTCTGCCCCCCTTCTCGCTGGGGGGTAAATACGCTGGAGAGGGGGCAGGTGAGTCCCTCAGGAGGCGAAAGGCCTTTGCTCTGGCTGCTGTGGGGGTCCCATTTGCTGCAACTCCTAGGGGCGGTGGCCAGCTGTGACACTAGAGGGGCTGCTGGTGGCCTCCATGTGGGTGCCATCGCCCCATGCTCCCCTCCAAAGGCCCCCAGTGGGTGGATCCAGGAAGGCAGCATCCAGCAAGGCGCACTCTGAGAACGTGTCTCCTGTGTGGAACCACGCTCCAGGAAGACAGACACCCCCCCCCCAAAGCCCCAAACTGACCAAGCCGTGTAAGGTATCCATT